>NC_073387.1:10504134-11104134 GCF_028641065.1 Leucoraja erinaceus | reverse complement strand
AAAAACCTTTTAATGGTTAAAATATTTCTTCAGATGGCGAAATTATCCTCATCGCCCTGTAAATGTTGATCAGGTGCGGTCTGGTGCCTTGCTGAAGTGACCATTCCCTCATAATGTTGCTTGGATAGGGAACCTTTAGGATTTAGCCCTTTTGGACGTGCATATTCCTAATCATGTTAAAACATCCACATGTTAACAATTATACTTATCTTGATCTTCACCTGCTGAGATTTTTTTAACCGCACTTCTAGTGAAGCTCCTGGCAGAGAGCAGACACTGGGAAGTGTTAAGTCTTTCATTTCATGCTCCATGATTGAATATTCCTCGATCTGAAGGCCAACGTATCAAGTGAATGGGCTCGCCGCGCCTTACCTCTCTGAGCTGCTTCATCCATACGCTGATCAGCTGCTCCTGGAGGTATCGAGGTCTAAGCGGAAGCTCAGAGGGGATAGAGCCTTCTCTGTTGCTGCTCCGGCGCTATGGAACACCCTGCCGTTGCACATCAGACAGGCTCCCTCACTGTCCATCTTCAAAACCAGTATTAAAACACATTTATATTCCTTGGCTTTTGACCCTGCTTGAGACTTTGCTCCTGTTTTAGTGCTTTTAATGTTTTTTAATTTTATTGTTTTTACTTTCTCTTCTAGTGTTTTTATTGTCATGTAATAATTTTTTTGTCCATGATTAGTCATGTACAGCACTTTGTGGCAACAGTGGTTGTTTTTAAAGTGCTCTATAAATAAAGTTATTATTATTATTATTAAGTGATGTAGTACGCTTGGCAATGAGTGTTTGTGCTTTCTCCATGTACCATTTATTCATGTTTATCGATTGTTGAGGCCGAGATAACATAAACGGACACATTCTTCTTTATAATTTACTGTACGTGAGCCAGCACAGCTCACTCTAATCTTTACCCAATTATGGTAAATTAGTGACAGAAAAATACTTGATCACCAATATCATCTCATATTACTCAGAAGGCAGTAAATAATAAGAATTTTTTCATAAAATTTAGACAATTTTGTGTTTAACATTCAAGAAGAACATAAAACTAGCAATGAACGCTACAATATTTAAATTTGCACCACAGATCAGATCATTTCTTAAAATATCTTAAAAATCTGACTGTGTGTGATTCCTCTTAGTGATCCAGTTTTCTTCCATTAACAAAAAGACGTGCTTGTATGTTAATTCTCTACTGTAACTTGCCCCACAATGTAGGTTAATGGCATAAAGGATCAAATAGGAGGCGACTGGCAAGTGTGAGAGAGGATAAGGTGCAAAGAAATAGGCCGAGAGAGAGAATGGGGTCAATCGGATTTCTGTTCTGGTAGCTGGATTTGTCCCAATGGTTCAACTGGCTTCCACCTGCGTCATTTAAAACATAAGATCCTGTTGAAGATTTATAGAGGGCTATATACATATACTGAGCAGAAAATGATAAACCAGACCAGGTCTTTGCAGAAATCAATCAAAATTAATACTCATAACGGTGCTTGGGATGATGTGCTCCATTACGTGCATTTTATGTAAAAGCATTAAGTTGTGCAGAAATAATACCTCCATCAAGCAGGCTGCATACAAAACTACTGCTCAGCCATCAGGAAAATCTTTTCTATCAGCTGCTTGCCTCATGCAGAGTAAATGTCTGCTGCCCTGTATAACTGAAGAGGGGCCATTGAACCTACGTTAAACCATATAGAAAAAGGCAAATTCCCTGAGGACATTTTTTACCATAATAGTTTTGCAGTAACATCTGTTGGACCACTTTAGAAGCCATTCTATTGTAACCTTTGCTGCCATGAGTAGGTTTCAGTGGAGAAGAACAATGGACTCTGCTCTGGAAAACGTTCCATTACTGTAAGTTTACTCAGTAAATTTAATTTTCTCCTGACCACAAGATAATATGTTTAATTTGTAACAAGATCATACTGGGACAGTTAGGGTTGAGAGGTTTGGATTGTCCTCTTACATTGAACTCATTGTTTCACAGCAGTGTCATGCTGGCTGCTCTCTTCCAAGTGGTTATAGATCAAATATGACAAACTGATTACAGAGAGTATGCATCCCCCAAACTCTCAGTTTCAATCTATTGTGAGGTTTAATTACACCCGTTTGAGTAATGGAAATTATGTTGAGAATACTGAGAAGAGACTTGGTTCTGATGGTGTGAGAGCATGAAGGGTGGGTGGAAGAATCTTTGTGGTTGGAGGGGGTTGAAGTGGTCGGTGTTGGGTGCTGGAGTAGAATGCAAACGTCCGGGGATTTCACCTTAGAAAGATATGGCATAAAATCATCGGACCCATGACTGAGCTCCAGTAATTAATTTATGAGGAAGGATTACACAGATTATAATTGTTTTCTTGGTAATTTGGAAATCTTAGAGATGGTTTGACTGAGGTTTAAGCAATTAAGGAAAACTAATGGGGTAGATAGAAAACTAATTCAGGGTGGTTAAAAGAGCTGTTACCCCGTAGTCTCCCCTAGGTGCTCTGGTTAAGGTTAAGATTGGCTCTGCTTGTGATGAGGACATCGACCTGCCTACAGAATTCAGAGCTGATCCCTGGCCCATCGACCTCCTTCCAATGAGTCAAGGATGAAGGCAATCAAGCAGAAAAGTGGAACTGAGACCAATCATATCCGCCATGTGACAGGGTATGCTCGAGGACTGTAAGTCTACTTCTGCTTACATTTCTTATATTCTGGAATCAGCATGAACTCCTGAAATGAATGTGCACTATAGTACCATTGATAAGACTTAAGCCCAGGAATCATTGCGTGAGATATAAATATGGATATTAATGAAGGCGGCACCAGACTGAATGGGTGCAGTCTTATTTTTATTGCCCATCTACAGAGCAATTGAATATCTACTCCAAAGTTTAGTTATTGATTCATAAGTAACACTGCTTCAACTGTAACTACACAAGAAACTAACACTGGCTATTTGACAGTAGATGCCACCACAATTGCACCATATCTGATCCTCTTCCAAGCCTGATTATTCCACCTTTCAACAAGGGGCACTGAATAACAATCAAGAACGATAGCTAATGGCCTGCTGAGACCAATTAAAGCACCCTTAGCTGTAACCGTTACTTTTGGTATATTCAGCAATTCTCTAAGTCATCAAGCTAATGAAGAATTCTGCTGTGAACCATCATTGTCTCAATAAATCAAGATTAGTTTGATTATCTTTGATTTTTTTTTTAAGGTCAACCTCTACCACATGTCAAATGTGTGATTAATTTTAACCTACCCAGCCTACTGTGAAACTGATAGGGTCAGATTGGTTGTCTGTTTTTACACCCCACCCATTTACTTCAAAGGGAAAGTGAAATTGGGCAACATCAATCACTTAATTCACCTGGAATGTAGGTTACATTAAATGAGCTGCCATGAGTAACAGCCTGACCATACCTTTTGTGGATGAGATGGTCAAAACGTACATTTAATTAGGTGAGGTTCACTATGCACGTATCCTGAGACATGGAATAGTCCTGTTGGTATAAATAGTGCATCTTTCCCTTGATGCGACCCTTTGCATTTAGCCTCATCCAACCCCTTGCAGCATTGCCTGTTTCATCAGAGACGTAGCCCTATCATACATCTTGTCACCGAAACAGAAGCAGGCTACACATTTCACCCTCTCTCTGCATTTGTTTCTCACTCAATGTAGCACAGTGCTGCCTCACAGCATCAGAGCCCTGGATTTGATCCTGGCCCCAGGTGCTGTCTGTGTGGAGTTTGCACATTCTCCCTGTGACTGCATGGGTTTCCTCTGGGTACATTGGTTTCCCACAGCATGGGTTTGTAGGTTAATTGGTCTTTATAAAAGGTAGTGACGTGAAAGTGAGATTTCACATAACTAGTGTGAATGGGTGAATGATAGTCGGCATCGGCTTGGTGGTCTGAATGGAGTGATTCCATGCTGTAACTTTCAATCAGTCAATTAAGTTGCTCATTCGGCTCGAAGGGGTGAATGGCCTACTCCTGCACCTATTGTCTATGTCTATTGGATTTATGATTCAAAAGTAATATTTGAATATGGATGTGTCCATAGGCAGGATGAATACTTGTTGCATGCTTATAAATTAAAATGTTAAATACTGAACATTTTTCATTTTTAATAAAATGTAGTCTGTGATCATGTTCCTCTTGACAGTCTGATACTGGGTATCTTAATATTTTGTGTATGTAACATTCAAACACTTCAACATTATCAGAATCTGAAATTATTATGATATCTTATTAGTCTCTTCCCTTAACTTTAACTAATAAAGTATTGTCAACTATAACTTAAATCAACTGGTCCACAATTAGTTACTTCACTTCACAAATTCTATCCAAGTGATTGCGTGCTTTTGCATGGGCTAATCCGAAATGAACAAGTCTAAAGGGGGTTAACTTTGAGTGGCGTGTTGGCAAGTGAGTTATTAACAAGCAGATCTTAATTAGGGACTCATGATGAGGACATCGTCCTGCCTATCAATACCAAATTTGGATAACTCGCATTTTCTTCCTGTCTATATCAGAACAATCCATAT
This sequence comes from Leucoraja erinaceus, assembly GCF_028641065.1. Lineage (NCBI taxonomy): Eukaryota > Metazoa > Chordata > Chondrichthyes > Rajiformes > Rajidae > Leucoraja > Leucoraja erinaceus. The sequence goes on along the minus strand of NC_073387.1, from coordinate 11,099,584 downwards.
ATAATAAAATATATATTATAAAATGCAAGATAAATAATGTTTGATATAGAATAAGACAGAAATATTGTGTCACGCCAATATTTCAGTGATGAAACAACCTTGAAATCTGAAATGTTACATGTAAGTTACGTTTAGCACAGGGATATGTACCATTCGATCAGTTTTGTTTTTCCAAAATACCCAAAGTCATACAGCATGGAAACAGGCCCTTCAGCCCAATTCGTCCATGACAAAGATACCCCATCTAAGCTAGTCCCATTTGCTCATATTCCTCTAAACCTTTCCTAAACATATACTTGTCTAAGTGTTTTGTTTATGTTGTTAGAGTACTTGCCTCAACTACTTACTCTACCAAGTCGTTCTGAGGGAAAAGGTACCCCCTAACTTCCTATTAAATATATCCCTTCTCACCTTAAACTATGTCCTCTTGCTCTTGATTACCATATTCTGGGTAAAAGACACAGATAAGGCTTGTCAAAGCCTAAAGGAGGTCTAATTTCATTTATAGGGAGTGTTATGAAATACAATTGCATAGAAATAAATGCGAACATCAATAAATGCCAACATGGCAGACTATAGCAGCTTGTTTACTGTAAAACTTTAAAAGAAAACAAGAAAATAGGACAGGTTCCTCAGTCCTCAATTCCATTGATCTTTCAAAAAGTGTCATGAAGAATCATATGGTGACACTAAGAAGGTTTTAAACTCTGAAAAAATGCAGATTGTGTAGAAAGTTGGACAGAAATATGACAAATGGAGTTTAATTCAGAAAAGGTGTTGCATTTGTTGAGGTGTAACAAGGCAAGATGTTGTGGAGTGTTATGAAATAGTGGGAGGAACACAGGGATATTTAAAGGCAGTAGGACAGGTTAATGATATGGTAATAAAGGCAGGGCCATGGAAACATACTGCTGTGCAGCCCACAGAAATAGCCCCTTCAGCTTTTAACTCATTGATAAAATTCCATCTTTTAATTGGTGAGATGTCTTAGTTAAAAGATACACTGCACCTAAATTCGGAAAGTCCAGTTTCCATCATCATGTCTGGGAGTTAGAGGACACATGATCGTAACTGGCATCTGTGAATTGGAAACACGATCACTAATCTACAAAGATTGGAATACTTCTGTGGAAATTGGGTAAGGTATCGACAAACTGTATCATTGTGGTTTGATGTTGGATAGCCTATAGAAGGAGCTAACTCCGTTTCCACTAGTGGAGTAATCACCGTGATAGGTTTTGGACGATGAATCTATCCCAGTAACTTCAATTTCAGCACAAGTCACCACTTTCTCAGCACAGATAACAGGGGAAGAAGTAACTTGACGAATGTACACACAGGCTCCATGCACTCTTGCAGTTAAACTTTCAGGCATTTGCCTACTTCTTCCTGACATTAAAATTAAGCAGAATTCACACCACTGCACTTTTTGCTTGTTACTGTGATCCCAGCATTCCACAGTTACACATTGTCCTGCCTGGATATGAAAATAATATCAATTCAATTTGACTGCATGGATGAATGAATTCAAACAATTTATTGACAAAGAGGCTGTAACTTTGCAACAGAGCAATATACAGATGTATTTGCAAAGTATACTGATAATGTCAGTATTGAATGAATTGCTTATCCTTCCATTAGTGATTTCCCTCCTATCCCCTCTGAGATCCTGTCACTGTTGTCGATGTTTTCAATAAAGCACCTGCTAATACAGTCTCACTGATGGCATCTAACCTTTTAATCCTACCCCAGTCATGTGTTTAATATCATCTAATTGTTTGGATTATAGAAGCTTGGATAATGGACCAATGCTTCTAAGCCTATTGCGGCTTTAAGAGCTACAAGCCCTACATATGGTTGACTTCAGATAAGCACACAATTCCAATCAGCCAAATAACCTTTCATTCACTCGCACTGCTGCAGTTACTGATCCAGAAATAGTATTTGAGGACTAATTCCTGATCCAGTCTCTATGGTCCCAGGATTTCTACCCAGTACCATTCTGTGCTGTATATGGATGGTCTGCTGCCTTTTTGTTATGGCGAGCATGTAGTCACCCTGCATGTTAGGTGTTGCACGCTCTCAGCACAGCATAACCACAGCATCATTTCTGGAGAGAGGATTTGTTCATCTTTAATGTTGACCTGTAATTGGGTGGAGTGGCAGTTTTGATTGATGCATTGACAAACGTATGAGCTAGCAGTTGCTTTGGTTAAAATATGTCATTCGGGTTTGTGCAAGTCATTATTAGAAATAAACACACCTCGTGTGATTAAATGGGAATTAGTTCTTTATTTTGGGCAATACATTTCTCTATAACTTGCACTCTCCACTTGGCCCACTCCATAAACCCAAGCAATATTACCTCACGCCCTGAAGGTGACAGCATAAGTAGATAAAGTGGTAAAGAAGGCATGTGATATGCTTGCCTTTAACAGTCTAGGCATTGAGTGTAAAACTCGCGATATCATGATGCAGCTTTATAAAAACTTTGATTAGGCTGCAATTGGAGGATTCTGTACAGTTCTGGTTGTCTCATTACAGACGTATTTGGAGGCTTTGGAGAGTTTACAGGTTTTTACTAGAATTCTGCCTGGTTCAGTGGGTATTAGCTATAAGAATAGAATAGAATAGAATAGTTTCTTTATTGTCATTGTAACATGAACCATGTACAACAAAATTTAAAAATGTCAGCCAGTCAGTGCACCATTCAAACATTTCTAAAAGCTAACGATACATACAAGATAAAATATTAAAAGATAAACAACTAAAATAAATATCACGAAAATAGCACGCATAAACACCCAACCCTCCATCCTTCTGTCGATTTCACAGTGTACCACAGTCCCTTAGTATGTATCGCCTCTGCGTTCCTTGGCGGCTACATTTAGTGCTTTTATAGCAGTGGGGTAAAAACTGTTTTTTAGTCTGTTCGTCCTTGTCCTTGTAGATCTGTACCATCTGCCTGACGGCAACAGTTCAAACAGGGAGTGTCCGGGGTGGGAAATGTCCTTTATGATACTCTGGGATTTTTTGATGCAGCGGGAACTGTGTGTAAGTCCTCCAAGGTAAGGAGAGGGCAGCCGACAATCCTCTGGGTGTTGTCAATTGCCCTCTGGAGCGCTGGAGCGAGGAAAGGTTGGACAAACTTAGATTGTTTTCTCTGGAGTGTCACAGGTTGAGGGGAAAGCTGATGGAAATAAATAAGATTATTAAGGTGTAAAGAAGGTGGTAAATCAGGTTTTTTTTCCACAGGTGGAAATTACAAAGATTAGAGTTCATAGCTTTAAAGTGAGAGAGTAAAAGTGCTTGGAATAGTGGTGGAATCAGATGTGATAGTTATGGTTAAGACTCTTTTAGACAGGCATGTGGATATGCAGGGAATGGAGGGATATGGTTCACAAGCAGGCAGAAGAGATTAGTTTTACTTGTCGTCATGTTCAGCACAAACATTGTGGACTGAAGAGCCTGTTCCTGTACAATACTGTTCTAGGTTCTATATTCACCACGTTACTTAAAAAGGCAGTGACATTTTTTTTGGTTTTGGTTTTGGTTGTTATCTGCTAATGCTAATAAATCATTTTTTGGTTACCACTAGAATCTATCTCTCCACCAATTTACCAAAATTATATGCCATCTTTATTTAGCAAAAGGATTACAAGGCACTTCATGGGGCCAATTTCAAGTTAATTAGTGTTTCCAGCAGAATTGAGGCCAGCAAATATCAAACTTGAAGGGCTGGTGGCCCACTCCTGTTCTGATTTTCTTGTGTTCTTGTTTGTTATCGAGTCATAGAATCATAAAGCTACACAACATGGAAACAAGGCCTTTGGCCCAAATTGCCCATGCCAACCAAGTTGGCATTCTGAGCTAGTCTCATTTGCTTGCATTTGGCCCATATCACTCTCTTGTTGTACACAGCAGGCTCCAGCAAACAATCTGTTCATGAATAATGTTTTTGTTTGCTGTATTGAGTGCAGGATAAACATTGGCAAGGATACAATGGATAATACTTCTGAATTTCTTTGCATATGAAACCTAACATATAATTGTTCGCGATCACTTGAGAGAACACATGGAGGACCTGGTTAAAACCTGCAAACCACGACCAAGTGACAATAATGATGAGGAAGATGCATCCCATTTGACCCTATCTTCTATAAAGCTTATTTCTCATATTGTTTGCTGCTTCACTTTGAGGAATATAAGACCCTGGTCCGGAATAATAGGAGAAGATACCAATTTAAATAAAGACCAAAATGTTTTTTTTAATTATGGGTTAATAATTGGAAAGAAATTGATACTTAAATTTTGGAAAAATACAACCATACCAACTGTTAAAATGTGGATTAGGAATATGATGGACATAGCACGCCTTGAAGAAATGAGACTCCGACTAATAGATAAATATGACCAATTCTTAAGGAGTTGGTCTCCTTTCATCGACTTTTTGGAATCATGTGATGCAGAGGTACCGTAAAGATTGCTGATTTCAGCTCATGACGCGGATAGATCTACATCTCCGAATACAGATTTGAAAAATTCTCTTTTTAAGGGGCCTTCTCTTCTATTTCTACTTTCCACTTTTTCTTTTTATTTTTTATTTTTTATATACACACTTCACGTTTTTCTACTCTCTACCATCTATTTTTCCACTTTTTCCTCTTTCTATTGTTTTCTTTTTCTTGTCTTGCTTACTTCCTTCTCATAACATAAAACTAGAGGTTGTACATAGAATGGATTACGGTATTACATAGTTGGCACCTAAAATTAGGTTCCACTGTACTGTTTTGTATTGTATTAACTTCTAATAAAATAAACAAAAAAAAACAACAACAAAAAAGACCCTGGTCCATTCTCTTTTCCCATTTCAGGGTGACTGAAACCCATCTAAGTTCTCCATTCAAGGGCTCATAAACATTAACAAATTCAGCACAGGCTACGATGTTCACTGGTGGAACTTCAGTGCAGTTGGTTTAGTTTTGTCTCTATTGAGGTCTACCTGGTATTTAGACTTTTGTCACAATATAAAGTTACAAGCTTCATGTTTATATTTATACTTTTACTGTCTCTTCCCTTTGGCATGCAAAATATACTCTTAATAACAAAAGTCCTATTAAGCTGCAACATGACTTCCTGTATTTTATACTCAATGCCCCGACCGATGACAACAAGCATACCATTTGCCTTCTTTATCTTATGTTGGTACTTTCTGGGAGCTAAGGGAATCAGAATTAATGTTTCAGGCCGAAGACCCTTCCTTCATGATAATTTACTTCCTCACCCAGATGTGATGAAGGTTCCTCATTTTGAAATTATTATCATTGTTTATTGTTCTACAGGTGCTGCCTGACCTGCTGAATGCTCTTAGCAATTTTTACTTTTATTTCTGATGTCCGGCATCTGCAACTTATTGATTTTCCAATTCTTAAGAAGTTTTTGAAGACCATTCATGGGGGATCCGCAATGTGGAGTGCATGTGTAAAAACATGGTGTTGCTCAGAGTTGTTTAGAAGCCCTACCATGGCACAGAGTTCAAACTGACATCAAATTGTGAATAATCAGGAATTCAACGCATCAGTGATTTTTTTTTTCCATTTTTGCTTTTGTTCTCTTTTCCGTTTATCTCCAAAGGAAAAGCAGCCACTTTGGAGTTTCGTCATTCCACTGGCACTCCTAATGGTTAATAAAGCTTGAACATAAAATAGATCTGTAGTCTCCACTGTCATGCATGGTACCTTAATTACACTTCCAGTCCATTGTTCTCCTATCGAATCTGCTCAGTACAAAGTAAGAGCTCGGAGGGCAACTCATCCTTAAAAATGGCTTCTTTTGGCCCATAACTTAAACTTTAAAGCTTTTATTTTATCATCCACAAAATGAGTTTTCTCACTTGAGTGAGACCTGGTGGTTACCAAATTCAATGTGGACGATTGTAAACTCATTTCAGTTCAAAAGCAAAATTGTGAATTTATAGAAGTTTTACAGCTGCACGGGGAACTAATTCTCCCAGTTCACTCGACTGGGTACTCATACGTGCATGCTTCAGCAGTTTATAATGTGTTAAAAAATACAGCCCGTAAAAACACGAAGCTGATGTATTTCATTTCACAGATGGGAATCAAACGTATTTTAATGAAATAGTTTGGTATTTTAAGGGGGCAGAAAATACCTTGCCCCTATATTTGGACCATTATGAATGAAACAGTAGAGAAATATATTTCTAAAGTACACACTTCTCATATTTTGGAGTGTCCAAAAAGTTTCACAAACGATAAATTCATTTACACGTAAATTCCAGTTGCTGTTGCCACCCAAAATACAGACAGATCTGATATATATTTTTACTTCATCAGTTTTGGTATCTAGCTTCTAGCATGAGTCCATTGTCCTAAAGTTACTATTAAATATTTCATTCAATTTACTCTATTAGGAAGAGCACGCAAGTTTTAAAATATTCTCTCCCACGCTTTATTTAAAATTAAAATTTGCCATTAATCAATTGGTGATCAGGTAGTACTTTCCATTGATCTTTCAGGTAAAATCTTGTCCCAATTCCTCGAGTCCTCTTAATGTCTTTGTAATTTAGCAGTCTGGCATCACCACAAGCTCCAAAAACAATATTAGGAGGGAAGAAGTATAATATGAAGCTGACAAGGTTCAGAGCTTTTCCTGTTGAATGAGGGGTATAAAGGTTTTTCTGTCCATTATTACTATCCCTCCTAGTTCTTATTTGATGATTCCATTAAAATATATCTTGGAACTGAACATAGACACAAAAAGTTGGAGTAACTCAGCAGGTCAGACAGCATCTCTGGAGAAAAGGAATAGGTGACATTTGGGGCCGAGACCCTTCTTCAGTTTGAACCTCGTAATGTCCAGTTGGTAAAGAATATGATCCGGTGAAATTGTTTCCTGATAGAGGCTGTCATAGAACAATGTGATGATACCATATTACTAAATTTACAGTGAATTATTTTCCTCTAGAAAATGAAGCAGAGGGTGAAATTCCTCTTTGGGTATAATCATGGAGGAGTGTCTTGGCCTTGGATGTATGATGAGCCACGATTACTGTCCCCTTTAGAGGATTAATTTCACCCCAGGGACTTTAGATTTAGTTTAACGATACAGCATGGTAACAAGCCCTTCTGCTCACCAGATTCACGCTGATCATCGGTTAACCATTCACACTAGATCCATGTATGAAGGAACTGCAAATGCTGGTTTAAACCAAAGATAGACACAAAAAGCTGGAGTAACGTAGCTAGCTGGACAGGCAGCATCTCTGGAGAGAATGAATGGGTGACGTTTTGGGTCGAGACACTACTTCAGACTCATTAATATTCTACTTTCACAATAAGGGCAATCACAGTGGCTAATTAACCTGCAAACCCATACGACTTTTGGATGTGATGGGAAACCGGTGTGCTCGGTGGAAACCCCTTTGTGGAGAACATGCAAATCCAGACACACACACAAGGCCAGGATTGAACCGGGTTTCTGGTGCTGTGAGGCAGTGGCTCTACCAGCTGCGCTACTGTCCCACAATAAATGGTATTCACGGTCGTCTTCAATTTTCACAGACTTGTTACTTTATTGTGGTATGCGCTGGGTTTTCTAAACAGACCCTCCCTTTCATGTTACATTTTGTGTGTTTAAGAAGCTGCTGGGAGAATTTTCTAAACAAGCACCTATGGAGCGAAGGAAATCCTTTCAAACGTTACATTTCCTTCGTCCATAGATTGCTGCACCCGCTGAGTTTTCCATTTTTTGTGTAACTAGTATTTGACGCCTGAGCTATTGCTCAATCCTTTGTTCTTCTGGTGGGCACTTTATCCAAATGATGTATGTCCATGTGTGTACCCATGAATGGGAGAGCACAAGAGTTGTTGAGCATTCTCTTTTTTTGTGACCACTGTTTGAGTGTTGTATTACTACTTTTTAAAATATGCCTTAAAATAGAGAATGTCTAATTCACAAAGAATAATTCTGCTGGTGTAATAGAGTGATGTGGTAACCCTGCTGTGAAACATCAATAGGAATGAAAAACAAATGTTTACCCTAACAAGAAGTGCTCAGTTCCCATGGAGAAAGTTATTTACTGACATTAAAGTTTTCCTTTCCCCTCAGTGGTGTAAAGCGAATGTTAACGTTCTGTTGTGATTAAGTGCGAGACCCATTGACCTCCATCAGTAGAATTTTACTTCACGGTGTGTTCTGGTGTGATCTGGTGACACATGTCTTTTTGTAAGCATTTCTTCTTAATTTTCTTCAGACTTCGCCTGTCTTGCATTGCCTTTGATTTCCTAAATACCAGTCGCATGCCTAGGAACTGCCACATACAAGTTCAGGCAGCATTGCGCTGGTTGGCTACAGAAGGTCATATGCATCGATATCTTCCAATATTGGTCAGTAATAGGCAGCAGGAACCCTGGGTCTGAAGTAGTGTCACCCCTCCTCTGGCTCATCTGTTACCAACTAACTCCAAACGTAGTGTAGATGCTAGTTGAAACTAAAGACAGATACATAATGCTGGAGTAATTCAGCGGGTCAGGCAGCATCTCTGGAGAAAAGGAATAGGTGACGTTTCGGGTCGAGACCCTTCTTCGGACTGAGAGTCTGTGGAAAGGGAAACGAGAGATGTAGACGATACTTAGGAGAAATTCATTAATTTCTCTCATTTCTCTCCCCCAACTCTCAGTCTGAAGAAGGGTCTCGACCCAAAACATTATCTATTCCATTTCTCCAGAGATGCTGCCTGACCCGCTGGGTTACTCCAGCTTTATGTGTCTAACTCCACAAGGAAGCTGATTCATTTGCTCACTAAATCATAACATCACTTTGGAAAATCTTTCTATCAGGTTCTTTGGTTAGTTTGAGATTTGAGTGATGTGAGATTTTCATTGGAGTACCTTGCAGATGTCCCATTCTTCACTATTTTGGACCGTTTGATTCTGATTTTCTCCTACTTTTGGAGACCCAGCTGCCTTGTAACATTGGACGAAATCTCAATCTACGGATATTTGATCGGTATTATTTCCAATGACAAATATTGTGATGCAGTTGATGTTGGAAGGGAGCAAGAATGTCAATACATGGGCAAGTATTGAAGCTAGAACAGTGACCAAATCATAATTCAATCTAGTCTGATTTGAAGTGCTTTCTAGTTTGTTTGGATGGCAGAGAAATTGTGTGTGCATAGTTTATGGAACCAAGAATACACGAGTACGAAGAACCCGTGTTTACACAAATATATGATTTGATATGGATGACATATAAATTGAGTGTGCAGTTGCAGTAATTTATTTTAAAGGGTGGCTATTTCCAGATGGCAAATATTTAATATGAGGATTGAAAAGGCCAGAGGAAAGACTTTCCAGTAGGCACATCAGTTGGTATAGCACAATCGTGTGTGAAATGATGCTGGATTTTGCTGACATTTCTTATCTAGCATTTACTCGATACTTATTTCATAAAGTGCCTTTAAACTGTGAACAAAATGAAATGCTAAAAACACTCAGGAGATTAAGCAGCATCTGTGGAGAGAGAAATATAGATCATATTTCAGATTTCCAACATCTGCTAATGTTTTATTACTTAAACATAAAATGCACAATTGCCAAAGGGGTTATAATGGTGATGGAGAGAAAAAAAAGATTTGGGAAGAGGACGTGCCATAAGAGTTGATGTCTTTTTCAGTGCTATGGTGCCACACACAAGTAAAATGGTTTACCTCACTGTGTTAACATTTGCTCAGCATCTCCCCTTAAAGTTGCTCTGTATTTCTATGCTTTTGTGCTTTGCTTTACTCTGCCTGCAGTTAAATTATGGAGCAAAGGAATAAAGTCTAAAACCAGGCAGGAAAACCCTTTTGTCGTTTCAAAATCTTGAAAATTTGTACTTTGATTTTTAATGTATCTCTGTGTGTGATGGACACACTCAAATATATGCTGCTTCATGTTATCTTGATTTATCAAAAATGTAATGCATCTAACTGGGACTGGCACAGTGAACCATTGCTATCTTTTCATCGTTTCGGTCTGACTGCTATTCTTTACTGAAGGCAGTGATATTTATCAGTATTGCAGTTACCTTCATGCTGGAGAAGGCGTAGATTAGAATTCAATTAAATGCATTAAGCCTCAGTAATCCCCTCTGTGTTGGTCTGTGGAAAAACATTGGCCTTTTTAACTGTGTAAATGCTTTGCTGTTGTGCTATGCATTTTAGCCTCAGTAAGTAATTGAAGGAGATGACACAGTTGTATGCAATTCCCGTTAACTCCACATGTGCTGCGGGGTTTACAAACCTGAATTACTTTTTGCTCTTATAACATCTGTACAAATGTATGTATTGTGCGTATTTGTACTGATGATGTTAAACAGAGATTGGGGAGAAAAGATGGGCATCTGGAATAGGGGAGCAAGAGTAACATTCAGCTTTTGGCAGAAATATAAGACAGAAGGGAGCAAATCTGCTTCCTGATATGCACTTCCCCCAACCTTCCTGCTCATTCACATGTGGATGGGTGGGTGTTAGCAGCTTATAACAGATATTGCAAAAATGTAAAAATGAGGAGCAGGAGCAAGGCCCTTGTTCTTCCATCCGGCACAATGGCTGATCTTATACTTTCATTACTTCCTTACCCAGTCTTCATATCTCTTATTTGGTGCTCAGAAATCTATTAATCTCATTCTCGAACATTCTAAGTAACTGAGTACGTCTGGGTTAAAGAATTCCAAATGGATTCATCCTGAGACCACTGCTCCATTTGGCTTCAATAACAGCATTAGTTATTTAAAAGATGGGATTTGACAGTAAAAATATTAAGGCAAAATCCCCTAGAACTGGCTTTGGGAAGTAGTTTCCAATACTGAACAGTCCTCTTGTAAACCAAGGGTGTATTCCTGATCTCTCAATCTACCTCATTGCAGCCCTTATATTTTTTATGCACCTTCTCTGTAACTGTATCTCTATAACACTGTATCACTATAATTCTGCACTACCTCTTTGTCTGTTGTACTTGTGCATGGCTCAGTTGTACTCATGTATAGTATAATTTGAAAGGAACAAAGTGCTGTAGTGACTCAGCGGATCAGGCAGCATCTCTGAAGAATATGGATAGGTGATGTTTCGGGTCTGGGCATTTCGTCGGTCACAACCCGAAACATCACCGATCTATGTTCCCCAGAGATGGTGCCCGACCCACTGAGTTACTCCAGCACTTTGTGTCTTTCTTTGTAAGCCAGCATTCGCAGTTCCTTGTGGCTCTATAGTATGATTTGACTGGTTAGCTTGCAAACAATGTTTTTCGCTGTATCTCGATTAATGTGACAATAATAATCCAATCCCAATACCAATCCCAATCAAACTCAGGCTCATGGCATAGTAGTCTCCTCTTCCTGCTGGGTTCCCCAGACTGAATGAGATTGGCCAGGCTCGACTCAAGGCAAGTTGACAGTTTGCTAAAAGTACTAAATTGGTCTAAATTTCATAGCTTCACAGAGAAGCCATGAAGATGGCTGATGTTAAATTACCACAATTATGCTTTGGCTTGCCTAAGTTTTTTTACATTTTTCAGATTTTTCTTTTTTTTTGCTTATTTTCTCTGATTTAGCCCAGATTTTGGGGGATCCATTTTTTCTCTATTCTAGAATCTGTGTAATAGTGCTTTTGTGATTGATTTTAATCTGAAAAGTGCTGGAGTAACTCAGTGGGTCAGACAGCATGGCTGAAGGACATGGATAGGCAACATTTCAGGTCAGGACCCTACTTCAAGCTGATTGTAGTTGGGGGAGAAAGCTGGGTGGATAAGGGTGAGTGGGCTTTGATTGGTGGACAAAGGCTAAAGATACAATAGACACAAATAGGTGTAAGAATAGGAGAAGAGTGAAATAATAAGGAGAGGACTTCAGTGGCAGGGATATAGCTGTAAACGAGACTGGGAAGGGGAGGGGTGGGAGGATTAATGGGAGAAATTGGTAATTTAAATCTGGTTGGGCTACAGAAGACTTTAGACAAATATAGCAGACTCAAATCTGCTATATGTATTCATATTTTTTTTTTCTAATGAGAGGATGTAAGGGGTTAATGAACAAATATCATTATTGATTAACTTTCCTTCATAAAGGTTGCGAGACATTATCAAATTCTTGTTTTTGCCATGTATTTCTGAACATTAAGGGTCATTAATATTTTAAACTGCAAAATTGAGAACTGAACCTTCTTGTTTCTCCATTTGGTGTCAATTGGGAGAGACTGGAGGGAAACTAAGGACCCCTGAAAACCTGGGCTAGTTCAGAGAAAATAAGTGAAAGCTTATTAAAAAATTGAAAAAAATCAGAAAGTGGAAGTAAAAAGGCAAGGCAAGTCAAAGCATAATTGTGGTGATTTAAATTTGGAGCACTCGTGTAAAACAAGTACTGGCAAATCGGCAGCCGGCTTTAATTTCCGAATCATTATTGAATAAAGTCGACATTGTGCCTGGCTAATTTAAACAACAACCCTGAATTATATTCAGAGGCCAGTCTGTGCAGCTGAATGGCAGTCACAAAGATTTGGCTATTTTAACGTCACAAGATAGAATCAACATTGAAAGTACACCCCATTCATCCTAAGTTTTCAGAATAAAGCTCTGGGTAACTATGAACCTTACAATGTTGTTCGTTTTATGCAATGATGAAAATATGGCTCTAAAAACAAACTTGGCGGAACTCAGTGTGTCAGGACGCATCTGTGGAGCCAGCTTCCTGCAAAGTCCTGGTCCCAAAGCGTCGACCATACCTCTGCCTCACAGATGCCGTCTGACCAGTTGAGTTCTTCCAGCAGTTTTTCTTTGTGTTCCAATTTCCAGCATATGCATTATTTCATGTCTCTATATAATATGGCTGATGTTCATGTTTAAATCAAAACAAACAAAAATGAACACTCCATGCAGAACATGGGAATTATGCAGGAAAGAAACCTGGAAGTACAAGATTAGCCGCAATGTAGAATGTGGATAAACACTCTAAGATGAGGATAAATACACACATTGAAGCTGGATGCAGAATCTATCACCTTGTGTGCGAATATGCAAGAAGATAGATTGTCATGCTGTTTACAGTGGGACTTTGTTCTCTGGAAACCAGACTTCCAAAGGAAATATGAATGAAGGCTTTAAAATCATGAAGGACTTCATGTGGAGAATTTATCTTCCAAATGATACCAGAACAAAAGAATGGGAATATGTAATATAGCCACCATGACATCAAATGAAGAACTTATGGAGGATTTCTTTACGGAGAGAGAGAGTGTGGGAATGTGGATCATGGTGCTGGATCTGGTGATTAGGAACAGAAGAGGGGATGATATTACAGGATGTAGGGAAGGAACTGGAGAGGGTGTTGAGGGAGGGCCAGTGGGATGTGGGGACTGGATAGTGGGAGATACAGAAGGAGTCAGGGCAGAAGATAGCGAGGCATTGGTTGGTATAAAGTATGTGGGGGCAGTACAGAGGAAGGTATAGAGTGAAGCAGTGCCGGAGTGGAGGTATGTGGTAGAAGTATAGGGGGAGGAATAGACGAATATGTAGAAGGTATGAGGGGAGATGTGGAGGGACTTGGAGGAAGTATAGAGGGATGTAGGGTAGAATAGCAAGATGTCAAGAGAGACTTTGTATGTTGCAGAGAGATATAAGAGAAGTACAGCCGCAGTGCAGAGGGCCATGTATATGGAATAGAGGCACGTTTAGTGGGAGACTAGACCAAGTGCAGACCCGTTGGGTCTGTTCCCCCAGCGTGCGGTTGTGTGGGGGGGGGGGGGGGGGGGGTGGTATGCAGGGGTCACACACTAACTACCCCCCCCCCCCCCCCCCCCGCACTCACGCTAATGGAGGGGAGAGAGAGAGGAGGGGAGGGGGGGAGAGGGGCAGGAGGGGAGGAGGAGCTGAAAGGGGGGTGAGATGTGGGGGTGAGAGCGGGGAGGGAGGGTAGAGGGAGGGGTAGGGATTGTGTGGGAGGGGAGGGGATGGATGGGAGGAGGGGGAGAAATAGAGGGGGAAGAGGGAGAGGGAGAGGGGGAAGAGGAGAGGGGGGAAGAGGAGAGGGGGAAGAAGAGGAGGGGAGGAGGAGAGGGGGAGAGGGAAGAGGGGAGGAGAGAGGGAGAGAGGAGACGGGGGGGAGGAGAGGGGGGGGAGGAGGAGGAGGAGAGGGAGGGGAGGGGAGGGAGGGAGGGGAGGGAGGAGGGGGGGGGAGGGGGGGGAGGGGGGAGGAGGAGAGGGGGGAGAGGGGGGGGAGGGGGGGGGGAGGAGAGGGAGAAGAGAGGGGGAGGAGGAGGGGGGGAGGCGAGGAGGGGGGGGAGTGCTGAGAGGGGGGTGAGATGAGGGGCGGGGGGAGAGGTGGGGAGCAGGGAGGGAGGGTGGAGGGAAGGGGGTAGGGGTGTGTGGAGGAGAGGGGGGTTCTGATTGAGGCACACCACTTGCAGAGACTGATTGAGGCACACCACTTGCAGAGACTGATTGAGGCACACCACTTCCTGGTTTTATAGTCCCTCCCCCCCTGCTGCCAGCGGGGGCAGCAGAGAGAATGGAGAATTTTGTAAAATCATTAATATCTCTGTCATATTTCATCGACGGGAAAAATCTTCAGCGCAAATGCGGCGGAGGGGGGCTCTGAGCGAGGTGGCCAAAAAAGACGGCCGTAAATGGTGGCGTTCTCTCGGAAATCGCAGCACAGATCGCCAAAACCGGTCAAGAACAGAGTTTTAGTAATATAGATAGATATTCAGAACCATGAGATAGATATAAATGGACATGAGGAAGAGTAAGGATGGTTACAGAGGGACACTGATTGATTATAGAAGGCAGAGAGAAATTAGAGGGAGAACAGTGAGATGGAAATCGTGGCATGGGGTGGCAGAAGGAGAGGGATGGAAGGATGTGGAGATGGTAGAGAGGGACGCAGACAGTACTGAAGAAATATTGAGGAAAATATATTTGGGGAGGTATAGAGAGGTATGGGGCAGTATAGAGTGACATGGCATTAATACATGCAGACGGAGATGATTTGAGGGCACACAGCCACAGTTTAAAGTGACATAGTGGTTGTGCAGAGAAAATAGGGACAGGGCACCTGGTCAGTACAGTTCACTGTGAGGGCAATACAGAGACATATGAGGCAGTACATTGAATTTTGAGAGATGGGTGGAAGTTTGGGAGAGTGAGTCAGATTAATCTCATCCTCATGCCATAGTAGACCATCCAGATTGAACGGTTGATAGGTGGCATGTGATAGATTAGGTAGCAAAACACAGGAAACATTTAGAGCAAAAAACACATTTTTTTGTGTTCTTTGTGTCTTTTTTTGTAAACTGGCATCTGCGGTTCCTTGTGTCTCCAAACCTTGAAAGCATCCTGGTTGTCAAAATCATGAGGAACTAATTTTACTGCTATTCTACATGAAATATGATCGTTATGTAGCATATCAGCCACTCTCTGGCTGTCATTCCTCTACACACAAAATATAAAAGAAAATCAGTAAATGATTCAGTAAATGAATAGGCAATCACTCAATAATGATTTTTCCACAAATGGAATACATATGTTAGGGACGATTGACTTTCATTTCTAAAAGTATATCTGACAACCACATGGAACAACATAAGTGGTGGGACAGATCATCAATGTAATACGTTACCCTTCTTTTCCTAGAATCCTTACTCAACCTAGGCACACTTACTTACTAATGCCAAATTGGGAGCTCCACAGAGGAATTGTCTATGTCTTTTGAGTGAAAAATAGAGAGTCATAGAGTGATCCAGCTCAGAAACAGATCCTTCAGCCCAACTTGCCCACACCGGCCAACATGTCCCAGCGAGATTAGTCCCACCTGCCCGCATTTGGTCAATATCCCTCCAAACCCGTCCTATCCATGTACTTGTCTAACTGTTTCTTAAAGTTGGGACAGTCCCTGCCTCAACAACCTCCTCTGGCTGCTTGTTCCATTCACCTACCACCCTTTGTGTGAAAAGGTTACCCCTTGGATTCCTATTAAATATTTTCCCCTTCACCTTAAACTTGTGTCCTCTGATCTTTAATTCACCTACTCTGAGGAAGAGACTCTGTGCCTCTACCCAATTTATTTCTCTCATGATTTTATACATGTCTAGATGATCACTTCTCATCCTCCTGCGTTCCAAGGGAAAGAATCCCAGTTTAATAAAACTCTCCCTATAGCTCAGACCCTATAGTCCTGGCAACACCCTCGTAAATCTTCTCCGTACCCTTTCCAACTTGGTAAAGGTCTTCTGGATTTCCACCAGTGGGAGGAAAATGTCATTGAAAAGTTGTGGCGATCGGTTGGATGGTTGATTTTGACCTGGAAAAGCTTCTGTAACAAGTGGAAATTCAAAGACGTGTGGATTTTTCTACTCCAAATGTTTTGCCTCTCTGTGCAAGTAGCCTGGGGAATGCACAGATGATGATTACTTCACATGCACCTGAGGCTAGTTTACCGGATGCTTGAAAAATCGTCAACTCGGTTTGTGCTCTGGCAAATAAATGGAAGCTAAATTTTGACAGGTGTTCACTTAAGTAGGTGGCAGTGCTTAATAGCATCTTTTAGTGCCATTCTGTTAACTACTCATCTGGCCCCAGGGAGAAATGGCTTTTCTGACCTCCCAGACCTTTCCAGTTTTACAAACTAACTGAGCATTTTACTGTATGAACTCCTTGTGGGTTTCTCACTAGTCTATACTTGCGCTAATGAGAAATTAAACATCTGAGAGACAGGTGCGTGACTTGAGGCCGGGTGAGTTATGTGCACATAATTCTGGTCAACTAAACCAAAATTATATAATTCCACCTCAAATTATTGACTGCATGTCATTTTAACCATCCTTCAATCTTTTGCTTCTTTGATAATGATCTGCTAACCAGTTGCCTATATACTTTGCAATCCACCCAGTCAATTGGGCAGGGTGGTCTACATTGTTCAAATGAGTACTTGGTAAACTGGGAGAGAAGCTCGATTTCTACCCAAGAAGCAAATGGTGCACACCTCTAATTTTGATAGATTGATTGAAAATTTATAGCTTGGAAACAGGCCTTTCGGCCCACCGATTCCACTTGGACCATTAATCGCCCGTTCACAGCAGTTCTATTCTATTCCACATTTACATCCACTCCCTACAGACTGGAGGCAATTTACAGTCAAATTAACCTACAAGCACAGATGTCTTTGAAGTGCGAGGAATCTGGAACACCTGGAAGAAACCCACAAGGTCACAGGGAGAATATACAAACTCCACGCTGACAGCACCTGAGATCGGAATCGAACCTGGGTCTCTGGCGCTGTGAGGCAGCAGCTCTACTAGCTGTGCCACTGAGCCACCAATAATTGTTATTTGTTTCACTCAGCAGTCTAAAGTCACAAAAGGATGGTAACATCTTAAAGTTTAGCAGAGGGTGGAGCTGGAGATGGGGTGATGTTGACTTTATTTGGGGCTAATGTTCACAAGTTGCTTTTGAATCAGGGGGCTACATTGGTAATTGGGTTTGTGTTGCTGGGGTGTTCCGTGAACAGCACCTCCCTTATTTACCTCAATCACTACAAAAACACCAACCCTGGCAGGTTTTACTGTTGCAGAACTCACAATGAGCTAGTCTCAAAAGTACAGATCGATGGAGGGGACCAATAATAGTCTGGCTGTAGCTTACTTCAGAAACCTATAGGATGCTTTAGCTTTCACCTACTACACAGTTTGATGACGGGAAGTAAGATGGGTTGAGCTTACAACCTTACAGTGTAAAGCAGGGAACTTAAAGAAGTGCTCTAGTTGCCACCCATTTAGTCCTCTGAATGCATATAACCCGGAATCATTTACTTTCTGCCTATATAGTTCAATATATGGAACCCGGATACTGGCTTTCACACATGAAGTGTATTTGCAGAACTAAATGATGTTGCATTATAATGTGAAAACTTCAGGACAACATGTCTTCTAGCCATGCAATTCAGTAGGTGAAACCAGATGGGCTTGGATTCAATCAATGCAATTTAATACAGGAGATTGACCTGGCATCGAGCCATAAAGATTAATGCATAGAACCTAGGATGGTTCAGAACCTACAGTATAACGTGCCAAAATATAAATATATTTAAATGCATAAAATATAAATCTATTCATACTTTTCTATATAATAACATTGTTTCCAACATTGCAGAAGTGTGTTCAACAGTGTAAATTGCATATATTATTCTAGGGAGATAAAAGCAAATAAGACTGTGTTTGAAAATCAAAAAAAAATGCAGGTGATGAAAATCTAAAATAGATACAGAAAATGCTGGACGTATTCAGCAGGTTAGGCTGCATCTATGGAAAGAGAAAAAGAGGTAATGTTTCGGATCAAAGACCCCTCATCAAAACGTTATCAGATTGTGTCCTTGCATGTGAAAGCAAGGATTCATATTAGATGTTTTTCGGCTATAGGAGCATATTGCCTACTCTTATGGATGCAACATTGTAAAAACGATATTGGTGCTGAGAAGGGTAGCAAATATTCAAAACAGAATCAAAAAGTTTTGTTATGAAAGTTGACTAAATAACAAAGGAGGTTTATAGAAATAATGTAAATGAATGCTTAATAGTTAGCACCCATTTAATGGTCCAGAAAGCCTGTTTCCCTGCTATATGACAATAATTCTATGAGAAATAAGGAAATAGGAGTTTGTGTAGGCTACATAGCCCTTTGAACCTGTCCTGGTCATCATGACCATAAGACATAGAAGAAAAATCAGACTGTTCAGCCCAAATATGCTCCACTATTCGATCGTGGCTGATTGATTTTTCCCTCTCAACTACATTCTCCTGCCTTTTCCCTATAATGTTTGGCGCTCTTATTATCAAGAACATGTCAATCTA
Organism: Leucoraja erinaceus; assembly: GCF_028641065.1. NCBI lineage: Eukaryota > Metazoa > Chordata > Chondrichthyes > Rajiformes > Rajidae > Leucoraja > Leucoraja erinaceus. The sequence continues at coordinate 11,080,686 of NC_073387.1, read as the reverse complement.
CACTTTTAAATTACCCAATGACTTGGCCTCCCTCAGCCATGGCTAATCATGTCTAATCTTCTACATCAGCAACATTTCCCTACATAATCCCCATTGGTAGAGAATTCCAAGGTTGACCATCCTCATCTCAGTCTTACCGTTCAAACTATGCACCCTGGACTCTCAGCCAGGGTCATAGAAACATAGAACCTAGAAAATAGCTGCAGGAGGAGGCCATTCATTGTGATCATGGCTGATCGTCCCCAATCAATAACCCATACCTGCCTTCTCCCCATATCCCTTGACTCCATTAGCCCCTAGAGCTCTATCTAACTCCCTCGTAAATCCATCTCAAAAATTGGTCCTGGATTTAACCTCTAAAGCCCCATAAACTTGGAGTGCCACTGAATTACCAACAATTCCACAGTTGTTACTTTGAACAGCCTAGGGGTAAGTTTTTGTTTTAGGGAGCATTTTGGCCCAGTGACAGAGCTTTTATTAATCTTACTCTCAAATTCTGAAATCATAATGGTGAGAATTCTTTCAGATAGTTAATGTTTTTTGAAGTTATTTGAAGTGGAAGAAATGGCAACTGAAATTTCACTCTGACAATTGTGAAATGTTGTACTTCGTTACTTAAAACCAGGAGAGGGCTTGTACAGTAAATGGTAGAGCCTGAAGAATGTTGTAGAACTGAGAGCTCCAGGAATACAGGTACATGGTTCCCTCAAATTGGCGAGTCAGGTGGACCGGGTGGCGAAGAAAGCATTTGACTCGCTTTCCCTCATCGGGAAGATATTGAGTACAAGAATTGGGACTTCAAGATGTGAACACACTTGGAGTACTGTGTGCAGTTCTGGTCACCCTGGTATAGAAAGCATGTCATTAAGCTGCAGATGAGATTCATGTAGATTTTACCTGGATTTGTGGGCTTGAGTTCTAGAGAGAAGCTAGATGGGTTGGAACTTTTATCTTTGGAGCGTGCGAGGCTGAGGAATTATCATATTGAAGTTTAGAAAATTATGAGGGGTGTTGACGGGTAGAGTATTATAAAACCAGAAGGAATAAGTTTATGTTGAGAGTTAAAAGGGACCTTGGAGAACTATTTCACTCACAGGGTAGTCCAAATCTGGAATGAGGGGCCAGAGAAATCTATGGAAGTGGATATAATTGTGACCTGCAAAAGACATTTGGACATATATATGGATGGGAAGGGTTCAGAGGAATATGGGTCAAATGCAGAAAACTGGGACCAGCACAAATTGCTGACCTGTGCAGCATGCACAACTTTAACCGAAGGGCCTGTCTGCCTGTGGTATACATCTAAATCTTATGGGTCTTAATCGGTGCATAGTTTAAATCGGGTTCAAGATTTGCATGATAATGTGCACTCTCATACAATAAGTAAGATTGCTGCCTGTACACTTGAAACACATGGAATATTTGGCTGTAATGCCATTCACAGTACAATGCTAATTTTACCACTTTGCCTGTTAAATTGGGCTGTATATGTATATACACCCAATGCACAGGAAATTAGGTCTGAACTGCAGACAAAAACCTGCATCTGTACTATTTAAAAGAATCCTTAATGACTTGCAGGTTTATTGCAGATTGACTTGAAGCAGACCTTACAGTACTCTGTGGGGCTGCACTTTGGAGCTCCCAGACTAATAGATTATTTTCCTGCCAACTGAGGTACTGGCTGCTACATTAAAAAAAAATGTAATATGAATACTTTAATACTGGACGGCCAGCACAACTAAAAGCAGGAGTGTCTGAAGCCAAGCCTTTTTTATATATATGGATACTGCGAAAATAGCCTTTGACCAGAAAGTATTCCAGGTGCAATACTTGCATTTCCACACGTATGAACAAGAGCAACAATATAGCCAGAGGCTAGACTTTCAAAAAGGTCAATGAGACCAACCACTTGCTGACCACAGCCCTGATCTATTTTGTTTGCTGTAGTGAAAATCAGATAGACTCTGAGTTTGTTAATCTTCACATCACCACAGGTGTGGGAGGCTAGTATAGGCCACCTCTTGCAGCTGGTAGTTCACTCCCTCTTTATGGCTTGACCGAGGATTTCTGTTGATGGAGGGGGATCAACAAGTAATGTATATGTCGTATTGCAGTAGATAGCAGCAGGCTAAAGAAGTTTGCAGGCATCCAATAGACAGTATGTGCAGAAGTAGGCCATTCGAGCCAGCACCGTCATTGAATGCGATCATGGCTGATCAGACCTTGCAAAAAACTGGAATTGTAATGTTAAGTGGCATGTTTTCTCTGTGACACCCAACCATGCAAGTGTGACAAGTTCCATTAACACAAAGGCAAACACTTTTAATACCAAAGTACATACCCATATCATCAATGCGTATGAAGGAACTGCAGCTGCTGGTTTAATCCAACAATAGACACAAAATGTTGGAGTAACTCAGCAGGACAGGCAGCGTCTCTGGAGAGAAGGAATGGGTGATGTTTTGGGTTGAAACATTTCTTCAGACCATGTCATCAATACTTTGGGTATTGCCTTCATATGGAAAGAATCCTGGGCAATCTACAACATATTGGCGGTGATCTAATTTTACAGTGTGAGACTCAACACCTGGCTTCATAAAGTCTCCATCAAACTACAAAGCCAATATCAGTGTTGTGAGAGAGCTTTCTCCACTTACTTGATGAAGGATAAGGGAAATAAAGAAACTACATTTACTGCTGTCCAATGTCCTCCTAATTGTCTACCTGCAATTGATCTCAAACGTGAGGATGGTGGATAGTGGTGTAGAGTAGTGGTGATGATTGTTAAATCAGTGGTGGGGCTGTGTTATAAGAAGCAATGTGAAAAGCAAATGGTGCAGTTGCCACTAGATGGGGCAGGGTTGATATGTTCAGTGACCCAGATCATATCTGTGAGGTCATTAGATTTCTTTCAGTATTGAGACCATGTCCTGAGTAAATTGATCTCCCTGGCAGTTCCTCCTGTTGATCATCAACAAAACTGCAGAGGCCGGAAATCTTAAACAAAACAGAAAATCCTGGAACTACTCACCTGTGGGAAGAAAAACTGAGTTGATGTTTCAGATCAGAACAACCGTCTGCCGGAGGAACTCAATGGGTCAGGCAGCATCTGTGGAGGGAATGGACAGGCGACGTTTCGGGTGGGAACCCAAAAACTTGCCTAGCCATTCCCTCCACGGTCTGATTTGCTGAGTGGCTCTAGCACTTTGTGTTTTGCTCTATATTCCAGCATTTGCAGTTTCTTGTGTCTCCAGGCCTTTTCTTATAGCTCCCAACCCTATTATTACGGCCTTTCACAAGTTCCCAATGGCTGTGTTGATAAAGTTGTTCTCTCATCTATCTCCTCATTCTTCTGAACTGCACAATCACTTGCAGCTATGGTTCGAGGTGATTGAATACGATATGAGACGATAGTACTTTATTTATCCCTGGAGGGAAATTGGTCTGCCAACAGTCATAAAACACAACAAGATACATGAAGCATGAAATTAATTCACGTGACAAGTGGAAAGTCCTGGTTTGGGTATGTGCAAAGATGGGGGGGTTAGTCTACCCCATGACAGAAGGGGGACGAGTTGTACAGTTTGATAGCCACAGGGAAAAAGGATCTCCTGTGGCGTTCTGTGCTGCATCTTGGTGGAACCAATCAATATAGGCTGCTTTCAGCTTGTGCGTGCAGGACTCCTGAAAGTACACACAACAGTGAAGCAAAAAACAATGTGATTGATTCTGCCTAGCTTTATTCATTTTTGAATTAGATGGATGAATCTTGTTCACAAACTGATGACGGATACCTGAATGTTACCATTCGTTTTTGCCCTCGACAGATCTTAATCCCACTGTTGGCAGACCATTCCCCTTATCAATGTCAATCCTGATGCTCCATAGTTTAGTAAGTGAGTAATTCAATCTGTTAACCTTTCAGGTTAAGACAGATACTCATTACAATGATGGTGATGTTGGACTACATTATGATTCATTTTTTGTCCTTTCATAGAAAATAGAAAACAGTACAACAGGCCCATTGGCCCACAATCTCTGTGCAAACATGATGCCAGGTGAAACCAATCTGCTCTACCTAAACATGATCCATATCCCTCCATCGTTTGCAAATCCATGTGCTTATGTAATAGCCTCTTAAATACCACTATCATATCAATATCCACCATCATTTGTAACAGCCCATTCTAGGCAGACACCACTCTGTGAAAAAAAAATGTCCTGCCCATCTCCTTTAAACTGTCTTCCTCTGTCCTTGAAGCCCTCCAGGCTTTAAGTCACTTCCACCCTGGGGAAAATAAGATCTTGCCTAGGCCTCTCGTAATTTTATATGCTTCCATCAATTCTCTCCTCAGCCTTTGATGCTCCAGAGAAAAACAATCCAAGTTCTTGAACTTCTCCTGCGTGGCAACGGAGGCGTGCCCTCAACAGTCCGTTGCAGAGGTGGAAGAGGTCTCTCATGCATTTTGTTTGCTGGAGTTGCACCTCTGTTGTATAGTTCCTGCACCTAGTGCGTCAAAGCCTTCCAAAATTCTTCCAGATGTACTGAGGCGAGAAGCACTGGAGGACCAAATCTGCAATGCTCTGATACTCGCTTTTTAACTGCTGAGGCGTGTGATCTCATATCCTCAGTGGACTCCCAGAAGCAAGGAGGAGTGTACGTCCTCGGATGATGTGCCCTCCTAAAGTCCATGATCAGCTCCTTCGTTTTTTTGATGTTCAAGAGGAGGCTGTTCTCCTGGCACCAGAGTGCTAGACCAGCCACCTCCTCCCGGTAGGCTTCCACCCCGGGGAAAATAAGATCTTGTCTAGGCCTCTCGTAAATTTTATATGCTTCCATCAATTCTCTCCTCAGCCTTTGATGCTCCAGAGAAAAGAATCCAAGTTTATTGAACTTCTCCTTGGTCAATGCCCTCAAATATAAGGAGCATTCTGGTAGACCTCTTCTGCACCTTCTTCAAAGTCTCCAAATTCTTCCTGTACTGAGGCGAACAGAACCAAATGCAATGCTCTGATACTCTTTTTTAACTTGTTTATCTCATTGTGTTAAGCAAGGAGGAACCTCAATATATTGAACCTCTGTGATGCAGGCAGTTCCAGAAGCCAATTGCTACTCATCCAGGTACTACATGTAACAAGGAGACAAATGATCAATGAGTTTATTGATGTGTACAGATTGGAAATCCCAAGTCTTTGGAAACTGGATGTCAAGCAATGTATCAGTTTAAAGCAAAGTTCCAAAATTTGATAGCTTCTGGAATCAGTCAATTAATTTAACTGTACTGATCACATCGAAAATATTATATTTGAACATCAGAGTAAGTTCGTTGGCCATTAACGCTCAGCAGGGTCCCTCGTCCAATGTTTATGGATAATGTTAGAATGCACCAGTCCTCATGTTGCAATCCATAACTCCACACTGTTAAGATGAGAACGGCAAATGTGTGCCTTATAGTTATGAACACTAACTTCAACAACAATGTGATGTGGAGTTAAAGAGAAGAGCAACTGGAATGTTTCAGACCTTAAACTTACTATTATGAACAAAGTCTCACGGAACACAATTTGTTTTCACTGGAGGTTAGATGAAATATAGGGGATGTGATCCAGATCGTTCAAGTGATGAGAGGTACGGTTAATGCAGATATAAACAAGCAATTTAACTTGGCCTGCAGTAACAGACGTTTAGGGCATGAGTGCAATTTTAATGAGACTCAAGTGAATTTAGGGAATTGAATTTCCCACAGGGAGGTGAAAATTTGGAACAAGCATAATTAATGTGTGTTGATTATGCAGTTTTTATTTTATATGTATATGATCATGAATATATCAATGGAATTGAAAGTTCTAAGTGTGGACATGGATGATCAAATACCATGGAATGTGCAGCTGGGTCCAAGGGAATGTCATCTGTGGAGTGCAACTGGCCTGACTTCAAAACCATGATGTTGAGAATCCAGAATTTTACTAATTATCTTTAAGAGTTAGAAAAAATATATTCCTATAGCTTCATTTTGTCCATGCTTACTTTCCTCCCTCGGGGTAGTAACCGCATTGAGAAGAATTCATGATGATTTTTGTTGTATCTGGTGGAATTTACCCCAAAAGGCATTCTCATGTTCTACATAAAGCTCTTTTCCTTTAAGCAACTTGGCTAATTTCCGAACCTCAGCTTTGTGCTATTCTATTCCTACTTTCCATTCGATTTTTGTTCTTGCCAATATTGCATTTAGCTTTTCCACTTGTAATCTTGCCAACTCCAGGTACCCCATGGAGGGGCAATGACATAGTTTCAACAATGAGTAAAGTGCATGCAGTATTTATTAAAGTAATGTCAGCAAAATCCAGGTTGCTGCCTAATCAATCCAACCCACTAATACTGACAATTATATACTGAACAGTCAGTTCAGGTATGCACTTTGTTTCCCCAGGAATAGGTTAGTATGGCAGAGGTGAAATGGGTGCATATACAATTGGGGAGAAATTGCAGAGAAATAAGGCAAATGGGTCTTTTTTTGTCCCTCCACACAATTTGGTGTGACAGGAGGTGAAATTAACAAATTCAGATCTTATTTTCGTCAAGCTAATGTTATGACATTGTCTGCATATTATTTTTGAGTTGGTACCCTGCCAGACTTTGTATCTTGCATTATTTCTCAAAATGACCAGATCAATATGGGCAGGAGCAAGATCGATGCATAATTTCTGATCGTCCTTCCTTTTTGTGTGTTATTGGTGGCTGATAAAGCCACACATGGTAATAAGATATTCCCAGTGTTGTAATATTTTGCTATGTTATTGGGGCTGTTGGAGTGACAGAGTGGGGAGGGGACAGTAGGTGTTAGGCTCGAGGCCAAACGATAACAGTGCATTGATTCCAATTCACTAGTTTTGAAATAGATCAGTAAAGAGCAGGATAAAGAACACTGCCCAGAACAAAGAGCAGATTTTAATGTAAGAATAAGGAACTACAGATCTGGTCTATATCAAAGAGAGACACACATTGCTGTAGTAACTCATATAAAACATGGAACACATATAAAATCGGTGCAAGAGGAAGCCATTTGACCCTTCGAGCTATTGTGATCATGGCTGATCATCCACGATCATTAACTGTGCCTGCCTTCTCCCCATATCCCTTGCTTCCGCTAGCCCTTAGAACTCCATCCAACTTTCTTTTTAATTCATCCAGTGTATTGTCCTCTACTGCCTTCTGTGGCAGAGAATTCCACAAATTTACAACTCTCTGGGTGAAAGAGTTTTTTCTCATCTCAGTTTTAAATGGCCTCCCCATTATTCTTAGACTGTGGCCCCTGGTTTTGGATTCCCCCAACATTGGGAACATTTTTCTTGCATCTAGCTTTGTGCAGTCCTTTTATAATGTTATATGTTTCTATGAGATAACCTCTCATCCTTCTAAATCCCATACTTTCCAATCTTTCCTCATATGACAGTCCCGCCATCCTGGGGATTAACCTTGTGAACCTAAGCTGCACTGCCTCAACAGGTCCGACAGCATCTGTGGAGGGGGGAGGGGGGGGGAGCTGGAAAAGATGAGGGGCAGAACAAAGCGCCAGTTGTAGGTGAACATAGGTGAGGGGTGGGTTTTGATGGGCAGATTGTTGGACAAAGGCCAGAGATAAAAAAAAGACAGGTGTGAACTCGAAAAGGATAAAGAGTTGTAAATTGTGAAACTCAATGGTAGAAAAGTTATGAATTGTGTAGCAATTGGAAGGGATGCAGGTGAAGAGGGAGGGAGATAAAATGCTGTAAGGTCGGCCAAGGTTCAAGGGAGGGGAGTGGGTAAGGAGAGAAGAAAGGGGAGTGGAAAAGAGGTCTGTTTGAGGGTTAATTACCTATATTTGGAGAATTCAATATTCACACCGTTAAGTTTGCAAGTTGTGAGCAGGTTTAAGCAGTGTTCCGTGACAGACAAACCCATATTTATTTTCAATAGTGTGAAGTGATGATACATTAAGAATGAGTAGCACCTGGCCCGCACTGAGTTACTGTACCAGGTATCCATCCTGTGGTTGTATCTGACTGCTGACTTTGCATGTTTCAGGACACAAAAACGCAATGCTAAATTACACCCGTTAGATTTTAATCATAAAATTACAAACATTAAAGTTTAACCATTCACGCATTTTCAAGAACAATGTTTCGGAATATTTATTCTGGATATTTCTCACAAACCTTTGAAGTCATTTGCTTATCAGAGGAAACCCTTAAAAGTCCATTTATGCGTTACTTACACACAAGCGCATGAAATCTCTGCAAAGTGGTGCAGAGATATTCTGTGGAACAGGTTCTATTTTCTACTGTTCTCAAGGTTTGGAAGGTACAACGTTATAATATCTGACATTATGACATTATGTAAAAGAATATGTGTGTTATGATTTTGTTTATAATTTGTTTGGTTGTTTTGTTGTTTGTCTTTTGCACAAAAGTCCGCGAGCATTGCCACTTTCATTTCACTGCACATCTCGTATGTGTATGTGACAAATAAACTTGACTTGACTTGACTTGATTGTAACATTGAGGTAATACTGGGATGTACGCATTCTGAAGTGGTCTCTTTCCAACTATTAAATAGTGCTGAAGGAACTATGGTAGACGCAATATGACTGTGCAATGGTTTTTCTCATTTCTTTTCCTGGATGCGGCTAACCATTCTCTACAGGATCCTGACAGAAATTTCCTCTCTCTCAGGACACCACTGACATTTGAAGAATCCTACTGTGTGTAACCAGTCTTGACAGGCAAATTCTGTAATGCCCGAGGCAACACAACAAATGACTGCAGTGCAATACAACTGAATGGGCCTGGGGTGTGTTAAACATATTAAGGATCAAACAGGAAGATTAAAGATTTTACCTTAACTCACTTTTTGACCTTTGGTCTTTCCCTTCCTTCCCTTCCCTCCTTTAGGGCAAAGGATGAATAAATTTACTTCTGTAATGTGTTGGGGAAATATTCACACCAGTTGTGTGAGACTGCAAATTTAATGAGTGACTATTGGGTTTTGAAGAGAAGAGCTCATTTGCAAATGCCAGAATTAATTCCTTGGAAACTCACCCAACACCTTCTCCCATTATTGTTTAACAAACTGTCTGCATGAATTATAGAAGTACAGATTTTGTCTTTGAAAATGTCAACAATGCAGAGTTATTTACCATAAAATAAATGGCTTCTTTTTGGGGAGCTGAAATAACACAAATTGGACAACTCAACTGGAATTTAAGTCATCAAGTTTTAACTAGATCTACATTTGGAAAGGTAATTATCATTCAGCATTAAACTATTCCTTTGGGATGGACAGGTTGCCTAAATGATTCACATACTGAAATCTTATCAAAGTGCTTGGATGTTTTATCTATACAGAATAACAGATATCCAGAAATGCTGCTGCACGTGCTCTTTGTGCAGTTATGTATTAAATAAAAGTGAAATTGAACATGTCTCTGTTCCCCTGCAATTTTTCAATCCTTTTCCTAACCAGATATTTACCCAAGTGGAATGAATCAGCTCAGCTCTGACCGTAGACTTTATAGGAGCCTGCTGCACATATGGAGGAAGGAAAACAATGCCTAAAATCTGGGCTGACTAATTTTCAACGTGTTGCTCATCTCTGCAATCAATTCAACTTAAATAACCTAGCAATGGCATCATTTAATCACATCAGAGTAGCTTCAGTACACTTTCTGTTGCCATTTTTTCAAGGGAAGGTTGAACTCAGAGAGTCTCTGTCAGTGAAAGTTCAAAATCCTGTTTGTAATCCCTTGAACCATCTCTAATGGATTGATATCCTTTTTGTGAAGGCTACAACAACAAACGTATTCCAAACAATGCCTCACTGATTATCAGTACAGGGAGATACGTTTTTGACTTGTACTTGCCTGCCCTCAGGATGTATCCTATCCATGGTTCACCACTGCTTCACATCCTGTCAAACTTTAAAAGCCAACTTTCAGTCAATGAACATTTCTCAAACCTGAATTGATTTCTTTCTTACTTTTGCTGGGGGGCGGTTCTTCACCACATGCACGTGTTTCATGTTTCCTGCTTCTATACCACATCGTCTGACATTGCCATCATTCATACCCATCTGTCATCCCTTAGCTCGGACACTGAATTCTTTGCCAGTGCCCCTTTTCCCTTTCGAAAACAATTTCCCTTTTCTTGCATCAGCTGCTTCGATACCACAATGATCTGGAGAATCAACATAACAGTGAACTGTCACTGCTTTGAAAATCGAAGGAGTACTTTGTCTAATATCATGGAATGGTTACGACACAGAAACCGACACTCTGGTCTGTCCATGCCAGCTGTCTACCAGAACAAGTCACCAGATACCCCAAATAAGCCTATTCCTGTTGCTCAGCAAATTTTTCTTCAGCACATATTTATCCAGCCACTTCCTGAAGGCCATGATCGAAAATGTGCCCACTAAATTTGCAGGCAGTGAATTGTAGATTCCAACCACTCCATGCATAATTCAGAAAACCCCTTCATTTCACTTTCATTCTGTTCCGTTTCTTTTAACATCTGTGACTTCTCAAATCCTCCACCATAGGGAATATCCTGCCACCATCCACTCTGTCCAGAACCCTCATGACGTAGTGTACTTATACGAAATCTCCCTTTGCCTAATATGTATGGAGTGCTTCAAAGAGCAAATAACTAAAGTTGCTAGAAATTAAAAAAAAAAAAGCTAAATACTAGAAACACTCAGCAGATCAGGCAGCCTCAAAGAAGAGATGAACAGAGTTTACATTTTATGTTGATGACCTCTTCATCAGAACTGAAGAAAGTAAAAATTGAAACATGATTTATTGAATAAGTAGTTGAAGGTCCAATCAAACAGAAAGCGCTTGACCTAAAATACAGACGGGGATGAATAAGAACACAGTGGATTTCATTTATAACCGATGTATGATTTTTTTTTTAGCATTGTTGAGGCAATCTGTGGCTCATACAGTCATGGGCACACACTGCTGTATCCAAGAACAGCTTTTCAAGGCTAGAGGGGGAGTTATAACTGACTGTAAGGATCACTTTGATATTTGTATGGGTTATTATTGTAACATGTACCAAGATACCGTAAAAATATTTGTTTTGCATAATGTCCATGCAGACCATAACATACATGGGTACATTATATAGTACAATAGATAAAACTAAACAGGCTGCAGAATACAGTGTTAGGGCAACAGAGAAGGTGAGATTTGAAAAAGTGCAAGGGCCGCAATGAGGTAGATTGGAATATCAGGTATTTACCTTTCGCTTATGAGAGAACTGTTTGAAAGACTGATAACAGCAGGGAAGAAATTGTTTTTCAATCAGGCGGTGCATGTTTTCAAGCTTTTGTGTCTTCTGGCCAATTGGAGAGGGGAGAAGAAAAAATAACTGGGGTATGAGTGATCCTTGATTATGTTGGTTACTTTCTCACGGCAGTTTAAAATGTAGATGGAATTGATGGGGTGGGAGGCTTGTTTATGTGATGGAGTTGGCTGCATACAAAACTCTCCATAATTTCTTGTGGCCTTATTGCCAACCAAGTAGTAATGCACCCTAAAAGGATGCTGATGCTTTCTATAGTGCAATTGTAGAGTTTAGTAAGATTCATTGCAGATGGGTCAAATGTCCTTAGTCTTCTGTGGCATTGATGTACTTTCCTGGCAGTTGCATCAATGTGTTTGGAGCAGGACAAATTGTTGGTGATATTTTTGCTGAGGATCTTGAAACTCTCAACCATTGATACATCTGGGGTGTGTACTTCCCCCCCCCCCTCCCCCCCCCCCCCCCCCCCCCCCCCATCTTCGTGAAGTCAATGACTAACATTTATTTTGCTGACACTGAGAGAAAGATTGTTGTCTTGACACCATTTTACTAAGCACTTTGTCTCCTTCCTGTTCTCCGTCTCATCATTATTTGTGATCTGGCCCATTACGGTGGTGTCATCTGCAAATTTGTAAATGGAATGAGAGCAGAATTTGGCTGCCCATTCGTAGGTTTGTACAGAGCAGCGTAAGGAGCTGAGAAAAGCAGCCATGCAGGGAATTGGTGTTGAGAATTATCATGGGGGATGTTTTGTCGCCCACATCTGGGAAGGGGAGCATATTCCAATGTGCTTGCTTCATCGCCATAGTATTTAAGTGGTTGCGCCTATCGAGTCAGTGATACCCTCAAATTGATCATTGATGGTGGATGATTGTTGATGGTAATCCAATTAAATGTTGAATTATTAGTGATAAGATCACTTCCTGGAGATGGTTTTTAACTAATATGGACCCCGGGTAGGTCATTCTAAAGTAGTGCTGCTTTCGGATACAGAGAACTATTTTTATGAATTGAATTTATTATGCGTGAAGATATACCTTGGAGAAAAATCTGAATGTACCAAGAATTTTGTAATTGGAAGATCTGGGATTGTGAAATATTTCCAAAGCCCTGTAATGGGTTAGTGGTACTCTGATGTCATGATGGAAGGAAGGTAATTGAACAATCAGTAGCTAGGTCTGAGATGGTGCCTTGAGGAAACCTCTGCAGGAGTGTGGTGGAACTAAGATTATTTCCTCTCTAAATACCATAAGCATTTTCTTTCATCTCTACAAGTAGAGTTTTCCCTTGATTGTCATGGACAATATGACTCTGGGTCTTTGACACCTCATTCAGGCTAATTCCTCCTTTGATGCCATGGGCAGACATCCTAATTTTAGATCTTTTGTCTAAGGTTAGACCAAAGCTATGATGAGATCTGAACAGTTGCCTCTGGTCGATATCAGTGAGCAAATTATTGGTGAATAAGTGCTGATTGATGACGTAGGATCTGTGGTTTCACTGATATTTGAGAGGATGAAGAGGCAGTTTTGTCCTGCTTTGTTGCAAATGGGACAGACCAATGTTCAAAAATAATGCTCAAAGTACTTAGTAACTATTTTATTCCTAATCATCTGGCCATCATTGAATGTCAAGAACTTGCTAAAACACCATCCATCCAAATGCAAATTCCTCCTTTCTGAGCTCAAACAAGATGGTTCAGCAACAACTAATTGCTGAGCTATCCATCGAAGTCTGTTCTAGGTTTAACTTTCAAGTTTTTGCAAGCCATACTGAATCAGTATTTTACTTTAATACCCCTCTAGTCCACCACAAAAATGATTTGCTCTTAATCACTTGGGGGAAAAAGAAATCCATGCGCATATATTTTATAAAATCTTTCACCCACATCTACAGTGACTAGGGCCTATATTAACATGGTTTTACATTAGCATATCCTATTCTAATTCTCTCCTCCCTTCCAACCAAAGATCCTCTAGCGGAGCTCTTCTATAGGATCTTTGCTTCCAACCTTGTTTGACACGAAAGCAACATGGCACTCCCATTCCCCAATTAATGTATTACAAATCAGTGAATGTCACTCAGCTTGATAAAGATACAAGACACGTGATGGAGGAATTGCAGGAATAGGAATCCTGCCCCAAATTTTTAGGAAAAGTGCAGATATGGCTGCAGGAATTTAACAAAACATCAGGCATAGAGGCAGCATATCAAATTATTGTCCCAATTTTCCTTCTGAATTGATATGTACTGTAAATTCCTTACAGGATTTGGCATTGGAGCCAAACTTTTGCCACACCAGTGTTGAATGAGAATGAGGAACTCAGCGGGGTGCAGCGGTTAGTGTTGCTGCCGCAAAGCTCTGTCGACCCGGGCTAAATCCTGATCTTGGATGCTGTTATCCATGTGACTGCTTAGGTTTCCTCTGGGTGCTCTAGTTTTCTTACATATGCTGGGCATATTAATTAGCTGCTGCAAATTGCCTTTTAGTTTAGACTGGTGATGAGCATGCTGGAGAATATGTATTACAGGGAAATAGTGGGGGAATAGAAGCTCTTGGTGCTGGCATCCACTCGCTGAGTCAAATGACTTCCTTCCATGGTGTACGTAAGTTGTGAGAAAATCAACTTAAATTCAGCCACATAATTAAGATTTGAACACTAGTAATCAAGCCATTTGGGCCGGCAAATTTCAAGCGAGTTAAGAAGCTCGTGATGGTTTCCACATTGCTTTGAAACTTCTGTTTCTTCTCATTGATTATAAGTGCGATTCAGGTCAGGCAGTGCCTTGTCCTCCGAGGTTTTTAATACAACATTGTCATGTTTCTCTGTGTACATCAATAAAATCTGTCCCATTGGGGAATTGAAGGGAAATTGATTGTGAGGCAGCTGGAAGCCAGATGTGGCAGGGTCTGTAAACCAGTGGCAGAATTGGACTCACACAATTGTTTTACTCACACAACTTACCCAACTCGTGTAAAAAGAGGAGGAATGTGCACAGAGATGAATATGTCATTCCGAGTTGCATCTGCATCTGTAAACAGGGCTGTAGAATATTAAGGGTTAACAGTCACAACAGGTCAAAACACAATTGACCTCTGACAAGCAAGTACAAAAGGTTCAGGGGCAAGGACTAATTTCTGAGGAATTTCACAACATTCTTGAAGGTTTTACCACTGATTGCAACACATTTCGTAATTTCAGATCTAGAGCGATGTCGTTCTTCCATATGGCTGAACAGAGAACGAATAGCTGATACATGTAGTGTTAGAAATTTTTTGTTGAGATGTCAGTGACATTGTCCTTCCAAACCGTCTGAAGTATGGGACATATCTAACAGTACAGAGATGAGGTAGAGAATATGTCCTCTAGTTTCACTTCTGGTTCTAAGTGATGGTGCTATTTCTCCATACTGCAAGTTGAACAGGCAGTGGCAGAAAAGAGGCAATTATGCCTCTTCAGTTCCTGTCTACTTTCCCGTTCCATTGGAGTTTTGTGCTACAGATTTCATCCAAGGCAACTCTTACCATTTGGTTATCTGAGAGATGTTGTTGGCAAGTCACATTTAAACAGAAATACCCCACCAAGATCAACATATATTTTTAAAAAGCTTATAATTCCCGTAGTCCTTTCTAAATATTCAGAAATAACTAATGGTGAGTTCTCTGTTTCCCTTGCTACACATCTCAAGGAAAGGAGAGCAGAATGCTTATTTTGTTGGCAAGCACATTTGGTCAAAATATTTTCTGTCAAAACAGTAATAACTTTTCTGTATTTATAAGCAGTCGCATATGACATCGCCCTCCATGTAGCTCAGTGCCTGGGTTCCCTAGGGTCCCACTTTCACCCCACCCCCCTCCCTGCTTGGTATCCAACTAAAAATACCCAATTATACAATGGAGTTACTGTAGGTATTTCAGGTCTGTGCTCTCTCAGTTTAGCATCACCACTCACATCCATAATTGGACCCTATGAACCATAGGGTTCAGGATGCACATCCTCCCCAAAATCTTCTTTAAAAACACACTTTTTGCAGATGCATGATGTGAAGATACCATACCTGCCGATCTTGTGCATGCCCTTGTGTAAATCGCTTTTGAAAGCAAACAAATCTATTAGAATTTGCATATATTCACACACATTTTCTCTAATTATTTGACAGAAAATTTGCAAAATAACAGTTTTTGATATTCTTTATTCCCCTTATTCATCAAAAATACTGTCCCTTCCTAAGGGACATGCCTCATTTTGAAAGTCTGCTATTGAATAGAAAATTAGGCTCTGCTGTCTCCTTTGTTGCTTCAAATGACTGCCCTTTTCTACTGAGAAAAAGCATGCACTCTATTCTTATCTGCTGTTCCTAGTGGAGATCGCATTGCCAATTTTTTTGCTGACCTTGATGAAGAATTCCTCTGCATGGAAATTGTGGAAACAGCATATGCTACTTATCTGGACCTTCTGCTGGGCTAAATGTATTTACTTAATTAATTATAGGAGCAAAAATACATGGCATTTAGAAACCACCTCTCTCTTTGTTGTAAGCTAATATGACATTTTGAGTGTACAGTTTATGTTGCATACTTTTAGTTGACCCTACTATCTCTATAAGGTATCAACAAAATCAAGGGTTATTACAATCTAAACCTAGGGTTATTACAATTTAATCTCTGTTAATACTCGAGTTTCTTAAACATGTACCTGCGCTACTGTTTATAATGGACACATAAAGCTGGAGTAACTCAGTGGGACAGGCAACATCTCTGGAGAAAAGGAATAGGTGATGTTTCTGGTCGAGACCCTTCTTCAATCTGAGTTACTCCATCTTTTTGTGTCTATCTTTGTTGTAAACCAGCATCTGCAGTTCCTTCCTACTGATTTATGACAACTTTATTTCTCAAGTTGACTTACTCTTCCAATTTATCACTTAACCTAAATCATAAGACTTGTGGCTTGAATTGAAATTGCTTTGACACAAACTCTCAATCTCTCTCTCTCTCTCTCTCTCTCCTCTCTCCCTCATACTGTACCTATGGTTGGTAGAATGTTCTCCTGATGCCTGTCAGGATGCTTGACATCTTGTCATCATTGCTTGCAGTTGTGGTCAATAGTTTAAAATCAATAACCTGAATTTAACTTTGGAGGACCCTATGAATACAAAACTGTCCTGAAATATTGTGCATCACTGAAAAGGAGCCGCAACCCAAAATGTCACCCATCCATATTTTCCAGAGATGCTGCCTGATCCGTTAATTTTTTTCAACATTTTCTGTCTTTCTTTGGTAAACCAGCAACTGCAGTTCCTTACACAGCTGACGATTATTGTTTAGATCTTTTCTTGAAGAATGGGCATTATTGGAATTACCAGGGGTCATGTCACTGCTCTTGGGGCCCAAAGTGCTATCTTGAACATCAAAAAAACGAAGGAGCTGATCATGGACTTTAGGAGGGCACATCATCCGAGGACGTACACTCCATTGAGTATAAATGGGGATCCTGTGGATAGGGTGAACTGTTTTAAATATCTGGGAGTCCACATCTCTGAGGATATGACATGGGCATCACACGCCTCAGCACTCGTGAGTAAGGCAAGGCAGTGCCTTTACCACCTCAGGCAATTGAGGAAATTCAGAGTGTCTCCGAGGATCCTCCAGTGCTTCTACGCAGCGGCGGTGGAAAGCATCTTGTCCGGGAACATTACCATCTGGTTTGGGAATTGCTCTGCCAAGGACAAGAAGGCTCTGCAGAGAGTAGTGCATTCGGCCGAACGCACTATGGGAACTTCACTCACCCCCCTGCAGGAACTATACAACAGGAGGTGCAACTCCAGAGCAAACAAAATCATGAGAGACCCCTTCCACCCCTGCAACGGACTGTTCCAGCTGCTACGGTCAGGCAAACGCCTCCGTTGCCATGCGGTGAGAACAGGGAGGTTGAGAAGGAGTTTTTTCCCAGAGGCAATTCGGACTGTAAACGCCTATATCACCAGGGACTAACTCTACAGAACGTTTTTCCTTCCATTATTTATTATGTAAAAGAATATGTGTGTTATGATTCTGTTTATAATTTGTTTGGTTGTTTTGTTGTTTGTCTTTTGCACAAAAGTCCGCGAGCATTGCCACTTTCATTTCACTGCACATCTCGTATGTGTATGTGACAAATAAACTTGAATTGACTTGACTTGAGTATGTAGCTTCAAAGGAGGACAGGAGAAAATCAAGGGACAATGTAATAAAAGTCTTGAGCTGAAGCCAATTGTTGAAAAATATCTGAGGAATTTATGATTTGCCAATGCCAAACCATTTTTTTTACATTTGGAGTCTTAGCAGTTTGTGTTCCTGTGATAATTAAGCAGTCATGGATCACTAATGCATCGTCATTGTTTAAGATTTTTTTGTAAACCAACATGTCCTACTTTAGGCATGTATGTTTGGATTGATTTTGGTCTTTGGACAGGTCTTTATTTCTCAAGTTGATGTAATGAAGCCTGCAAAGCACAGTACTGCATTCATGGCCGTTTTAATGCCCTCTTAACTGCTGAGATTATCACAGTGAGTGCTTCTCGGAATTAATAATGTTAGCAGACAGCAGAACTAATTACTTGTGATTAAAATCAAAAGCTTTTTAAAGCTGAAATTCAGTATAAGCAGCTTGAGTAACTTTCAATGTTAAGGATGACTGTTGCTAACATTAGCTGGTTGTTCTGACAAATGGATCATGCCAGGCTTCAGAACAATCTTCCCGTCACTTGCTTTGATGTTTGTTGAGGTGATTGTCTGCCTGTCTCTGAGTTACTTGTCGGGTTGTTAGTGATGCAGGCTCCATATTCTTGGTCTGCTCACAGCTCACATACCACGGGCCTGTTAGTGAAACATCAAGAGGCTGCTTGCTGTCCATGTAACTCAATCCTCAAAGCTGGTTGTAGATTACTCAGCAGCCATGGAAAAACCTTTGAAAACTGAGTCTGCAGGTCATGGCCAGGGGAGGTCAGGTCATGCACTGCTGCTTTATTCTACTCAGGAGTTGCCCCGACACATGTTCAGCCTGCAATAATTAAATTAAAGACTGTCTGCCATCCCGTGGTGAGAGTGGGAGGAAGGAAGAACCACAGGTAATCACTTAAATCGGTAAAAATCTCACCATAAAACTCAGCATAATGATAACAGCTGGAGTTCCATTCATCCCTGATTATTTATTCTCTCATTATTAGTTGTGGGATCTTGCTGTGCAGAAATTGGCTGTTGTCTTTCCTATATCTGCACTTAAAAAACGTCATTCATTGACTGCGAGTGTTCTAAGGTCATGCAAGATGTTCATAAACACCCATCCCTTGATCTCTCTGACCTCTTAAAAGTCAGACTGCTTGTATGGTTTCCGCAAAATGATGAACGGATGTTTCATTAAATTAAATGGCTCACCATCACTTTGATTGTTTGATAATGCTCCTGTGAATTGTTTTGGTTCATTCAAAGCATTTATAGAGTCATAATGTCCTACAGCATGGAAACGGACCCTTTGACCCAACTTCCATTTTCCAGGCCCCCACTTCCTCATCGTTATCACGGATGCCCAGTCACTCTACACCTGCATCCCCCAACAGGAGGTCTTAAAGCCCTCGTTTCTTCCTCGACCGCGGAACCAGACAATTTTGTGCTAACTCCTGCACCCATGCAGAGCTCACTGACTTCATCAACTTCACGACTAATTTCCATCCTGCACTTAAATTCACATGAATCATCTCCGACATCTCCCTACCGTTTCTGGATATCAGCGTTTCCATCAGACTATTGACCGACATCTACTACAAACCTACTGACTCGCATAGCTATCTAGACTACACTTCTTCCCACCCTGCTTCCTGTAAAGACTCTATCCCCTAGGATTCGGATTCGGAATGGGGGGGGGAGTTGAAATGCTGAGCCACCGGGAGATCAGGTTGGTTAATGCGAACTCATATTTTGCCTGGGTAGTTTACACCCCAGCGGTATGCAGAACCTTCCCCTCCACTTCCCAGCTCTCCCACAAGCCACTGTCTCCACCTCTTCCTTTGTTCTTCTCACCTCCCCACCCTCACATCAGTCTGAAGAAGGGTCTCGTCCCGAAACGTCACCTATTCCTTCGCTCCATAGATGCTGCCTCACCCGCTGAGTTTCTACACCACTTTTGTCTACCTTTGATTTTTCCAGCATCTGCAGTTCTTTCTTAAATATTTATCCTCTCAGTTCAGTTAAGTTTAGTTTATTGTCACGTGTACCGAGGTACAGTGAAAAGCTTTTGTTGCGTGCTAACCAGTCAGCAGAAAGACAATACATGATTACAATCAATACATTTACAGTGTACAGATACATGATAAGGGAATAACGTTTAGTGCAAGGTAAAGCCAGCAAAGTCCGGTCAAGAATAGTCCGAGGGACATCAAAGATGCAGATAGTAGTTCAGCACTGCTCGCTGGTTGTGGTAGAATGATTTGGTTGCCTGGTAACAACTGGGAAGAAACTGTCCCTGAATCTGGTGGTGTGCGTTTTCACACTTCTATACCTTTTGCCTGATGGGAGAGGGGAAAAGAGGGAGAGGCCAGGGTGTGAGTCATCCTTGATTATGCTGCTGGCCTTGCTGAGGCAGCGTGAGGTATAAATGGAATCAATAGATGGGAGGTTGGTTTATGTGATGGCCTGGGCTGTGTCCACAATTCGCTGCAACTTCTTGCGGTAGTGGATGGGGCTGTTCCCAAACCATCTTGATAAAATGCATTCTATGGTGCATCTGTAGAAGTTGGTGAGAGTTTTAGGGTACATGTCAAACTTCCTAAGCCTTCTATGGAATTACAGGTGTAACACTCTCTGCTCCACCACCTTCACCAAATGGATGCTTCACAGTTTACAACCTTTGATCTGCACATTAGGCATTCCAATACAAAATGTGGGGCAGGAAATGTGATTGTTTGCCAGTGTACTCGCCTTCTCACATTCAGTTCCATCACCTTGACCAGAACAGGATAGAGATGAGTTCTATCGGTAGCCAGTATTCCCTCGAATGTTCCACAACATTCCTCGTGCATCATGGTCTTTCCTTAATTTTGATATTTATGGCTTTAGATAAGGGGTGAAGATGTTCAATTTTTTTCACTCAGAGGACATTAAAAGCAGATACTCTCATAACATTGAAGAAGTATTTAGACAAGTCAAGGCATGGTCCAAGAGCCAGTAAATGGGATCAGTTTAGATGGGATAGCAGTCTGAAGAAGAGTCATGACCCTAAACATCGTCAGTCCATTCCTCCAGAGATGCTGCCTGACCCGCTGAGTTCTCCAGCACTATTGCACAAGATTTCAGCATCTCCAGTTCCTTGCATCTCTAGATGAGATATCTGTAGTTGGCATACACGCTGTAAGCTAAAGGGCCTGTTTTTGTGTCGTTATCTCTGTAACACTTATGGAAAGAAAATTGACCTGGAGGATGCCACCCACTGATTCACAGATAGGGCTTTCCAGCTCCGCGCTGGTAGATTGAGTGCTGAAGTTGCACTCTCCAGAAGAGAGCACAACATTTTCGGGTGACTGTCTACTTCAGTATCAAAGAAGTCTGAATCGACAGAAGCACAGCCCTTTGAATTAGGTATTAAAGTGCCTTCTCAAGTAAGGATATTATAATGTGTTGCATTATTTTGAATAAGTAGTTGACTCGACCTGTGCCATGATCATCATTCATCTTGTAGCATCACTGTAAAAAGTATATCTGTCCATTATCACATTGCTATTGTGGGAATTAAACCACCTCAGGGTGTGAACAGGAATCAGATTTAATTGCCTTCAGAAACTAACTTTAAACAGATGCACATCATACTGTACACATTAGATTAATTATCAGGGCAGTCGAGCAGGGAAGGCATACTCCTCACCTTCTTACACCCCCACCCTCATAAGATGCACACCCCGGAGTAAATCTTTATATATCATCGTCACGACACATCAAAACGTTTTGAAGTACTGGAGCATCCTGAGGTCATGAACCCCGTGATATATAATTGCAAATCCATTTTACTTTTTCGTTAAATCTCTCAAGATCAGTTAGGAGGGAACGGAAGTACAGCAGTAGTCTTACTGTGCTTCTAATGCAGAGGCCTGCAAAAATAAAGGACAGATAAGGCACGATCAAATCCCAGCACAAGCACTTTGACAACTTTAATCCTATGTAGAGCAGCAGAGCCTCGTTCAATTGACCTTGCCAATGTATTGTTCTCAATCAACATCACTAAAATTGATAATCAGGTTGCTATCATATTATTTGTGAGAGTCAGCTCTTGGCACCGAGCTGCCAATACTCCACCACACTCATTGATTTCATTATTTGTCATGTGCATTAGTGTATCCTGGGGTATAAAGGCAGCTCCTTTATTTCATACAAGCTATATTCTTTATATGTGTAAATATATTTCATACAAGCAAAATATATGTGTGAGTGAGTGTGTGTGTGTGTGTGTGTGTGTGTGTGTGTGGTCTAATCCTGTTTTCTTGTTCGTTCTTTGCAATGTTTTTTTCTCTAAGAATTTATCATGTTCCATTTCAGATGTTGTGATTAACTTTGTTTCAATTGCCACATAGCATCATAAAATTGCAGCAGCGCAGTGGGCAGAGCTCCAGTGACCTGAGATCCGTTCTTGTTTCTGGTGCTATCTGTGTGGAGTTTGCACATTGTGACTTGTGACTTGTGACTGTGTGGGTTTCCTCCAGGAGCTCCAGTTTCCACCCACATCCGAAAAATGTGTGGGATAGTATGTTAAATGGCCACTGTAAATTGCATTCAGTGTGAAAATGAAGGGTTAGGATCTAGGTGTTAAAACATAGAAACTAGGTGCAGGAGTAGGCCATTTGGCCCTTCAATATGATCATGGCTGATTATCCAAAATCAGTACCCCGTTCCTGTTTTCTCCCCATATCCCTTGTTGGCAATTTGAGAATTTAAAAAAAATGAATGTAACTTTATTGTAAAAGTGGGTGCTTGATTGTCAGTATGGACTTGTTGATCCATCGGGCTATTTTCCATTCTGCATCACAGTACAACTCTATCCTGCACAACTGAAGTGTTCTTTGTTGGCAAATATGTTTTGTTTCCTCTTCTTTACACTTCCTCTACCACACCTGAATGCACCTTTGTTACCCAGACTCCTCCCAAAGCCTGTCAATGAGCAGAGGAAATGGTGCAAAGTGAGATTTTGTTGAGCGTTCCTTTCAAAGTTTATATCACAGGGCACAGAGTGAAATCGTTACCTCATGCTATAACAATGTTATCTGACTATAACAATTTCAGTCTTGCTAGATGTGCTAAAAATATCCTATACATTTTTCCGCAGCTGAATCAACAGAATTCAAAACTCCAAATACTGACTGATACTAGTCACTGGTGACAATTCTGATTGTAATATTACGAAGGCACAATATAAACATTAATCCTGAAACCAATGCACCAGATTACACCAAAATTACAGCATCCCTCGCTCTCCGAAGAAACATTATTTAGAGTAATTTGCAGGTTTGGATGAACTGTAACATTGATATTAAACTTTGCATAGAACATGGAACAATACAGACCAAGAAAAGGCCCTTCAGCCCACAATGTCTGTGCCGAACATGATGCCAATTGAAATAATCCTATTTGTTGCACTTCATCCATATCCCTCCATTCTTTTCCTGCTCACATGCCTGCCTAAATCTATATATATATATTACTAAAACTCTCATCTTGTTTGTTTCTATGTCTGTCTATGTGTCTGATGTCCTGAAATTACGCCAAAACAGTACACGATAGCACAATTTTTGGCCTACCTTACTTAAAATTGTCATTTGGTGTGTTGGATCAAGTTTCGTTCAGATTGATGGTATATTTTACAAGTTATTCACATTTTAAACTTTACAAAAACTATTTTGACAAAAATCTCCTCCATCTGCACTGACAGTTAGCGGCATATGACGTCACAATGGGCTCTCATTTACATAAACTGCCCATTAGCAATGTTCCACCCCATAATAACATCACAATGGGATCTCACTTACATTAAAAAAAGACTCCGTTTTTTTTTTAAAAAGCATCTTCCACCTCACAATGACATCAAGGAGGGGAGAGGGGTTATGGAGGAAGAGAGGGAGGGAGTGACTGAGGGTAGGGAAAATGAGGGGGAGGGAGATGTGAGGGAGGGAGTGGGGGAAGGGAGGAGGAGAGGGGGAAGAAGAGCGAGGGTGAAGAGGAGGCGGGAAATTGCTGGGGATGAGGGGTAATGGAGGAGGTTAGGGGTAGGAAGAGGGATGGCGAGGCGCACTTGGGGAGGGTCACACTGGGGATCTATGGCGTCACAACGGGGCTATGGGTGAGTGGTGGAATATTGCGCTCTGGGGCCAGCCCTCCCATGTGACAGGGACCCAATAGGTCCAACTTGACTAGTACCTCATAAACATTACCATTGTATCTGCTTCTACCACATTCCCTTGCAAAGCATGCAAATCTTCTTTAAACTTACCTGCACTCACTCTAAAGCTATTTGACGTCTAAAAGACTGTGACTATCTACCCTTTCTATGCCAATACACTGCTGTAAGTACTGTGTTGATGCTGCATAGTAACCAACCTTCAAAATACATTTGGACAGGTACCTGGTTAGAAACATTTAGAGGGATATGGGCCAAGTGTGGGCAGGTGGGATTACAGTAGGTAAGGCATCTTGGTAGGCATGGGCAAGGTGTGCCGAAGGGCCCTGTTTCCATGCTGTGAAACTCTATGACTCTAAGTAATGAATTTATCAACACATATTAGAATTCAAAATCATAACCAGAAAACAATTGTTATAATCAAAAAATAACAATATTAATCAAAAGCTAGCAGGAAAATCTTCACACTCTCTTGCATTTTGGCATAATTTCAGGACATCACAGACACATAGTCCATTTATATACAAAAAAATATATCAATTTAGATTTTTCTCATCGATTATGTGTGTTATGCATTGCTGTGCAAGATTTCTCTGCTTTTAGTACATTAAAAAAGAACTGGGTTGCCAGTAAAAAGTGTTAGTGCGCTATTTGGTATAAAGCTGTGTGTGTGTGTGTGTGTGCGCGTGTGTGTGAGCGCGTGTGTGTGTGCGTGTGTGTGTGTGCGTGTGCGGGTGTGTGTGTGTGTATGCGCGGGTGTGTGCGTGTGTGTGTGCACGCGTGTGTGTGTGTGCGCGTGTGCACATCCGTGCGCGCAAGTTTGTTTTTCTTCTTTTTTTTCATGGTAATCCCAAAAGACCCAACTAATGCCAAAAGACCTTCCATTGCCGCAGTTTTAATACGATCCAACTGCATGTGACGCAGTGAGGCGTTTATACCTTTTTGTTGTAACCATGTGCGTTTGCCTTGGATGCTACGGCTCCCACCCTCATCCTAAGAAGTGTTGGTCATCAAGTTACTCTGTAAATTGCTCTAATCTAATGGCCTGTTGGGAGGATAGGGGGAGAGGGATTCACATGAGGGGTTGTATTAATGGGTATATTTGGGAGAATAAGTTACAGGAAGTTAATGGGAGGCTGGGACTGGGAATGACGGGATTGCCTTTGGAGTTGGCATGGACTCAACAGGTGGAGAGGCCTCATTCTCTTACCTCTTACTGTTTGAGTTTGTTACTTCCGATGAGCTGATACTAGTGTCTCCAGCTTTCTCTCAGAAGTACACTCCTGTGTGGGTGATTCATTGGATGTCAAGTACTTGGGATGTTTCTGAGAGACATACTAGGTGCTGCCAAAATAGTGTCTTTTTGTTCTCTGTATTCCTGACATGCTTCCTTGCCCAGTCAAGGTATAATTTACAATTTCCTAACTGTTAACTGGTAAGAATGTTGATAGACAATGAGGACTGTGTCCCGTGTGACAAGGTGATCATTATTGTGAATAAAAACCAGCAAGGTTGTTGAAATATGAGCCAGACCATATGGCGCTGAGTTTCTACATAGATTTTTCCAAAAGTTTAAGATTTGTTGTAACTGATGCAAATGTTGATATTTGTGTGGTGATTTTTGTTTATTTGCTATAAGTTAGCAAGAATTGTGGTTTGGTTGTAATAGGCAACCTATTGCTTCCCTCCTAATCTTCATACACTTATCTTGTTGCAACCTAGTTGGGAGCATATGTGGTACTGTTTGCAAGGAGTAGAATTGGTCACTGACGTAAAGAGGAAAGTGCCAAGGTTAGAGTTAGTGAGGTATTGCATTCTGTTTAGATCTGGGGCATGTGATGTAACATGCACCAAACACAGTGGTACAGTGGTGGAGTTTAGGATTATCATGAAGAAAGAGAAAGGCAGAGTTGCTCCTTTACAGCACCAGAGACCTGGGTTTGATATTGACTATGGGTGCTTGTCAGTATGGAGTTTGCTCTCCCTGCAACTGCGTGTGTTTCCTCCGGGTGTTCTGATTTCCTCCCACATTCCAAAGATGTATAGGCTTGCAGGCTAATTGGCTTCTGTAAATTGTCCCTATTCGGTGGGATAGAACTAGAGCACGCACAGACATGGTGGGCCGAAGGGCCTGTTTTCACGCAGCATCTCTAAACTAAACTAAACTAAATTGCATCCTAGGTTATACATGTATAAGACGTTGGTGAGGCCGCATTTAGGACATTGTGTTCAGTTTTTGGCACCATGTTATAGGAAAGATGCTGTCAAGCTGGAAAGGGTGCAGAGAAATTTACGAGGATGTTGCCAGGACTCGTGGGCCTGAGCTATGGGGAAAGGTTGAGCAGGTTAGGACTCTTCCTTGCAGTGCAAGAAAATGAGGGATGACCTCTCAGAGGTGACAAAATCATGCAAAGAATAAATCGAGTAGATGCACAGAGTCTCTTGCCCATAGCAGGGTAATTGAGAACCAGAGGACATAGGTTTAAGGAGGGGGGAAAGATTTAATAGGAACCTGAGGGGTAACCTTTTCACACTTGGGGGATGGGTGGTGGAACGAGCTGCCGGAAGAGGGAGTTAAGGCAGGTTAAGAAACATTAAGACAGGTACATGGATAGGACAGGTTGTTACTTGTGAGCAGAGCACCAAGGCAAATTCCTTGTAAGTGTACATATTTGGCCAATAAACGTATTCATTAATTTATTCATTCATTCATGTTGGCCAAACGTGGGCAGGTGGGACTAGTGTAGAATGGAATATGTTGGCTCGTGCGTAAGACTCTATGACTCATTGACTCTATGACATGGGTTGGAGCAAGTAAAAATGCAAGACAACAGTGTCAGACTAGAGGTACACAATAATGCTGGAGAAACTCAGCGGGTGCAACAGCATCTATGGAGCAAAGGAAATAGGTAACGTTTTGGGCCGAAACCCTTTCAGACTGGAGCGTGTGTGAAGATATGATAAGGTTCCAAGATATCCACCATGTTGGCTCACATGTAGGAGAATACATGTGGAACTGTTCCCCCCAGCCAACATGTCAGGGCATTTAAAAACTATGAAGGGCTGGGACAGAGTAGACACAGGCTGTTAACAGATCTTAAGCAATGCTTCTTTGAGCTAATTTCTAAAGAATAGTAGCTAAGGTAATCTCCTGTCATGCTCTTCATGGTGGTTGAATTTTAAAATTCAACCAAGCAACCACTGAAGTTGATAAATCACCTCTCCCCACTCCTTAGAAAAAGAGGAGAAGAAAGTGGGGAGTGACATATATATATAAGTGGGGAGTGACATATATCAGTCTGAAGAAGGGTTTCGGCCCGAAACGTCGCCTATTTCCTTCGCTCCATAGATGCTGCTGCACCCGCTGAGTTTCTCCAGCAATTTTGTGTACCTTTGACATATATTGTCACATCAGTTGCCAGACAGTTATTTGTAATTCCAGGGAATTTTCTACTCTCCACTCACACGTCCACTCTTGATTGTGGTCTCCACAGTGCTAATCACACTCACTAAGTTCACTCCCATTGGAATGAAGCTCCAGAGATTGTGGTGCAGTGGTTACGTTACATGAGTGTTGAAGCAGAGATGGGAGTTCTAATTCCACCCTATGGAATCTAATAAAATAACCTGGATGTTTTTTTTAATTGATATTTTAGAATAGTGGGTGATTGTTATAAAACCCTCAGCTTATTTCATGATGCTATGTAGGAAAGACAATGTCTTGACTCGCAGTAATATAAATGACTCCAAAAATATCTGCAGAAATAACTGAGTGAGCCATGCTGTTCTGTTATATTTAAGAGGGAGTTAGATGTGGCCCTTGTGGCTAAGGGGATCAGGGGGTATGGAGAGAAGGCAGGTACGGGATACTGAGTTGGATGATCAGCCATGATCATATTGAATGGCGGTGCAGGCTCGAAGGGCCGAATGGCCTACTCCTGCACCTAATTTCTAATTTATATATATCTGTTCTAGAAGGCAGATCACTGCCACTTTTTGACAGGGAATTAGGGATGGGCACAACACCCACATACTGAAAAATAAATAAAATGCAAAATGTTAAATGTAAGAGGTGAAACAGGTGAAGAGAGGGAGCAGGAGAAGATTTGTTACGTGGAAACGCAATGCACTGTTCACGGTGTGGTTGTGCAGTGCTCCGCTCCCACTATTTTCTTACAGTCGGCTAATGTGTGAAGAGAAATTCTGAAACACCTGAACACATTTGCACCTTAATGAGCGAAATTTGAAAATACATTTTGACAGGTTGTTGAAGAAAAAAGTTTGGCTTGTGTTTTCATCTGTAAATGAAAATCAAAAAATTGCTAATACAGGAAAGCCAAAATAAAAAAATAAAACAAGTGATGCAATCAGCAGGTCAGGCAGCATCTGCGGAGGAAGAAATAGAGTTAATGATTTAAGGGCCTGTCCCACTTACGCGACCTTTACAGGCAAAAGCCGGCACCCGTGATAGGTCGGCGAAATTTTCAACATGTTGAAAATTCAGCAGCGACCAGAAAGACACTACGACTCTTTGGAGACCTCTCACGACCATACAGGCGGCCCCTGGTGACATTTTGCCGACCTATCACGTGTGCCGGCAGTCGCCTGTAAAGGTCGCGTCAGTGGAACAGGCCCTTCAGGTTAAAGACAGTTTCAGTAGAATTAAGACCTGAAACAAGAACTTTGTTTCTCTTCTCACAGATGTTGCCCGATCTGTGTGTTTGCAACACATGCTGTTAAAGCATCAGCCGTGGAAGGTAAAGGACAGATGGTGTTTGGGGTCAGGACCCTTCTTCTGGTTGACGGAGTAGAGGGAAGATGGTTGGTCTGAAGTGAGGGTAAGGGTGGGGCAGGAGCAGGCAAGTGTTAAGTGGATCCGGGTATTGTTACCACATGCAGCAATATCACAGGACAGTTCTGTTTAAGTTGCTGATGCAACGAACTGCAGACGCTGGAATTTTAAACACAACACAAAGCACTGGAGTAATTCAACGGGTCAGGTAGCATCAATGGAGAGAATGGATAGGCGACGTTTCGGGTTGGGAACATTCATCAGACAAGAAGAAGACATGGTCTGAAGAAAGGCCCCGGCCCGAAATGTTGCCTCTGCATACCCTCCATAGATGCTGCCTGGCCCTCTGAGGTATTCCAGCAATTTGTGTTGTTTTAAGTTATCTTGTGTCCCCTTTATGAAGGGGCCATGCACACAGCTCAGTCTGTACATAAATCTAATGGATGCAACATATTTGTCATTTCTCTCTTCCTCTCAGTCCTCTGCTGATACCGCTCGCTACATTTCCATTCCATTGTGCTTTAAGAGCTGGGGCAGCAAGATTTCCACTCTGCTGGTTTTATTGATACTGATGTTACTAAATTAATGCTGTTGGCTCCATAATTCTCCAGCTGTGTGTCATTTATTTATGTAAACAAAGCCCCAGAGCTGTGTTTTCCACATTAGTCTGTAACAGTTTAAACATTCATATTCTGAAGTGCTAGTTTACAATAATTAGTGAGCTCCCCGCAACTAGAAGTAATTATGATGAATCTGTGTGTTAAAACATTATCTCGATTTGAAGGAGAATGGCTTCTTTCAGTTATTCTTTACTCTCAACCTTGTACTGTCCTTTTAAAGGGACTGCTCCCTATTCTGAAAGGTGATGACAGCTGAGGTTTATATTTGTTCGTCCTGTCAGGCTGCCCCCGCTCTCAGCCGCCAATTCATTTCATTGATTTGTCACATATTTGAAATGAATTCCTCCACTTTAGCACGGACCTGCCCAGATACAGTCCGCAACTGTCTCCAGCCTCAACATCCATTACTCCCACGTCAGGTACAGTGGAGAGCAGACGCAGAATACTGTTCTCTCTGCACTGCCCAGGAACTTCCTAGTTCAGTTCAGCAACAATTAAAGGCAGCATTACAAAAAAAAGAAACAAAATGCTGGAGTAACTCAGCGGGTCAGGCAGCATCTCTGGAGAACATGGATAGGTGACATTTCGGATCAGACTGAAGAAGAGTCCTGACCCGAAACGTCACCTGTCCATGCTCTCTAGAGATGCCGTCCGGCCTGCTGAGTTACTCCAGCACTTTGTGTCTTTTTTGTAAACCAGCATCTGCAGTTTCTGTGCAGGAAAGAACTGCAGATGCTGGTTTACACCAGAGATAAACATAAAATGCTGGAGTAACTCAGTGGGACAGGCAGCATCTCTGGAGAGAAGGAATGGGTGACGTTTCGGGTTGCCTTGAACATAAAGGCAGCTTTATATTCTATCCTTCCTTTTGTTCTGCCACACCAAAGTTCAATGCAATTTTAAACAGCTTGTAGAAAAATAGCAACTGTTGAAAATTAAACTAAAACAGAAAATACTGGAAAATCTCAGCAGGTCAGTTAGCATCAGTGGAGAGAGAAACCATCAATATTTCAGGCGTTAACATGCTGGATTTTTTTTTGATTTTTTTTTTAGCATTTTCAGTTCAGTTTAAATATCCAGCACTTGCAGTATTCTTCTTTTTTATTAACAGGTGACATATGAATATGTAGCGAAAGCAGGGATATGGGCAGCATGTAGACAGAAGAGATTGTTTTAATTTGACATGCACAGTTATTGTGGGCTGAAGGGCCTGTTCCTGTGCAGCACCATGTTATACCTGCTGGAAATACTTAGTCCAGCAAATAACATCCAAGGACAGAGTTACAGTTTTGGGACAATCAAGCATCGGGAAGCACTTCCCAACCACGTGCAGAGGAAGCTTCACCCTGCACCTACTGAGTCCGAGATGATACAAAGCAGGGGGAGTATTGTTCCTGATCTGTAGCTGATGGGGGAGCGCTCGGTGGAATCGTTTAGTAGAGATACAGCATGAAAACAGGCCTTATAGGCCCACCGAGTCCACACTGACCAACGATCACCCATACATTAGTTCTATCCTACACACTAGGGACAATTTAGATGCCAATTAACCTACAAACCTGCACGTCTTAGGAATGTGGGAGGAAACCGGAGCACCTGGAGAAAACCCACGCAATCACAGGGAGAACATACAAACTCCGTACAGACAGCACCCAAGGTCAGGATCTAACTCGGGATTCTGGCGCTGTAAGATGGCAGCTCTACCACTGCGCATCCGTGCTGCCCCTAGAATAGTCTATGATCCACACTGTGAATGAATGGGGAGATGTAAATAACTGGAAGTGATGCTGTTTCTTCTTCCCACCACAGACGTTGGGCAGCTCAGTGGTTGCAGGCAGCCTCCAGCTCCTGGCAGCTCGCTGACTCCAGTGGTCTGGGACTGGCCACAAACCTCCAGCTGCCTGACACCAGGCCACCATGTGTGACCAGACAGCACACACTCTGGCTGGAGCAATGCAGAATGATCTGCACTTCAGACACGAGCAGAACTGAAAGAGCCTACTGGGAGAAATGTTGGCAGGACACCGAACCATTTCCTGCTCCTTTTTTTTTAGAAAACCCCTCAGCTTTAAGCCCTGTTTGTACAGCTGGTTTGATTTCTTTTATTTTTCTTTGCGATTTTCCCTCAAAGCATGTCAGCGGGTAAAGAAACACAGACAATTTCTTCTCAATCTGACTCCATCTATCAACTCCCCTCTGCTTGTCTTTTTTGTTGTTAGCCATCTGCAGTGATTCAGAGCTACCCTCGCCACCATTCAGTGGCTTCACCCCGTGGTTTCCACCCACAGTCAGTTCTGAGCAGGGCACTGGGAGAGGACTGAACAGAATACCAAGTCCTTCCCTTAAGTTAGAGCCCTGGTATCCCTCAACCACACCTGCAAATGCCATGCACCCTTCACCCCCTTAAAGGGGCGAGCACAGAGAATGGACCCTATCCCATTCTGTTCTGCAGCCAAACCTTCTTGAATCTCCCCATATTAATAATCCGTCTCAGAACGTATCTGTTTCTCAGATTCACCAGCCCTTCCACCTGCCCTGCTTAGTGTATTGGTTTTGCACCCTCTGAGATGCAAAGGTGTGGGTTCAAGCCTCTAGAGACCACCCCACATCTTGTGCACAAAATCCAGATTTGACATTTCAACGAGGAAGTATTCTCTTCAGGGTCCCAGCCAACACTTATCCCTCCACCAGCACCACTGAAACAGATTATCTCTTCATTCTCACATCACTGTTCTGGCACTCGCTGTGAGCAAATTGCCTGTTGTGTTTCCTACATTTACACCAGTGGCTAGACTTCACAAGGAGTTCAATTGGTTTTAAAGTGCTTTGGGAAGACCTGAGCTGCGAAAAGCTCTCCATAAACGGAAAACATTTCTTGCTATAAACACAACATATATCTTTATAGCTCCCACAAATTTAAAGAGGCCAGCATCCAGAGGAGAGGTACCACAATGGTCTGGAACCACCACACACTAGTTTACACATATGCTGGAGATGGCTGGGTTTGGTCAAATGTTCCAGTTGAACAATGCTAAATATAAGGTGCAGGTTGCAAGTGCAAATTGCAAGATGTCCATACAGTACAGATCACATATTGTGGATGATTTCACATTGAGTATGGATCAGAAAGGAGTGGATTGGGCAGATAGGATAGAGCACCCTTAGGAGACAGCAAGCAGGATGGGATATAAACAGAGGAAGGATTCACACAAGCAAAGCAGGGAAATGGCTAGGCACAGGCCAGGGAGAGGACGTAGAGGACAAAAGGACTGATGGGGTAGTACATCATGGAGTAAAGCTGAAGATTCAGTGGTAAAGCACAGGCTATACGTGTGAAACTCACACTAGAAAGTGCAACAAACTCTGTACATGTTGGCGGAGACGGTGATGCACAGGCTACAAGTTGCAAAGTTCCATCTGTAAAGCGCAATACAAAAGAGTAAAGTACAGGTTGCGGTGGGAAACACAGGATAAAACGTAGGCGCAGAATACGACACACAGTGTGAAGGCCGGGTAAAGTGCAGAGCTGCTGTCTCCCAGCATCAGAGATGCGGGTTCGATCCCACAGGCCCCGACGGGTTGCACAGCCGGAAGGCTTCCCTTCCCGATGGGCTGCAGCTGTGGACAGGGAACGCGGCCGGTGGGCTTTATAGAGGCACCACGGTGTCAATGCACCCTGGATCACCACGTAGAAGCCGGGGTCAGGGCCCGGCTGGGTCCTCGTGGTTAGATGTCCGCGTCGGGCTAAGCGGCAGACGGAGCCCGTGGCTGGGGCCCGGGTCGGCACCACGGAGGCGTGACAGCGGTGAGGCCTTGGTGACAGCAGCGCTCAAGCCTCTCAACGATGGGGCCTCGACGGTGGTGAAGCCTTGCGGCAGCGGCGATGACTTGCGGGTCAATCCGCGGTCGACGGTTAATGAGAGCTTTGAGGGCCACCATGAGGGGGGGGAGGGGAAGAACAATGTAGGACCCGGCCTGGGGGGGACTGCTGTGAGGGAGGTGGGGGGGATAAATGGACAATAGTGGGGGAGGGGGTGAACAAAGGACAATGGGGACCTGGCATGTGGTGAACTGTTGAGGGGAGGGGTGGGGGGGACAAAAGGGGGAGCCGGCGTGCTTTGTAACTGACAATAAAGTATTCCTATTCCTTTCTCTCCTGAGCATGCACGCTATCTGTGTGGAGTCTGCATGTTCTCCCTGTAACCACGTGGGTTTCCCCCATATTCCAAACACGTGTGGGCTTGTAGGCTAATTGGCTTCTGTAAATTGCCCCTAGTGTGAGGCGAGTGGATTAGAATGTGGGATAACATAGGACTAGTGTGAACGGGTGATCGATGGTTGGCGTGGACTCAGATCCTGTTTCCATGCTGTATCTCTCAAACTAAAATAAAAAAAACTGCAGAATGCATGCAAAATAAACCACAGAACTAGAGAGAGCAATAAACAGCGTAGAAGGCAGGTCAAGAGTGTGACAGACAAGTCAAAGTACTGGAGTAAAGTCACACAGGATAAAGATGCAGCTGGAGTGATGTACTTGATAAATGCAGGGTTCTGAGTGCAACACTGAGGTAAGGTTGAGGCTGGAATATGTGACATGCAGGATGATGTACCAGTTGGAGATGTCATACACACAGTCTAGCACTGGGTGCAGAATAAAAGACCAACTGGAACCTGTGGTACACAGAGCACTAACGCATAAAATGTTGGCGCAACTCAGCGTGTCAGGCAGCATCTCTGGAGGGAATGGACAGGCACAGAGTTAAAGCCCTGTCCCACAGTACGAGTTCATTCCAAGAGTTCTCCCGGGTTTGCCCTGATTCGAACTCGGAGATTTACTGTAATGGCCACTCGTCGGTACTCGGGGCTCTCTTGGACATTTTTCAACATGTTGAAAAATCTTCACGAGTCTTCCCGTGCTTACCTGCCATTAACGAGTCTTCCCGAGGACCTTCCGTTAGCGTTACGAGCCGCTATGAGACGTCCCCGAGCTCCATCGTACCCGCTACATTCATTCTCCGTGCTTACCACGAGTTTGATTATTTTTAAACTCAGGAGAGCTCTTGGAATGAACTCGTACCGTGGGACAGGGCTTTAAGACCTGGAATGCAGCATGCCGAGTAGAATTCTGTCCAGATAGTGTAATATACAGGCTAGAAGTCACAAAGCATTCATACCCGGAGTGGGACAACTACAATTAATCATTATTACGATGTTATGTGATAAGGCACCAATCCGATTAACATCTCCATTCAGTCTTACATGTGTTTTTAATATAAAAGTTGAAGTTGCTCTTCTGGAAAAAAAACATGGCACAGATTGAAATGGGTCAGAGGCTCCCACAACTGTAACTCTCAGCCCAGCCTGCTGTGTCTTGCAGTTGCATTTCACCATTCATGCCAGGTAAATCACTCTTTTATAACATGGACATGAACGATGGTTATCTAAATCTGTAACTCTGAGGTTACAATTATGTGGACGTTTAATGAATTTAATTGAGTGAATTGATGCAGTTCCGAGTTTGATTACTGTCGGTTCAGGTTTATTTTGCTTGGCAATTAATTAATTCTCATGAAGGGTTTTATGGGGGGGGGGGGGGGGGGGGGGGGGGGGGGGGGGGGGGGGGGGGGGGGGAAACAGGATCCAAAGTTTGGAAGGTACATTGTTACTGCCGCTGTGATTCCATCCATTGTTTTGAATTAATGAGATAAAGGTTGGTCTAAATGTTTAATTTGAAGTGCCTGCTTTTCGCAAACACATGGAAATGTGGTGGAATAATCTGTGGTACAGACCATATCTCCAGTTTTGCTTGGTGGTGGGCAATATCTCAAATGACAAATGTGGCAATACTATTTCTGCCAGAGGATTCATCATCTCTAGATGTGTACGTATGTTTCCCCTTCATTGGCAACTGGCAGCACAGTGGCACAGCTGGTAGAGCTGCTGCCTTACAGCACCAGAAATCTCGGTTCAATCCTGATCATCGGTGCTGTCTGTGTGAGTTTGCAAATTCTCCCTGTGATTGTGTGGGTTTCCTCCGAGTGGGATTACATAGAACTAGCATGAACGGGTGATCAATGGCCGGCGTGGAATCAGTGGGGCGGAGGACCAGTTTCCATTCTGACTAAACTAAACTAAACTAAAACTAAAAGCTAAAACCGGTTTAAAATAAAGGCTGCCCATTGGGCTACCATTTGGTACATGTAATGTGATTTAATACTGCCAACATTAGCTGACCCTGAAAGCAGGGAGAGATTCAAAGTGTTGTAGTGGTGATTCGTTAAACATTTACTCTTTAATTGAGGCTAAAATGTGGACATAACATAGACAGGAGTAAAACCTTTGGAATCCGTAGCAGTGACACCGCAAGTAGTGCAGCTGCCTCAGGGCTTCATTGATGTGGGATAGATTCTAATTTCCAGTATTGTCTTTGTGGAGTTTGCACATTCTCCCTGTGACTGTGATATCCCAAAGACTAACTGCTGGTTTATTGTAAATTACCCTTTCGTGCAGGTGACTGAAATACTCAGGGGAATGTTTATGGGCATGTATGAGAGGGTTGACTGCAGGGCTAAATAGTGGGAAAATGGGACAGAGGAGTGGAATGGCTTCCTTCTATATTGTGTGAGAAAATGTTAGCGTCCATTCATCTGCGAGGGATGATGGTGCGGGTTTGATATTCTCCTGTTTGGAAAGGGGAATGTTTCACCTGTGGTTGCATCTCCTGTTGTGGCTGACTAGGCCTATCCTTGACAGGTAGACCCTCCCACAGCTTCCACAGGTGAAGTTGTCTCTAGCTGTTGGATTGGGCCGCGAGCTGCTGTTGCTTTTGTCCATTTCTGTTCATTTGCTGTTTGTTCTTTGTTCTTTGTTGTATGTGACCGATGTGAAAGAAATCGAGCTGGAGGAACACAGAGTAGGAGGAGCATAAGGATGGGGGTGGCTGGGTGGAGGAAGTCTGGTCACAGATTCATTTGAACACAAGGATGTGAATTATAACATTTGGTACAGTGAAGACAGGTGGTGGCTGAGTGGGACTTGGTGCAATTTAGATTAGAGGCAGTTTCCTAGCAGAATTTTCTCAGACCACTCAAACTAGGAGCTAATTCTGGTTTTAAAGTGCAACTTTATGCCTTTTCAAATTGGAAATAGTTTCACAACAGCATCAAATTTAGAATCTAAACCATGCCTGTTCTAGTACTGGGTGCCCAAGTGTACACTGACGTTGCCTGTCCAGTATTATTTCAAATAGCAGTTATCGACTGAAGAACCCAAACCCATTGTACAATATCAGGTGAGGCGGAGTCACTGGTGAGTGAAGAGGGCAGCAAAAAGGTGGGTTCTAATAGTTACTGGGAGTTTTGCTCTTGCAGTCTATGGCAAATATCAGCTGGCTTGATTAAGTTACCATCTTGCGACTCACTGCAGGCTGTTGTAATTATGTTATTTATCCTGGCAGAAGGGTACAGATTCTTGTAGAAATTAATTCTCAGTCTGCTGCTCAACGTTCCAACCTCTGCAGGCGATGGCTGCAGTTTCACCACAGCATGGAAACAGGCCATTTGGCCAACCATGTCCATGGCAACCATTACACTAATCGAACATTGATCATTTTTATTTTTCCTCGTATTCCCATCAAATCGCATAAATTCCACCACACCTCCATGGTGGCCAATTAAATTGCCAACCTGCACGACTTTGGGATGTTGGAGAAAACTAGATGACAGGATTGAACCCAGGTCCCTGACGCTGTGAGTCAGTGATTCCGCCAACAGTGTTACTGTGCCGCCCGTGTGACAACAAGACTCTTTGTAACAAATGTAGATGAAACTCATAACTATAAATGAATGAATATAATTAGATGCAGGAATCAATGCTTATATAAGAACCACTGGAGATGTTCAGAATTACAAGGGGTGGCACATTTCTTCACTGGCTGCTAATTTACTTCAAGCCGGATCTTTCCTCATATGATTTTTATTTTTTCTTCTTCAAAAGATATGTTTCATTCTGCTTCCAACTTTGCTTCTCACAGGATGTTCCTGTGGGAATTTCGTGCTTCACAATTGAGTGTGTGGGTGTTTTGGTGCTGATGGGGGAGGTGGCGCAGGTGCATCTAATCCACTTCAGTAACACTAAATGAAAAAGCAGCACATCTCCTGTTTCCAGCTGCAATATGGAATTGTGTCAATTGTACAAACCCAATTTGGACCACCTGTTAAGTACCTTTGCCAGTAGATCTTAAAACATCTGAAAAACCAGTGAAAGGAATGTTAAGTTTAATTCCATGGTTGTTTCCATTGAAGTCTCCCTTTCCTCTTTAGCTAATATTAACTGACGATAGATAGAGCCTAAAGGGCCTGTCCCACTCAGCTGTCATTTGCGTGGCATTTACGTGACCTCATCGTCGCATTGAGACGCACGGGTAGCATGTGGGCAGTGCGGGACGGTCGCATGGAGAAGCGCGGAGGGGTATGGAGTTGCCCGCGGTATCACGCGGCGCTACAGGATTTTGTAGTGCACAAAATCTTCACGCACCTCCGGTGTGAAGCATCGCGTATGCATACGGACATATTTACGGTCGCACGCTGATGTCCTGACCTCGTACGTGCAGTACTGTAGTATATGAATCAATTATCACAAATATCTTGATTGTACATGCTTTTGATGGTGGAATGTAGGTACATTTTGCGATGGAGTTTGAAATCAGTAAGTCCCCAGAGAATGTCATCTCTATTGAGTCATTTGCCTGTATACATGTAGGTGGCATATTGTGATAGGCAGATCTGCGACATTTGATGCTGATGATGATTCATTAAAAGTTGCGAATATTCAGACACTTGACACTCTTTTATAGAGTTTAAAACATTTTGTTCAACGGGCTGCTGCACCGATAATTGAGTTTGCGGCGCAAGGTTCAATGTTAATGCAAGGTCAGGGAGTCAAAGAACAATATTCGGTGTTTTGCTTATACGCTGAGTCGGCTCTGATTATTTTACCTGTTTATTTCTTTTTTGTTCCAGCTTCACTCACAATGTGTCAAGTTCTCGTCATTTCGAACCCCCACCCCACACCCCGAAGGGAACGTGCAAAAGTCGCTTAATTAATAGGTGTTTAGGCATTTCCTCAGTACGGGTACCATCCGCAACACAGCGATTGGAACCAATACCATTTGTACTGAGCACGGAGCAGACATGTATATTCCGTGGGGGGGTTTGGGGGGGGGGTTTGGGGGGGGGGGGGATGAAAACATAACCCAAAGCGACCAATTTTCTGAATTACACCATAATTAGAAAGAAAATACAGTGTTATGCACTAAATAACTTTCCACTGGGTATTCAAATGACGTCACGCGCTCCAGACGGCTGTGCTGACACATGATGATGTGCTCGTCAGTCACTACCGGCCTGTCACGTAAATGATGGCCAAGTGGGACAGGCCCTTTATTGTTAATGGAACTGATTCTTCCCTATTTCACTTTAATACCATGTTTTATAATTTTGAACATTACCAGTAATTGCTATATAATTATGATCAATTCTTGAATGCAATTGTATTTTATTGCTTTTCTAATTATAAGCCTAGTCTTAATTTGTTACAAAGAGAAATTGCCTTTTATTTAAAATGAAGTAACTAAATTCAGGAAGACAAACATTTTGGAAACTGCTTTCCTTGCTGTTTTCTCAGAGACTCATTCAATTCAATTCAATTCAATTTTAATGTCATCGCACAAATTCAGAGCTCCCTGAGACAATACAAATAAGCAAATATATAATTAAACACAAAAAACCCCAAATGCTGGAAATCTGAAATTTAAAAACCCCCAGAAAATACTGGAAATGCTCAGTAGCTCAAACAGCATCTGTGGAGAGAGGAACATAGTCAGTATTTCATGTCAATGGCTGGAAGTAAACAACAACCAATGTAACCTCATTGTCCAACACTATTTACTCAGTGAGGTCATATATTTTTCTGCACTGTGTGAAAGTTAAACCACCAACAATCTGGTTCAAGCCAGTCGATGTTGGTGCCTGTTTACTCTTTGAACAGTAATCTTTACTATCCCTTCTGTTCATTCTATACCCAGATCCCTTTATCCTTCTTTCTTTCATCCTGTTCTCCAACATATTTTTAATTGTTGACCAGGTCTCAACTTCAATCACAGCTCCAAGATCAGATTTCACTGCTTCATGACTCTTTGTCCATACTTTGTCCATAAATCTCTTACAATCTATTCTATATCTGGATCTTTCTTTAGTTTCTGCTGAAATCCACAATCCTCATCTCTTCCACTTACTCAACCTTCCCCATTCAAAGCATAATTTCTTAACCCAGAACTATTACACTTGCTACCTAATTTCAAAATTTCACCATTCTGCACATTTATGTTCTTCATATTTCTCGTAATAAATATTACCTCACAACATCCTGCGTTAAATTTCATCTGATGGTTTTATCTCCAAGATTTACATTCTAAGCTTCTCACATTTAATTCTGCTTTCTTCGGTCTTCCACAAATTTGACAATGCAGCCTCGATAAGTATTTATTGACTCGTATCATTGCTCTCTAGAGTACCTACACAGTTAAACAGCCATTACCTTTCAAAGTACTTCGCTATACTTGAAATAAATGGAAATATGGTGAGATCCTTCATTTTCTGACTGGATAGCACGCAACAAAAGCTTTTCACTGTACCTCAGTAAACTAAACAAACTGAATCAGTTTTAAATATGTAGGTAGGAACTACAGATGCTGGTTTAAACCGAAGATAGACACAAAAAGCTGGACTAACTCTGTGGGACAGGCAGCATCTCTGGAGAGAAGGAATGGGTGATGTTTCGGGTCAAGACCATTTGTCAGACGTCTCCGCTGTAACCCATGCCTTTGCTCGGTGTGAAGTTGCTGTTTTCCTGTCTTTTGTTTAGGGCATATGAGGTATCTTAGACATAGGTCGGGAGAGATTGGACCAGGGGGGTTAGGATGGAGTCGAGGTACGTGGAGATCATTTCAGTGGGACAGGATCAGGCAGAAACAAAGGGTCTGACAGAGCAGTTTGCTTATGGATTTTGGGGAGAAGGGAAAACCGGGCTGTGTGGGGCTGGGAAGCGATAAGGTTGGAGGCTGTGGAAGGCAGACAGCCTGAAGTGATTAAATCTGAAATGGTCTGTGAGACTATGGCCTGGTGCTCATCTGTGCGATCATGGCCCATGGATATGTAGGAGGAGGCATCCGAGAGCTGGCGTCTGGCCTCAGTGGGGTAGAGGTCAGCGCACCAGACTACCACAGCACCTTCCTTGTCACTGTGGAGTGAGCGGAGGGCTGTACATTCAGAGGGGGTGAGGTTGGAGTAGGTAAGGGGAGTAGGTAAGGGGAGTGGAAAAATTGAGATGTTTGATGTCACGCCGACAGTTGGAAATAAAAAGATTTAGAGTGGAAAGCAGCATCTGCTGTTCCATCCTCCATTTTTATTTCACTCTTTTTAACACGTTATACAGTAATTTAGTGAATTTCAAGTGAACCGTGAGTTTAAAGGAAGCAGGAAACATACTAATGCTCCCAGTTTCATCTGCAACATGTACCCTGGCTCTGAACAGCACAGCGAGCTTGCACTCTGGACCAAAAGATCACGTTCAAGCCTAATAAATGAGCCAGATTCCAGACTATTAGCACTTTGGAACAATCTGAGTTTTACTCTTAAGTACATGGGAGTTTCATCATGACAGAAATAAAGTTAACCGACATACAAGAGAGGCGATGTGTGACGTTCAATTGATTTTAAGTTCACCAGTGTGAGTCTAGGTTCTGTTCTGCTGCTGGTTTGATAAGATCAGAAGTAGTTTGTTTATATTACAGTGCAGCAGGGCAGCAGTTCTCAGGGTTGATAAAGTCGTTGCCATAGCAACAGCTAGGCCACAAGAATAGCAATATTAATTTCATACCTTGACAAGCAACGAGCGGTACATCATAATTATGAAAACCATTGAATTCCTGGTCTATTCTAAGCTACGATTAAAGGCTTATTGTCCACAATTGCATGTTTATTGTTTAGAATGTCGTTTTCAAAGCGAAAAAGTGCACGATGTTAGGTACAAAAGTACCTAATTGTTTTAATTAGTTTAAAGTTTAGAGATACAGCATGGAAGCAGGCCCTTTGGCCCACCGAGTCAGCGCTGACCATCGATCGCCTGTCCAAACTAGTTTGATGCTATCCCACTTTCTCATCCACTCCCTACACACTAGGGGAAATTTACAAAGGCCAGTTAACCCTCAAACCCACACGTCTGTGGGATGTGGGGGGAAACTGGAGCATCCAGAATAAGCCCACATGATCATGGGGAGAACTTGTAAGCTCCATGCAGAGAGCACAAAAGGTCCATTCTACCTGCTGTGTCACTGTGCCTCCTAAATGGGATTATTAAATGGGGTAGCGACATTAAGCTTCTTGGAAGGAGGTAGTAAATTATGGCCAGGGAAATTTCAGTGACCAAGCATGAATAATTGTTGATCTCCGTGGAATCTGCAAAATTGTTCACTTGCAAGGTTATGATACATTTCAGCAAATCATAGTTACAACCATTCCATTGCTCCATCCTAAGAGCAATATGCGTAAAAATGTGTGGATTATTTATCTGTCCTTGGTGACCACATAGGGTTTCCTAGTGGACAGTACCCATTTAAGGTTGAGATGAGGAAGAATCTCCTCTCAAAGCGTTGGGAATCTTTGTAATTTTCTGTGCCAAGAACATGGCTTTTGAGTCTTTATTTTGAGATACAGTGCGGAAACAGGCCCTTCGGCCCACCGATTTCGTACCGACCAGTAATCCCCACACATTAACACTACCCTACACACACTGGGGACAATTTTTATATTTACACCAAGTCAATTAACTTACAAACCTGTACGTCTTCGGAATGTGGGAGGAAACGGAAGATCTAGGAGAAAACCCACGCAGGTCACGGGGAGAATGTACAAACTCCGTACTGACAAGCACCCGTAGTCAGAATCGAACCCGGGTCTCTGGAGCTGTAAGGCAGTAGCTCTACCGCTGAGCCGCCATGCCACCCTGCTGCATTTCCCCAGCACTTAGTGCTCTGCTCAAGATTCAAACATCTGCACCTCCTTGTGTTTCCAACTATTGATGGATTTGTTCTATTTGGGATCTGTCATGAACCCAATAGTCTGAATTACCACCTTCTGCTATGAGGCAAGAAAGACCATTCACACTCATGAAATGCATTGGACCACCTTACATTCAACCCTTGATATTTGTAATAGGGTTAGAATCTGCAGGGAGCTGAATCCACTTTGTTTGGTAAGCCATCTTCCCTCTCTTCAGCATTTGTACAATTAGTGCCCATGAGTAGCAGTAACTGAGGAGGAAATTATTTGTATTATCACCTGGCTCCATTAATAATACATACAGTATCAAAGTACCTCAGGTTCAGATTTTAAACCAGTGTCATAAATGGGTCTGAAAAAGGGTCCCAACTCAAAATGTCACCTATCCATGTTCCCCAGAGATGGTGCCTGACCCACTGAGTTACTCCAGCACTTTGTGAAACGTCACCTATCCATGTTCCCCAGAGATGGTGCCTGACCCACTGAGTTACTCCAGCACTTTGTGAAATGTCACCTATACAAGTTCTCCAGAGATGCTGCCTGACCCTCTGAGTTACTCCAGCACTTTGTGAAACGTCACCTATCCATGTTCCCCAGAGATGGTGCCTGACCCACTGAGTTACTCCAGCACTTTGTGAAACGTCACCTATACAAGTTCTCCAGAGATGCTGCCTGACCCTCTGAGTTACTCCAGCACTTTGTGTATTTTTTTCCTCACAAAAGAGTTCCTCTGATATTTTCAAATTGCCTCCTGATGGAACGATAGTATAATTCTAAGGAGTAGGGTGAACGGACAGGACATGTTGGAAGCAGTTCAGAATAGACTGACAAACAGAATCCTTTCCTACCAATTACTTCTCCTGCTGCCTGGGCTTATTGCTTTACAAGCCCTTTCATTTCCTTTTAGCTATGAAATACCAGTCAGAAATATCAAATTACGGGTCTATCTCCATTACAAAGAATTGTGTTATGGGTTAGTGAAGGCAGAAATAGCAGGAATCCTCCAATTTACCTGTAAATGTAGCAATACTCATTTCTCACAAGCCTGCCAACTCCAAAGAGGAGTGAAAAAGAATAAAAGCAAACATTTGGATGGAAGAAAAGACGGGAAAGATTGGGAAAGTTTGTAAAAAGGGTTGGAAAGTCTGAAGAACCAAGAAAGAGGCAGAAAGTGTTTACAACTAGCGAA
The DNA here is from genome assembly GCF_028641065.1 of Leucoraja erinaceus. Taxonomy (NCBI): domain Eukaryota; kingdom Metazoa; phylum Chordata; class Chondrichthyes; order Rajiformes; family Rajidae; genus Leucoraja; species Leucoraja erinaceus. The sequence goes on along the minus strand of NC_073387.1, from coordinate 11,037,208 downwards.
ATGGAGCAACTCAGTAATTGAATACATCAGGCACAGTAATGTTTTGTAGTTTATATAGTTTATGTTTAGAGATACAGCATGGAAACAAGCCCTTCTGCTCACCAAGTCCACGACGACCATCATTCACCCGTTCACACTAGTTCTATGTTATCCCACCTTTGCATCCACACATGCACATGAATTAAGGACAATTTTACAGAGGCCAATTAACCCGCACATTTTTGAGATGTGGGAGGAAACCGGAGCATCGGAGGAAACAAGGTGGTCACAGGGAGAATGTGCAAGTTCCACACATACAGCGCCCAATGTCACAATTGAACCCGGTTCTCTGGCGCTGTGAGGTAGCAACGATGCCTCTCCGTCGCCCAAGGATGCAGTGATGTGGGAATTGGCTTTGAAATAGGCAACTAAATGCTCATTGATGGCAGAAAAAAGACAGATATTGTAATTTACACCATATTTGGAAATTGGTCTTCAAGAGGACATTAAGAGGAATAGTTTAATCAACTGATGTCCATCCATTAGACAATTTCACGCTCTGATCAATTTAGCACACTTTGTAGCGTATGATTCGATTAACGCTATTTGTTGGAAAGGAGAATAAGAGGCTGAACTGTGTGGTAAGGGAATTAGTTAATGGTGGAATAATTACATACCGATTCTGAATGGGGGTAGTGTCAATGGACTGATTAACCAGACCCTCAGGAATAGATCTTGGCCCAAATCTTGCTGAAAAGTGATGGTGCATTCATGATGACGACAATTATTAAAACATAAATTAATTGGAGCGGAAGGTGTCAGTGACTTGTGCATGATGATAACTTGTTGCTTGATTAACAATGTCAGAAATGTTGAAAACCAGAAATAAAGCACTTGTGGCTGCTGGAAATCTGAACTGGAAAAAAAAAAGAAAACCCTGGAAGCACTTGGCAGGTCAGGCTGTATCTGTGGAAAGAGACATAGAGTTAACATTTCTGGCCAAAGATGAAAAGACTGTGAAGTGAATTGTTAAATCTTCGTCTTTAGCTAGAAATGTTGGCTGTATTACTCTTGAGGTAGAACTCCAGGCTTAGTAATGCTGCAACAGCAACCTCTCACTAACATCAACAAAACCAAGGACCTAATTGGTGATTTCAGAAGGGGGAAGTTGGGAGACCAAATGGAGCAGCAGTGGGTAGATTTAGCAACTTAAATTCTTGGGTGTTAATATCTCGGTTGGCCTGCCCTGGGTCCAGCACAATGTAATCATGAAGAAGGTGTGCCTGGTGAGCCGGCCTGGACAACGTCATCCTATCTCAGCTGCAGAGCATGATGGACAGCCAATTGCACTACCCCTGGACTTGTTTTTCTAACTATTTTTTGCACATAATTTGAGTTTAGTTTAGTTTAAAGATACAGCTTGGAAACTGACCCTTTAGGCCACCGGGTCCGGACCGACCAGCCATCACCTGTATACTAGTTCTATCATATACCCAAGGGGGAAATTTACAGAAGCCAATTAATCTACAAACCTGCACGTCTTTTGCATGTGGGAGGAAACCGGAGCACCCGGGAAAACATCCGTGGTCACAGGGAGAATGTACAAACTCCATACTGACAGCCCCCCTCGTTGGGATCGATCCCAGATCTCTTTCCCTGTAAGGCAGCAGCTCTACCTCCACGCCACTGTGCCAACCTAAATCTTGCATTTATATTGCACAGTCCAGTTTAGTTTAAAGTTACGGCGTGGAAACAGGCTCTTCAGCCCACCGAGTCCACACTGACCAGGGATCACCCATACACTAGTTCTAGCCTACGCGGGACAATTTACAGAAGTTAATGAACCTACAGAGCTGTTAGTCTGTGGCTACCTTTGTTGTCATGAACTAAGTATGTGTCACAAGAAAACAGGTTGGAGCTAATGCCAGCTCGATTCACCATGTTATGGAACACTGCCAACCAGGATTCCATCTGCTCTACTGATTATCAAACACACTATTTCAAAGAAGAGCAAGTGAGGAACTCTAAATACCCTGACTAATATTTATCACTCATTAGCCACTAAATATTGTTCATTATCATATTGTGTTTTATGTAACACATTTCTGTGAGTTGATTGTTTCATTTCTAACATTATAACAGTGAGTACACAACACATGTACTTTCATGCGCCCCACTGCCTTTTTTCCATTCATTTGAGGTATGTGGGTTTCACAGGCTGAGCCAACAGTTAATTGCCCGTCTCTAATTGCATTTGAGAAGGTGGTGGTGAGCTGAATTCTTGAATCATTGCAGTCCTTGGGGAGTGAATATATCCATAATGCTGTGGGCAAGGCAGTTCCAGATTTTTAACCCAGTGACGCCAAAGGAATGCTTTGGAGATTTTGTGGTTATGGGTAAAATTACTGTTTTTTATCCTTTTTCTATATTGTTGAGGGGCCCTGAGACTAATTAGTTTTAGTGGTTACACAGCCACCCATTTTAATGATTCCATCTGAACTCTGAACCTGGTCTGTAATTGCTCACATCAGTAGATTTTGAAGTATTTCAACAATACAATTGAAAGGTTTCTAAAGAGTTATCGACCAGAGCACTAATATGGAAATCAATTTACATCAAGTTTTGCCCAAGACATTTAGATTTAATTTGCTTTTCCAGCTAAAAATCCAATAAGTTTTGCTTAAAAGTAGAAAATGGTGCCTCAGAATCTGCAACGGGTGCAGTACGGGTTACAGTACACTTGGTACAAATGATGCAAGTGTAAGCATCCCGAAATGAAACCGGCCCATGTTCTCCAGAGACGCTGCCTGACCTGCTGAGTTTCTCCAGAACTCTGTATCCTTTCCAGCTATAAGCATGGCCCTTGGATGTCTCATAAGTCTACAGGTACAAAACGGTCACCTCTCTATAGATCTGCCACATGATCATGTTTACATTAAGAGTATTTCAAATCTCAGTTACCCTTGCTCAGTTTTAAATATACAACATCTAACATATTGTGATTCAGCATTCATGTAGTCATGCAATGTGGAAACGGACAAGCTCTTCACTCCAGAGCAACACCAACCTTCACACCTACCTTCAACTTCCCATATGTACTAATTCCCTATTTCCCCTTGCATGTGCATGAACACCACCCTCATTCTCCTATCAGGCAATTCACATGGAAACAGGCCCTTCGGCACACTGAGTCTGCACTGACCAGCGATCCCTGCACACTAACACTATCCTACACATTCTTGGGACATTTTACAATTTTATTTAGCCACGTACCCATAGTCAGGATGGAACCCGGGTCCCTGGCGATGTATGGCAGCAACTTGACCCTTGCGCCACAGTGCCGCACACCTCCATGCCATTTCTATCGGATACAGGGCTTCCCTCCATGATCATGTGTCAGATCTGCCTGTTTACTTTTCGGAATGTTCATGGATTGTCATCGCCTATATTTGCAGAACACTCTCTGCTCTCCTTGGTGATATTGGACACAGTTACAGAATATTCTGATTCTCATTGTCCTGCTGCCTTCTTCCTAACATTGTTTTCACCCAGGTAACCCAGCACTGTCGAAAAAAAGACTGAGGGGAAATCCTTTGTTATATCCAAAGGTTAGCATGCTTTTTTTTAAAAATAAAATGCCCATGGGATTTCAATAATTTTTATCAAAAATAGCACCCATTTTCTTGTGTAATATTACCAGATGAGTTTCCTCAGCCTGACTGCTCCCAAAATAATTTCTCAGTTATTCTCTGTATTGCTGCGTTATGTTGCCTTGTTTTGTCTCAGTGCATGCCATGTACCACCTGGCTTTTGAACAGGGACCTGGTGTCTTATCTTGAGCTCTGTTTTCATAGATGCAAATTTTATTTTAGATTCAGGGAGTGTCTTCTGCTTTTCCCTGCTAATATAAAGTTGCAGACTCACCCGGCTTTGTTCCCACAGCCTGGCTTTTGTATACATCTCAGTGCAGCATTTTGAACTGGCCAAGAACTAAGTACTGGTATATCTTTGCTCATTCAGCCACTTAGCATCAAGCAAACACAGCTGTTTACAGGGGTGAGCTGGTCTTTAGCAGAAGAACTGTCATGGTATGATATGATAAGACATGACTGTCTCTTAAGATGTTAGCAGCTCATCAAGGTAGCATTTTTGTCAACAGCTGACCGACACACCAGAAAGTCAAATATCATCATTGCTGAGTCTGACACCTGAAAAACTGTGTGAGCATATCTGTGTCATTTTGTCCAGGTTCTTAATGGTGTGGCATTAATCAGTACTGATGAGGTTCTTTACTGATGAGATTCGTGGGAGAACAGGCCTTCTGGAAGTTGTACTGCTACAGGTGTGATAGATATACTGCAAAAAGGGAGTGGGGATATGAGAACAAATGTATTGCAGTTAAATACAGATTGGGTCTGTCTGTGTAAGTGCTTGCACTTTGCAGATGAGCTGTTTTTAAAAAAATAGTTCATCTAGTATTTGTTATGAGGATGTGGATTATAATGATAGGTTTTCATTTATTGGCACAGGCCAATTGCAATTATTTTTCCAATTGAATGACTTACAAGGCCACATCAGAGGACATTAATTAGTGAATTATTCAGTGTAGGGTTGGGGTCACATGTAGGCCAGAGTATGTCGGACAACTAAGCCATCCTGAAGTAAGTTGGTGAACCAGTTACATATTTACAGTTCAGCAATTTTCATGATAATCTTATTCTACAAATGTTGTAGCTTTCTATTGTGCGGTTTGAAGTCTTGATTTCCATTTTGGTAATCCAATGCTTCTGCCACTACACATGAAGAGAATTCAGATAATAGCTGAATAAGTGTGGCACATGTGATGATACCAAGTCATACTGGGGGTAAAGCAATGTCCGCAGCTATCTACAAATGATTTTTCACTGAGCAATAAGACATATTCTGTCAGCTTTTGGGACAACTCAATAAATTCAGCAAAGAGAAACCTGGAACAAAGTACATACACTTTAAAAAATAAATGTGGATTATCCACTTTAGGGTGACTTTTTCTGAGTTTTAATAGCTAATCAGAAAATCTGACAAATGCAAGTTACTTTGATTTTAATAATGAAATGAATACTTTTCCTCGCAAAGTTATTCAATGGCAATTAAAAATTTGAAAAATAGCGCAGTGGCAAAGCCGCCATGTGTTTCAAATTTCCTCTCAACCAAATCAACTATCGAACCATGGCGGTAATTTGAAACAGACATCTTTTATAAAGCGACTGACCTGCTTGCAAAGACACAAATTATGTGTGGGTGGTGGCCGGAGAGGTGATGATAGAGGGTAGAAAAAGACCTCCAACAGTAATCTTGAGACAATGGGGATAGAGAGAAGTGTTTGCATTAAGTAGTCATGTTGTTAGAATTCCTGTTTTACATTAAGTGGCTCCAAGTTAATAGCTGCGGGCTTGCAGAGAGTACTGTTTCCATGTTTTACTGCCAGAAAACACCATAAATTTTAACTTGACTGCCTCTTTCAACATAGCCAACTTCTCTTCACTCTCATGCATGTTCTTAAATGATCTGCACGGAAAGTATTATTACTTGCTATGATTTATATTTCGGTGCCCGACTAATGAACGAGAAATTACTGTTTTAGAGAGAGAGCATGGAAACAGGATCTTCAACCATCCCAGTCCACACCCACCAATGATCACCGTTTCACACTAGTTCTATGCTTTCCCACTTTCTTATCCACTCTGCTCATTAGGAACAATTTTACAGAGGCCAATTAACCTACAAACCTGCACATCTTTGGGATGTGGAAGGAAAGCCATGCGATCCCAGGGGGAGCGTGCAAACTGCACACACAGCCAAAGATCCTATAGCAAAGCTCCGCTATAGGATCTTTGCACACAGCACTCGAGGTCAAGATTGAACCTGGGTCTTTTAAGCTGTGAGGCAGTCGCTCAACCAGTTGCACCACTCTGCCATGTGATAATGAGTACCTCAAGTCTCTAACACTGAACTGAATTAGTGAATGAGCCTCCAATTTATCTTTAGGAAGGGCCCCAACCTGAAATGTCAGCTATACACGTCTTCCAGAGATGTTGCCTGATCCACTGTGTTACTCCAGCACTCTGTGTCTTTGTTTGTTCTAACACTGTTCCAGCTTCCTTCCCAGGTAATGTTATGGTCAGGTTAAACTGTGTGGTTAGGTGAAATTAATTCTATGTCTGGATAATTAGGTAGGTTCAGGGGTTCCGACAGCAGCAGATTTATACATGACTCGTTAACTTTGCAGCTTGTGACACACTTTAATTGCTGCACATTTACACAATGGGAGGAGAGGATCCTGTCCATGTTATGGCAAAAATTATGCACTAAGTATGCAGCTAATGGAATCTAGGGATCTAGTACAGTTATGTTGACAAATCTCTATTATTAGTACTGGTACAGATTTACTTTGTCTTTACCACATAGCTGTTTGAACCAAGTAATAGTTCCTACACTGCTTGAAAGAGGTCTTCCCTTGACTCCTAATGTCTAATACTATTCACATCGCCTCCAACTCCTCATGTCTATGGCAACTTCTCCTCAAAAATAACTAAGCTAGCTGTCTCATTGATTGCTTTGAATAATTTCACAACCAAGCATCGATTTGGCACAGAACACGGGTAAAGAGATCTGATTATCCCGACCCTTTATTCTAGATTCTCCTGTTCAAGGAAACAGCCTCTTGGAATCGTACCTGTCAATCCCTCTCAGAATCTGTATTTTGCAACAACATCGATTTGTTGTGGTTATCCTTATTCAGCCTCTCGTTATAAAATAAGCTTCCTTCACTCAAAACTCAATCCAATGACTCTACACCTGCACCTACAGTGATGCATTTTTCGGCTTTCAGGTAATGAGAGTGATTCTGCGCTTTGTACTTTGGAAGAACTCTCAGAAACCGCTGTTCACTTTTGACACAATTTTATACCTTTCATGCACTAACCTCCTTCCAGTAAAGACAAACATATTATGTCTTCCTAATTACTCGCACTATTCGCTTATTTAGTTGTTACATCTCATGAGACAACACCTCCACATTCCTGTGTACAAATTTACAAATTTCTCACCATTTAAAACATATTCTGCTTATCTATTTTGATATGAAGACCCTCATTCTCTATTTTCCCATATTGCACTTCACGTGGCAATTTATTGTCCATTTACTTAATTTGCCTCTGTCCCATTGCAGACTTCTTGCATGTTCCTTCCAGCATAGGCTCACCTTTGGCGTTTTATGATCAGAAATGTGGAATTAGGCATCTAATACAGTTGTGTAGTGTGTAAATATCCTTTCATCGTCATTGATGGAAGTTATGATAAACGGAGGACCCTGTGACACTCAGTTATTGTTTATGAATCTCCAAATGGTTCCAAGGTATTATCTGTCTGCAAGTGAATTCATCTTCAGTGTGTCTGCCCTATTAAAAAAAAAAAACCTTCAAAATCTTCATGAGTCTGAAGAAGTCAGCTCTTGATCTCCTCTCTGGGAAAAACAATTCAATTGTTCTTGATCGTTAATCTTTATGAAGCATGCGATGCTCAGGCAGGGATTGACATGGTAGGTTCTGATGGGATTTCTTCCCTGCTTGGGGGTATCCAGAACTAGGAGGCATAGTATCAGAATATGGAATCTTCTATTTATGACAGAGGTGGGGAGGAGTTTCTTCTCTCAGTTATGAACTTTTGGAATTCTCAGAGAGCTGTGGTGGCTGAATCATTGAATGTGTTCAAGGCAGAGATTGGCAGACATTTAAACTACAAAGAGGTCAAAGAGTCTGCAGAGAGAGTGGGGAAGTGGTAGTGTTGAGCCTAGGGTTGGGTCATCCATGATCTTATTGAAGTGTGAGACAGGCTCAAGAGGTGTGTGGCCGTTTTAACCCTTCCCCTTATGCCCCATTAAATCGTGTTGTTCACTTTTCCTGTGCCTCAAGGTCCTATTCATTCTGCAGAGCATGGGTCTGAAATAATTGGAGTACATGAAGTATATTAGTTTTTACCCAGGGTGGTGAATGCCTGAAATGTGCATTCGGGGGTGGTAGTTGAAGCAGATATGTTAACGGCATTTAACATACTTTTGGATAGGCATATGGCTATGTAGGGAATGGAGCGATACAAGTTATGTGTAGGTAAAAAAGTGTTGGCGTCATGTTCGGTACAGACATTGTGGGCTGAAGGGCCTGTTCCTGTGCTGTACTGTTCTATGTTTTATGTGGTTCAGCTAAGGTTGTGGACAAGCTTAAAGCCCTGTCCCACTGTACGAGTTCATTCAAGAGTTCACCCGAGTTTGTCCTGATTCGAACTCGGAGATTTACGGTAATGGCCGCTCGTAGGTACTCGGGGCTCTCGTGGACATTTCTCAACATGTTGAAAAATCTTCACCAGTCTTCCCGAGCTTACCGCGTTTCCCGAGTACCTACCGTTAGCGTTACGAGCCGTTAAGAGACGTCCCCGAGCTCCGACGTACCCGCTACGTACATTCTACGTGCTTACCACAAGTTTGATTTTTTTTTTAACTCGGGAGAGCTCTTGAAGAGATAGATATGCCATTTATTGTCACTATACATGTACAGTGAAACTGAAAGCTGCTCGTACTCAGTGCATACATACAATTTAGCACAAAAAACAAGAAACAGAAAAAAAAACGAACTCGTACAGTGAGACAGGGCTTTTAAGATAATTTCCCTGCTTTTCAGTTAGATCCATCTAGAAATGCTCTCTGCTTGGTTCTTTAAAATGTTATGCCTTACAACCCTGTATTGATATTTTTATTACAGTACATTCAAGGAAATATAGAGATAGGAATTTTGAATTTCCGCACAAGCTTATTTCACCATTTAACGTGATCATGGCAAATCAGTGACTTTACACAATATATCATCTTTTCCCCATGTCCATTCATACATTTAGTTTTATTTTATTCCTCAAACAAGAGGACATGACTTCAGAATTAAGGGACAGATGTTTAGGGATAACATGAGGGGGAACTTCTTTACTCAGAGAGTGGTAGCGGTGTGGAATGAGCTTCCAGTGGAAGTGGTGGAGGCAGGTTCGTTGGTATCATTTAAAAATAAATTGGATAGGCATATGGATGAGAAGGGAATGGAGGGTTATGGTATGAGTGCAGGCAGGTGGGACTAAGGGAAAATAATTGTTCGGCACGGACTTGTAGGGCCGAGATGGCCTGTTTCCGTGCTGTAATTGTTATATGGTTATATGGTTATAGTTGATGAAAATCTATCAATCTTAAGTTTAAAATTAACAAAGTATCAACAAAAAATTATCTTTGCAGAAGGATAATTGAAGCCTTTACCACCCTCTTTGTTTAGAACGAGAGTTCCTGGAGCTAAATCTAGAAACAGTGGAGATACTTTATCTCTATCCAGTTATCAGGTCCTCTTGATTTCTTGAACACATTGATTAAATTAGCCTTTAACTTACTAAAGTCATAGCATAACTGCCCTAGTTTATATCAACTATATCCTTATAATTTAACCCTTTTAAAATAAAAAAATTAATAAAATGGTATATGGATGGGAAAGGAATGGAGGGTTGTGGTCTGAGTGCAGGTAGATGGGACTAGGTGAGAGTAAGTGTTCGGCACGGACTAGAAGGGCCGAGATGGCCTGTTTCCGTGATGTAATTGTTATATGGTTATATAGTCCAAGTATCACCCAGGCAAATTCACTTTCTCCAATCCATCATGCCCCACTTAAACCCTTGTGCCCAAACTCCTCCTAAAATTCCAGGTGCAGTTTTATCCAGCTGCAGTATAAGTTTTTATTTCAGCATACTAAACGAAAAATATACGGCTCCATTATCCTCTCTGTGCCTCTTTGATTTGTTAATGATCCTGGATTCAGAGGCTTTTTTGGACCTCGACATTCCTAGCTTTTTCACCATCAATAAATTATGCTGTTTCATCTTTCTTAGATCCAAAATATATGACTTCACATTACATTGAAATCCATTTGTCAGAACTCTTTGTGATCATTTAATCTATTAATACCATCCTGATGTATTCCATGTCATGCTGCCTACATTTGTCACATTGACAAATTTGGAATTGACTTTCAAACCTTCCATCTAAGTCATTAATAAGTGAATATTTCTTCAGCCCAGATCTTTGTCCAGATTGCACATTGCAAATTTGTGAACCATCTTCCCATCCCAACACTCCATCATTGGCTACTCTGCCAATTTTCTCAAAAGTCAATAATTTGCATTTAATTCCATGATCTTCAGGTTTTTTAAATAGATCTTATGAGTGCTATTCTCAGATGCTTTTCTAAAAGTTTGTGTGAGAAATGTGAAATGACATTTCTCAATCCATCTTATCTCTGAAATACTGCAAGTTCCAGATGTCTGTTATTCTTTCCTGAACTTGCGTGGCACAGTGGCGGTGCTAATAGAGTTCCTGCCTCAAAGTGTTAGAGACCCGGGTTCGATCCTGACTACGAGTGCTGTTTGTGCGGAGTTTGTATATTCTCCCTGTGATCTGCATGGGTTTTCTTCGGGATCTCCAGTTTCTTCCCACACTCCAAAGACGTACAGGTTTGTAGGTTAATTGGCTTGGTGTAATTGCATAGCGTTAGTGTGCGGGAATCGCTGGTTGGTATGGACTCGGTGGGTCGAATGGCCTATTTCCATGCTGTATCTCTAAACTAAACTAACATAAACCTGGGGTCGATATTGACCTCAAGTGGTGTCTGTATGGAGTTTGCTCGTTCTCCCTGTCACTGCATGAGTTTCACCCGCGTGCTCCAGTTTCCTCCCATATCCCAAAGACTTGCAGGTTTGTAGGTTAATTGCAATCTGTAAAATTGCCACCAATGTAAAGGGAACGAATGATAAAGTGGGATAACATAGAACTAGAGTAAACGGGGGTTTGATGTTTGGTGTACATTGTGTGGGCCAAAGGGTCTGTTTCTATGCTATATCTTAAACTACTGAGTCTAGTAATTTCTTGATCATTGAAATTGGGCTAATTTTTTTATTTTAATATATTGGTTGGCATCCCACATCTTTTTTTACAGTGGGGTGACGTGTATCTCCTGGTGTGAATATTTCATTACTGAATCAAAAAACTTTGGATAAGTTTCTTACGTACTTTCTTTAGGTCCCTCTATACCTGGCTCAGATGTGAATCAATAAGTCGGGCCTTTGGCTGGATAAGACATTGCTTGGCAAACTTGTAATGAAAGTTTTGGCCAATTATTGAAAAAGCTCCCCTGAACCCAGTTTCAGTAATGCAATACTTTCCAATGTGGGCTAGCTGATTATTCCAACATAAACCCTCCTCCCAACCCCATCCCCATTCAAACAACCTTTGCCTTTTGTGCATTCTGCAGATTTAATCCCACTCGTTGCTTATTTCATTACTGATGACAGCAGCCTGCCTGTAGCCTTTACCTTGCTCATGGTCTGTTGGGTGAAGGCTGTCAGTCCACATGGAACTCGGCCTTTTGTTTGATGCTGATACAACTGAGCTGCCAAAAATCTACGCCGCCAGTCATTTGGCGGCAAGGTGTCTGTGGTTTAAGTAGAATAACAGGGCAGAAGCAGACCATTGGGTCCAACACGTCTGTGCCAGTGTTTATGTTCCACAAGAGCCTCTCTCTCTTTCTCACCCTGTCAGCACCTAGAGTCAAGGTGAAAATCCACTTCATTGTGGATCTTTACTCCGATGTGGTATGGATTTAAGATTCAGGGCAAAAAGAAAATATTCAGCAGTGGCCGTAACATTGGAGAGGAACCTACCAACCCAGAGTTGGTGCAGATAATTCATCAATAAAACATACATATTGATCAGTAAAAAAGTACAATGCAGGAATCAATAAATAACTGAAATACAACTTTTTTTTGTTGCTTTTACTTTTCACATGCCTTTGAATGTTTATCTATTCTACAGAGATGCTTTTTTATAGTCTATCAGAGATCGCATGGTCAAGAGGATCTAGAATCCCATGGCTTACATCACCAACATGGGTATGAGGATTTATTGCAGTTCACTATTCAGGAAACTGTTCAGTGCATCCAATTCCTTTAGATCCACACAGAGAAGCATTTTGAATTGTTTTCATCCCCTTCCCACCTTGACATCAAACTATCTGTATTCAATGAGGATTTTCGTTTTCCTGAATGCTCCAAACAACTCTTTAAAGCCCCGTCCCACTTTCCTGAGTTACTCACGAACTCTCCCGAGTTTTCCCCTTGATTCAAACTCGAAGAATTACAGTAATAGATGTTCGTAGGTACTCAGGGCTATTTTTTTTAACTCGTGGACATTTTTCAACATGTTGAAAAATCATCCCGACTTACCTGATGCCCCGCGTTCCTACGGCTGGCATTATGAGCCGCTACGAAACATCTGCGGACTCCTACGGGCACCTACGAGCTCGCTACCGACATTCCCCGACATTCCCGGAGTTCGAATCAATGGGCAAACTCGGGAGAGTTCGTGAGTAACTCGGGAAAGTGGGACAGGGCCATAATACAACCAGTTTTCAAGAACAGATAACCACTGCTTCTTATGGTGTTTTAGAAAATCTTGTTTAAAGACATCTTGAAGGCTGTCCCATTATTCCAGGAATATTATATGAGGTGGAACTATGTTGAAGAAAGAAATTCTGGAGGGAAACTAGGCAGACACCTGGCACACTTTTATTGGTGCTCGGGTGAAAAGATTACAGATGAACTGTTGCACTCTTCCAGTTGGAGGTAAATAAATAAATACTTCTCTTCTTTCAGGTCTGAAAGGGAACACAGAGTTTCTCAATAAATATATTGATACCATATGTAGATTATTGGGAAAGAAAGAAATAACTTAAATTTCTCACCAGTTAAGTTGCCCATTATATACCAAACTTCTATATTAACCTTTGTGAACATGGCAGCACGGTGGTGCAGCAGCAGTTTGCTGTCTTACAGCTCTAGAGACCCAGGTTTGATCCTGACCAAGGGTGCTGTTTGTATGAAGTTTGTACGTTGTGTGTGTTTGGAGTATGGATTTGTATGTTGAGTTTGTATGTTTCCCCGTGACCTGTGTGGCTTTACTCCGGGTGCTCCGGTTTTCTCCCACACACCAAAGACGTACAGGTTTGTCGGTTAATTGGCTTTGGTAAAATTGTTCATTGTCCCTAGTGTGTGTAGGATAATGTAAGCATGCGGGGATCGCTGGTCGGCACGGACATGGTGGGCTGAAAGGCCTGTTTCCACGTTGTATCTCAAAATGTAAATCAAACTAAATTAAACATTATTTGCACGAGAAGCATGGCCTGTCACAGCAGGCTCCGTGTACCAGAATTTTGACCAATCAAACAGGTCATTGATTATGTAATATAATCAACACTAAGTGTCTCTCTTTAGAATACCTCTTCTGTTGCTGTGGAGAAGGCTTGTGTTCTGGAGAGATGCTGGATGAAGTCTGAGAGCTTGTGTGAATGAAAAGATGTGGCAACTAAAGGGCAACATTGAAAGCACTTTAAATATTTGCAAATGGCTTTGACTGCTGCCTGAGCCTTTCAGGCAATGTTGAATTGATGGAATTTATAAGAGGATGCTTGCTTGTTACTTTCCTGGAGAGAGTGCTCTACTCTCCCGCTGCGTCTTATCTGATCAGTACCTTAAAGTGGTTTGTATTTATCATTCTCTTTAACAGCCATTGGCCAGCAAAGTGAGGGGAGAAAATCACTGCAAAAGGAAACTTATTTACTGTTGACAAAGTGAATCTGTTCATTATGACACAACTTATAAATGAAACGATTGCTTGAGGCCTGGATCTTCCTTTCCCCATGAACAGAAAGAAAGGACATTTTCTCTACAGCTAGGAATACCTGTAAAATTCCTCAGTTGTTGCCAATAGTGATGCCACTGTACATCATGCCAACACATCATAAACCACTACAGGGCTGCCAGCATTGGGTGAGAGTTGGGAGTGAGAAATTGCGAGACTCCAAGCCCGACTGAATCCCCAAAATTAACAACATTTGCCACATCCACTTGCTTCCTTGTTATCTAACATGCTAGTTACTTTGTCAAATAAGTCATCAATTGGTTGAACACAATTTCTCATCCATAAAATTATACTCACCCAGCTGCATAAGTATTCTGTTACCATTTCCTTCATTTTCCTAACAGACTGTACTGAAGTCTTTATCAACCCCCAATATTTTCTGTATTTTGCTGTCTTCCTCTCAGCTGGGACTTTTCCGAAATGGAAAGTCCCATAACTATATATTTAAGCAATAATATTCTATTTAATGTGATCTTGAGAGTACATAATATTTTCTGTGGTATTCATAAACACAACAATGATAAAAAAAATATCTTTGTTTGATTGCACCTACCAACATGCATACATTATCATATATACAGTTAATATACCGAGGGCAAATTTTTGTTCCAATGCTCCCCATTCCCAATTAAGTGATTGAAATCCAAGTGAAGATTAAATGGCATCACAAAAATAAAACCTCCGGAATGGATGATATTCATTACGTGGTTGGTTGGAGTCAGTATCAGCACAATTACTATATTAAACTTTGAATCTTCAGATATCCTAGTTCAAGCTAAAACTAAAGACAAATAATAACCTCCTCACACATTCCCCTGCAGGTATCTCTGTCACTCCTTTAAAATATGCCCCTTCTTTGAACAAGCTCTTAAACATCGCATCTGAATCAGTTTCCATCTGATTGAGGATGTTCATCTATGTGTTCAATTAATAAAAGAACAAGATTTGGGACATTTCTATTCAACCTGTCAAAGGAATTTATGGGGGGGGGGGGGGGTGGGGGTTAGAAATATTCAGTGAGGTAAACAAACATAATAGGAAAGTGGCAAATAACAACAGTGCTACCTTCCCAATGTTTAACTGAAGGAAATAATGGGTTATTGGGGCTGTATGTTGTGACAGACAGCCTGATCCCTTGCATGTTATTTTAATATTACACTTATCCCATCCACCTGGATATTTCAGATGAATAAATTAAGGTTTTATCAACTAATTACAAATCGGACTAATTACAAATCATTAACATTAGCTAACTCCGAAACACGAAGAGCTGAGCATTGGGATCCAGACAGCACAGAAAACTGGCATTAGTTCCCCGCTCACATCTGGCAGTGCTCGCCGTCTGAACCAGGGCCTGCGAAGCGTTTTTGAAAGTGGGGGGGCTGAGCAATCACCGATCACTGACTTTGGGGGTACCAGGCGAGGGAGTGGAGCAACCGAGTGGGGGAGGGTGTGGGAGAGGGGTCCCGCCCCCTCCCATGGTAGGGACTTTTTGAAATTTGATGTGTTAAAATAATGTTTGAATGCATTGTAGAAGTACGATTTCAATGTATTTTGTTTGAAGTATTTTTAAGGTAACTTTTTACGGGGTAACCTTTTCCACACAAGCTGCCAGAGGAGGTAGTTGAGGCAGGGACTATCCCAACATTTAAGAAACAGTTAGAATGATACATGGATTGGACAGGTTTGGAGGGATTGGACCAAAAGCAGGTAGTGCAGCTGGGACATGTTGGCGGGTGTGGGCAAGTTGGGCTGAAGGGCCTGTTTTCACACTGTATCACTCTATGATTACATTATACCTCCACCCTGCATGAATGCTTCAAAATCAAGTGGTCGAGTTTTATTGCCATATACTCAAACATAGAAAATAGGTGCAGGAATAGGCCATTCTGCCCTTCGAGCCAGCACTGCCATTCAATATGATCATGGCTGTTGATCTAAAATCAGTACCTCTTTCCTGTTTTTTCCCCCATATCTCTTGATTTCGCTAGCCCCAAGAACTAAATGTAACTCTTTCTTGAAAACATCCAGTAAATTGGCCTCCACTGCCTTCTGTGGCAGAGAATTCCACAGATTCACAACTCTCTAGGTGAAGAAAGTTTGTCGTCATCTCAGTCCTAACTGGTCTACCCCTTATTCTTAAACTGTGACCGCTGGTTCTGAACTCCCCCAACATCGAGAACATTTTTCCTGAAAAGTGAAAATCTAGCAGGCAAGCAGGATGCTTTCTCCAACCACCCCTATTTGAAGTCCACTATCTTCCACCGCTTCTACCCAGTGCTTGGTACCTACTTCCAGCAGCCACTGGTTGTCCTCCAGGATGCACCGAGCCACAGCCTGGTCTATGCCAGTCACCAGGGCAAATTTGGCGCAGTCTCTCACGACAGCAGCGCAATGCTTCCGACACGTCCGACGGCCTGGGACCCGTGCACTGAGGCTGCTCCATGGCCAGAGCTGCGGCGAGCGACTCGCCAGCCCCGTAAACACTCGCCAGCCCCGGCTCCCCGTCCGCATCTGCCCCCGCCGCTACTTCTGCTTCCATCCCTCCCTCAGCCCCAGCTCTCCAACACCCGCGGCCCATGCATTTGATATTAATTTTGAAATTCTCGTTGATAATGTTAATAAAAATTCAAAAAAATCACTTTTAAACCAATTTAAATGGAGTAAAACATCACTATCAATTAAATTATGTCAGGAAAACACAACACACCTTTTTAGTGAAGATCAGCAACCTGATTCTAATGAGTGGGGTAGACCAAATTTGCCTGCCAGGATTGAGGTAAAGTTGAGGAATCAAATACAAAGTGTATCCTGTCTCTCAGCTCCACGCATTACTAAATATCTTTGAACTCTACGGTGAAGCAAGAGGTCAGATGCACCCACATCCAACCTCCAGCAGGTTCCTGCTTAGCCAAGGTAGTGTGAAGTCTGCTGACAGGCATATTGTGGCCAGCCGAGGTCTCTATGGAAACCCCAGTCAGCCTCAGCACATTCAGGTTCATTATTTACAGTGTGGTGCTCCAGTTATGTTTGGTGACCAATTGCTTGCCTTCACAAATATTGGTTGTTAGAGAACTTGATTGCAGCTAACCCCAATGAATTGAATTTATATGTTGGAGGTAGAAACTTCACTGCACAGAACAATTTTGGTATGGGATTGAATATGTCTACTCACAAATCATATTTCTGACTTTTTTTCTGCCCGTGAAGTGGAGAAATGCCCACACAGACCAGTAGCATCTGAAGTGCATGAAGAAACTTTTAACGGTTCAGTGCACTAATGTGCAGTCAAGTCAACCATGTTGAGTTAATTGTCATATGCGCAAGTATGGTGATGCACGGGTACAGTGAAAATCTTGCTTACAGCAGTATCACAGGCAAATAGTCTCAGACCAACACACAACAAAGTGTTCATAAATGATATAAGAAAGAATAGTGCTATAACATAATTAGGAAACAATAACAAGCCCATGGTAGTTCAAGTGTAAGTCTGTAGTATTCCATTGTTGAGGGAGAATTAGGGTTGTGCTGGATGCTTCAAGAAGTTGATAGTTGTAGGAAAATTGCTGTCTCTGAACCTGGTGATGTGGGACTTCGGCTTCTGTACCTGTGTCCACTGGTAGCAATGAGTTGAGGGGAAATGGCTTAAAAATTGGAGATCCTTGATGATGGTTGTCGCCTCTTTGAGACAGATCCTTATGGAGATGCATTGTGCGCATGATGGGCCAGACTCAGTACACCAGCCTGTAAACATTGGAATTGCCTTGCCAGGTCATGATGCAACCAGTCAGGATACTTTCTACAGTACACCTCTAAAGGTATGTTGGGAGTATTCAGAGACACACTGAATCTCCGTAAACCTTCAAGAAAGTGGAGGCACTGGCACGACTTAGTCATTATTACAAAATGAACATAAATGAACATCATTACAAAATAAACATTATTACAAAATTACAAAAATGGCAAATCCTGACATATGATACAGAGCCAGTCGATTTCTTTGCAAGCTGAAATATTTCTAAATTATAAAAAATAAACATAGACATGCAATTATTTTCTTGAAAAATTCTGGCTTAGTATTCCCCTTGAATTTCTGCAGTGGCATTTACTTCTCTCAAGATTCACATTCAGAGTTTATTATCATATGTGCCAGGGTGTAATGAGATTCCTTGTTTGCATGAAGCTCACAGGGCACACATGATACATTGGGTACATGATAATGGCAGATGCAATAATAAAACAGTGACAAATGCAGAACAATAGAATGGTGCAAAGAATGTTGTGTAAGAGAGGGTTCTCCGGGGCATCTAAAAGAAAGTGCCTACATGCTCTTTTTCTTAAAAAGCTTGTTTTTTATTGAGCTCCAACATTACACCTTACAGAATAGCAAGGAACAATGGATGTTTTGATGGAGAGAAGGAGTGGGTGACGTTTTGAAACGAGAATCTTTCTCAGATGTCTGAAGGCCCTCGACCTGAAACGTCACCCATTCCTTCTAATCAGAGATGCTTCCTGAGTAACCCGAGTTACTCCAGCATGTTGTGTCTGGTTGATTCACTTTCTTTGCTACAGTCATAATAGGACTTGAACTGAGTTTCTATCAGAATTAAAGTTAGTTGCACTTTCCTTGACCGGCATATATAAGTCGCTCTTCCAGGGAGATGCTAAATGCATTTCGTTGTCTCTGTACTGTACACTGACAATGACAATTAAAATTGAATCTGAATCTGAATCTGAATCTGATATCAAGTCCAGAAATTAAGTAGAAGTGCTTGTTGAAAAGATTTATTCAATAAGGATGATAATAATATCTCTGTGTGGAATGTTGTTGTTCTGTAGGAATCAACCGCTCTCTCTGACCTTTTCCATAACATATGGCTCTCATTCATTCAGTCTTGCCATACACAGTAATCTGGTTCCAAATCCTATATAAATTGCAACAATGGCATTATATATTTACTTATGAGAAATGGCTGTTATCGTGCATGGTTATAAGTTGGCAGATTTTGTAACAATAAAAATAAATCGAACATTCTTTGGAAATATTCAAATGCATTTAAAAGAAGCAAGGGGGTAGCTTTGAACTTAGCAGTGCTCACCTGAGGGGAGAATGTCTTTGCTGGTGTGCAACACCTATTCTAGTTGGTTACAGAACAGGTAGGATTGGAGAGGGAGCACTTTCAGACAAAGATGAATGGCAATATCCTGCTGAATAGCCCCTCCTTGTGGTTCCCGCTCTTGGTAGCATTAGTGAAATAATGCTGTTTTGATCTGCGTCATTGCTTGCTTATTATAAAGGAGGAAATAGCTGCTTAAACACGACTTGATGAATATAATATTCTTCAGGGATGCACAGAATCATTTTAGATGATGCATTAAGGAATGAGGGCTGTGAAGTCCCATTTCAAACTTTATTTCATAATATTTATGTAACACTCTATAGCATTGTGATGTGCCCATCCATATGTTTTGCTAGTGATACACACTGCAGGGATGATTGCTATTCTGTTCTTTTCACTGCAAAAACGGATTAGTCGTAAGATCCTTTCATTTGCAACTTTTCAATGATGATGACTGGTAATGACAATAGAAGGAGTTATTGAACCCAATACAGCCTCATTAACATCAATAGAAATGCATTCATTAACACAGGATACTCACTGGGAGGAGTTATTGAGTGTGACAGTGTGAGAGAGTTACATTAGCATCATTATAAACACAGTCACCCACACAGTATGTTGACTGGGAGCAGTTACTGAGCCTGAAACTGATGGAGCTGAATTAACATCAGGGGGCAGAGGACTAGAAATGCAATTGCACAATGTTTCCCTTTAGCCGACATTGCAAATGGACATTCTACAGAGTGAAATGTTTACCACTTCTGGGCCACATTTTGTCACTCTGGAAATTTGACAAGATATTCCCCAGAGTGATTCCTCCTTGTGATTTCTGCATCGTCGTGCACAGGATGATGTTGTTCCTCAAACAATTATTGTTTTGGAGCATTTTGGGGAACGTTAGGCCACGCAGTCCTGGGAGCAACCACTTCTGAGCACTCTAGGGCTACCTTGTTTTACTGCAGTGCTAGATAGGATCACATGTAAGGTAAGTCCTTTACTTAACTTTGATCGGTGACTTCTGCATGCCAACCAACTAGCTCCACTGAACCCTCAGACTGGATCACTCAATTCAATGTGAAAAACTACAATGCTTTGGGTTACATGCTCCTTTACAATTTGCAGAGTGCGGTTTGCAACTGAAATGTTTGTTGTTATGCTCCGGTGCATTGACTACTGCCCATTGATAATTATGGAAACAAATGGGATTAACTCAGGTTGGCACGGACGAGTTGTGCGAATGGTTCAATTTCCATCTAGCTCCCTGAAAGTGTCAAGACAAGGTAAAAAGAGTGGTAGAGAAGGTGTAGGTCCGCTTGCCTTCATCGGTCGGGGCATTGAGATTAAAAGTCAACAAGTCATGTTGTCATTTATTAGGCCTTTGGGCCACATTTGAAGTATTGTGTGCAGTTCTAGTCGCCCCATTTCAGAAGAAATATGGAGTCTTTAGACAGGGTGCAGAAGAGATGTACCAGAATGTAGGTAGAGGGTATTAGCTATAAGGAGAGATTGGATAAACTTGGTTTGTTTACTCTGGAGCATCAGAGGTTGAGGGCAGATCTGTGGAAGTCTATAAAATGATGAGAGGTAAAAATTTGGTAGACAGTCAGAACCTTTTTCCCCAGAGTGGAAATGTTAAAGACGAGAGGGCACAGTTTGAAATTCAGTGGGGAAAATTTAAAGGAGATGTATGGGGCAAGTTATTTTACACAAAAAACAGAAGCCAGGAATGCACTGTCAGGGTGAACGCAGGTGCGATTTGGGAATTTAAGAAGCTTTTAGACAAGGGCATGGATATGCTAGGATTACATGCAGGCAGAGGAGATTAATTTAAATTGACATCATGTTCGGCAGAGACATTGTGCCAAGTGGCCTGTTCCAGACTGTACTGCTCTATGTTCGATGAATGGGGTGGGGGTGTGGTGTGTTTGCTTCCCACCCCAGTTCCCGTATGCCCCTCCTCGTGATTCTGAGATTTGCCTGTAAATCAGTGGGACAGGCAGCATCAAAGATCCTATAGCAAACAAGATTGTCCACTCAACGAAAAAGACGTAGTACGGTCATGGGCAGATTCATGGATAATTTAAGGCCCCATTTCCGTAACCGGCTTCCGTCTCTGCACCAAAGATCCCATAGGATACTAGTGCTGAGACGGAAGCCGGTTACGGAAACATCCTCATAAAAATAAAAATTATTTGGTAAAGATCTTCTCCTCATTTTCAGAATTTTAATTTATTAACACAAACTGTTCCCCCACCACGTTGATTACATTGTGAGTCGGGTCAGGTCGGGTCCGGTCCGGTTACGGAAATGGATGAAAAAAGGGCCACGTTCCATTCCTTTGCATACTACATGTCAGCCTCATTGCATTTAGCAGAAGTGGTCTTTCTTATATCTTATCTATAGAATCTTTGGGCAGCATATCTGAAGAGACCTTCTCGCCAGAGATGCTGCCCGTCCCGCTGAGTTACTCCAGCATTTTGTGTCTATCTTTGGTTTAAACCAGCATCTGCAGTTACCTTCCTTACAGTTACCTTGCAGTTACCATTTATGCCTTAGTTTGTTTTAACTGTTCTAAGTCTCCCTACCAAAAATGTCAAATGCATCTACATGCCTTTTTAAAATTATTGATCAAAACTTTTTTTTACTAACATGATACGAATTTACACAAAATTAGGTAATATATCCAAGCACGGCCCAAGATTGTGATATTGTATAGCTTCCAATCATGTGGCATTCAATGCAAAATCAATTTGTCTAAAAGTGTCTTTATTTTGAGCAGTGTTAACTACCACTTGTCAGGTCTCTGACACCATTGTAGACACAAAATGCTGGAGTAACTCAACAGGACAGGCAGCATCTCTGGATAGAAGGAATGAGTGACGTTTCAGGTCGAGACCCATCTTCTGACTGAAGAAAAGGTCTCGACTCGAAACATCTCCCATTCCTTCTATACTGAGATGCTGCCTGTCCCGCTGAGTTACTTCAGCATTTTGTGTCTATCTTTGATATAAACCAACATCTGCAGTTCCTTTCTACACACTCCAACACCATTACATAGCAAGAAAATCAGAACAAAGCTAATCCTGCTCAAACCACCGGATCAACCTACTTTCAATGACTGAAGGTGTTGGCACAATTTCTCTTGCTTATTCACTGCACAGTTTTGTTTTGTCAGGGATACAAAATGTTGATCACTTCAAAGCTCTGCAGTCCTCCAATATCTAGTTGTAAATGGGGCTGGGTAATTCGGTAACTAATAGACAATAGACAATAGACATTAGGTGCAGGAGCAGGCCATTTGGTCCTCCGAGCCAGCACTGCCATTCAATGTGATCATGGCTGATCATCCCCAATCAGTACCCCGTTCCTGCCTTCTCCCCATATCCCCTGACTCCACTATTTTTAAGAGCCCTATCTAGCTCAATCTTGTAAGCATCCAGAGAACCTGCCTCCACCGCCCTGAGGCAGAGAATTCCACAGACTCACCACTCTCTGTGAGAAAAAGTGTTTCCTCGTGTCCGTTCTAAATGGCTTACTCCTTATTCTTAAACTGTGGCCCCTGGTTCTGGACTCCCACAACATCAGGAACATGTTCCTGCCTCTGGTGTGTCCAAGCCCTTAACAATCTTATAAGTTTCAATGAGATATCCTCTCATCCTCCTAAACTCCAGAGTGTACAAGCCCAGCTGCTCCATTCTCTCAGCATATGACAGTCCCGCCATTCCGGGAATTAACCTTGTAAACCTACGCTGCACTCCCTCAATAACAAGAATGGCCTTCCTCAAATCAGGGGACCAAAACTGCACACAATACTCCAGGTGTGGCCTCACTAGGGCTCTGTACAACTGCAGAAGGACCTCTTTGCTCCTATATTCGATTCCTCTTGTTATAAAGGCCAACATGCCATTCCGTCTTCTTCACTGCCTGCTGTACCTGCATGCATACTTTCATAGACTGATGTACATTTATAATTGACTCCAGCATCTTCCCCACCACCGAAACAGGGCCAATTACATTCAATAGGCACCGACTGGTGCATATTGAATCATTCATTGCTTGGAGTTCTACCTTGCACAATGGTTGCGCTTATTATAGGTCAGTCATCCCAGCCTTAGTACATAGACGCAGGTGTTTCTGATGACAGTGTCCTTGGCCAACAATCTTTAGCAGCTTCATCAATAGCCTATATGCATCAAAAGGTCAGAGAGGGGTCTTAATTGATGATATACAATGTTCAGTCCCATTTTTAACTGCTCAGCAAATGAGTTAGTTCACATCTGCACTCAGCAAAATCTAGTCAACATTCAATTATAGATTGATAAATGCAACTAAGAGTGTTGCTGCAACAAGTGCCAGGCAAAGGTCATCCATAACAAGAGAAATTCGGACCAACTTCCTATTATTACCATTGCCAGGCTCCCACTATCATTCAGTGGAGTGTGGCAGAGAGAGTTGCTATACCCAACCAGAATCTTAATTGGGTCAGTTACAACGATATTGTGGCTTCAAGAGCAGGTCGGTAACTGGTATCCTTCAGCAAATAACTTGGCTTTGACTCCCTGAAACCTTTTGCAAGATCCACAAGACATTCGGCCGGGAATCCGATGAAATATCCCCGACTGGCATGAAAGTGCACAACTCCAATAAAACGCAAGGAACTCCACTGTTCAACCATCCAATGCCACATTTCCTTCACCAATATTGCACCATTGCTGCATAAAGTCACAGCCACAACTAGTTTTCTTGCAAATCCCCCGCAAACCTGCTCTCTGCAGCATCTAGAAGGACAGAGCATCAGATGCCTGTCTAACTGCAGGCCCCATCAAGTCATGCACAAACCAGCAGAGGAAATGTACCACTGGTCCTTTACTTTTCTGTAGAACATTATGGAAGTCTCAATGGAACTAAGTTCCTTCACCAGCCACAGAGTAGCAGTTCAACATCACTTACTCAGGGACAAGTGGGAGTGGGTAAGAAACAATGTTCAGGTCCTCTCCATATTTCCATACCAGTTCTGCATCACTGGTACAACTGTGTGTTGTACCATTCGGTTTTTATGTTGACTGGCCAATGCTCTCTTTCCCCTGTGATGCAACAGAGGTAGGAACTGAGATAAGAAAGCAAATGAACATGTCCGTGCCAATTGCAATTCTTTCAGATTATTTCCCCCCCCCCCCCCCCTGCCATCCTGATCATCCCCATCAGTACCCCGTTCCTGCCTTCTCCCCATATCCCCTGACTCCACTATTTTTAAGAGTCCCTATCTAGCTCAATCTTGAAAGCATCCAGAGAATTGGCCTCCACCGCCCTCTGAGGCAGAGAATACTTTGTGTCCTGATAGTGCCATCGCAGATAGATAAGATGGTGAAGGAGACTACTACTGATATGCTGGCTTTCATTCGCCAGTAAAATGAATACAGAAGTTGGGATATAATATTACTGTTGTACAACTTGTTGGTGAGGCTGCCTTAGGAGTATTGTGTTCAGTTTTGGTTAACCTGTTATAGGAAAGATGCTAGTAAGCTGAAGAGTATGCAGAGACAATATTACCAAGGCTCGAGGGCCTCAGCTACAGGGAGAAATTGGGTGGGCTATGACATAATTCCTTGCAGCACAGGAGGCTGAGGATGGATCTCATAGAGATTTATAAATCATGAGGGGTATACGGAGCTTTCAGAAAGTATTCAAACCCCTTTACTTGTTCCACATTTTGTTACGTTGCAGCCTTATTTTAAAATGGATTAAAAAAAAAATTTAAATCATCAATCTACACACAAAACCCCAGAATGAAGAACTGAAACAGGTGTTTAGCAAATTTTGCAAAGTAATTAAAAAGAAATAACTGAAATATCACATTTACATAAGTATTCAGACCCTTTGCTATGAAATTCAAAATTGAGCTTCGGTTCATTCTGTTTCCATTGATTATCCTTGATTATCCTTGAGATGTTTCTACAACTTAATTGGAGTCCACCAGTGGTAAATTAAATTGATTGGACATGAACAGGAAAGGCACACACCTGTCTATATAAGATCCCACAGTTGATCCCTCAGTGCATGAGAGCAAAAACCAAGCTATGAAGACGAAGGAATTGTCCGTAGACCTCCGAGACAGGATTGGGTCGAGACACAGATCTGGGGAAGGGTATAAAACAATTTTTGCAGCTTTGCAGGTCCCGAAGAGCACAGTGGCCTCTGTCATTCTTAAATGGAAGAGCTTTGGAACCACCAGGACTTCATAGAGCTGGCCGCCCGGCCAAACTGAGCAATCGGGGGAGAAGGACCTTGGTCAGGGTGGTGACCAAGAACACGATGGTCACTCTGACAGAGCTCCAGAGTTCCTCTGGAGATGGGAGAATCTTCCAGAAGGACAACTATATCTGCAGCACTCCACCAATCAGGCCTTTATGGTAGAGTGACCAGACGGAAGCTACACCTCAGTAAAAGGCACATGACAGCCCACTTGGAGTTTGCCAAAAGGCACCTAAAGGACTCACAGACCATGAGAAACAAGATTCTCTGGTCTGATGAAACCACGATTGAACTCTTTGGCCTGAATGCCAAACATCACGGCTGGAGGAAATCAGGCACCGCTCATCACCTGACCAATACCATACCTACGGTGAAGCATGGTAGTGGCAGCATCATGCTGTGGGGATGTTTTTCAATGACAGAAACTGGGAGACCAGTTAGGATTGAGGGAAAGATAAACGGAGCAAAGTACAGAGATACTTGATGAAAACCTGCCCCAGAGCTTTCTGGACCTCAGACTGGGGCAGAGGATCGCCTTCCAACAGGACAATGACCCTAAGCACACAGCCAAGACAACGCAGGAATGGCTTTATGACAAGTCTGTGAGTGCCCTTGAGTGGCCCAGCCAGAGCCCAGACTTGAACCCGATTGAACATCTCTGGAGGGACTTGAAAATAGCTGTGCATCGATACTCCCCACCCAAGCTGCAGAGCTGTAGAGGATCTGTAGCGAAGAGTGGGAGATATTACCCAAATACAGGTGTGCCAAGCTTGTGGCGTCACACCCAAGAAGACTTGAAGCTGTAATCGCTACCAAAGGTGCCTCCACAAAGTACTGAGAAAGGGTCTGAATACTTATGTAAATGTGGTATTTCAGTTATTTCTTTTTAATTACTTTGCAAAAAAATTTAAAAAACCTGCTTTTGCTTTTTTTTATTATAGTGTATTGTGTGTAGATTGATGATTAAAAAAAAAATTTAATCCATTTTTGAATAAGGCTGTAATGTAATAAAATGTGGAAAAAGTGAAGGTGTCTGAATAATTTCTGACTGCACAGTAAATAAGGCTAATGCACAGAGTCTTTTTCCCAGGGTAGGGGCATCAAAAACCAGACGGCATTGGTCTAGGGTGAGAGCGGAAGATTTTAACAGGAACCTGAGGGGAAACTTTGTCTCTCAGAGGTTGATTAAAAAAAAATGGAATGAGCTGTCAGAGAAAATAGTTGATGCGGGTGCAATAACAAGGCAATTGAAGAGGTACATGCACAGGAAAGGATTAGAGGGTTATGTGCCATACCTAGGCAAATGAGACTATCTTGCATGGGCTTTCGTGATTGCTGTGGATGAAGTGGGTTGAAGGGGCCGTTTTCTTTGCTGTATGATTCTATGACTATAAAATATGCAGCTTTCCTTTAAGAACAAAAGTCCATCAGGACCTCCATCTGCATAACTGTTACAAATTGAATGTATTTCCACTTTACCTGAGAGCTTCCTTTTGGAGAGAAGAATGCAATGGTCAATTATGACATGCTTCCATCTCATTTATTAATCTGTCAGGCACAAAATTGACTGTCAAAGGGGAGGTAAAGGAAAGGACCATTTCAAAATGAAGTGAAGGCTTTTTAAGGATTGTTCATTCCTTGCTGTCACTGGATTTATAGTGCGTAATGAATGACATGTCAGCATTAATGGACAAGAATAAATGACTATGCTAATTCTGAAAATTGTTTTAGCTTAACTCTGTGTTTACCACATAATGCTATGCAATGGATAAAAGCCATTAGTCCTATCACTTGCTAAGCTGTATACTCACTCCAAATTCATCATTTTCTCATAACTAAAAGCCAGTTAAATTATTTTCTTCAAAGTGGGGAGGGTGGGGGGGGGGGGGGGTTGTTAAATTTTCCATTGGCTTTTGCCAAAGTTATTCAAGGTTGTAGTCTGCAAGAATTGGGCTTTGCCTCTGTTAGCCCCTCTCCCTGCTCAAGAGCCTGCATGCATACGTGCATACATCTAAGGAAAGAATGTCAACTTTCACAGCACCTTTAATGACCTCAGCTTATCCCAATGCGCTTTGCAGCCAATCTAATATAATGAACCTCAGGGAGCCAAGTTGCAGGCTGGAATCTAATCAAGGGATTCAAATGATTCTTTTGCACAAAGATGGATGGCTTGTGTTAGGCAGTAATATTATCGAGGAAGATCTATGAAAGATATCTGGAAGTGAGTAACCGGCTTGAATTTATTTGTGGGATTCACATCACAGGTGTAAAATGTGAGTGGTTTATAACTGTCAGAGAGAGAAGCTAAACCAAGCCAATATTCAAAGGTAGACACAGAATGCAGGAGTTATGCCCCTTGTCCCACTTAGGAAACCTGAACGAAAACCTCTGGAGACTTTGCGCCCCACCCAAGGTTTCCGTGCGGTTCCCGGAGGTTTTTGTCAGTCTCCCTACCTGCTTCCACTACCTGCAACCTCCGGGAAGTGCACGGAAACCTTGGGTGGGGCGCAAAGTCTCCAGAGGTTTCCGTTCAGGTTTCCTAAGTGGGACAGGGGCATCAACTCAGCGGGACTGGCAGCATCTCTGGAGAGAAGGAATGGGTGACGTTTCGGGTGGAGACCCTTCTTCAGACTTGCCAATATTCCTGCTGCTCACTATGGATTCTTTTAATCATATTGTGATTTGAATATCCACCAGAACTGTGTTCTGTACCCCTTGACTCTTTTGTCACTGGAAGCATTTCTCTCTGCATTCAGACTACCACTTAGATGGGTTCAATAACCCATGGTTTTAAGTCTAAACCTGCAGGCATTTAGAAGAGAATCAAGATAAATAATCTCCCACCAGCCAATGTGAAGGCTATTATACAGCTCTGTACTGTCAGCTTTAAGCACATCACAGGTAAATCCTTTTAAAAGCTGAAGGCTAAATGATCTTAATCCAGTGTAAAAAAATGCTGCAGTGATTATTCACTAAGAAACCCACTCAGACATGAGTCATAGAATCATATTGATTGGAAACAGGACCTTCGGCCCACCGAGTCCATGCCGTCAAATTAATCCTTTTATTCTCCCCATATGTTCATCATATTTCTCTAGATTAAGGAAAAATACAAGTGCAAGGTGTGGTGATGGCAGCACTTTCTTTGAAATGTCATTAGCAGAATGCAAGGAAAATGTACACGGGTAGGAAATGTTCAATTTACAGTTTCCAACTGGGTAGGTTGTTTTGCACTGAGATAAGGAGAAGTTTCTTTACTTGGAGGGCTCTGGTGAACGTTTGGAGTTCTCCACTCTGGAGGACACTGGAAACTCAGTCTTTGTGTTCATTCAAAACCACGATCGATAGATTTCTGATAATCAGAGGTTATGAGGGTTGTGCTGGAAAATGGCTCTGATTTTAATGAACAGCCATAGAGTAATGGATGTTCCTGTTTTTTTATGCTCTTAAGATTATATTTAGCTGATAAGCCACATTGCTGGAAGTCAAACAGCCCTCCATCTTCGTGATTAAGAAGGAACTGCAGATGCTGGAAGAAGGCTTTTGGCCCGAAACCTTGCCTATCTCCTTCGCTCCATAGATGCTGCTGCACCCGCTGAATTTCTCTAGCACTTTTGTCTACCTCCATCTCAGTGATACAGCTAACCGGAGCTGTGGCTTCACAGTGCCAGAGTCCCAGGTTCAATCCTGATCTTGGATTCTCTCTGTGCATGATGTGTGTGTTCTCCCTCTGACCACACTGGTTTCATCCCAAAGCTCTGCTGATTGGAAGGTGAATTGGCAACTGTAGATTGTTCCTGGAGTATATGTGGTGTATAGGTGAATGGTAAAATATGGAGGGAATTGATGAGCCTGAGGGGAGCACAAAGAAGGGGATTAGTATAGAATCAGTGCAAATGAATGGTCCATGGTTGAGCAGACTTAGTGGGCTGATGGATCTTTTTATGGACTCTATTCCTCCATGACTACATGAAACTCTGTTAATTAAAATAAATTGGTGCCAAATCACGTGCTGCAAATATGCAACTTTCGGGAATGTCAAAGCAGATATTATCTTTGTTTACTTCTTCAATGGTTCAGCTGGTACACTTTCCAGTTGTATCTATCACTAAAAATTGAGCTGTTGAGTCAGATGGCTCAAGAGCCACTCCAAAATTCTTACACTCTTCAGGGTGAACCTGCATTATGAACCTAGAGAGTGCTTCCCATTGTGTTAGTCATTTAGCCTTAACATACCAGGGGGGTAATAAATATCCCATGAAACGCTTCAGACAATGGAACTCTCCTAAATCCTCACCAACATGTCCCCTGCAAGCAGCAAGTCTATGAACTGATGAACTAGCCATTCCACCCAGTTCCTATTTGTGCGACCTTGCTGTGCTCAAACTGGGATATCTTTGCCAAACTTATAATGGTATATTGACTTTGATAAAGTGCTTTATAAAGTAAACCAGCATAACATATGACACTTCCCTGGATTTGCTTACAACCAGCTTTGATTGGAGGATTGATCTGAAAATGTGACAAGAATGCAAGAACAAAAGAGAACTTCACAGGAAAGAAAACCATTTTTTCACTTGACTTAGTGACATCTGAGCAGCATCCTCAGTTTCTTAGTTTAGAAGGCCCTTTGTGCCAATAGCAAAAACAGATGACACATGCGAATAACGTTAATAAATGAATCCTGCAGCGGTGACTAACAAATGCTTCACATTCTCTCTCTTAGCTGCTGGCGACAATTTTGATGTTTTTCAAACAGATAAGGAGGGGCTTTCACATCTGTTCTGTGGTTTCTGTATTTAGTTCTCCCTCTTGATAGAAACTAATAATAGGCAATGGTGTGGGAAAGAACTACACAAGCTGGTTTAAATCGAAGATAGACACAAATGCTGGAGTAACTCAGCGGGACAAACGGCATCTCTGGAGAGAAGGAATGGGTGACGTTTCGAGTCGAGACCCTTCTTCAGACAGATGGTCATTAGCCAATGGTGATTTATTCTAAATATCTCGGGCAGAAGCAGAACTTCTGGCTGTTTTGTCTTGGGGCACGTGCTCTGCATCTTTTGAGAAAGGCTTAGTTTGCAGCGCTCCTTCTTCCTCCCACCTCCATTTTAGCTGGATGCGTAACTCTTTAATCAGGCATCCAGTAGATCCAGCTTTTGTAGATGGCCATGTGCTGGATTGACGGACATGTTAATACCTCAATGCATCAGATGAGGATAGAAGTGTCTTGAACGAGCAGTGTTACTATTACAATTATAACATCAAATGATATGAAAAACTGTAAGGTTTTAATGATAAAAAATAAAAATGCTCTTACTCAAAGTGTGGCTACATCTTTGTGGGCAATTAGTGACATTGTAAGGGGGCAATTAGTGACATTGCTGAATAGACAGTTTCTGGCAGAACTGCTGTAGATGATAATACTGGCACTTAAGGATATTGTTAGTATCTGGAATTAATCATATAAGATGTTCCTCTCCAGGCAATTCTCTGGTGGGGGGAGAAACTTGTTTTTTGATGAGGAACAAAATTGGTATTTGTTTCCGAGAGGCATTCATCAAATTCTGTAAGTAATTTTCTAGGGCTCTTGTTAAACTAGATTTAAATTAACCCTGTGAACCTTGGTAAACTGCTCTATTTGTACTGCTCCACACTTCCTCCTGTAAATAACTGTAATCATGAATAAAGCTCTTAATAGTTTCAAGAACTCTGCAGCCTTTCCAGCTTTTGCTGACACTGGTCTATTGGTGGCTCTTTCTTCAACCTTTAGAGCCATGAGCTCGAAACTTACTTCTTAAACCTTACTGCCTCTCTCCATCTCCCCTTTTTCTTCCCTGTAGACATTCCTTAAAATCTACCCCTTTAAGAAATGTTTTGGTCACTGGTTCTAACATCTCGTGCTCTGTGTTGCAGTCTTGACTATTTTCAAGCCACAACCACTTTGGTAAAATGTATTCAACATGGGAGTGACGTTAACTTCTAGACTAAAATCTTGCTTAATATTTAATAGCTTGCTCTCACCCTTCCTCTTGTACTTTATCTTTAGTTTCACACTATCTCATTTGCCTACCCCTCTCAAATATATAATCCTTCTTTCTGAATGTCTTTCTCCCTCTCTGCCTTACTTTTGCAATCGTTCGCTATTCTCTTTTTCTCTCATTCTCTTTTTCTCTCATTCTCTCTCCCTCATTTATCTCCTTTACATTCTCCCTTCTCTTTCAATTTTTCAGTTCTTTCATCTCCTTGTCACACTTTTTATTATCTTGCTCTGCTTCCCTTTCTATGAATCTATGCCAGCCTCAGAGGCACACTTTCCCTCCATGTTTCTTTATGATCCCCACTCTGTCACCATCTGGCGTTCACCCTTGATGTTTCTGCATCCTTTGCCTCACTGTCCTATCTCTCCCCTCTCCTATGCATATCAATGTGCGTGAGTGTTCTCTGACACGTCCACTTTTCTGTTTTTTGTCCAGTGTCTTTCACTGCCTACACACTCTCCATTTTGCCATGAGTGTATTTGCCCTACAATGTTTGTATCTTGTCTGTCTTTCTCCTCTCTTTTTCTCAACCATTGAATACACATATATTTGGAGACATAAGAGATTGCAGTTGCTGGAATCCTGAGCAAAAAACAATCTGCTGAAGGAACTCAGCATATCAGGCAGCATCTCTGGTGGCAAATGAACAGACAACATTTTAAATCAATACCCTTCATCCAGACTGGAGGAGTAGAGTGGAGAGAGTCAATAAAATGAGCAAGGGGTGGGCAAGCAATTGTTGGATCCAGATGAGGAGGGGCTGGTTGGTAGATGGAATCAAGTGGAGGAGGGAACTCCTTCAACCAGGAGATCCAGATGGCCATTGCAGACAGAGCACAGTTCTCAGCAAAGCAGCCACCTATTTTTCACTTTGGTCTCACAGAATCCTTTTTTTCTTTATCTGTTTGTATCATATCTTTTCATGCTTCTTCTCTTTTTGTCTTTATCTTTCTTTGCAATTGTAATTGTTATTCTTTCCCTACATATTTACACCTCTTTGTCCTCTTCAGATTGACCCACCACTTACCAGCTTTCTCCACCAATCTCCTGTTATATCTCTTCTCTCTCTATCTCTCCATTTGAAACTTGACTACCTGAATAAACATGGGCCAATGTTTTGACTCACCATCCATCATTCTTAATTAACATACATACTTTGGAATGAAATAATATACAACACCTCATGAATGAATCCAGGGCTACCAGAAACAAAAGATGGACTGAAAAGAGATATTAGTAATATTGCCAAATTATAACAATCTTTAAAATTGGGAAGTTTGGGCAAGGTCCAAACTTTGGCCAAGGAATTGATAAATAGAGAAGATAAAATATGAAAGGAAAAAAAT
Source organism: Leucoraja erinaceus (assembly GCF_028641065.1). Lineage (NCBI taxonomy): Eukaryota > Metazoa > Chordata > Chondrichthyes > Rajiformes > Rajidae > Leucoraja > Leucoraja erinaceus. The sequence continues at coordinate 11,004,657 of NC_073387.1, read as the reverse complement.
AACACAATTTGTAAATATTTTGAGAGCTATGTAAGTGTTAAGCATAGTAGAATCCCTTTCAGGGAACAGGTGGAAAATTATAAAAGGAAGAGAAAATTGTGAGGTCATTGGATGTTATTAGTTCTGGAGCAAGAGATCACACTGGATCAGGTTCAGAATAGGTTGAGCACTATTTAAAAGGAAATGCGCGGGTTCAACTCTGTGGATGGATTACCATGTTCTTGGCCACACTCGTCCTTTGGCTTCTGATCCCAGCCACACTAAACCCTCGGTTCTCAATTCCAACCATACTCCAGCCCCCAGCTGCACACATGTCCCCACTACTGGCTGTGCAGCAGCCTCCCTGCCTCCAGATCTCCGCCATGTTCCTGGACACATTCCGACCCCCCTGCACCCCACGTGGGGTTTGCACTCGGAAACGGCGCAAGCTGCAGCTGGCTCACGGGTCTTGCAACAAAGAGCACCACTGCTCAAGGGACTGAATCTCAATGTCCCCAATGTCAGAGCAAGAAAAAGGTTGGCAAAAAGGCCAGATTGCAGCACAAATATGAAGACAACGATCGGTGGCTCGTGTTTTTAAAACAGATGTTGAATAAGGTCTCAACAGTTTCAATAAACCCAGTTTATTATATCTCAACATTTCCAAGAGGCTTATGAGAAATAAAATATTAACATATTTTTGAAACAAAAATAACCTTAAAAGTTAGAAGCAAAATATAAAAGTTTTTTTTTTATACTATTAAAAGTCGAATCCAGTTTCAAAATATACATGAGGGGAGAGAGAATTAAAATCTGTGCTAAAAGTGTTCCAAAGCCTGTAAATAAAACACTAGAACTAAGATCAAATTATTTCTGGAAATAAAACACTGTGGCGAGTGGCTGAGAAAAAGATGCAGAGCATTCAACCCCCAGTGAGGTTAGATGGATTGGCCGGAAGCCAAGATATACCAAATTATGGCCCATTGAAGCAATGGGGTGTTAGACTGAATAGCTTTCTCTCATGCAATGCTTAGTTTTTGAACCTCAGTGGGTTTTTTTTCTCTTTCTCCCATTTGTTTGTCATTTTATTTTCTTGTCCAATGTTGAGGTTCTTTGGAGGAAGTGATCACAGATTCACATCAGGATGGAAGCATTCTTGATTAGCAGCCTCTCCTTTGTGCAGCTCTTGCCTGTCACAGGATTAGCAACCACAGCTGTTCAGCACTGAAATTAGTTTTCCACATTTGTTGTTTACTTTGGCTTCCTAATGCAGAGCTAGGATTGTGCAACTTTAATAGCTTAAACAGTTATCAGATCACAGTGTAGAATGCCAGCAAAGTTTTACAAAACCCTGGTGTTTCTTTTAAACAACTGGTATATTTTTTATATGAATGTTTACAAAATTAAAAATATGATAATTTCCCAGTTGGCTCATATTTTATGGCATTAGATAACAGGAGAGAAAGATCTGAGATTCCTTCACCAGCCTATTGTGGGGGCAATGAATCCAACTTAGGTGGCAACGATTCTGTATCATTCTTGTCCTGTGAATCCCCTTGTGAAGTTTTTTTTTCCTACATTGAGATATTACACAAATGCATCTGTCTTTGATAGATACCTCTCTGACTAGCTTGATAAAGGATTGAGCTCAATGGAAGCATTGATCAATCAATGGGAAATATTTGCATCTCTCATCAACAGTTCAGTTGGCTAAGTGTTCTCCTACTGCATTTTCAAAAGTTATCATTTACGCAACATTGACAGATGCCAAGACTTGTTAGAGACTCACGAACACTTGGATTTTTCTGAATGTTAACATCATTCAGATATGCAATACAACCTTGCAGGCATCCATCATTGATCTTTACACAGATTCACTTTCTGCAGACTGGTAAAGGATGCAAGCCTGGAGGCAGGCAAAAAGGAGTTCTCCAGCTTTTATCGTTGTGAATAGCTCAGAGTTGTGTCTACTGGCAGGATAATCAACAGATATTGGATTGCCTCCTTGAATTGCTTCACACCTTATGGTGCTTTAGGTAGGGAGTTCCAGGATTTAGTCCAAAATGTCACTGGTCAACTTATGTGAAAGAATGTGTCCTTGCTTTCGTGGCCAAAATTACATTTGATGTTCAAAATGCTTGAGGTGGAATTCAAAGTACAATAAAACCAAAATGACAAAAGAGAAAAGAAGCCTTCCTTCTATATCAAGAATATATCTTAGTTCATTTTTGGGAATTTCATGTTGTCAATGTGACTCATACAGTATATGCCTCACAACTCCAGTGACCAATTCTGACCTCTGCTATTATCTGTATGGAGTTTGCATGTACTCCCTGTGAGCGAACAGATTTTCCCCCCTCCCGGGTGCTCCAGTTTCCAGCTATATCCACGTACAGAGTTAGTTGATTATTGGAAATTATAGCTAGTGGAGGTGGCTTGTAGGAGATTGAGGTTGAAGTCGATAGACATGTGAGTGAAAATTGTCACAGGCAATAAGAAAGGAAAGGGACTGATGGGAATGGTTTAAAATATGACATTGACTCAATAGGCTAAATGGCCACCTTCTTAAACAAATAAACAAGAGTTTCCCTTGAAAAGATAGGGATGAATTGTGTTCTTGAACGGCAGCAGTCCACATTGTGAAGGCATTCTGTGAGTTCTGTGTGGTTGACAACTGCAGAAATGTTGACTCCACAATGATGATACAAGAATAATATATTTACAAGTCAGGCATAACTTTGCTTCTCAGTCTTTTGGCTCTGATCAGATGTAGGATTTGTTCTAATCAGTTTAATATCTGATAAGGTTTTTAAGTACAGACACCTCACCTTTTTCATGCAGGAATTAAGCTTAAAGCTTCTAAATCAAATATATGTGTAAGAAGGAACTGCAGATGCTGGTTTAAACTGAAGATAGACACAAAAAGCTGGATTAACTCAGCAGGACAGGCAGCATCTCTGGAGAGAAGGAATGGGTAATGCTTACCCGAAACGTCACCCTTTCCTTCTCTCCAGAGATGCTGCCTGTCCCGCTGAGTTACTCCAGCTTTTTGTGTCGATCTAATCAAACATATGCCAGGCACCGCACGCGACTGCACAGCCATATAGTGGCAAGTATAAATCTGAGTACGTTATTCTGAAAAGAGGAGCACGTTAATTAAACTTTGTTGTAATTAGACAAAAGTGTTATTCTAAAAATGCATAAATCAAGCACATTTTAAATGCAAGGTGCTTGTGGTATACCAACATTTAAAAGACATTTGCTCAGGTACTTGCATAGGAAAGGTTTAGAAGGATATGTGCCAAACACAGGCAGGTGGGACTGGTGCAGATGAGCATTTTGGTCGGGTTGGGCCGGAATGCCGTTTCCATGCTGTATGACTCTAATTTAGGACTTGGATGGCACTCTAATTCACCTTTCACCTTCGTTGATCTTGATGGTTGGGACTATTCAGCAGTGACGTGCTATTGAAGAAGCCTTAATGAATCATTGCGATGTATTCTGTGAACAGACCATTCTGTAGCCAAGATGGAGGGAGAAGATTCTTAAATTTAGACAGGGAGGCAATAAGTGGTCAGTTTCACCATAGGTGACCAGCTGCATCCTAAGTGCAAGTAGAAGGTTTAAGAAAAGAGATTGTCCAGGCAGTTTATACCTGCAAGAGAGCTTTGGAATTAGTCATTACTCCAGAGTCTTGAGAATTCAATTCAAATACTGCTCAATAGGGATCATTCAGGCAAGAAATGATGCAGGTGGTTCCGTCAACGTTGACTGCCAGCTGTTCATAGCTCAGACCCGTACAAATGCATTGACACATGAAATGATCTGGATACAAAATGCTGGTGTATCTGAAGTCACACTCATCCACTAGACTGGTCACAAAGACCATCAGTTCACAAATTATAGGAGTAGAATTAGGCCATTCGGCCCATCGAATCCACTCCGACATTCAATCTCTGCCTCCAAATCCTATTTTCCTGCCTTCTCCTCATAAGCCTTGACCCTTTCTATTCAATAATTTGTCCATCTCTGCCTTAAAAATACGCACTGACTTGGCCTACACAGCCCTCTGTGGCAATGAGTTCCACAAATTCACCACCCTCTGACTAAAGTGGAGTATGGAATGCCGAGGAGAGGGACTGGAAGCTCTTCACATGCTGACAAACCCAATATAGAGTAGTGTACAATAGTGACTGATGCAGTGCAAGTGTAAATAGTTTATAAAACATAGCACATAACTTAGCATATATCATTGATTTCTATTTATTGTATTATTTAAACTGTTATTCTACAGTGTAATAAAAAGGAATTGCAGATGCTGGTTTATACCAAAGATAAACACTAAATTCTGGAGTAATTTGGTGGGACGGCAGCAGCATTTCTGGAGAAAATGAATAGATTATGTTTTGGGTTGGGATCTTTCTTCAGTGATTGTATTGGTGTGGGGGGGTGGGGTGGGGGGGGGGGGGGGGGGGTACTGTAAGTGAGAAAAAAAAAAACAGGACAAATCAGGGCCGGCAATAGATGACCTCTTGCAAGGAGGTTCCCTGGTAGGCCGATTGCTGGCTAGAGACGGTGTCATCCCAAGAGGGGCACTTTGTTGCGAACTTTGTAACTGGTTTAATGGTCTTTTAGAGGAGGCAGGAGGTGAGAAGGAGAGAGATGTTTGTCGAAGTAACCTCATATTCCCCCTGGGTAGTTTACAACCAGTGGTGTGAACATTGAATTCTTGAAACTTAGGTAACTTTTAAAATAACTCCCTCTCCCTCCCCCTTCCTCCACTAATAGTTCCACAGTTTGCAACGATGTATTGCAACAATGAATTAGGATCTCAATGTCTCAAGCCAACAATCGGCGTATCAGGGAACCTCCTCGGCTGAGGTCATCCATTGCCATCACCGATTTGTCCTGTTATTTATTTCTCAATTTTAGTCCCCACTACAATCAATGTGAAGATGGGTCCCAACCCGAAACATCACCTGTCCATTTTCTCCATAGATGCTGCCTGACCAGCTAAGTTACTCCAGCATTTTGTGCCTGAACTGTTTTTCTAACTTTTCAATATCTTTGTCAGATTTTCCATTGTGTAATGAACTCCAACAGTTAGAAATTTACAAGGATGTTGCCAGCACTAGAAAATTGTAGCTGAAACGAAAGATTGGAGAAGGTGGGGTTTTGTTTACAACAGAAGAGACTGTGGGGAGACTTAAATGTGGCATTTAAAATTACGAGCCAAGTTACATTAAATTGAAAAGACTAGTTCCCTTAGGCATGGGGTTTAAAGTAGTTAATAGCATGATAAGAAGGGAGATTAACATATTTTCACCCAGAGAAGGGCAAGGGTTTGAATTCAAGCCTAAAAGAGAGTTGGAGACTGAAAACCACATCACATTTAAAAAGTGCCTGTATATGATTAAAGACCTATGGCAACAGACCAAGGGCGGGAAGGTGAGATTTAGAGAACAGCTCCTCTTTAAGTAGCGCAGTAATGACAGACCTAATAGTGTCCTTCTGTGTGGGCATTTCCTATGACCTGGTGATTCTAGTAAATGTAACAGAGATAAATGTAATTGGGCTAGGCCCATTTCCCGATGAAGGAAATCCAAGTCATTATGCCAGATGAGTGAAAATCTTAGCAGTGATTAGTTGCATCTTATTCTCAGGGGCACAAAACAACCTCAGCCATGCCAGGTTCCCCGAGGAGCTTGGACCTTGTTTTATTGTGGCAGTGAACGACAGGAAACTCAGTCTCATGGTTGCTCCTCACTCATTCAGTTGCCACCACATTTCCTGCAAGGCAACTGCAGGAATTCTATTGTGATGTTACTCCCTGCTCAGCATTGGTTTGGGAGAATGTTAACAGCCAAGCCTGGGTTGGGCAACTAACACCCCACACTCCAGACCCCTCTTGAGAGCTGAACCTCAGGGGATCTGAGTAAACCAGTTAATCTGTTAGAGGATAGACACAAAATGCTAGACCCTTCTTCAGTTTTCAGTCTGAAGAAGGGACCTGACCCAAAACATCACCCATTCCTTCTCTCCAGAGATGCTGCCTGTCCCGCTGAGTTACTCCAGCATTTTGTGTCTATCTTCAGTTTAAACCAGTTTCTGCAGTTCCTTCCTGCACATTTTATCTGGGTAGAGGACTCACAGATCATCAATGCCATACAATGGCAGATGTAATCCCTCTTGGTTGCAAGTGTCTTGCACTGAGCATGTCTCTTAACTCCCTAGGTGACTGATCTCACCTCAGCAAACATCCAGGGACATGCATGAAGGAACAGGGTTCTCCCAATGGTGCATGTACGAAGGTTGGGTTAGTGGCTCCACCTGCAGGAAATAATTCATCAGGGAAATTGTATTTTTAAAATCAAAATATACTTCTTTCATAATATATATACAGTAAATGAATTAATTAGATGTCTTCCTCTACACTTATACATTCAATTCAATGCATCAAGCCACCTTTCCTCCTTAAACACTACATCTGTGAAGTGTTGGAGAGAGTGCTACAGAGAGTCCATCCCCTGAGTATCCAAGTACAGCAAGACACTAGACTAGGTCCTTCTCCATGGACCATTGTAGTGGCTGTACGTGTGGCCCTGCACCCTGGAATGTGTCAGTTAGCAGCATTCACTTGCAAACCACCTTAAATTGGAAGACCGACGGGGCATTCGTTTCATTGAGTCAATGAGATCATTATCTTCAAGAAGCAGTTTGTGCCAATGCACATAATTGGGAAGAGCCTGTAGATCAGAGTTGTGTGTTATGCTTCTGGTCAGGGTAAAACCTCAACAAGGGCTCTTGCATCCTTTTCCAGGCATTCTTGGCAAATGCAGAGACCACAAGGAGACAGACAGTTATCTCATCAGCACCACAGCCATCTTGATGGCAGCATGATTCTGCCAAGGATGGCTCCTCTCAAAGTCAGTCACATAGTCTTAATGCTTGTTTGGAATTCATTAGGGAGTGATATATCAGACGACCTGCATAGAAGTTATTTTTGTGAGGACTACAGTTTGTGTAAATTAATTTTTTGCTGAAAGTTGAGGATCCATATTGCACTCACAGACGTTGTCACTACTAATGCTTAGCAACTTTTATGGAGCAAAATATCCCTGGAAATTACACAAGAGCTTTGACAAACAAAAACAACAAAGGAGATATAATAGCAAATGACCAAATGCTTAGTAGAAGAAATAGATTATATAGAATATTTTACAGTTTTTTTGTGAGGGAAAGTATTTTAGAGAATACATTTCAGAGTTTAGGAGATTGGCAGCAAAACCAAGAATGTTTTGGAAGCTATAATTGGAGAAAAGCCAATATTTTAGAGTGTTGTCAGACTGTTGATTAGAGTAAGGGAAGGATGAGTATGCAAGGATTTGAAAAACAAAGATGATAATTTTAACATCAAGTTATTTAATCAGAAATTATCACAGTTTACCCATCATGGGTAATTGTGTTCACAGGTCTTAGAGTGGGTTAGGCAGCAGATTCAAGCATGGCCACATGTTTAGAGCCACGGCCGATGCTATTCAGGAGTTCTTTACAATTGTAAAGTCTTAAAGTAAGAAAAGTGTGGGTAAGAGCTTCAACACGGTAGACCCCAATCATCGATGCAGCTAGATCATGTTGAAGAGATAGAAATGGTCTCCAGACCCAATCGAAAATGCTGAAAATGATTGAAGATTACTTTGCTGTCAATGATGGGAAGACATTGATAAACAAGCATGAGGTTGTTAAATCAAAAGGATTACATTTGGAATTTTTATTGCTGACTACAAAGCCACCCCACGAAGCATTAATCTGTAACTAATATTTTCCTACATTAGGGGCCTCAGTATGCTTGAAGGCCTGTTGACATGTAATTCATCACAGAATAAGCAATGAAATAGGTTAAACCAGTGGTGGTCCCAGCCCTGTTGATCTCCCAAGTTGAAAGCAGCTCAATTACTTTGCTCACTCGGCTTGTAAGCGGCAGGCAGCTGCTCCTATGATAGAAGGCAAATGAATAACTAATAGTAGATTGGCTCTTATTATTCCACTCACTTAACACTGTTCTTTGTGCCACATCTTGGTGCAATGTGGTTACCATCGGCAACTCCTATCCTCGCTCTGCTATTCTATTTGGGTGTCACAAGACCATTGAAAAAGGGGGCTGTGGAATGTGTGCCTGGGGCCAATCCAACCCGATGATAATGTGGAAAACAACACTTAAACAATGCCTTTAACGGAAGAAAACTTCCGAAAACAATTTGAAGGAGGGTTATTGAACAACATTTGACACTGAACATTGACATTTGACATCTTCTAAGGAATCTCATTAGAGGTAGGTTTTAAAGAAATATTATTAAGGCCGAAGGGAAAGCTGAAGGGAATGAACTATGCAGCTTAGGGATCTTAATACGGAAGGGAAGACTGTCAATGGACATGGGCGGAGGTGGGAAAGGTGTTTAGCAGCTCTAACAACTCAACTCTGATCCTGGCCTTCAACACAATCTGTGCTGTTCTCCCTGTGAGTTCATAGATCTTCCCAGCTGCTTCACTTTCTTTCCACATCCCAGAGGTGTTGGTGGGTTTATGGGCTCTAGGGTACTGAGTAGGAGGAAAATCAAGTAAAGATCATTGAGCATGTTAAAAGAAATACATTACAGAAATTAGATTGTTGGGGTTGCTCTGACAGCTGACGTGGATTTGAAGAGCCGAATGGCCTCTGTTTGTATCATTAGGGAATATGATATTAACTCAACGTGAGAACAGAAACAGCAGCACAGTGGCGGAGTGACCTGACTACGAGTGCTGCCAGTACGAAGTTTGTATCTTCATCCTGTGATCACGTGGGTTTACTCCGGGTGCTTCGGTTTCCTCCCACTTCCCAAAGACGTGTGGGTTTGTAGGTAATTGTGGTGGAGGTGGAATATTGTGTTGGGGGCTATGGGTGAGTGGTGGATAGAACTAGTGTGCGGGTGATCGTTGGTCGGTGTGGGATAAGTGGGCTGACGAGCCAGTTTCCATGCTGTATCTCTAAGCTAAACGAAAGGAAGAGTACAAAAAAGCAGAGTACATCAACTGAGTATCAGCTTAATTGACAACCAAACAATTTGGAAATGAGGGTACACAAAAATGCTGGAGAAACTAAGCGGGTGCAGCAGCATCTATGGAACGAAGGAAATAGGCAACGTTTCGGGCCGAACCCTTTCTTTAGCCTGAAGAAGGGTTTCGGCCCGAAATGTTGCCTATTTCCTTCGCTCCATAGATGCTGCTGCACCCGCTGAGTTTCTCCAGCATTTTTGTGTACCTTCGATTTTTCAGCATCTGCAGTTCCTTCTTAAACAATTTGGAAATGAGGTTCCATCTGATTTTAGAATAATCTCAATCAATTTTCTCCAGAAAAGAACAGGAAAAGTCTGATCCCATTAGGAACAGAATGAGTGAACATTTGTGGGAGGTTGTAACATATTGTAGTACAGGTTATCCCCCTCCCACTGAGAATTGAAAGGGTTGGTTCCTCTTAGAACTCCTTCAGCATCCACTTCATGCTGCAAATTGAATCCCACTTACAGTAACATTGAAAGGGTTAATCTGACACTGTGTCGAGGCAGTAGACAGTAGATTTATTTGTGGAGATACTGAGATTCCACACAGATTGTCACTCAGTCTAATTCACTGTGTTTTCCATGCCTGTTTGAAAGCAAGATCGACATCCTGAGGAAGTGACAACTGGTATTAGCTTTTCTAATTGTATGGCCATCAGAAATGGCAGGGAAAGGATAGACCTATTCCTCGTTCATTTACAATTTATTGTTTAAATAAAATGTATTTTTTGCGCAACAGCTTGATCTTTGGTATTCTTTTTCCAATGTATAATTTAAAAGCCAGTATTAGCTTGGTAATGTGTTTTTATGAGGAATATGCAATAATGTAATTAAATCTAGAATTACAATGCATGCATGAAGAAATGACTGCATGAAGCTATGGTTATGGAAGACCTTTAACCTCAAATTGAAATGTGTTTACATTAAATGCATTTCCACACACTGTTAAAATGTTCCTCTATAACCTTCACCCTCCTACAAGGGCGCTCCTTACACTGTGGTATTGATGTGTTGTATCTTAGAACATGGAACAGCACAGCACAGGAACAGGCCTTTTGGCCCACAATGTCTGCACCGAATGCTTGTACAATTATTGTACAATTATGTCACTTTCAGTTCTGGTATCCAGCTTTTGTGTTAGGTTCACAGTGGTGCGGTTGGTTCTTATACTTTTTCAGATCTCATAAGTTCTAGGAGCAGAATTAGACCATTCAGCCCATCAAGTCACATAGTCATAGAGTGATCTAGCATGGAAACAGGCCCTTCAGCCCAACTTGCCCACACCAGCCAACATGTTTACTATACTATACTAGTCCCACCTGCCCGCGTTTGGTCCATACCCACCAAACCTGTCCTATCCATGTACCAGTCTAACTGTTTCTTAAACGTTAGGATAGTCCCAGCCACAACTACCTCCTCTTGCACCTTGTTCCATACATCCACCAACTTTGTGTGAAAATGTTGCCCCTCAGATTCCTATTAAATCTTTCCCCTTCACCTTAAGTCTGTGTCCCCTGGTCCTCAATTCACATACTCTAGGCAAGAGACTATGCATCCATCCGATCTATTCCTCTCATGATTTTATATGTCTATAAGATCACCACTCATCCTCCTGCACTCCAAGGAATAGAGTCCCAGCCTACTCAACCTCTCCCTATAGACCCTCAGACCCTCTAGTCCTGCAACATCCTTGTAAATCTTCTCTGTACCCTTTCCAGCTTGACAACATATTTCCTATACAGCACAGTACCCAGAACTGAACACAATACTCTAACTGTGGCCTCACCAATGTCTTACATAACTGCAACACGACCTCCTAACTTCTATACTCAATACTCTGACTAATGAAGGCCAATGTGCCAAAAGCCTTTTTGCCCACCCTATCTACCTGGGACTCCACCTTTAAAGAACCATGTACCTGCACTTTTGGATCCCTCTGATCTACAACACCCCTCCAGAGCCCTCCCATTCACTGCGTCGGTCCTGCCCATGTTAGACTTCCCAAAATGCAACACCTCACATTTCTCTGTATTAAATTCCATCAACCATTCCTCAGCCCACCTGGCCAATCGATCAAAATCCAAGATCGATCAAGTCTACTCCTCCATTCGGTCATGGCGGATCTATATTTCCCTCTCAACTCCATTCTCCTGCCTTTGCCCCCATAACCCCTGACACCGCTACTAATCAAGAATCTGTCAATCTCTTGTTTTAAATATCCATTCACTTGGCCTCCACAGCCTTCTGTGGCAATGCATTCCACAGATTCACCATACTAAGGAAATTAGTATGTCTGAAAGTTGTGTCCTTTTATTCTGAGGCTGTAGCCTCTGGCCCTGGACTCTCCCACTGGTGGAAACATCCTCTCCACATTCACTCTATCTAGGCCTTTCACTATTTGATAAGTTTCAATGAGGCCCTCCCCCCCCCTCATCCTTCTAAACTCCAGTGAGTTCAGGCCCAGTGCTGTCAAACGCTCATCATAAGTTAACCCAATCATTCCTAGGATCAATCTTGTAAACTCACCAATGTCTTATATAATTAAACATGACCTCCTAACTTCTATACTCAATAGTCTGGACCCTGTCCCACGCCAGCACATCCTTCCTCAGCTATGGGGCCCATCTGGATGGGGGAGCGGGGAATTTCATTCATCTGATAACTACCACACCTCATTAAGCTGTAAATATAAATCTCCAATATTTAATGCATTCTGGACTCTACATTTTCCTCAATCTAGTTCAGTTGTGAATCTTTAGCACTGACCTTTATGCTCTTTCTCCTCCATTTTCTCAGTATGCTTTTATTTTTGAATTGCCCGTTGTTTCTCAGTGTTTGAGCTTGCCGCAGAACGTGCACATGTAGTCATCTACGTTCCTTCTGCGGCCTTCTTTTAATTTGTTTTCCTTTCTTTTATTTCTAATACTGAACTGCATCAGTTTTGCTTTCTTTCCTAGGACCATTCCAGTGGTTGGATGTTTAAATATTTCAGCACTTTAATTGGTCTCCTTGTGGCCTTGTGTGCTGTGGCAATATCTATAGTTTGTACTGCAGTGAACTCCACTTTACTAATTAAAGATGTCTACATGTTTGGGTATGTGAGTTGGCCACGATCCTCAGTCTACATTATCAGCTGTGCTCTCAAGTCCTGAAATTAAGCCATCAATGGTTATCCATGTTTCCTTTTGCCTCAGGCTTTTGAATTCATGTCTATATATTGAATGATTTAATCACAGACTGAAATATGTTTTTTTTTAACTTTTATATGGAATTTTAATTTTGTCCTCAAATGTTTCCAAAATGCTGAAAAAATCTTATGCTTTCTCAAAATCTCCTGTTCCAAAAATGATATTCTCTTCGTTATTCATGCCTTTTGGAACACGACTGAGTGTTGGCTTTTTCTAAAGATTTTTTTCTATGCCTCCATAACATCAGCGGCCACTGAATCCATTGTGTGTTGTCATCGTGAGCCATTTCACATACACAGGCAAAGGTAATCCACTGGGTAGAGTTGATTTATTTTTAATTCAGCATTCATGTGGCACATTTTACAGAGGTTTTTATTGCTTATATGCATTTAACTGCCACCCCGTTAGACTTCTTTATTTTCCATGGTGCAATTTGTAAATTATGCTTCCAGGTAATATTACTTCCTACTCAGTCCTGCACCTACTAAGTAAATGATTTCCAGTGGTGCCCCTGGAATTGCCTCACCAAATGCCAATCTCATGAGAGGAATGTGTTCAGCATGTGGGGTGGGACATAGTGGGCATGTTTCAATGTAACCCAATTTTGGTGTCAACAAAAGTTAATGGCCCTCCATCATCTGACAGCTCATGTACAGTCTTGATTGGAAGACTTTTATTTATATATAAATAGTGTTTGTACGTTTAATTGTAAAGTTACCCAACATTCCTTTACTTCAGGGGTCGGCAACCTTGTTCTGTCTAGGGGCCAGGACGCATGTCTGCGAGCAAATGGCGGGCCACATCTATCACTTGTACACATGGGTCCCGCCCCCATCCCGCCCCGGATGGCAGGCATCAAATCACGTGTTCACAGAAGGTAGACAAAAATGCTGAGCAAACTCAGCGGGTGAGGCAACCTCATGCAATCCTTGCATGTCTCACCTGCTGAGTGTCTCCAGCATTTTTGTCCACCTTCTATTTTTCCAGCATCTCCAGTTCTTTCTTAAATGTTTTCACAGAATGTGCGCGGCCGTGCCGGCAGCTTTGCGCAGGATGCGGTACAGCTAGAGCTCGGCCGCACGCTCGGCCGTGTTCGGGGCGGGCGCTCGGCAGGCCGGATGATTATGGGGAAAAAAATCCGCCTGTGGGCCGGATGATTTCGGGTTATGGGCCGCATTTGGCCGAGGGCCGTAGGTTGCCGACCCCTGCTTTACTTGAATGGATAAAACATATGCTAAATCCAAAAAAAACCTTAAGGGGAAAAGAAAATGTTGAATGCACAAAATTAGTTCATTTCTAAATGCTCTGAAAAAATCTATCCCTTGTGGTAGTTGCATTAGAGAGCATGCATTCCAATTTCTTTCAAGTGCTTTTACATTGATTCTGGCATTTGGAATTTCAATATATACAGTAAACCATTTAAATTATTTCACCAATATCTACGCCCACACTTGTGTAGTTGTAGTTAATCCTATGACTCAGCGCAGTACATCACAGGAAGGGGCCCTCGTCCCACAATATTTGTGCGGAATATAATGCCAAGGTAAAGTGCTCTCATTTGCCTGTGCATGATGCATATTCCTCTATTCCTTGCACATCCATATGCCTATCTAAAAGCCTCATCAACCACCATTATTGTATCTGCCACCACCCTTGGCAATGTCAATGTCACCACCACCACTCTTGGCAATGCCACCACCACCACCCCAGGCTCCCACCACAATCTGTGTAAAAAACATGCCCCACACATCTCCATTACACTTTCCCTCTCTCACCTTGTAGCTGTGCCTTCCAGTATTGCACTTTTCCATCCTGGGAAAAAGGTTCTGATTGTCTAAGACTCTCATAATTTTATATACTTTCAAGTCTCCCTTCAACCACCAATGTTCCAGAGAACACAATGCAACTTTATCCAACCTCACCCACACACTCCTCCCATCGGGTCCCGTCTACACCCCTACTTCATTTCTCCACCCCACCTCCCTTATTTGGTCACATATTCAACCTTCCTTTCCCATCGTATTCCATCATCTTCCCCTGGTTACCCCTACCAAGCATGCCCCAGCCTCTTTTGTTGTCTCAACCTTTTTCTCCCACCTGACTCCATCCACCAATGTATCCTTCTCACCAGGATCATGATTATGATTATTGCTCTTTTTGACATAATCACCAACACTTTCCTCTAATCTTACGCTATCATTAACATTTTCTCAGCTGCATTTAGACCATATTTCCTCCTGATTGTTGTACCTTAAAGGGATTTTTATTTGTTGTTGACTCCTCTCCGATTTCCACTGCTGTCTATGCTTACATCCTATTTCCCTCTCATTTTACCTTATGTCCTTTTTAGCTGCTTATCAATTAGTCTGTTCTCCCATTCGGAGCCCTTCCTAGTTCTGACCAAAAATGTCATCCACATGACACCAGAATTTCAAAGCATTTCCTTTCACCTTGGCATTGGTACCAATCGAATCCATTAGCATCAGACCTGAGTGGGAATGAAATTAAAGAGCAGGAATATCATCAACAAATAGAAATCGCCTGTATAAAAAATGTTGCACATTCATTTCCTATTTAAGCAGCTGAGATCACTTAATTCAACACGGATTGAAGACTGTCCTGGGAGTCGCTGGGATTAGGCTGTCAACCATGAAGAAAGGATACCAGAAATAGGCAATGTTTAATACAAAGCTCGGGGGAACAGCCAAGGATTTAGTTCCATTTAACAAATTTGAATGAATTATTTAAATAGCACTTAAATTACCAATTTGCACCCGCCATATAAATGGAATCATTTGCGCCAGCACTTAGTGTATTAGAAATTATACTACCCAACGGGCAATGTAATAGAAAATGCTGTATGCAGTATATTATGTGTTGCGCTTAAAGCTGCACATAAAACTGGGGATATATATTGATTTATAATGTATTGTACTGTGCATTTTCTATGGCAATGCTCAAGGAGAGAGTTTTGATGGAAGAGCAAGATGGAAACTTCAGCAAAGAGTTTCCAATCGCACAACTTTTTTCCAAGGTTAACTATTCTCTATGATTCTCTATGAACTGTTTGGAAGCAAAACTCTGAATTGAGTGTGAGTTTATATCATTTAATTTGATGTACACGATGGTTTAATTGTTTTCCCCATTTTTTCTGATGTGAACATTAAATAGGCACTTACCTTTTGGGTTATTGTTCAGTTTGAATGGCTATATTATTTATTCATTACACGGTAGCACGTATGCCCCTATTCTATTGTTTTTTAGCTTGCTTAAGTTGAAACATGATTAGAACATGGAGCATGGAAAAGACCAGTACTGACACACCTCCATTAATCCCCATCTTCCAGAACTTTGCCCAAAGCCTTCCATACCTCGGTGGTTCAAATGTTCATCAAGATACCTCATAATGTTATCAACAACTCGACATCCACTACTCTCTCAGGCAGTCTATTCCAGGTACTCATCATTCTCTGGGTGAGAAGGGTTACCCTTTGAACATAGAACATAGAACAGTACAGGGCAGGAACAAGACTTTCAGTGCATGATGTCAGTGTTGACCATGATGCCACTATACATCAAAGTGCATTGAACAGTGTCATGACGAAGTTGTCATGAACAGTGCAACTGTTGACTACTTCTCAGGTGATCTGCTCACCATTGCCCAGTTGGGGTTTCGCCAAGACCAAATGTGTTTGGACTATTTCTTTGCAAAAGTTGGATAGGAAGGAGCACTCCTGTCTCACCTTATCACTTGGAGATGTTTATCAAATATCAAATTAAGGGTCTGTCATTTAAAACAAAGGTATGTAGAAATTTCTTCTCGGAGAGGATAGTGAATCTCAGGATTTTTCTGAGTTATGAAGGCTGGATCATTAGAAGCATAAAGTGTTTGTAGATACATTTTTAATGGATTGGCAGATTGAAAGAAATAAGGATCAGGTGCAGGGAAGAAGTTGAGGCAGAGGATGGATCATCCATTGATCATATTGAATGGCATGGCAGGCTTGAGAGCTCAGCTGGTATACTCTTTCTTGCTCATATTTTCTTGTGCCCTTGCATTATAAACTTTAGACATCTACTAATTAAAGGGTGTAACGTATGCAGATGTGCTTCAATCATTTATTATGTTCAGGAATCCCAGTTTATTGAAAATAAGGCTATGGCATCTGAGGTTTGTTTGCTAATGAAGGCTCTAAAAGGAGCTTGCACGAGTTTACTAATCACATCAGATCAACTGTTTTATGCATCTCTAATGCAATTTTCCTCACTAACTGGATTAAAGTCATTACAGAATAGATTAGCCCTCGTATAGACCACAGCCTAATGAGCTTGTTTGCCTCGGGTTGGTTCCAGTAGAAGACCAAAGGGCAGGTTGGCAGTAGCTGCATAAATCATTTGTTGTGTCTCCTCTGAACATTCAATTGCTGACAGAAAATAGAATTCTTCAAAATAACCAGAATTTAAATGTTGTCTTTCTTCCTCAGACACCCAGCAGAATCTTTACAATACCATGTTAGACAGTTTTAAGATCTGATTTGGCATGACTTACAAGCAAACTATTTTTTAACAAGACTAAGGTCTTTAAAAATTAGTGGCAGATTCTGAAAATCAGTGTGGCGCCTGAAAATGTAGTTAACCACATTCTTACTGGCTTTCATATCTTCCTCATGGATCAGAATTCATAATTGTTTTAATCGCAAACATACAGAAGGCTGGTAGGTTTTAGTTCCAAAAGTCTACAATCCATTCCAAATGGGATGAGCTCAGAAAATATGAGCTATTGCTGGGAGAGGGCAGCAGTGTAGGCGAGTAAATGAACATTGTTGGTGACGGTACTTCAGGGATTTGTTTACTTTGTGTAATATTGTCCAAATTCTCAACTCATTTCACAGTCTGTCAGATCTTGAATTATACTTTGAGCCGTTTGAACCCATGACTGATGTGGTAAATGGCAGAACCTGATGGTTACCTGTCTTTGAAGACTACCTTGCAGGGAGCTAAGATTGCACCAGGGCCACCTCCATGGCCAGAGTGAGTCCCACCGCAAATTGGAGGAGCAGCACCTCATATTTCGCTTGGGTAGTTTACACCCCAGCGATATGAACATTGAATTCTCCAATTTCAGGTAGTCCTTGCTTTCTCCCTCCTTCCCCTCCACTTCGTAGCTCTCCCACAGCCTACTGTCTCTGCCTCTGCCTCTGCCTTTCTTTTTCCCGCCACATCAGTCTGAAGAAGAGTCTCGACCTGAAACATCTTCTATTCCTTCACTCCATAGATGCTGCCTCACCTGCTGCATTTCTCCAGCATTTTTGTCTACTATCGATTTTTCCAGCTTCTGCAGTTCTTACTTAAACATCTGTTCTGAGAAAGTAAATGGGTGGGAGACAAAGTGCAGAAGAATTAATTCAGTGGGTCTCTCATCACAGAAAGCATTACTTGTGATGCTTACTCGCACAAATGATGCGATACCGTTCAGTCTAATATTGTCAGGAAACTGGGAAGGAAGTATATCTTAGACACACACAGAGGAATGGTTAAATTCTGGAGCATTCTTCTCTGTCAATTGCGAGGTGTGGGACATCAGTCTTTAGATTACGTTATTGAGGGAGTGCAGCGAAGGTTCACCAGGTTAATTCCCGGAATGGCGGGACTAACATATAATGAAAGAATGGATGAACTGGCTTATATTCACTGGAATTTAGAAGGATGAGAGGGAGTCTTATAGAAAGATATAAAATTCTTAAGGGATTGGACAGACTGGATGCAGGAAAAATGTTCCTGATGTGGGGGGAGTCCAGAACCAAGTGTCACGGTCTAAGAATAAGGGGTGGGGCATTTAGGACTGAGATGAGGAAAAATCTTTTCAGCCAGAGAGTTGTGAATCTGTGGAATTCTCAGCCACAGAAGGCAGTGGAGGCCATTTCACTGGATGTATTCAAGAGAGAGTTAGATATAGCTCTTAGGGTTAAAGGAATCAAGGGATATGGGGAGAAAGCAGGAACAGGGTACTGATTCTGGATGATCAGCCATGATCATATTGAATGGAGGTGCTGAACTCCTGCCTCTATTTTCTATGCTTCTACGTTACGTGGATATGGTTATGGTAGGAGGGCATGAAGCTAAGTGGTCAAGTCATATGTGTGGAATTAGTGGAGTCATTTGGGCTTTGGAGATCATACAAGTCCAAGTCACTCACTGCATGCTTGAGGCATGGGTGATTTGTTTCTTTTGTTTGCTCTCTTCTATTGTGGCTGACATATTTTTGGAAAGATGTATGTGTGCATTTCCTACCCTAATACCCTCAGGAGGTTGCAAAGTAAAATAATAGCCATTTCTTGGTCCAATTTAACATGAAGGATCTTTCCAATGGAAACACCAAAATAATACAAACTTGAGACAGAACTTGTGAAATTGCATTACCATACTTCAGTGAAATTAATATAATATGGCAGAATCGCAGAACAAACTTTGTGAAAATTACGTAAGGAGTGAAATGTTGAAGAATGCAATTAGCTAATAAATGCTGTTAGATTTACCCATGTAATACTGGGCAGGAAGCGATGATGTTATTTTCCGCCTCATGTTTCGATTGATGTATTGCATGTTCTTATGGCTGTTGTAATTTAACCTCTCGGGTTCAATCTTTTCAGCCAGTTCTTAAAGAGACATACTGCATCGTAAGCAACATTTTTCCAGTGACTGGTTGCTAATGCATGTGTAGGAGATGAGATGTAGGAAGTTGAGTACTCCTGAGGGCCAGGGTAACCAGGACAAACCCATGAAGATCAGTGCCCTAAAGGAAGTATGTCCTTTATTCAGTCAATGTTATAACAATTCACCAGAGCAACAGCCAAGTGCTGGAAGACTATTGATGGTGAGGTCTCTGTAAGGACATGAGTGTAGTCTCTGATGTATGCACTTTGTGGAAGCCTGAAATGATAACAAATGCCAATGACTGTTCTCCTTGCTCAAGTGAGAGAAGGATTCACAGATGAAGTCTCCTCTCCTGGAGTAGGGAGTTTGAGTGACCTCCTTAATGCAGCATTGGGAAGAAAACTGCGAGAAGCCATAGAGATCAGTGACAGGAGACTGAAATAGTCCAGAGGCTCAGAAATAGACTGTGACTGTGACAGCATAGCAGTCCAAGAACACATGTGTGAGGCAGAGTTTGTGGCGGTAGGAGATCAGGGACTATCAACATATTTTCAGTGTTGATCCTTCAAATATCGTGGTTTCAAGGAAACAAGGATCGTAAATACACTTTGTTCTGTGAGCAAACAATAATTGAAGAATTTTAGATGAGCAAAGTTAGAAATCTTACGATGGACACATTTAGCATTTTGCCCCATTACATTTTGGGGGGATTTTATATCAGAAAAAAATAACTGAGGAAATGAAATTCTCAGCAAAAAGGTCAGAGGCTGGGTTTCCTGACTGGCACTAAGACACCCAGAAACATGCGCAGCATTGTTTTGCTGCATGTTAAACCAACTTCAACTGCACTTTCTTTGGATTTGCATGAACAATCACAATATTATCCATCAACAGTATAGGATGATTGCTCCTATAGTGGTGCCTTAGATGACTACAGTAACTGAGGTGGAAATGAACAAAATGTTTGGGATTCATTGATAACGTAGCTGATTTCAGATAGGCTGCTGTTGGACCAGGTAAAACATTTCTCCAGTGTCCTGATCATTAGTGCTGTTCCATGTCTTTTATTGGGAACCACAAGCACTCGGTCCTCAAGTATCAAGCCAGAAATGAACCAGGATATGCTCATTCAATATGCAGCCAGTAAGTACACACTGTCTGGACTAAAAAATGAATAATGGCTGCCTGGGCAAAATATTGGAGGACAATGGTTCCCACGGAGCTACTTTTCAAGAAGTGTTGAGACTCGCGTGAGGAGAGGAAAGAAAATTGGACAAGGAAAGAATAGCTGAAAGCAGCATCCAAATCACAGTTCAATAACTGGCAGTGAAATGGAATAATTATTCTTTACTCAAGTGCTAAATAGTTGTGCAAAAGCAAATCACAGCACACACGCAAAGGCAAAGCTGCAGAATTAGGGAGATCAGCATATGTTTGAGATCCAATAAAGCTCCCAAAGCACTGGCCATCTCTGAACACAGTTCCCTGCCAACTGCCCGTATCCCACCTCCAGCCAATGCTCAGCCTTTGGCTGGATGGAATTAACATTATCCATCTGCTCATGAGATACCATTGGTACGCGCAGCCTTTTTACAGCTGAGCTGTTATTCCAGCGAACTGAAAAGCATTTCCCAAAGGGATGGTAAATGTCAAATGATGGCTGACAGTCTCATCAAAGCTCCCACAGTTGAAGCCAATGACACAAAACAGATCTCCTTCTGAAATTGGTGGTGGAGGAGTTATATATTCCATCACTGCAGGCGAGCTAGCAGTGGGGATTTGGTAAATCCCCTCCTCCCTTAATAGCTAACACTGTGTCATCACAGACTACTGTGCTGGCTGACAATGGTGTGAATGGAAAGGTATAATGCCCTGGGGTTGAAGCTGACAGCATCTGTAGTTTGGGGATTCGCCGCACACTGCTCTGTTTGGAGAAGGAATTCTGCACAGAAACTGCATGGCCGCTGCACAGTGACTTCCTGCAACATCTGCACAATACACTAATACAGGGCATTCTGGAGTAAATACATCTGTTGAAGTGACTCAGTAAGAGGATTGTTATGATGTTGTTGAGGTTTCCGTGCAGCTGGAATCATTAGAATTGGTGCAGCTCATAAAAATGCAATGTGTGCAATCTGTCTACTATTTGAGTTTAATTAGACAGAGTGCTATGACCGCACAAAGTCAGGTATGTTATGAGCAGAACCCAGGTGCTTCCCAATGTGGAGCTTGGGAAATAGATGTTGGTGAGGAGGGGCGTGTGTGTGTGTGTGTGTGGTGTAACAGGGCGGACAGGCAGCAGAAAGGATCCTCCTTACACAGTTGTAGCAGCACCCGGTCTGAATATGTTTCTTGGATTATCTTTCAGTGAGCATAAACAGGCTAACTATAATCTCAATGGCAGGTAAGTATTTTTCTTACTATCTATCCATCTCGATCATGCTGGACTCATTGTCTATCAGCACTTCTTCTCTCGATGTCAAGGACTCAATGATTGCCTCTCCATATCCGAGTATGTTCCATGAGCTGTTAAAACCTCAGGAGGTGGATCTTGAGACTTCACTCCCAGCCCCCCCCCCCCCTCCCCCCCCCCCCCCCCCCCCCCCCCAGCCACCTGTTGAACAATTTTCAATTAAGATACTTTAAAAGCAACTCAAATGGATTTGAGTTATAAAAACAATGATTAATATAATAAGGTTAATTAAAAGCAATATAAAATGCTGAAATGTAATTAGATACATTAAAGGAAAGCAGTCAAATCATTCAAACGCCCACGTACTACCATAGGATTATTCACTCCATTCAAATGGTTTGGCCGCTGCCTGTTCTCCAGTCAGCCCTGGTGTAAAGTTGAAAGGGTAGAACAGAAACACATCTGGCCCCACTCTCCAGAATGCCAATGTCTGTCACTGGACTCAATGTGAAGCTGAATGTGTTTTCCGATGACCTCCAGGTTCTTTCTAGTTCCCGTGTTTGGTCCAGAAACAAACAGCTGGAAACTGGCAATTCTAACTGGCAGTGGTTCAGGCCATTAAATACATGCCCCCTTTACATGGATCCCACTTCATATTGCTGTTTACAGAGCCTCTGGGATTTAGAGTTGGAATGAAATTCTGAACTTCCCTGTTCCAGAGCAGTATTTACTTCTTCTTGTGCATATGAGGTTGCTCTCTTGGTTTAGCACTGGTGATTCAATATCATTGGTGCAACATGTAATTTAATGGATAGGAAAGATTTAGTGGGATATGGTCCAAATGTGGGACCAATTTTGGGCATCTAGCCGGTATGTGCAAATTGGACCGAAGGGTCTGTTTCCATGCTGAATGACTCGATGTAGTTTAGTGAATTGTTTGTTAAGATGGCGAAGGGAGCTAACAACCGGTTGATTTGGTGAAGAGCACTGATACAGAATCACAAATAGGATGTTCAAACCATCTCCAAAACTTCCTGGATCCCTCAACAGTTTTTAACTGTCTAGGAACATCACCATCAGGAAACTGATTGGGAACCGTGTGTTGTCATTAAGGAAAGTTAGAATAAAACATGTTTAAACATATGTATCTGCCATCTGGAGCTAATTTTATTTTTCAAACTAAGCAGTATCAAAATACGACAGTTGTAAGCCAATGTTTGTGACACTTGACAGGTCTGTCTTTAAACCTGTAAGTCTTCCAAGATTTAAATAATGCTCTGGTTTCTGAGATGCATCAAACCACCATCTCTTACTGCTGGCTGTGATCCAAGATAAAGCTCTTCTCTCCAACTCTGTTGTCTAGGGTTGTTACATCAATGACCACTACCCCTCTGATCTCTCTCCCATTTTCAAAATGAGCCACCCGACAGACTCCTTCCTCAGTCATTTTCTGGTCATCATCGTTTGGTCTTTTACATTAATGACCGCAGAGTCACTGTTCGTTCACTCAATGATCAAAATGTGCCGCCATACAGCGTTCTCAGTGCAGAAATTAAGATTTTTTGCATAGTTCTCTTCAGTCAAATTTGTTACCAGACCATAACAATTAAAAAAATCTTCAACTATTTGTCTTTTTTTCTCTGTCTTTAAAATTACTAGCTTTTAAGAGAATGAGGCTCACTGAAAGTAGAACACCACATTCAAGTCTGTGTTTCTCATCAGTAAATGTTTGCTTCATTTACTTTTTTTTTCTGTTAACCACTGAAATATTTCCTGCAAGTTACATTTTTCTTCCTTCGTTTGTTTAATGTTTTGGTTTGAGGATCTTATAATTGAGAATCATAGAACCATACAGCATGGAAATAGGCCCCTCGGCCCAACTCGTTATTGCAGACCAAGAGGCCACATCTAAACAAGTTCTATTTGCCCAAGTTTGGCCCATATCCCTCTAAACCTTTCCTATCCATACACGTGTCCAGATGTCTTTTAAATGCTGTTTAATGCTGTACCTCCCTCAAGTATCTCCTCTGCACTCATTCAATATACTTAATCACCTATGAGTGAAAAGGTTGCCCCTCAGGTTTTCTTCAAATCTTTTCTCTCTCATCCTAAACCCATCTCCCCTGGTCCTTAACCCCCCATCTCTCCTGGTTCTTAATCCCCTAATGCTGGGTAATAATGCTAATAAAATATTTTCTGCATTCATCAGCCCCCCTCATAATTTTATACACTTCAATAAGATTGATCTTTCAACATCAGCCTCCTGCGCTGCAAGGAATAAAATCCTAGTTTGCCCAACCTCTCCCTGTGGCTCGGGTCTTAGACGGGCACCATTCTCATAAATCGTCTCTGCATCATTTCCAGCCTAACAGCAGGATGATCAATACTGAACATGATACAACAAATATGGCCTCACAAACATCTTGTATAACTGTAACTTAACTTCCCAACTCCTATGCTCAATGATAATGGCCAATGTACAAAAAAACCTATGTACCTGTGATGACACTTTCAGTGATCTATGAAACTGTATTCCTCTGCTCTTTAACACTTTTAATGTCCCTACCATTCACTGTAAAGGTTCTGCCCTTGTTTGACTTCCAAAAATGCTACACCTGGCACCTATATGCGTTAAACTCTATCAGCCATTCCTCAGCCCACTTTGACCAGCTGATCAAGAATCTGCTGTAAATTTTGATAGCCATCTTCACTGTCTGCAATACCGTCTACTTTGTTTCACTAGTTGGAGTAGCTTTAAAATTAAGTAAAGCATGTGTCCTATCCTCCCTCACCTCGTCCCCACTTCTCACAACAATTTTTATTTGATCATTCCAAACTTTTGACCACACTAAAGAGGCTGATATGGGATTATAATTTTCACCATAATTTAAATTTCTGAATTACTTCTGTTGCTTCCTTTATACTCCCCCCAAAAGCACTAAAATGGTTGCTATGGTTTTGTGCCTGGATGCACATGATAGGAGGCGGTGGGAATTGAGGGGAGGCGAGTACCCGAGGAGGCTGAAGGGGGGGGGAAACGCAGAGAGAGGAAAGAAATGGGATGAGGTTATGGGGAGTGCAAGTGTGATGATGGATGAGGGAAAGTAAGCACAAACAGAATAGGATCGTGGTAGAGCAAGGTTCAGAGTGTAGTGGAAGATGATTTACACATTGTAGAATACTGCAGTGTCAATAAATTGTACAGCCATTTCTCACTGGGATCTGAATCTGTTGGAAACATCATCAAACATCGAGAGAATTGGAGGATGACCAGGAAACATTAGGCAGGAATAAAGACAAATCTCAAATGCATGTTAAGAAATGCACTGGCAATTCTTAACCATTTGAAATTCTCTACCCCACTACAGTTCTTTAAAGGGTTAAGGAGTGTTATAACGCAGGACCAGAAGAGAAAGACAAGCATTGATATTTTAATCTGATATATTACAACTGTAATCTGCATTTTCATTCACGGCCTGCATCTCATTATATCTGTAATGCTTACTATGTGGTCTCCTTTAATTAAATCGAACAGTGACTTTTTTATTGCAGTGACGTGCAGTTTAAAATCTCCCGGGAGTACTTGTAAAAATATACAATAATCTGTTTTAGTGTTTGCACTAAATTGGACCTCCCTTACATAGCCTACCCCCACCCACCTCTTCCCCAACCCAGCCCTCAGTTTCTTTGTGTTAGAAGAAAATCCTATTGAAATGACTTTCAAGCTCTCAACTGTTTCAGTGAAGACCCTGATTAGAATGACTGACAACATAACAATCTAAAGTCCGAATGTAATGCGTTTCTCCACTCTGAAGTATTCTTAAGAGATTTCCAAAGCATTAGACTGATGCTTTATGTGGTTATGCCAACGTAATGACCAATGGAATGCTGGCCAGCGATGAACACCAATCACTAACTCCCATCAATATAGTGATGGGGAATTGAAATTAATAGTTCTCTTTGTGACTGTTGGACAAACCTCAATGTAATTTTGTAGTTGGATTGAGAATCAACCTCTTGGCTTCCACGTCTGGGACTCAAGTTGCAATCCAGCCTATCCAGATGGAATAACAACTTCTCTCATAGGATCCGATAATGTTCAGAGTCTGGAAAAGTCCCAGGCTTAATTATAATGACTGCAGGCCGATGCTAAAATAATTGCCCGTATATACCAAACTAACCATCTTACTCAGAGTTTGTAGTGGGGAATTGTGTCATTGTGTAATTAATTGTCATTGTGTAATAAGGGGTTGCTGTAATGATGAGTTTAAGGAGTTGAAGTTTAATCCAGAATATTTTTTCCACTACAGGAACTTCTCCAAAAATAAATTAGACATAGTTCCCATTCAGTTCTCCTCTCGATCAGTCTCGGTCCATTGGGGAGCATTCCTACCTGTTGGTTCAAAGATTATGAATGCAAGTTACCCTGGTGGTACCAGGAGATCGATCAAATATCTCCTAAATTAATCCCACCATCTGATTTATTGCATTGGTCAATCAAGAAGATATTGGAAGAAATAGCATTTCTTTCCACAACCTCCATACAGACATCTTGGTGTAGTAGCCATTTAACTTAACTCAGTATGTTATAACTATAACCAGTTACCTTTACATTTTATCCAGCTGTAATTATGTGGGTGGGATTTATATGTAGTCTGGGGCGTGGTTTGTGGCTAGGATTCTGGCGCAGACTCCCTAGTAGTTAGTTTAGTTTGAAGAAGAATGGGGGAGAGGTCATAGCTTTTCACCATGCACGAGCATGACTATGATTGAATTGAAATGTACTTATACAAGAAGAAGTTTGGATGAATATCTTACTGTTTTTACTACTACAATAAATAAACTATTAATCAAGAGACTGTGTTTGGAAGATTCATCTTTCGACGGCCTTGAATGTCTCGTGGAGAGCTCGTGGGTTTGTATCGATTATCTTCTGATCCCCTGTCTTCAATTAAAGTGGCTAAAGGACTTATCGTCTGCTTCTTGCAAATGGCGTGCACAGACTAATGTTGTAGGACAACTTGTTCTATTTGATCTTATTTGATTGTGCACGCTGGGTTGATTGCATTTGTCGAAACAGGGCAGACCACGTGAAGGTTGCAATCTTCCATCCCACTAAAGGACTAAATCCTTGAAACGATATAAAAATCTGTCACTACACGTGGTGAATTTAAATAACTATTTTATAGGTGTGACTCATGCACATATTTAAGTCATAAGGTTGTGGATTCAATCTCCATCCACTAATTTGGCGATGAAAGTGTAAGTTGACACTCCCTGGCAATACTGAGGGAGTACTACTCTATTGGAGGTTCCCTCTTTCACATAGCACAATAAACTAAGTGGCGCAGCGATAGAGTTGCTGCCCTACAGCGAATGCAGCGCTAGGAGATCCGGGTTCGATCCCGACTGTGGGTGATGTTTGTACAGAGTTTGTACATTCTTCGATTTCCTCCCACACTCCAAAGACGTACAGGTTTGTAGGTTAATTGGTTTGGTAAATGTATAAATTGTCCCTAGTGGGTGTAAGATAGTGTTAGTGTGCAGGGATCGCTGGTCGGCGCAGAATGGGCCGAAGGGCCTGTTTCCACACTGAAAATCTCTCTAAACTTAGGTTCAGGAGGATAAAAAAAGATCTCATGATGCTGATTTGAAGAAAATTATCGAAATTTCCCCCAGCATAGAGGGCAATGTTTATCCTTCATTCATTGTTTGTGAGATAGGTGAGCTCCTCATTATCACATTGTGGTACATGGGAGCTCACTGTGCGAACATTGCGAGTCATATTTCCGACATTACAACTGTGACTATATTTTGAATAGTAAATAGTTGGCCACTTTATTTGGAGTTCCCCCAGAGATATAAAAGCCTCTGTATAAAAAGTATCTCTCTCCTTATAGCACAAGGGAACTGCTGATGCTTTGTCCAACATCAGAGGTAAATCATTTCTCTCTCACTGCTGATAGTTAGAATGATGCATCTCCAACAATGCAACATTGACTCCAGACAATTTTGTTAGCTCTGAAATAATTATGGAGTTGCAGAAGATAGAAAAAGAGTTACATTAAGGCAATTTGTGCCTTTCTTCTATAAGATAGCTGGATAAAATGCACAGTTATAGCTTTGGCACATCACCACGCATTTGTCCCAACAATGTGGAGTCCAGGATAAGAGGGTTTGTAGGAGAAGTCTCCAATCTTGTTTTCTGTCTCTTTGCCATTCACAACACGTATTACAGTGTTGACTGGCTAGCTGTTTTGCAAGTATTTGGTAACAGAGATAATCGCATGTGTTAACTATTGGAGGAACAACGCAAAGCCAACCTGACCATTACAAATCTGAACCTAACCCTGACTTGATCTGATCCTTGACCCATATGTGCTCCCCACTTTATGTATGCTTTATGTATGTACATACGGTTGAGTGTTTGGGAGAGCGGTGGGATGGATTTGCCAGCTGCCCTGGGGATGTAGGTGACTGTTCAGGACTCTAGCTGGAACTTTGCACTATTGAACCCAGGAAGAATGCATTCTAGCTCACGGGTTGATGTTTTTGTTAATCCTATGGTGAGACACGCCATTCAGGCCAGTAGCAGTGTTTTTAAAAAAAACACATCAATTGCATTTAAAATGTGTAGGAAGGAACTGCAGATGCTGGTTTACACCGATAGACACAGAATGCGAGAGTAACTCAGGCAGCATCTCTGGAGATAAGAAATAGGAACCTATTCTGCAATAAAACCTTTTAAAATAACATCACTATTAATCTAAAAATCTATTTGGCTAAATTTGCTAATATCATGTGCAAACTACAGATGCCATTTACAAAAAAATACAAAATGCTAGACAAACTCAGTAAGTCAGGCAGAATCTCTGGAAGACATGGATTGGTAAAGTTTTGGGTCATTACTTCTTCAAACTAATGTCGTCTATCTCCAAGGATGCTGCCAGACCCGCTGAGTTAGTCCAGCATTTTGTGTCTTTCTTTGGTGGAAACCAACATCTGCAGCCCTTTGTTATTAGACTGTGAATTACCCTTAGTGACAATTAAGTGGCAGAAGAATCAGAATGGAGTCCATGGACAAGTGTTAGTGAAACAAGTAGCAGGACTTTGGGGAAATAAGAGAGAGGCCTGCTCTGCTGGGAGCTGCCATGGGTCTGATGGGTTGAATGGCTTCCCAATTAAATGCTGATGAAAAAACTCAAGGTTTTAACTGCAGTCCTAGATGAAAGATAGGAGCAAAATGCCAGAGTAACACAGCAAGACAAGCAGCATCTCTGGAGAGAAGGAATGAGTGGTTTTGGGTCGAGATCCTTCTTCAGACGCAATCAAAGGATGGTCGTCCTTCATGAATGAATTAGTTTATTGACCAAGTGTGTACACATACAAGTAATTTGCCTTGGTGCTCCGCTTGCAAGTAACAACATGACATAGAGTGAACCATTAAGAATAAAACATCTATCAGAATATAAAACTCTGATCTTGGATGTGGATGTATTTGTGTGTCGATTTATGTGTTTGTCTGTGATTCACATTTCCTCGAAAACCCATTGCACTTAATGGTGACATTTTTATATATTCCGGTTGAGATTTACCTGAAAATCTGAAAATTTGATTAATTATTTCCCGAGTCTTTTACTAAAATTGTTCACCAATCTGATGTATTTTTAAAATCTAACGTGCTGAAGCGAGCTGGATGACGTCACAATGCCTCTGCTCCTCGCGGCTACTGTTTTCCACGAGCTGCGTAACCCCCCTCCCCCGCGTAACTCGCACCCGGCCGACTGTCCGCAGTGCCCCACCCTCCCCCCCCCCCTCCCCCCAGGGCTCTGGATTACATAACTTTTCACAATGGCAGGCAGTGGCTAGTGGGGTACCCCAAGGCTCAGTACTGGGACCCCAGCTATTTACAATATATATTAATGATCTGGATGAGGGAATTGAAGGCAATATCTCCAAGTTTGCGGATGACACTAAGCTGGGGGGCAGTGTTAGCTGTGAGGAGGATGCTAGGAGACTGCAGGGTGACTTGGATAGGCTGGGTGAGTGGGCAAATGTTTGGCAGATGCAGTATAATGTGGATAAATGTGAGGTTATCCATTTTGGTGGCAAAAACGGGAAAGCAGACTATTATCTAAATGGTGGCCGATTGGGAAAGGGGGAGATCAGCGAGACCTGGGTGTCATGGTACACCAGTCATTGAAGGTAGGCATGCAGGTGCAGCAGGCAGTAAAGAAAGCGAATGGTATGTTAGCTTTCATTGCAAAAGGATTTGAGTATAGGAGCAGAGAGGTTCTACTGCAGTTGTACAGGGTCTTGGTGAGACCACACCTGGAGTATTGTGTACAGTTTTGGTCTCCAAATCTGAGGAAGGACATTATTGCCATAGAGGGAGTGCAGAGACGGTTCACCAGACTGATTCCTGGGATGTCAGGACTGTCTTATGAAGAAAGACTGGATAGACTTGGTTTATACTCTCTAGAATTTAGAAGATTGAGAGGGGATCTTATAGAAACTTACAAAATTCTTAAGGGGTTGGACAGGCTAGATGCAGGAAGATTGTTCCCCCAGGACAAGGGGTCACAGCTTAAGGATAAAGGGGAAATCCTTTTAAAACCGAGATGAGAAGAACTTTTTTCACGCAGAGAGTGGTGAATCTCTGGAACTCTCTGCCACAGAGGGTAGTTGAGGCCAGTTCATTGGCTATATTTAAGAGGGAGTTAGATGTGGCCCTTGTGGCTAAGAGGATCAGGGGGTATGGAGAGAAGGCAGGTACGGGATACTGAGTTGGATGATCAGCCTGATCATATTGAATGGCGGTGCAGGCTCGAAGGGCCGAATGGCCTACTCCTGCACCTAATTTCTATGTTTCTATGTCTATGTTTCTAACCCCTCCCGCTGAACACACAGTCATTTGGTTGGGCTTCCGAAGGCTTCAGTTGTCCCGAGGCCCGCCACCCGTTCGCTGTTGGCCCCGTCCACGCCGCCCGCTCGCCGAGTTCAAGTCTGTCCTCTCCCCTCTTTCTACCTCCCTCACCCCTCTGCTCCCCGTCCCCCCTCCCCTCTCCCCCTTTTCCCCCCTCTCTCTACCCCCGTTCCCTCCCTCTCTCTCCCCCACTCCCCCTCATCTCCCCCTCTCTCTCCCTCGCCTCTCCTCTCCCCCCTGCCTCTCCCTCCCCCTCTCCATATCCCCTCTCTCCCCCCCCCTCTCCCTCTTTCTCTGTCCCACTCTCTCTGCCCCTCGAGACAGGGCAAGGATGGGGTAAAAGGAGTCAATTAATAATATTAATATAATATCAAGGGGGGTGGTTAGTGTGTATGTGTGTGGGGGGTGGTTAGTGTGTGTGTGACGCCACAGGCCCCCCCCCCCCCCCCCCCCCCCGTACGTTGAGGGGACGGGACCCAACGGGTCCCCCTTGGTCTAGTTATAGATAAAACATGTGAATGAAATGAAATACCAGAACAAAAGGAGGCTACAGACTTTGGTTATTGAGTAGAGCTACTGCTCGTGGAAAAAAAGCTGTTTTTATGTATGGCTGTGCGGCTTTGACGATCCGGAGTCGCCTTCCAGAGGGAAGTTCATCTTCACTCTTCTGCCACTGATAGGACCACCTACATTTCATGGCATTTGTGATGAGGAAAGTCATAAAGATTTATTTACACTTGGGGTGGTGGGTAGTGTGGGGGGTTGTTGGAGTGGGTTAACTATGCGGCGAATGTTTAATAAAAACATAAGCATTGCAGAACTAATGGAAGTGAAAAGAAGGAAAGATAAATGAGAAAAAGGATGCAGTCAAGGTAAAAGACACAAAGTGTTGGAGTAACTCAGTGGGCCAGGCAGCACCTGGATAGGTGAAGTTTCGGTTGAAACCATTCTTCAGACTGATACCTCCTTTTCAGTCTGAATAAAGGTCCTGTCCCAAAATATCACATCCATATTCTTCAGGGATGCTGCCTGACCTGCTCAGTTACTTCAGCACTTTGTATCTTTATTTGTTAACCAGCATCTGCAGTTCTTTGTTTCTGCAGTCATGTTATTAGGTTTCCACCCATGCTCACATTACTGGCAACAGATTCAATAATGGCTGCTCCATCGATAACGAGAACTGTACTGTCTTTGCCCTGGGGGTAGAGTGATGTAGTCATACCTGTCCACCACTAATTGATTGCTGTTGCCTGCATTTGTGCAGCTCTTCCTCCTATAAGAGATGGAAGTGTGCTAATACAGTATGTATCTGACTCATATTTGAGTGATGTGCTGTTATATTTGAATGGCAAAATAAATGTATTTACACCAGTGCTAGATGTGAATGGATAAGTTGGGCCGATGGCATTAGATGTGAGCCTTGACTGAGGGAAATTGTTAGTGAGTGAGTCAAGGAGATATGATGAATTGAGCAGAGCTCTTGGGAACCTATGGTGTGTTGCATGGGATATGGCATTCGAAGATGCAATCACTGAACTCCACCACACTTGTAAGCCCATTGGGTGTTCCAGGTCATTGTAACTTAACTTCTGGCAGTGACCTGCACAATTATCTCCTCTCATGTATATCTGGGTGCGGATATGGGCCCGTATATGTGTGTTATGTGTATGTGTGTTTGTATGCATGTTCATATCTTAGGTTTTTTCCTATTCTGTTTGCTCCATGTATTAAGCACCTTGCCCTCACATGTGTCATAATATAGTGACATCTTTATCAAAGCTCAGAAATTAAAACTGTTAAGAGAACAGTTTCTTGATAAGATGTAATGTCTGCTGTACCTTTTCTAGAATGCCTGCATTTAGCTTTATTTATTTACGAGCCAGCTATCTGCAATCACATTTCATTAGCGTTAATGGAGAAACGGAAAGTGCTTTAGTGCCAGTGCTGCACCCAAAACAGCAAGCGAATAAATCATTTTGGAGCAATATCCAGGCTGCCTCTGCAGGTGACTCATTGATTATGCTATTAGCTTCATGCACACTCTAATGTCAAACTTAAACACTCCACATTCATTATGACGGCTTCTTCTGCAGTAATATCACCTTATTAGCCATGACATGAGAAGCATTTTGTTTTCCAGGCTCTGGTTTCCTGCAGGTATACTGTACCCTGTTAGATGTGGAATTTAATTTATCAAACATTCCCGCTTAACAGGATCTCACTGGACAGGACTGACAGACACTATCAATCACTGTTTTACAGAGTGTAGCTTTTAACCCTGCATGAATGCAAATGCCCCGCACGCACCCTGTCAGCTGGGAGGCAAACAAAATATTTCTAGCCATTGTGAGGGCATTCACACATTTACAACGAGGGCAAGTCATCAGGGTTTAGTGATGCCAGCTCTTGGTCCAGTCTTAACCGGGCTTTGATGATGTACAGGACATGATGAGAGAATGGGTTGAATGACCAGAAACAACAGCCAAGCAACAGATGTGTTGTCCAACTGGTGAGTAGAATGTACAGCGTAAGGGACATGTGCAAGAAGGACAGAAAAATTGAAGAACCTGATAACAATTAGAGGGAACAATTAGCAGTGTCATTGTGCCGTTGTTAATAGAGTTAATACTTGAATGCATCAACATATTTTTCCATAATGAGCACGGACAATTCCTGATGGACACCAATGTGTGTTTACATTGCGATAATTACTCGATTCTGAGCTTCCCCCCCAGTCTAGTTTCAATAAAACACTGAACCAAGCACTTGAAGCCACTCCATTTTATTTTACCAAAAGTGCGTCACAGATCAAACACTGTACCTATCCCACTGCGGGTTCGATCCTCGCGTCTGCGTGTTCAAGCCCTCTAGGCCTCACTCAGATAGAGACACTCCAGATGTTCACGCAGTCCCGAGCGCTCTTCCAGAAGATCGACGCTGAGCCTCGTGATCGCAAACTTTTTAATGTCCCGGGACCTCGAGGGGCTGAACCACATGGGGGTGGTCTCTCAATAACCCAATTACAGATATCAATTAACCCCATACATAACAGACATTCCCCTAACCCAATGGTACAATAGTTCAATCCATTGTATTCAAAACGGACTTTGAGAGGAAGTCAACTTAGAAACATTTATCCTGATTTACAGAAAACCCAGACAAGGCTCAATACCTCATCCAATCAACACATGGCAAAGTCAGACTGTGCAACATTATTTACAAGGTGTGTGTCTGGTTTGCAGCCATCCCATCTATTCTATGCATTTTGCACCAGATTGACAGGGTTTGCAGATCGTCCCCATTCTTTGCTTGCAAATTGTATCTAAGCTCCAGACACTTTGGCACCTCTCTGCAGCTTGTGCCCACTCTGCAGAGAGCAACCCCAATTTGACCAAATCCCCCAGCAACCCTGAAACGTAACCCCATTTTGAAGTCCAAGCTGCTCCAATTTAGCCAGGATTAACATTCCTTCCTTTTATCATAATGATAACCCATCATTAATGATAATCAACGTGGCTCAACAAACAGCTAACCAATATACATAAGTGTGCTTTATATTTCGTATTTATCAGTAGCACAAGATGATGATGTTTCTTCTCTGAATCTTGTCAAGCGTCCCGAGTTTTCATGGGCATAACTTCACAAGTTCTGTCTGAGGAGTCTTCACCTCCCGAGTTTTCGTGGGACGCGAATTCCCTCCATCCGTGTTCCTGCCCAGTCTTCCATCACCTTCCACAGTCGAACCTAAACCCTAGAAAATTCTAAGAAGCTTGGGACAAAGCAAGTTACCATCATGCACTCGTGCTTTCCCACACATTCGCTATTTATTTTGAACCTATCCCTATTCTATTAACTATCGAACCTATTATATTACTCTCTATGACTATATCCATATTCCTATTCTGTTCCCTAATATATTCTTTATTATTCTAGGATCAACACTAATTAGCCTTCTTCTTACTCACACGGTGTTATACTATGTATATCTGATGACAGGTAATCATATAATTTCCAACTGGGTTCGGTCCAGATTCCCCTGCAGGCGTGACTTTAACTTAAAGGAAACCATGATAAATGTTCCAATTTAACCAAATTCAGTCTCAGCCTTCAATTTACTATTCTAATTGCAATGCCCGTTTCCTGTTTCTTATTCCACAGCATTGTAGCCGATAATACAATTCCCTTCCAATTCCTGTGGAATTCCCAGCTGTTCAAATTTAAACAATCAATTTCCTTTGCTATTAATTTTATCCTAAGTCCAATCAAAAATTCCAAATCCAGGGACAATTTATTTCCACCTTGATAATAATATAAGCCACTTTACCATCAAGGGTTAAACTGAATTCAATTCAAATCCATCGGGCGCATACACATAGGCTCCGCTATTCCCAATACAATTCAAGTTTCCCCCAACAGTTAACCAAGTCTTTCCTCCGGTGACTCTTATTCATTTATGCACTCCTCATTATGGTAACTCGTTACTATGCTGATTCTCCACTATGTTAGTTCTTTACTCCATTAACTCTTACTATGTTGGCTCCGTTCTCTGTCTAGGGGTTCATCGCTTTTATTCTATTGGCTTCGTTCTCGGTCTAGAGGTTCTTATCTCTAAGTAACTCTTCTAGATGTTTAGTATTGATCTTCCGAGGGGAACATAAATTTTCGGTCTTCCGCATCATTTTATACTACCACCTTACGTTTCCAGGGTATGTCTTAATTCCTGATATGTGCTAGGGTCTGTCCCTTCCTTAATGGTAACTAAATGGTCCAGTTCTATCTTTGACTATAGCCAATGGGTGAGACTCAAGAAGAATGCTAAATTAACAGTTAATTCTCTAACAATTCTAAGACTGTATCCCATAAGCCCTCTTTGAATTAATTTACTTATAACTAAATGTTGGCGCAAACTCAGTATTTTGCCCCAAATATCAGAGAAATTCCTTTTTAATCAGATCCAATTCTAAAGAGGAGCCATCCCAACAGTCATTATAAGTTGGCAGTGTTATTTCTTTCAAGGATGATTAAAGTGTCCTTTATTCTCCTTCCTTTTCTTCCTTCAGTAGCTAGGTGCAAAAGTGAAACTCGCTATCAAAACATGGAGGGGACGGGGGACACGATTTTTTGGCGGCCGCTCGCATGCGCACTCACACACATACGCACGCGCGAGGCTTCGGAGGCTCAATCCAGCGTTAAATGCAGCTCAACTCTGCCTGTCTCACTGGGTTAACTACAGGCCTGTCTGGATTGACGGGATATCAGCGCTGCTTCTCCACATGGCCATATTTCCCGCAAGCCCAGGAAGGGTTGTCAGCTCACCTGGCGGGACAGGCACAGTTAGCTGGGTTTATCGCTGTTTCTCTGCGCTGGCCCGTCTGACTGCCGACCAAAGATCCTTTAGCGGAGGATCTTTGCTGCCGACCTCTCTGGCCACCTGTGGTGGGGTGGGGGGGTACTCGGGAGGGGACAGGACAGCGCCGGAGAGCCGGCCGGGATTATCCTGGCTTCGGATGAAGCGCAGGTCTGTGCCACGTCTCCCTCCTCCAATCACCACACTCTATCCACAGTCCCCCCCCCCTCCTCCCCCTCTCCAACTCCTCCCTCCTCCAATCATCGCGCTGAATCATGTCCCGCCCCCATTGCCTGCCGACCGACGTCTCTCTCTTCCAATAGGCACCCTCGATCACCCTCGTTTAAAAAAACTTGGGGGGGATGTCCCCCACCTCTCAAAACATTGAGGGGACGTGTCCCCTCTGGCCCCCCCCCGGGTTTTCCGCCCCTGGCTAGGTGACATTAAAGTTGGGCACTAGGGTAGGTCTTTTTCTTCCTCTCTACTGAGGGAGGGAGTGGAGATAGATACTGAGGAGCATGTTGCTCTGCCTGCTGGCCTTCTCAAATGTCTTAAAGGGGCTGGACAGTATCAATTCTTCCTGCTGGTCACCTTTTTCTGGGGAGCTACATTACCTTTCGCTGTCTTCTTCCCGTTCTTAGGGGTCTGTGCATTATTTTACCTCACTCCCCGGACAGTCTCTTGTTGACATACTGTCCTGCAGGCACAAAACTCAGCAATACATCAACTCAATATCTTCTTTCCCCACTCCCATTCCTCCTGCATGGTAAGTTTGTTTTTTCTCTCCCTAGTACCATTTCCATTCCTTAATTGTTATCTCTTTTCACGCCAGCTACTATGTTCCTTTTCTTACTTACTTTATTGCCCCTTGATTTTTCTTCAATCCAGCTTTGTTCTGCCTTCTTGCTGGACACCCCTTACTCCAGTGACCTGATTGGGTGCAGTTTAAACAAGCTCCTTTATTTACAATCTTCTTTGCTCTAAGGGGGTTTCTGGGGTAATCATAAGAGGTTTTATAATTTTCTTCCATAAAATTTTCCGTTTTTACTACGATCGTATATCCAATCAGCTCATTCTGGTAAATTACTTGAGAGGGATCTAGAGTAGGGGTCATGTCTCCACGCCCACAATTCCAGGGTGGGTTGGTGAGTCAGGACTGAAAAAATGGGTTAGCTTGAGTAAACGGGTGTGACTTCTCAGTTCCTGACATTCGGGCCATCTCTCTTTCCGGTCTTGAATTAAAGGATCTCCCATATTTCCTTGGGTTTCAGATGTCTCTATATTCTCTAGGATCTCTAAATTCTTCATAATCCTGGAAATCCCTTCTTTGACCCCTCTCTTTCATCTGCTCCTTCGTTGGAAAGGCCCTACTCCAATGTCCCATCCCTTCACAAGTATAGCATTGGTTAGGCAGCATTGTTAGTCTTATTCTACCCCTGAAATGTTCCATTGAAATGGTCTCAAGATTGGAAGTTATCGAGTTATACTATCGAGGTGATAGTACTCTGAATAATGAGGGACCCTAATTTCTCCCAATCCGTAATTTGCTGGCACTCTGGCTCAGAGTTAGATTTTGGTAATTCTTCCTTTGCTGTGCATTCACTTTCTCTCATAGTTACAGGACCATTGCCTATGCGATACCTATTCAATTCGTAATCTTTCAGTTACGTCAAAGTCTATTTCGGAGTAACTCAGCGGGACAGGCAGCATTTCTGGAGAGAAGGATGGGTGACGTTTCAGGTCGAGACCCTTCTTTAGACTGGGACTCGACCCGAAACATCACCCATTCCTGCTCCCCAGAGATGCTGCCTGGCCCGCTGAGTTACTCCAGCTTTTTGTGCCTAACTGGTTTAAACCAGCATCTGCAGTTCCTTCTTACACATGTTTCTTAAATATGCATATTTTAATGCTAGGAGCATTGTAAGAAAGGTGGATTAGCTTAGAGTCTGGATAGACATCTGGAAGTATGATGTTGTGGCAATCAGTGAAACATGGTTGCAGGAGGGCTGTGATTGGAAACTAAATATTCCAGGATTTCGTTGCTTCAGGTGTGATAGAATTGGAGGGGCAAGAGGTGGAGGTGTTGCATTGCTAGTCAGGGAAGATATTACAGCAGTGCTTTGGCAGGATAGATTGGAGGGCTCATCTAAGGAGGCTATTTGGGTGGAACTGAGAAGTGGGAAAGGTGTAGCAACACTTATAGGGGTGTATTATAGACCGCCAAATGGGGAACGAGAATTGGAAGAGCAAATATGTAAGGAGATAGCAGATATTAGTAGTAAGCACAAGGTAGTGATTGTGGGAGATTTCAACTTTCCACACATAGACTGGGAAACACATTCTGTAAATGGGCTGGATGGTTTGGAGTTTGTAAAATGGGTGCAGGATAGTTTTTTTGCAGCAATACATAGAGGTACCTACTAGAGGAGGGGCAGTGCTGGACCTCCTGTTAGGAAATGAGACGGGACAGGTGGCGGAGGTATGCGTTGGGGAGCACTTCGGGTCCAGTGATCACAATACCATTAGTTTCAATATAATTATGGAGAGGGTCAGAACTGGACCTAGGGTTGAGATTTTTGATTGGAGAAAGGCTAACTTTGATGAGATGCGAGATGATTTAAAAGGAGTGAACTGGGACATTTTGTTTTATGGGAAAGATGTAGAAGAGAAATGGAGGACATTTAAAGGGGAAATTTTAAGAGTACAGAATCTTTATGTTCCTGTTCGGTTGAAAGGAAACAGTAAAAATTGGAAAGAGCCCTGGTTTTCAAGGGAAATTGGACATCTTGTTCGGAAAAAGAGGGAGATCTACAATAATTATAGGCAGCATGAAGTAAATGAGGTGCTTGAGGAGTATAAGGAATGTAAAAAGAATCTTAAGAAAGAAATTAGAAAAGCTAAAAGAAGATATGAGGTTGCTTTGGCAAGTAAGGTGAAAGTAAATCCAAAGGGTTTCTACAGCTATATTAATAGCAAAAGGATAACAAGGGATAAAATTGGTCCATTGGAGAGACAGAGTGGACAGCTATCTGCAGAGCCAAAAGAGATGGGGGAGATATTGAACATTTTTTTTTCTTCGGTATTCACCAAGGAGAAGGATATTGAATTATGTGAGGTAAGGGAAACTAGTAGAGTAGCTATGGATATTATGAGGTTCAAAATAAAAGAAGTACTGAAACTTTTGAAAAATATAAAAGTGGATAAGTCTCCAGGTCCGGACAGGATATTCCCTAGGACATTGAGGGAAGTTAGTGTAAATAGCCGGGGCTATGACAGAAATATTTCAAATGTCATTAGAAACGGGAATAGTCCCCGAGGATTGGCGTACTGCGCATGTTGTTCCATTGTTT
Source organism: Leucoraja erinaceus (assembly GCF_028641065.1). Classification (NCBI taxonomy): domain Eukaryota; kingdom Metazoa; phylum Chordata; class Chondrichthyes; order Rajiformes; family Rajidae; genus Leucoraja; species Leucoraja erinaceus. Next base: position 10,965,702 of record NC_073387.1, on the reverse strand, counting down.
AATAAGGGTTCTAAGAGTAAACCTAACAATTATAGACCTGTTAGTTTGACTTCAGTGGTGGGCAAATTAATGGAAAAGATACTTAGAGATTATATATATAAGCATAAACAGTCAACATGGATTTGTGCCTGGAAGGTCATGTTTGACTAATCTTCCAGAATTATTTGAAGAGGTTACTAGGGAAATTGACGAGGGTAAAGCGGTGGATGTTGTCTATATGGACTTTAGTAAGGCCTTTGACAAGGTTCCTCATGGAAGGTTGGTTAAGAAGGTTCAACTGTTGGGTATAAATGCAGGAATAGCAAGATGGATTCAACAGTGGCTGAATGGGAGAAGCCAGAGGGTAATGGTGGATGGCTGTTTATCGGGTTGGAGGCAGGTGACTAGTGGCGTGCCTCAGGGATCTGTGTTGGGTCCTTTGTTGTTTGTCATGTACATCAATGATCTGGATGAAGGTGTGGTAAATTGGATTAGTAAGTATGCAGATTATACCAAGATAGGGGGTGTTGTGGATAATGAAGAGGATTTCCAAAGTCTACAGAGTGATTTAGGCCATTTGGAAAAATGGGCTGAAAGATGGCAGATGGAGTTTAATGCTGATAAATGTGAGGTGCTACACCTTGGCAGGACAAATCAAAATAGGACGTACATGGTAAATGGTAGGGAATTGAAGAATACAGTTGAACAGAGGGATCTGGGAAAACCGTGCATAGTTCCTTGAAGGTGGAATCTCATATAGATAGGGTGGTAAAGAAAGCTTTTGGTATGCTAGCCTTTATAAATCAGAGCATTGAGTATAGAAGCTGGGATGTAATGTTAAAATTGTACAAGGCATTGGTGAGACCAAATATGGAGTATGGTTTACAATTTTGGTCGCCCAATTATAGGAAGGATGTCAACAAAATAGAAAGAGTACAGAGGAGATTTACTAGAATGTTGCCTGGGTTTCAACAACTAAGTTACAGAGGTAGGTTGAATAAGTTAGGTCTTTATTCTCTGGAGCGCAGAAGGTTAAGGGGGGACTTGATAGAGGTCTTTAAAATGATGAGAGGGATAGACAGAGTTGATGTGGACAAGCTTTTCCCTTTGAGAATAGGGAAGATTCAAACAAGAGGACATGACTTCAGAATTAAGGGACAGAAGTTTAGGGGTAACATCAGGTGGAACTTCTTTACTCAGAGGGTGGTAGCGGTGTGGAATGAGCTTCCAGTGGAAGTGGTGGAGGCAGGTTCGTTGGTATCATTTAAAAATAAATTGGATAGGCATATGGATGAGAAGGGAATGGAGGGTTATGGTATGAGTTCAGGCAGGTGGGACTAAGGGAAAAAAAGTTGTGTCAGCACAGACTTGTAGGGCCGAGATGGCCTGTTTCCGTGCTGTAATTGTTATATGGTTATTATATGGTTATGTTGATTAATGTTAACAGTATATCTGCAAACAACAAATAACTAACAAATGGAGTGAATAGGTAGGGCAAAACTTCAATTGTCATTCTACGGGGATTGAAATATGTGGATCATTCTATATATTGTCACAGTGACAGAGTACTAATGGAATGGAGGCAAAATTATGCACCGTATATTGGAGATGCAAGCATGTCTAAGTAAAGGCATTTCTAGTCCAAATATAAAATCTGGGCATCCTGAATCATTTCCCATTATGTTCCATTGTACATAATGCTTGATCCAAGTATAACAGTTAATACAGAGGCCAAGGCCAAGGCAATAAATATTTCCCTCCTCAATACACTGTTTTTATACATTTCTATTTAGATTAAGTATGGCTCTACCCATGCCAAACAGCACTGCAGAGAGCAATGTATTCTTGAGGTTTAATCACTTTTGGGTAAATTATTACTTTTCGTTCCCTGTTTCAGAGGAATTTGTTTGCTTTTGAGAGGGGATTGACAATGATTGAATATCAGCAATTACATCTGCAGATGTTGTATATCTGAAATAAAAAGAGATGTTAGAAACATTATTGTTTGCTTTAATATGGAGTTTTACTTGTTCAGACCCTTTCAAAGGCATAGGCCATGTTATACAGAACCAAGAGATGTGATGTTTAGAATGGGGGCAAGACACATGTTGTACATGCAGTGGTGATGAGGAGAAGGACCCTGGTTTAAATTGGGTGGAAGATATTTGTGTTATGAATATTAAACCACTCACCTAGCATCTAGCCACATTAGAGTCAGTGGACCACAAATTCATTCACACAAATCTCTCAAAAAACAGTGCTAAACAGGGCCGCCCGTAGCGGCAACTGCGGAGGGCTTGGGGAGGCCCTGACCACGGGGAATAGTGGAGGAAGAAGACTGACTTTGGTGCCTTCCCACACAGTGGGGAACTTTGATTCTGCCGTGTGGGGATGTTTTATGTCAAACTCTATAGTGTGTTGTGTCCTGTTGATTTTTATTGTATGGCTGTATGGAAATTCATTTCACTGTGCCATCAGGCACACGTGACAATTAAATCTATCTTGAATCTTGAATCTTGGATCTTAAACAGTAGCTTAATCTGGAGACAGCAATGCTGCTCACATTTCTGTGTGTGATAGCACTCATCCTCAAACTTGTCTTTGTTATTGGAGGGATTTCCACTCTTCCTCGCACTTTTCGCTAAGGGTACTATTGCCAAATATAACAACAATAGAACAAAATGAAAATTTCATTGACACTGTGATTTTCAACTTCACTGGTCCGGAATGTGACAGATGTCATTTCTGCATAAAACCAGGATTTGATTTAGTTTAGTTTAGAGATGAAACGTGGAAACGGGCCTTTCCACGCTAACCAACAATCCCAGCAAACTAACACTATCCTACGCAGACACTATTTACAATTTTTAGCTAAGCCAATTAACATACAAACCTATACATCTTTGGAATGTTGGGGGAAACTGGAGCAACTGGAGAAAACCCACACGGTACGAGGAGAACGTGCAAACTCCATACAGACAGCACCTATAGTCAGGATCGAACCCGGGCCTCTGGCACTGTGAGGCACTTTGCCACTGTGCCGCCCTCTTCAATATTTCTAATCACAAATAAGATTGCCCTGTTAGCCAGTATACTTGATGTGCTAAATAATCTCCTTCTCATAAATAAATATGGGAAAAAGAAATGAAACAACATTATGGGCGTGTCCCACTGTGGCGATTTTTTCAGCGATTGCCAGTGACTGTCATAGTCGTAGAAGGTCGCCGAAAAACCGGCGACTGGCCCCCCCAACGACAATGTTCACGACAGTGTCTACAACAACCTACCACCTAGTCGACGTCCAGCAACGGCAAGCTACCGACAACCGGCGACCCATTAGGACGTCCACCTACGACCACACCTACGACAACCTACGTCCACCCACGACAAGCTAAGACAATTCAGTCGCCGGTATCTGTCGCCGGTTGACATAGGTTGACGTAAGTAGTCGCCAATGGAATTTACTGAAGTCAGCACCGGCGACAACCTATGTCATCCTGGCGACAACATACATCATCCTGGCGACAACCTATGACAAGCCGACTGTCGTCGACAGACGCCGAAAAGTTTCGAACATTTCAAAATCCAGCGATCACCAGAAAAACACTACGATTCTTTGGGCAACTGAGGAGACTATACAGACAACACCTCGGCGACCATGTGGCAATAGCCTAGTCACCTGTAGTCACCTAAAAAATCACCTAAGTGGGACAGGGGCATTAGAGTGATGTTTTTAAATTGGAGAAAGCTCTGGGCTTTATATCATCTGTGAAGTGGTTGGATGATTCACACAATGACCGGAGAGATTAAGTACAAATTGTTGTGGACAAAAATATGGTATTGGTTTATTGAGATACTGTCAAAATCTTCGCAAAGTAAGCAGGTGCTGTGGACTAGTACTGCCTGATGTTGATACATTAGCAAGGAATCGCAATAATGTTGAACTTGGCAATTGGAATGGCAATTGTTGAACTTGTTTTGAAAGAAGGCCAGTTTATGTTTCAAAACATCTGTGCAGCCTGGAACAACTACAAGGTAAATAGAAACTCTGAATGGCACAAGATGAAGTCAGGACAGAATCGGGGCTACATTTTCAATGCAATAGATACAATAGATAACCTCCGTTTCAGATGTCGAAGGATGAAAAGATTAATTAATCGCTTCCCAAGGGCCTTGTTTCACCTACTACCTGATCATTTCTACTAATTTATCCTGTAGAAGCCATCCAGGATGATTGGCACTTTCTGCTTCACAGGAAGTGCTCAATGCCTTTTATTGTGGATCTTTCCCCCCTTCCCCAAGGCTTTATAACAAGCTGGGACTGTTATTAAATCACACAAAAAAAACGTGCCCTGCTCATCCAAGTCGCCAGCTGCAACAGAGTCCTGTTAGTGTTCAGTAATCCAGTGTCTTTATTTTGTTTGATAAAATTCAATATCCTCAATAAATGGAGCCAGAATGAATCTTTGAGAAAGTACACTTTAAGTGACTTGGGAGTGGTTCTCAACACCAGAGATCACTTCCTTTATTTTCAGCATTAATCTGATAAAAAAAAAGGTCAGGAATGAAGTTAGATTTGGACATTATGTGAATAGGGGAAAACTGACACTCAGGACAATTATGCAGCTCCCCACTTACTTGATGAGATAATTTCAGCTACACAGGGGGATAATAGAAGGCGGGATCACTGACTAATCCTGCCCAGTAAACTGGCATATACTGAATAAATACTTTGTAGTTGGGAACTATTATCATGTAACCAATTAGACCTGCTGTGCTAATTAGGTCCAGTTCCATGAGTCCTAAAGTAACCATGGCAATGAATGAGCATGAAAGACATGGATTAGTGATAGAAAATGAGCTCCTTGTTTTCCTGATCCAGGGAAAATGTCTTTCGTTATGGTGTAGTAGTAATGACATGTTTAATTAAGAAATGCCACCACAATTACATCATTATCTATTGTCACTTAGAACCCTTGTAACTTTTAAGTGCAATTTGCCTGAATCCTAACAGTCTTTCAGTGGAACAGGAATTCAACATTTAATTATTTCTGTTAATTGGAGGATGTTTTGCATTCTGGCATCACCTCCTCACTAGAAAGTCCAATCAGTTTTGTTTGAAATGTACTATTCGGTAATATTCTAAAGCACCAGTCTGCTAAACCACAAACCATTGAAATATGGGCTCATTCCATTGATAACACTATTCTAAATACTCAATCTCAGTCATTACATCCAGGCAAGATAACTAAAGATTATTTTGTAATGAAGATACTGCTTTGCAGTTCAGACATTTTGCACAAAATGCTGATTGAAGTTTCAGTTTCCAAAAATATATATTTGGAAAATCTCAAAATGTCACACAAGTCAATGTAAAAGGGGAACATCTTTCCAAAAAATGTTCTATTCAAGTGCATATCTCAATGTCAACACAAAAAGCTGGAGTAACTCAGCAGGTCAGGCAGGTGAATATTCAGGTTGAGACCATTTTTCTGACTGAGAGTCAGGGAAAGGAAAACAAGAGATATAGACGGTGATGTAGAGAACCGGTAGGCGGCGCGGCTCTGGCCAGCAGCGGCCTCTGCAGCCTGTCCGCGTTTTTATTATTTTTTGTCTGTGTTTTTATGTAGTTTTTGTTATTTTATGTCGGGGTGTGTGTGTGTGGGGGGGGGTGGGGTGGGAGGGGGGGGGAAACTTTGTGAATCTCTCCCTGCACTGGAGACCCGACCTTTTCTCGTCGGGTTTCCATGGTCGTTGAGGCCGCAACGAGGAGCGGCCTCCAACAGGAAGAGACCGGGGACTCAGGTGCCGACTCACCGTTGCCGTCGCGGAGCTGGCCGGGTCCGGAGCGGTGGAGGAGCGCTGCTGCTGCTGCTGCTGTGTCGTTGCTGCTGCTGCTGCTGCTGCTGCTGCTGCCGGAGAGAGTCGGAGGCTCCAACGACAGGTCTGTGGACGGCGGCGCCGGGAGCCCACGGCTCCTTGGAAGGAGACCGCTTCTCAGGGCTCCTGCAACGGCGACTTCTCCCGCCCGAGTTGCGGGGTTGAAGAGCTCCTGGAGCGGGGCCTGACACCACTGCCCCGCGCGGCTGGAATGGCCGCGGACTCTGCGAGCGCACACCGGGGGCTCCAACATCAAGACCCGGTGTGCGACCTCGCACCACCCGGCGTGGCTTTAATGGCCGCGGGACAATCGCCATCGCCAGCCGGGGGCTATGACTTTGACTCTGACATCGGGGGGGGGAGAGTGCAGTGGAGAGATAAGTTTATTTGGCCTTCCATCACAGCTATGTGATGGATGTTTATGTTAAATGTAATTATTGTTGTGTCTGGGGTCTATTTGTATGTAATGTATGGCTGCAGAAACGGCATTTCGTTTGGACCTCTAGGGGTCCAAATGACAATTAAATTGACTCTTGACTCTTGACTCTTGACTCTTGAGATATGGAACAAATGAATGGAAGATGTGCAAAAAGTAACGATGATCAAGGAAAGATGGAGTCCACAATGGTCTATTGTTGGCTGTGGGCTAGGTATTAACAAGTTATACCGGCAATGTCCCTCCCCCACCTTAGTTGTCATTCTAGTTTCACTGTCGTCCTGTTGAGCTTCAGTGTCTGTATAACTCGTTATCACCGAGCCCACAACTAATAATGGACCATAGGTAGACACAAAATGCTGGAGTAACTCAGTGGAACAGGCAGCATCTGTGAAGAGAAGGAAAAAGCGACTGAAGAAGGGTCTTGACCCAAAACATCACTTATTCCATTTCTCCAGAGATGCTGCCTGACCCACTGAGTTACTCCAGCTTTTTGTTTCTATCTTTGGTTTAAACCAGCTTCTGCAGTTCCTTCCTACACACATTTCTCAAACACACAATCACCTACTGCAACTTTATTAATTCAGCTGAAAATTGATTTATCTTTACAAATAATAATTGTAACAAATATGTCATGTTCTGTACCTGTGCAGAACCTGATTTAGAAACACTGAAAATTAAAATGTAAATGTTTCAGAGAACACAAAGTACTGGAGTAACTCAGCGGATCAGGCAACTTCTCTGACGGACATGGGTAGGCAACGTTTCAGGTCCGAATCCTTCTTCAGACCAGACCTGAAACATCGCGTATCCATGTCCTTCAGAGATGCTGCCTGACATGCTGAGTTACTCCAGAACTTAGTCTTCTATGCAAGATCCCAGCATCTGCAGTTTCTTGTGTCTTAGTAAATGTTTCAATGCAGTGGTAAACTAATTAATGCAGCTCTGTGTTTCTTTTCTGAACATCAGAACGTCCCCATTATGGGAGATTGTGGAAAGTGTCTATTATTGCGTATGCTTTTAAAGAAATTAGTGAAATTTCAAATCTGTACAATTGTCCACATCTCACAGTTTCCATATGGGACAAGGCCAATTTGGGAATTGTTAAACACAATTAAAAATGGCAGAAAGAACATAACATAGAACAGTATAGCACAGGAACAGGCTGTTTAGCCCACAATGTTTGTGCTGAACTTAATGCCAAGTTAAACTCTCATCTGCCTCCACATGATCCATATCCCTCTATTCCCTGCACTACCATGTGCCTATTTAAATGTCTCCTCAAGGCCACTATCGTATCTGCCTTGACAGTGCATACCAGGCCCCAACCACTGTGTGTAAAAAAACTTACTGCACACATCTCCACACATTAAATGTTCCTCTCTCACCTTAGAGCTGTGACCTCTAGTGTTGGACATTTCCACCTTGAGAAAAAAATTCTGACTACCTATCTTTCCCGAAGCACAAATATTTGGGTGTGACTCACTTACGTTGTGCTGGAATTCAATGGTCCATTTTTGGATAAGTTAAACCTAACGAGGACCACTTATGTAAATAATTAGAGTAGAATCCACATGTCTCATGAAAGGAAAATGTCTGTCTGTACCTGGTGTACAACAGCACTGGTTTTGCATGAGCTTTGCAGATGTGAAAATGTACGATGGTTAGCAGAAGTGTAGTTTAAGGGCCTGTCCCACTTGGCGATTTTTACAGCGACTGCCGGTGTCATATCAGTGTCGCCAAAAGATTTTGAACTTTTCAATGTCCAGCAGCGACCAAAAAAATGTTGTGACACTTGAAAAAACACCGCGCGTCAAATGTCATCACACCGTGTCATGCCGCTAATTTTTCGGTGACCTGATACGTTAGTCAATGATGCCAGGCAGTCGTCGAAAAAATCGCCAAGTGGGACAGGCCCTTTACTATTACAGCTTTGAACCTTTTCTGTTCCTGCATTTTATAATGTAGAGGCTTTCATTATTAAGTGTTTTGATTAAACTTTATCAGCCACAACAAGGTCATTTGGGAATGATGCTTATTACAGCTGTGTTTCTGGAGTACCAGTTTATCGATTGGAATAGAGTGAGAGCTTTGATAGTAACCTCTGCTGTATGAGGATTAGAAGTCTTTGAAGTCAGGAAGTTTGTGCCTGAAACAGGTGGGTGTTTTATGGGAACATTTCACCGTACAGTATTTACTTACAACACAGAATGCTTTCCCATCATTCACATCAACTCATTCCTCCACGTATTTCCCTGTAACCTCATCTGTCTCACATGTCCATCAATTCTTCCTGCCCTCAATCTGTACCAGGGGCAATTTAAAATTTAAATTAACATGCCAGCACACCTATGGGCGAGGGAGGAAACTGGAGTACCTGAAAAAATTCAGAAGAGGAGTGTCAGGGGTGTCGGAGGTTATGCAGGTAGGCATGAGAATGGGGCTAGGGGAGTGAGATAGATCAGCTATGATTGAATTTATGGGCTGAATGACCTAATTCTGCTCCTTATCACATGATAACCAGCAAGATCAGGGAAAACATGCAGATTTCATGCCAACAGTAGCAGAGGTGAGGAATGTCATGAATGAACCCTCTGAACTGTACATCAGCAGCATCTCTAGTTGATGTGTCATGGCGTCAACACTATATTTTGGGGAGAGTGATATAAGTGTATTAGCAACATTTTGACTGTTTTACAATGCCTCCACTGCAGTCTTCCATTTTCATCTTGTACATACATCCAGTGATTTAGAATTTTGTCTCCCATATTGTCACCTATGTTGATACACGTGATAATAATAAACTGATACCAATACCAGTATCCTATCCTGCATTAGAATCACCCATTATCACTGTTCTTGCTGAAATGCAGTTTGCTATCACCACAAATTTAAACTCATCCTCCTCACTGTTAAATCCCATTTGGTTTATACATCGGCTGCGCAAACTATATTCATCTGACTCAAACCACATATTCACCTTTCCAACTTCTCTTCCATCTTAAATCTATCCTGAACTTTTCTTATACCCTCTCCTAATCCCACAACTCTCACCTGGAGAGAAGCAGATGTGTGAGAACATTATCACAACTAGGTTTCCTTTCATCCTTCCACAGTACTAACATGGGCATAAGTCGCTGCTTCATTACTATCATTTGCTGAGCAGATTTGATACAGATTGAACCCACAGCTGGAGGATAAGAGATATGCCATTTCTTTGTAATGGGCCAAAATTACTTCAGTAACAAAGTGTCAGCTTGATTTTTATATTTAGTTTTATTTGTTTTACTTTTTATGGTTGTATTTAGTTTATTAAAGTAGTATAATATAAAACATTTACAGAGTGTGAGCCATATCTTTGGCAGTGAGCAAGGGGATGGGGCTTAGGTTCCACTTCCCACCTCATCTTTCTTCCAGATGAACAACCAAGTAAAATACTCCAGCACAATGTGTCCTCCTGCAATGCTGTGAAAGTTTAATGTCACAAGGGTGACGAATGGAGGAGTTGTGAGATGATTATCAGGCATTGGCAAGGTCAAGCACGATCCAGTTCAATATTTTACTTGCTCACCATGGACAAGCTACAGTATTTGATGTTGAGCTTCCTCTAACACATTATTCCCAGGGGCTGCCCTTTCATGGGTCCATTCCTGGCAGCAATGTCTTTCCAGCAAACATTTATTTTCTGCCTCCCACACCGTCCCTTCTGGAGATCTGCTTGATTGAATCCTTGGCCTTCATCCTTGTTCTGCCCTCAATGATGTCATCCTCTGGCACACAGAGCTATGGTGATTATCCTGATCAATGACCACAGGCTTTTTGTTTTCTTTTTACTTAAGCTGAAAAGTACAGATTTCATTTCATTCATGTGGGCTGGTGGTTTATAAATGTTCCAATATGTAAGAATCCTTGTGAATATTGCCACTTTACTGAAGACCTCCTGCAAGTTATCATTTACCCCAAGGAAAGCATTTCCAGATAACATTCTTTGTATTGTTACAAGAGAAGCAATTGTGGCATTTTTAACTATCCAACAAGGAAAAAAAAAAAACAGCAGGATAAAAAATATAATATTCAGCAGTAACTTTTTTTATCAGCCCTTAACTAGTTTGCTATTGACTTAAATTCTTACAGGCAAACCTAAAGTTCTTTAGGCCTTAATTTTGAGAATACAAGTATAAGATTATAAGGTAGAAAAGGAGATGAGGTCCTGCAAAGAGAATGGGGGCTAAAATCTGCTGGAGGAGAGAGGGTTTTCTCTGGTGCGTTGGAGGATGAGGGGATACCTGATTGACTATAAAATGATCAAAGGCATAGATGGGGGCAGACAGCCCTTTTTCCCTGGATGAAAATGTCAAAGACTAGAGGGCATTGCTTTATAGTGAGTGGGGGAAAGTTTAAAGGAAATATGCAGGGGTGATGGTGAAAGCAGATACAATATTGGTGTTTAGAGACTTGCGGAGAGGCAATTGACACTGAAAAACAACCTTCCACTACCACACTCTGCATCCCGCCACCAAGCCAATTTTATATCCACTGCCTCGCTCACCCTAGATCCCATATGATCTCACCTTCCAAACCATTTACCATGTGGGACCTTGTCACAAACCTTGCTAAAGTCCATCTAGACATTGTCTACTGCCTGCCCTCATAAATCCTCTTGGTCGCCTCTTCACAGAGCACAACCAAATTCATCAGATACAATTTCCCATGTGCACATGTCTATGCCTAATCAGTCTTTGCCTTTCCAAACCTCCTCCAGTAAATTTCCCATCACTGATATCATGCTCACTGGCCTGTAGTTCCTTGGCTTGACGTTGCACCCTTTTTTAAATAAAGGCATAACAATAACCATCCTCCAGTCTTCTGGTACCTCACTCACACTGAAAGACGGTACAAAGATCTTGCCCTTTCTTAGTTTCCCACAATGTCCAAGCATATATTTGGTCAGGTTCTGGGGATTTTTTGCCTTTCATGCACTGCAAGACCACCAACACCTCTTCTTCTGCAATGTCAATATGTTTCGGAACATTTCTCTTCTCTTCCCTGAACTCACTAGATTCAATTACTTTGCCATGGTAAATATAACAGGAGATCCTCTTCCCCGAACACACTAAGTTTCCATAACCTTGACCCTGGCTATTTGTAGACAAAATATATGTTATTTGCCAAAGACCCGTGATTTGTTATGGAATTATTGCTGAAGAAATATATGCGTGTGTGTATATATATGTATATGTATGCATGTGTGTATTGGGTGTGTGTGTGAGTGCTTTGCTACTAGAAATTGCTGCACCATCCTTGAACGCAAGCCTTGTACATCTTGTGCTTGAGGTACATTCATGTGTAAATCTTGGGATAACCTGCTGGCATGTGCATGGGGAGAGATGAGGTAATGTAAGGGATTAATGCCTTCATTTATCATCACCTGCCAACATCTAATTATTTTTATTCCGTTATGGACCATTCTCTTGTGGTATTGTTTTGTGACCAGGTTGAGACAACTTTCCTCAAAGTTTGCCAGTTTCTTCATGGTCAAAACATAGCAACGTAGAAGATAGGTGCAGAAGTAGGCCATTCGGCCCTTCATGTTAGCACCGCCATTCAATATGATCATGGCTGATCATCCAAAATCAGTATCCCGTTCCTGATTTCTTGCCATATCCCTTGATTCCATTAGCCCTAAGACCTAAATCTAACTCTCTCTTGAATACAAGTCTTCCCCAGCAGGCTTTTGTTGTTACACTATCTCACAACCACATCCCATGTTATTTATTTTGAGGGGGCCTTTGATGCCTTACCTTTGGCCTCCCGCTACATCCCTCCTATGGCAAATTGGACAACAGCACTCAGTTTGGGAGGCAGGTATCAGGCATTTTTACACAGTGCCATCGTCACCTTGCTTGATAATCAGGCACTCTGTGTCTCAAATGTCCTCTGTGATATCGCTGATGTTAGTGTGATGTTCCTGTCACTTTATGTCGAGGAGCCTCTGACAACAGGATATTTAATCCTTTATTGTAAGTCAGCCTCATTTCACAAATGTAAAGGGTAATTGGGATTGCTATCTGTTTGTAAACTATAATTCTGGTAAGTATTCTGATGCTGTAGTTATTGATCACCCAGTGAGACAGCCTGCCACAGGCAAAAGCTGACACGGCAGATTTTGTGCTAAATCTTGACATCTCTGTTTGCCCCCCGGGAGAGATGGCTGCCAAGGAAGGCAGCGTGTTTTATGTTTCCCAGTTCTTCACTGTCAGTATAGATCTTCTTTGCTGAGTGTAATGATTGATTGGGAGCAGGCAAGTAGGGAACGTTTCTTCTACCAATGTTCTGGGTTAACCCTTAGCTGTTATAAACCTTTGGATAAGTCATTTAAAGCTATCTAGAGGTCCACGTTTCGACTGGCAGCTGTCTAACCACGTTTGATTATTGTTTTTGATGTTTCTTACATTTCTCAGAGTTGAATGACTATTTTCAAACCTGCAAGAAAAATATAGAGAAGTGGTTGGGTGTCAACATGCCAGCTTGAAATAAAATCTCCTTTGAATCTTAATGCAATTCACCCAGAGTAAGGAGTGATTTATGGTGGCCAATTAACCTATCTGCAAAACATTCCCATTAATTACAACTCCCCACTTAAATCCATGGAACGTGTTTTTTTCTGTCATGCCCACCCACTCTTTCCTGATTCTTCAGCAATCCATCTGCATTTGAGGCAATGCAATGGCTAGTCGATCATTGAGATGTGGGAAGAAACTGGAGCACCAGGCAGAAATCAAGTTGTCACGGGAAAAATTTGAAAACTTGCATGGCCTACACCTGAGGTCAGGTTCAAACCGGATCATCTGCAAGTCTTATCTCGCTAAGGGCAGCAATGTCAATATTCCCAAGCAAAAACAATTGTCTCCAGTGAGCTCTTCCATCTTTCATTCATACTTTGGGGTCAGGCACTCCCACGTTTAATAAATATTTTGCTTTTCTGATCACATTGGGTGTGGTGCCACTGGACACTGTTATTGAGTCATAAGCGCAGCAGCTAAAGTGACTTCACTATTCAGTCCATGTATACACAAAAGACAATTGTTAGGTTACCACCTAGGTATTGACCATTTTGCCTGTTCCCGTCATTTTCAGCCATCGTTAGAGAACCTAGAGGGAGACAAGTGTGGTAAGGGAATTTTTTATCATGAAAGAAGCCCTGAGGTAGCTTAATATGAAGGAACTCCTACACACTGGCGATAGGTTTGGCAAAGGAGACAAAATTGGTCAAGACAACCAAGAATTTCCCTTTCAACCCCAGCTTAATTCCTGTACAAGGCTGATGAGAAGATAATCCTGTTACATCTTCCCACTCTGTCAGTGAGACCCTTGTGTTGGACTGCACATGACCGCTGATGGTATCGTTCTCAGTCCTTTGTGTGTGTGAAGCATTTACATCATGGTAAAGTATTAACCGAGTTAGAGAATTAGTCATATCGAGTTTATTGTCATCTGCAAGAATATGGTGAGGTTCAGGTACAATGACAAATCTTGTTTGCCGCAGCATCACACGCATATAGTCTAAGACTTTAGACTTTAGAGATACAGTGCAAACAGGCCCTTGAACGGACCGAGTCTGTGCCCACCAGCAATCACTCCCGTACAATAACACTATCCTACACACTAGGGACAATTTACAATTTTACTGAAGCCAATTAACCTACAAAGATGTATGTCTTTGGCATGTGGGAGAAAATCAGAGCCCCCGGAGAAAAGCCACAAGGTCACAGGGAGAACGTACGTACTCTGTATGGACAGCACCCATAGTTAGGATGGAACCCGGTTCTCTAGTGCTGTAAAGCAGCAACTCTACTGCTACGCCACTGTACTGCCAAATACACGACAACAAATTATACATCAAGTATACAGAAATTTCACATTAAATTTCTAAAAGAGAGAAGAATTTGCCAAAAAAACAAGACATTAGTGCAAAACATAAATACAAAGAAAAATACGTCTATGTTCGGGCAAGAGGTGGCCTTTAATGTTCTATCGTCAAGGTAGGATCAGGGTTCAAGAACATAACAGTTGTCGGAAAGTAGACACAAAATGCTGGACTATCTTAGCGGGACAGGCAGCACCACTGGAGAGAAGGAATGGGTGACGTTTCGGGTGAAGACCCTTCTTCAGACTTGGTCTCGACCCGAAACGTCACCCATTCCTTCTCTCCAGAGATGATGCCTGTCCCGCTGAGTTACTCCAGCATTCTGTGTCTATCTTCAGTATAAACCAGCATCTGCAGTTCCTTCCTGCACAGTTGTAGGAAAGTAGCTGTTACTGAACCTGTTGGTGTGGTATTTAAACAACATACATAGCAATGAATGTATTAGGTTTTGAGGGATCACTGCACGACAGAGCTTCACTCCATTTCCTTGACCTATCTTCCACCAGAAGACACAAGTGCTGGAATAACTCAGCGGGTCAGGCAGCATCTCTGGAGAAGATAGATAAGTGACGTTTCGGGTTGGAACCTTTCTGCAGACAGCAGCAATTTATACCGCTAAATAAGCGGTGAGTTCGGTATTACAACTGCGCATGCCCAAGCTCAATGGTCATTCGGGATAAGCATTCTCACCAGCTGAGCTACTGGGTGTGTACAGACCTGCGTATTCATTTCAATGAGATTTATAAATAAATGTATCCGTCAAATATGTCAGCTGTAGGCCACAGCGTACTGCAGGCTGCACAAATCCACAATTGTATCTATTTAAATTATTGACTCAATACATCACAAGCCTTGAAAACGCAAGAATGCCTGGAACAAACCTGTCAATTATAAAATCCTTGGCATCAGCCCGAGTTACAGCCATTCAAATTCAATATTGATTTACACAAATTACAAGTTGTGTGGTCAACCAATTTGAGACAGTCTTTACATTCCTATCTAAACAACCTTGTGGATTGAAGGAAACGAGGAGAATGGGCTGTGTTGGAAAGATTAGATTGGATTCGAACAGGCTGGTTAAACTTTCGAGTTGGGTTGGCTTAAATAAAGATGCTGTCACTTTAACCTCTGGGGTTGGTTCCAGTCTGTCAGGGCACACAGTTGGCAGCTGGGTCCGGCTGACCTGGTGGTGATAATTATGTGAATTTGCAGCCATTTGAACTGCAACCTAGAGACTTCACTCAGCAGTGGGTCGGAGCTCCCCAGCTGATGGGACTTGTTCTCGCTCTCTTTGAAGGAGGTGCCGCCCGCCCCAGTGAGTGGGCAAATGTGGAGCCAAGCTGTAATATGAGTGGGAGCATTTTCTCAGTCAGACTTTGTCGACAGTTGGGGTGGGGGATCTGGCAGAGAGAGAGAGAGCTGGCGATTCCACACAGACAGAACAGTTTAATAATGATTCATTAAAATCCGCCTTTCGGCTACTCGGTAACCTGGGCCGATCTGATCTGACAGACTTCTCACCAGCTCGCTGCTTGCCGGATCCTAACGCAGAACCTTTGGGGTTCTGGTCGCACCTGCACAAAGAGCCTCTGCTAACAAGGACTGGCGAACTGTTCTGGTCAACGTGCACTGGGCGTGGTGGCTGTGGGAAACACACCGCAACCACTGCAAACTTGGAACAGCACAGACCCTCCACTCAATCTATCCAATACTGAAGGGCAGGCATTTTGCAGTTAAATGTCTTATACCGGATTAGCGGCTGCTTCACAGGGCCAACCCTGTACTTAGTTTTCCTCCGAGATGAATCTTTGCCTTAACGGTACATTCACACGGCCTGTAGGTAAAGCATCAGCCCACATCACACTGATACAGTCAATGCCTGCCTCAGATTAAATATCTTTTTACACATAAATTATGAATAAAGATACGAAAATGTTGCAAACTCAATATTTTCTTATTCCAGTAACAAACACATTAAGGATTAAATGAAAAATAATAAATTCTTTAACTTTTTGAAAATCTCAAAATTGCAGATTAATTAACTGAACTGGAACTGTCCCACGGTACGAGTTCATTCCAAGTGCTCTCCAGAGTTTAAAAAAAATCAAACGCGTGGTAAGCACGGAGAAAGAACGTAGCGGGTACGTCGGAACTCGGGGACGTCTCTTAGCGCTAACGGCAGATATTCGGGAAGACTCGCTAACGGCAAGTAAACACAGGAAGACTCGTGGAGATTTTTCAACATGATGAAAAATATCCACGAGAGCCCCGAGTACCGACGAGTGGCCATTACCATAAATCTCCGAATCAGGGCAAACTCAGGAGAGCTCTTGGAATGAACTCGTACCGTGGGGCAGGAGTTTTAGTAGTTTGTGACAGCAGAACAAGAAAGGAAGCTATGGAGTTGACAGAATTCTAGATTAATTCCTTGGTAGAATAGTGAACAATTTATACACAGTTTATACAGCTGCATTCGCTTTTTTCTTAATCCCGAATGAACTTTGACAAATCCCATGATTCCTTGCGTTTATCGAGATACCAAATTCGCTTATTACTCCAGCACTTTGAGCCTTATTTTATTTCTATATCTATCCTCCACTGCTTCAGTATAGCCATGTACAATACAAACTGCATATCCAAACTCATGGCCCGATAGTGGGATGTAGTAAATTTTCAAGAGGAAGCCTGGCAGAAAATTGGGAAGGACAAATTAATTAAATCTGCATCTCATACTGGATGATGGTTCTATCTATTCCCATCCCAGCTCTCTGCTGGAGTCAATCTGTGTTCCTGGAGGTTTCATCGAAAGACTTGGAAGATTCAATGACCTAACTTAGTCGAACAATTTATAATATCACATTATTCCTACCGTCTGTGAGTTTTCGTCCCTGGTAGCTTGCAGTAAGGTCGGATTATTTATACAGTCATACAGCACTGAAATAGGCACCGTGGCCCATTATGTCCATTGTCACCACCAAGTCTCCATCTGTACTAATCCCATTTACCAATACTTGGTCTACAGCCTTCTTTGCTCTGGCGATGCAAGTACACATCCAAATACATCTGAAGGCAGGCACAAAGTGCTGCAGTAACTCAGCGGGACAGGCAGCATCTCTAGAAAAAAGAATAGGTGACTGTTCAGGACGAGACCTTTCTTCAATCAGATACTTCTTGACTGTTGTGAGAGTCTCTGCCTTCACCATGCACTCAATGCATTCTCGATTGCAACCACGGGATGAAAAAATCCTTCCTCAGCTCCAATCCAAATGTCTTGCTCCTCATTTTAATCCAATGTTATCTGGTCTTAGATACCACTGCCAGAGGAAATAGTTTCCTAATAGCCACCTTTTTTATGTCTTTCACAATTTAGTATTACTCTATTATGTCCTGCCTTATGGGCCTGTCCCACTAAGGCGACTTTTTAGGCGACTGCAGGAGACTATGCAGTCGCCACATGGTCGCAACATGTTCGCGGGTGGTTGTCAGGGAGTCGCCTTCATGGTCGCGAGGAGTTCCCGCATTCTGGGAACTAGTCACGGCCTCATTATGGTCACCGCAAATTTTTCAAAGTTGAAAAATTACCGGAGACTAGAATGAAGCCGCCATGGAGAGTAGCGAGAATTCTCGTGCCGCCAGGAGGTCCTAGAGGGTGGCCAGGAGGTCGAAGGTTCTCGTAGATTCTTGTAGGTTGTAGCCGGTGCTGACTGGTGAATTTCATTGGCTCATTGGGGAAAAAAAAGTAATCTGCAGTTTCCAGAACCTGGGATAACCGACTGGTAATGTGAAATGTCAGCTGAACTTCACAGCTGTCTATCTCTGGCTTCTTAAAAGTTGTCTCCACTCCTTCTCCCTCCTTCTCCCCCCTTCTCACCCACCCCCCTCCTCCCTCTCTTTGAAAGGACTTACCGTTGCTGTGCTTAAGCCATTTTAATTTCAGCGCCAACCTTACTGTTCATCGCGTTGTGTGCCTGTATCAACTTGGCTTTGCATCATGTGAATTTGGGACAGCGCTTGCCCTGTCCCCCGCCTGTGATGTGTTTGTGTGTGTGTGTGTTCCACTCTGACAGTCGCCGTTCCAGTTGCCGGCAACTTGACAGTCGGTCGCCTGAAAAATTGCCCAAGTGGGACAGGCCCATAAGATTCACCTGCTCAAAGCAAACCCAGCCTATCCAGTTTCTCCTCATAACTGAAACATCCCATCCAACCACTGTGGATCTGCTGCTTCAGTGCCAGAGACCTAGGTTTGATCCTGACTTTGGATTCTATCTGTGTGGAGTTTGCACGTTCTCCCTGGGATTGCGTGGGTTTCCTCCAGATACTCTAATTTCCTCCCATTTGCAAAGACGTGCAGGTTTGCAGGTTAGTTGACCTTTGTAAATTAAATTTCTCCCAGTGTGTAGGGTGTGGATGAGAAAGTGGGATAATATAGAACTAGTGTGAATGGGTTGGTGTGGGCTCGATGGGCCAAAGGCCCTATGTTTATGCTCTATGTTTAAACTAAACTCTGAACAAAAGTGCGGTGGGCAGAAATACATGTAGCTTTGTCTTCAGTTTGTGGAAACTCCAGGACAATTCTGCAAGGATTATTAAACCAAGTCCTCTCAAATGCCCAGACCATCCTATGTTCTTTGTACGTGGATGTACCTGGTTACCCGCAGTGCCTAGGCTTGAACAGTGATGATTGAGGTCATATTCTCCTCACATTGTACAGGCTAGCAAATTGTTGGGCATTCACAACTGACAGCCCAGCAAGTAATTTTTTATCATTAAAATTGATTTAATAGCGAAGACCAAATGCAGTTCCGTTAAGTGGCTTTGATTTATGACTGAGTCATGAAGGCATCATCTCCAGGAATCAATATGGGAATATTTATATTAATAAAACTCGGGGTTAATTAAATCAGATTGACTCGTGGGTAAATCAGGCAGGATGGAATAGGAGCAAGATACCCAAATCGTTTGTTATAAGGCTAGTTAGCTAAGTTGCTTTTACTGTCAATTTTTAAAGAGATTTTTAGCAGCACTTTGGAAATATGTCAGAAAATAGTGACATCATCCTCACAGAAGTTTCCAGTACCATAATCTATCATCTTGTCCTTTGTTTTCAATATTCTCTGCCCATTATTAACCAACCTATCTTTCACAAAGAAATGCTTGGATTTAATTCATTGCTTTCCCCAACATCAGGCTGTCCCGTAGTGTTCAACAGACAATTACGTATTTTTGTTGCACAGGTACTGCAGGAAATATGGTAGCCAATATTTATACAGTCAGTTCTCACAAATGGTCTTTCTCCTGATTCTTTTTTACCTCAGTTTTGCAAGGATTTCTTGATGCCACAGTCAATAAAATGCTGAAGAGTTCACTTTGGGTTGTCTGCTCATTGTGGCATCTTCCTGGAGATCTTGATGTAGTGCTGGCTGAAAGATGTGATTCTCTGAGCGTGTCTCTGAAGGATCTTGATCTGAAAGGTAAACTGTCCTTTTGCCTCCATAGATGCTGCAAGACTGGCTGAGCTCCTCAAATAGCTTGTTTGTTTGCTGGAGTTTCAAGGGACGTGGTGTCCCTTGTTAATATCAGACATTGTAGGATAATTCACCCAAATTTGGCACAGATGTCACACCTTTCAGCCAATGGCCTGGGCATCTTCACCAAGATCAAAGACTGCCCTGTTCCACCAGGACAACCACCTCTAAGTGAACCAACAGCCCAACAATCGCACAAATTGCATTCCTCCCCATGCATTACTGTGTTGATGTAAGTTGGGAGGACATTGCTAGGTTGACTGGTTTAATTGTCTGTGTCATGCCTATGTTGATGTAGGGTGGTTCACCCTATTATATTTCATTGTCTGTTTTTGCAGCAGTGTGAAGAACAAGGCCAGGCCATTTCAGACGAGTTAGTTAGCCACACTGGCATAGATTTGGTGTCAAAATAAGGCAAGATGATTTCCTTATCTAAAGTGCATGAGTAAAACAAGCAGATTTTTAACAGCACTCTGGTAGTTTCTCTTTCAAGCTTATAGTTTGTAGTAGATAGTTTAATTCCTTGTTTATTTACTTAATTGAATTGAATTTTCTAAGATGCCAGGGTGAGATTAGAACTCTTGATTTTGGATATTAAAACCAGGGTTTTGGATTAGTTGCCACAACAGTCTCATTTCCTTTGAGACTTCATTAACCTAATTCATTGGTATGCAAACGGCGCAGTCTCCAGTTGCAAGTCATCTGCAAGGTTGCCTCTTTTGCTGACTCTGTAGTTTTCAACAGATGAGTTACACTGCTAACATTGTGGTCAAATAAAAATTAATGAGTATAACCCCTTGAAAAGGAGGTCTCATGAAATGTTCAAGAATATACAGCTTCAAAGCAATGTTCTGTTTTAACCTTTGATTCATATAAGAGTGCTATCATGTGATTTGAACTCCCAAAGATTCCACTGTTTTGTAAAACGGTGTATTTTTAAATATTTGGACATTAAAAAATTTTTTGATGTTTTTATTCTCTCAACTTATAATCATTATTGGGAATGTGGGATGTTAATGCTTCTGATAATCACAATATGTTAATTATCACAAGGATGTAAGAGTATATGCTGGTGGCAATATTACCAAATGATCCCGTAACACCTTTAATGAATCAACGGGCATTAGCAGCACAAAAAGGAACTAATCAGGCTATCAACATTTTTCACCGGAGTTTCACTCTAGTTGGAAGGACACAAAGTGCTGGTGTAACTTAGCGACTGAGGCAGCATCTCTGGAGAACATGAATGGATGATGTTTCGGGTTGGAACAACCTGAATTTCTATCTATTTCGGGACCCGACCTGAAACAACACTTATCCTTGTACTCCAGAGATGCTACCTAACCCACCGAATTACTCCAGCACTTTGTGTCCTTTTGTGTAAACCGGCATCTGCAGTTTCTTGCTTCTACATTTCTCCCTAGCTGAACTCGATGTGTTAATCTCACACCTGCTTGCTCCCCACACTGTGGAATATTCCTCCTTCCCAACTAACTTTGTAATTCACGATTAGGGAGATACTTGGACTCATTTTCAAATGTTCATTCTGAGCAATAGATATCCAGCAAACATCAACGGTGATGATTGCTGAAGTAAGTTTGAGATAATGAAGGAAACGTTTGTTAAAAGACAAGGATGTGAGTGTACAATGCTGCCATGTCATTCATCACGGTGCACCAATCTATAAACCATTTGAACATTATCAAAACTATATTGGTTCAATCTTATTTTAACTGACCCCATTATTTCACCCTTTAAGAGAAATTCCTTCTGTTCTAACCGTCACCCTTCCACACCTTTTTACCAAGGCTAACACTCTTTCTCAATACTGACAAAGGGTTACAGATTTCTCTTTCCACAGATCCTGACTAGTAGACTGAATCTTTACAGTACTTTCTATTTTATTTCAGATTTCTATCATCTATAGTTTTTGTTTATGATTTTCATTTACTGACCAGAAGTAGTTGTTCCAGATGGTCCCAAGGTTTATCCAGTGCACACCTTGAAAATGTCTACTTCTCTTGTCAACAAGAAGCAGGGTGACATTCAAGTTTGGAAGATAGTGCTGAACAGAGTCTGAAGGTTGATTTGAAGAGTTGGTAGCTATTGGGGATATCAGGAGTGAAGTTAGTTCACAATAGAAAAATAAAATAATCAAAAAGAGACTTTATTATGTGAGATAATTGAAACATACCTTCAGGAGTGTTTCAATCAGATTCCGCTCAAGTTAATGTTTCACCTACTGTCAAAATTGTGAACAGTAAGTAGACATCTTTATTGATTTCTCAGAAGCATTCTGCATTGAAGTGTTATCTCGGGAATTTACTTTCTTACTCCTATTGCGTACCAGATTGCTGAAATATTTTAATTACTGTATGACTGCGAGGATCGGTTTACCCATCAACATCATATTTTAATAGGTGACATTCAATGGAGCTTGATTTGAAGAATATTTTAGAAGGAATGACTCTAAACGCTTGTTCTTGAGATGTGTAGCACAACAGGTTTTACAGCATTGCTTATTTCTGTACAGAAACACTTGGTGTTGACCCCATCAAACGTGCAGGATTTAAGATTTCCTAAAAAACCCAATCTGCTTTGTGGTCAACAGCAGTACAGATAATGCCACAAAGGAAGTCTGAAAAAGAGGCAGATATGCATGCAGAAAAGTAATTTAAAGGCTTGTGGCATCGATGATAGAATATTGGCAACAGATGCAAAAAGAAATGTTATCTGGCACATCGCTTGTAGGACTAGCAGTTCACAGTTTCTTCAATGACCATCGGGGGGAGGGGAGGGGAAGTGAGGTGCAACTTTTTCACACTGGTCAGAGGCAACTCATTTTTCTCTTTGCTCTATCTGTTGTACTTGTGAATAGCTTGCTTCTATTCATGTATAGTATTATCTGATTTAATTGGATGGCACCCAAGCAAAGACTTTCCTTTGTGTCTCAGTACACATGATAATAATAAACCAACATCAATACCAATAGCACCAGGAAGTGACAGAGACAGGGCCAATTATGCTACTTGACCCTTGCACAGGTCTTTGGATACGAGAGGGTATGGTGGGATATGTGCCAGGTACAGGAAAGTGGCACTAGTTGGCATGGTTGAGTTGGGCTAAAGGGCCTGTTTACAATGTATCACTTTATTAGTCATTAAAGAAAAATCAGAGTCAGCATAAGATTGCCCTTATCAACGATCTATCTGACTTGACCTTCTCTCCTGTTCCACTGATGCCCAATATAAGCTCAAGGGATATCACCTCATGTTCCAATGTGTCACATTGTACCATTGGGAACACAATTAAATTCAACAGTTTCAAGTAACGAGCCTTTCTGTTTTGCCAGATTTCAGTTTCAATTTATTTATGTTTTAGTTTATTTTATTTTCTGTCTCTGAGTAATATTTGAGGTAATTGGTACTTTGACAAGTTTGGTCTGCACCCTTTCACATACACTCCCACTACTCTCTCAACCCCTCTCTTTACTACTTAAAATATCTAATTCCTCATTTTTCCAATTCCAGTGAAGGACCCAAAATGTTAACTGTTGTTTTTCTCTTCACATATGCTTTTTTTGTTCCAAACCACAAGTGTGATTTGTTTTCCTGTATGTACTGATCATGAATTGGCTTTGATTCACTCTGAAGCTTTACAAGAATTATAGTTGTTCTTTTTACATTTGTAGGATGGCAACTGGTGTGATGGACAAAATACAATTCAACTAACTCTATTACAAACAATCATTATTATAGCTTTAATACTTGAAGCAGCAATATAAACAACTCATTTCACTAGGTTCACAATAAGCTTGTTTTTCTTCAGCATGTGTTCGTATTTCATTCACTTAAAACACAGTGCATGCAATTAAATCTCTATACCTCTGAATAAACGAATCTAATCTAATCTAATCTAATTAATTTATTATTCTAACATCAGTAATTTGAGTAACGTCACGATTGTTCTCGCCATTTAACTGCTACCCACCAGCAATAAACTCCAATAGGTTGCCATATTCGCAGAGTCTTGAACTTAGAGATCTGTTTTCTGAATATTAGTCTTTGAATCTCACATAAACCAGCATTTGGAAAGGAGTTAAACCCTGTTTCTAAGATCCATCTTATTGATATTACTTACATTTTCCTCCGATATGATGATATTGCATTGATAGTTCTGTCCTGGTCAGACCAATTTCTTTCACCTTCATCCTGTTATCACTGGACTATTGATGTCACACAGTCATCTCTATCTTTCACTTCACAAGTTATGAAGCATCTTAGCTGTTACTAGTGAGTCAATCCAATATGATTGATTTCCACTCACATCTTGTACAAAGACTTCAACCCCCAAACTAGGTTAGGTCTTCTTGCTGTTACAGATGTAATTGAGAAGCCAACCTCATCACAGCCAAATTGCCAGTGCCTTAATTTAGATCTTATTTTACCTCTGACTGTCTGTCATCTTGTGCTAATTTGGTGTTTCTAGTGGTAAAGTTATCAGTTGCTTCCTGGTAATTTCTTGACATCCTTAGAGAACTTTATGGATCTACCTTCAAATGGTTATTCAAACTTTAAAGCTCATCTTTCCTCCGTTCTTCAATGGTAGGTTTTTACTCATTTACTATCACTCCATCAGACTGATGGCTTAGTCCATGATGATGAAAGTGAAAATCCAGAAGACTGGAAATGCTGGAATCGCGAGCAAAATCCAAACAGTTGGAGTAACTCAAGGGGTCAGGCATTATCAGTGGAGAGAAATAGACAGATGATGTTTTGGATCAGGATCCTACTTCAGAACTATTGATTTCTTCAAACACTTTGTTCTTTGCTCATGATGATGGCAAATAGTATGGGATTTTAGTTTCAGTCATAGAGTGATGTAGGATGACAAAACTCAGAACAAAATCTATTATAAGTAAAAATGTGAACAATGTCACAAATGTTCTCTTTGTAAGTTTAACAATCATAAATAGTTAATTTCAGTGAGAAGTAAACATTTTATGATGTAATTAGATGCAAAAACAAATGTGTTTTTTGCAAACTTCTTTGTACGATGACTGAACAGTGCTAAATAGCTATCTTTGTCTACATTTTGTTAATAGAAGTGAAATTTACATTTAATTTGCAAAATAATTTTAACTTTCGCTTTGGTGAGATATGATGTTTTGCACAGCATTTTATGTCACCTACTTGTTGTTGGGGCTCAGAACTTTATGTGTTTTTGAATGGTTTGATTTTCCTTTTCAAAGAGGCAAGATAAAAAAATAAGCTTGTTTAAACCAATCATAATGGCGTTTGGAATAGATAGATATGAAATAGTTCATTTTTTATTGTCACTTATACATGTACCACATGAAATTAAAAGCTGCTCGGCACTCAGTGCATTTTAGGTGATTAGGTACAAAAAACAAAAAAAGTTGAAAAACTGGTCTAAAAACAGAAGGGAAAATATTTAATTTGCAAAATAATTTAAACTTTCGCTTTGGTGAGATATGATGTTTTGCACAGCATTTTTATGTCACCTACTTGATGTTGGGGCTAATTTATGTATTTTGAATGGTTTGATATTCCTAAAGAGAATCGATAAAAAATATATTTCTATACAAATTATAATTATAATTTGGAATTCTCGACTATGGACCATTGGTGAAGAAGATCCCATGAAAGGCAATGAAATATTAAACAAAAAAATACGATAAGAATATGTTTGAGATTGATACATTCCTTTAGCAACAGCAATTTCTAAGCTGCATTGTGATTTGCAATGCCCACCATTTCCATCCATTTCCTAGGAATCTTGGCATTTTGTCTGACCAGAGATTAACATCGGAGAAGATGTTTCTACCTCCCAAGAGTTAAAAGTCAAGGGTGTTTAATTGTCACATGTGTTGGGACTAGAACAATGATATTGTTATTTGATGTGGCTTTGCATACACATTAACACAACACAACAAATAAATATACAATAATTAATAACACAATAAATTATTAGTAACCAGATTATACTATGAAACTGAAGTCAAAAGGCAATGAACCTATTCCAACAAAATTCCTGGGATAGGACTGTCTTTGAAGAAAGACTGGATAGACTTCTCTCTAGAAACAGCAATTGAGAGGGGATCTAAGCTTACAAAATGCATTAAGGGATTTGACAGGCTGATGCAGGAAGATTTTCATCCGATGTTAGGGGAATCTTGGCATTTTATCACAGCTTAAGATAACATCGGAGAAGATGTTTCTACCTCCCAAGAGTTAAAAGTCAGAGGGGTGAATTTAATTGTCACATGTGTTGGGACTAGAACAATGATATTGTTACTTGATGTGGCTTTACAGACACAGGGGGTATGGAGACAAGGCAGGTAAATAATACTGAGTACAATGATTAGCCATAATCATAATGAATTATTAGTAACAGGCTCAAAGGGCCGAATAGCCTACAAACTGAACCTATGCAGTGCAACATAAACCTATTCCATAATGGTTCATTGCTGAGGTAGGATTATAGTTTGAATTGTTCAATGTGGTTCCAGAGCTTGATGGTTAACAGGAAGAAGCTCTTCTTGAACCAGGAGGTCACGGTTCTCAAGCTCCTGTACATACTTCACCGATTGAAGCAATGAGAGGAGAGTGTGGCTGGGATAGTGAGGGTTTTGGATGATATTAGCTTTTTTTTTGTGGCAGCTCTTCCTGCAGAATCCTTCAGTAGTGGGGAGATCAATACCAGTGATAGACTGGGCAATGCTCACTCCTTCCCGTGGTCCCTTAAGCCTTGGCCATTCCAATTACTGAACCAGGCTATGATGTAATGCATTCTACCATAAACCTGTAGTAATGTGATAAAGTATTTGATTGAGTGAAGGATGTTACTGCAGGAACACGAAACACTTTAAAATTTAACTGCCAGTGTTATGATCACAATTCCCAGGCAATGACCCATCAGTGGCTATCTATTCTGCTGCATGATAATTTATTGGGAACTAGCTGATATCAGTATCAATGACCCCGACAAAAAAATCAACAAACCATTGAAAATGTGCCACTGCACTCCTTCATTCAATATCTAGTTGCAATAGTTGTGGATAAATCTGGGAAGACTTCCCACTGTACTAATTAATGTAGAGGGAGAAAAGCTTGTGGTTAAAAATCAGTTTTAGTCGAGACAAATCTATCCCCTTGTCCACATTTTTCTTTCACTTCATTTATAAATCTAGGATTTACATTATGTGCCTGCTTTAAATGTCATAAAAATTGCAAAGAAACTATACCTAATTTGAAATCGACACCATAATTAATATCCACTTTAAATATGTACGATTCTATTGTCATAGAGTCGTACAGCACGGAATCAGACCCTTCGGCCCAACTCGTCCATGCCAACCAAGATGCTGCAGCTAAGCTAGTCTTATTCCCTCCTGCATGGCCCATATACCTCTAAACATATCCTATTTATGTACCTGTTCAAATGCATTTTAATGTTGTTATAGTACCTGACTCAACTACTTTACTTGGCAGCCCATCCCATATAATCACCACTCTATGTGAAAAAGCTGCCTTTCATGTTCCCATTAATTCTTTCCCCTCTCACCTGGAACCTATGCCCTCTAGTTCCTGATTCCCCCTACCCTGGGGAAAAGATTCTATACATTCATCCTATCCATTTCCCTCATAATTGTTTACACTTCTGTAAGGTCGGTCACCTGCTCTAATCAAAAAAATAATATACTTACCTGCCCAATCTCTCTCTGTAGCTCATGCCCTCAAGGCATGGCAACTTCCTCATAAATCTCCTCTGTACTCTTGTCAGCTTAAGTGCATCTTTCCTCTAACAGGGTGACAAAAACTAAACACAATACTCCAAGTGCAGCCTCAACAACCTCTTGTATAACTGTAAAATACTGTCCCAACTTCTACACTCAAGTCCCTGATTGATGAAGGCCAATGGCCAATGTGCTAAAAGCCTTCTTCACCACCCTATCTACAAGTGCCACCACTGTCAAGGAATTATGTACCTGTACTGCTAGATCCATGTGCTCCACAACCCCCTCCCTCCCCGCTACCATTCACTTTGAAGATCCTGCTCTGGTTCGACTTCTCAAAATGCAACACTTCAGAATCATCTGAACTAAACTCCATTTGCCATTCATCAGCCCACTTGCACAGCTGATCAAGATCCCGTTGTAATTCTTGGAATGGAATGGAATACTTTATACGTTATTGTCACATGTGAGTAGGCACAGTGAGATTCTTTGATTGCATACAAACAGCAGCCAGCTACAGCACTGACAAAGTTACAAAGCATCTCCTTTTGTTCTACCCCCCCCCCCCCCCCCCCCCCCCCCCCCCCCCCCCCCCCCCACAGCTGGTCCTCTTCACCGGGTCCCCATTGTCCTTTGTTCTCCCACCTCCCCTATTGTTCTGTTGTATTTTCTTAACAGTAAACTAATGGTCTGCATCTATCCACTCCTGTGGAATACATGGAACAACAGATAGCTGCATGTGGACAGATTCATAACACTGCAGTTCTGTCCAGTGTCCTTCCTAGAGCTGCAGAAGTTTCAGTGTTTGTATCCCCTCTTACTCCGGTGACAACTTCACCTAAATATTAATCTTGTGGCCTATCCATCTTGCATATGATTTCCACCTATTCTGATACATAGAAACTTTGAAAATAGGTGCAGGAGTAGGCCATTCGGCCCTTTGAGCCTGCACCGCCATTCAATATGATCATGGCTGATCAACCAACTCAGTATCCTGTACCTGCTTTCTCTCCATATACCCCCTGATCCCTTTAGCCACAAGGGCCACATCTAACTCCCTCTTAAATATAGCCAATGAACTGGCCTCAGCTACTTTCTGTGGCAGAGAATTCTACAGATTCACCACTCTCTGTGTGAAACAAGGAATGACAGGCTTAAATAAAGCACAAACATCAATCATATGTCTATAGAAGCAAGCAACTGCAAATGCCATTTTAATAAAAAAGTACTGAAATGACTCAGCGGGTCTGGCAGCATCTTTGGACAACATGGTAGGTTCTCAATCTGAAGATTATTCCTGACCAGAAACACCACCTATCCATGTTCTCTAGAGATACTGCCTGACCCGCTGAATTACTCCGGCGCTTTGTCTTTTCTTAATGATATGTAGATGACGAATTATATAAAGGGAGGGTCAAACCTGTTCTTAACTATTTTTCTTCAGCACTTTGCTGTTGTCATCCACATTTTGCATTTCCTTTAGGTTTGGACTGCTTCAGAGATTATCTTGGGTAGACCACTCATATAAATAACTCAATAACTCAACGATATAACTTTACATTCTGAAGTGTGCCAAGATATATCATTATTGATTCTTGCACTGCGTAACACAAATGATGTCATAAATTCTTTCTTAGCTGAACTGGAGCTCACAGGTTTCTGCATGTGTTCTTCATTCTGTAAATCAGCTGCAATGAAGGTAGCACAGTGCACAACTGTAGAGGCATTGCCACAGCTTCACTGGCCTGCGTTCAACCCTGACGTCCTGTGCTGTCCATGTAGAGCTTGCACAATCACCCTGTCACAGGGTAGGCTTTCTCCAGATGGTCCTGTTTCCTCCCTCAGTCCGAAGGTGCCAGGTTGAGAGAATAATTGGCCATGGGTATTGGTAGGTTGCAACATTTGAGAGGATAAAGACGTAGATCTGGTAATAGGTTACATAGGCATTTTGTGGAAAGGAAGGGTTAGCTGGTATTGACTTGATGGGCCAAAGGCCTCATATATCACATGGAAATGTCTAATGGAATAGGGTATAGTATGGATGTGTTTACTTTGGAGACAGTGTGGAAGAGGTTTACTAGAATGCTGCCTGGATTAGAGGACATTTGCTCTTAGGAGAGGTTGGGCAAACTTGGATGTCATTCCACGATACATCTAGACAATCTCATACATGATTAAAAAACCCAATGTCCTGATGCAGGATCTCAACCTGAAATATCAACCATCCTTTTGTTTCCACAGGGCTGCCTTACCCACTGATTTCATCCAACAGCTCATTTTTTATTTGATGTTCCAGCATCTGCAGTCCCAAGATTATAAAAGTTTCACGTCTTCATTTATTATTTGTTCATTTTTTGGGATGTAGGCCAGCATTCTTTGCCCATCCCCAACTATCCTTAACTGTGCCTTAACAGTGCAGAGGAGAATTGCCAGGATGTTGCGTGAATGGGGGCCTTCATAGGGTTTGGCGTGATTCCCTGGAGTGAGGGCTGACTTGATTGTGGTGTATAAAATTATGAGAAATATAGATAGTATCTAAAGTCATAGAAAAAGTAGATAGAATCATTTTCCTGTGGTAGCGGTATCAAAAACAGAGGGCATGGGTTTAAGGTGAGAGGAAGAAATTTTAACGAGGATCTGAGGAGATTTATTTTTTTAACACAGTTTGGTTGATATCCAGAATATGTTGTCAAAGGAAGTGATAGATCCAGCTGCAATCCCGACATTTAAGAGACATTTAAGAGACCTCTGCTGACACTAGTTCCCTCAACATCCTCATCCTCCTCGACCTGAGCGCAGCCTTCGATACAGTGAACCATAACATCCTGCTCACCAGACTCAAAGACCTCGGCATTGAAGGCTCTGCACTCAGCTGGCTCCGTTCCTACCTTTCCAACAGATCCCACTTCATCTCTCTCCACAACCACACCTCTGCTACAGCCACAGTCACTCAAGGCGTTCCCCAAGGCTCCGTACTCGGCCCCCTCCTCTTCATCATCTACATCCTCCCCCTTGGTCAGATACTCCGCCACTTCAACCTGGACTTCCACTGTTACGCTGATGACACCCAGATCTACCTCGGCATAAATCCCCCCACAACCCCCCCTCTCCCATATCAACTCATGTTTGTCAGCTATAAAAACCTGGATGCAACATGATTTCCTCAAACTAAACAGCGATAAGACAGAATTCCTCCTCATAGGCTCGAAAGCCACACTCAGCAAAATCAATAACCTCACTCTCACCATCGACGGCACCACTGTCTCCCCATCTCCCCAGGCCCGCAACCTTGGCGTGATCTTTGATTCCACCCTCTCCCTTGAGCCTCACATCCGCCATGTCATTAAAACCTCCTTCTTTCATCTCCGCAACATCGCCAAACTCAGACCCTCTCTCTCACCTCCCGCTGCTGAAAGACTCATCCATGCCTTCATCTCCTCCCGACTGGACTACTGCAACTCACTTCTCCTTGGCATCAGCTCCACCTACATCAACCGACTCCAACTGGTCCAGAACGCAGCCGCCCGACTCATCACCCACACCAAATCCTGGCATCACATCACATCCAGTCCTCAAACAACTTCACTGGTTTCCCATCTCCCACCGGATCAACTACAAAATCCTGATCCTCACCTACAAAGCCCTCCACCATCTGCCCCCCCCATATCTCACTGACCTCCTCTCCCCCTACCAACCCTCACGGTCCCTCAGATCCACATCAGCCGGTCTCCTCTCCATCCACGTCCAACCTCCGCAGTTTTGGGGACAGAGCCTTCTCCAGGGCAGCTCCCAGGCTCTGAAACTCCCTCCCCCAACTGATCCGCAATTCCGTGTCCCTCACCATCTTCCAGTCCCGCCTCGAGACCCATCTCTTCACCTCTGCCTATCCTTAGCCCCACGTCCCCCTCCCTTTTCATCTGTGCATTAATTGCCTCATATTGTGTTTTGAATTGAATTCTGTCTTTACTTTGTGTACTAGTCATGTCTCTACTATTTATTTCATTCCCCTTACATGTTTTTCCTCTACCTGCTAAATTTTTGTAAGGTGTCCTTGAGACTCTTGAAAGACGCCCATAAATAAAATGTATTATTATTATTATTATTATTATTATTTGGACGGCACTAAAATAAGCAATGCTTAGATGGACATGTACCAAATGGAGGGAAATAGGATTAGTGTTGGTGGGCAGTAAGGTTGTCGTGGATGCGGTTGGCCACAGGGTCTACAACTCGATGACTGTAACACATGAGCACGGTTTGTAGACAGATGCAAGAAACTCATTCATTGTGCTCAGTACTGAACAGCTGAGCAACCATGGAAGACCAAGACCACAAGATATTGCAGAGAATTGTGGACACAGCTCAGATCATCACATAAACCAACCTCTCTTCCATTGACTCCATTTATACCTCACACTGAACTCGGCCAACCGAAAGGCCAGCAGAATAATCAAGAATCACAGCCTCTTCTCCCCTCTCCCATTGGGCAAAGGGTATAGAAGTGTGAAAAATCACGCCTCCAGATCAGTAACAGTTTCTTCCCAGTTGTTATCAGGCAACTGAACCATTCTACCACAACCTGAAAGCAGTGCTGAAGTACTATCTACCTCATTGGAGACACTTGGAGTATCTTTGATTGGACTTTACTGGATTTATCTTGCACTAAACATTATTCACATTATTCCCTTTATCATGTACCAGTACATTGTGGATGGCTCGATTGCAATCATGTATTGTGTTTGCGTGCAACAAAAGCGTTTCACCTTGGTACATGTGACAATAAACTAAACTTGATTAAGTCATCCGTTGTCAAGAGCAACCTCTCCCATTGCTGATTCAATCAGAAATTGAAATGAAGCCTCGTGTTCTCTTCTGTAGCCCTACACACATAGAGTTGTTCATGTTTAGGGCTAAAGGAATCAAGGGATATGGGAAAAAAGCAGGAATGGGGTTTAGATGATTTTAGATGATCCATGATCATATTGAATGGCAGTGCTGGCTCGAAGGGCCGAATGACCTACTCCTACACCTATTTTTTATGTTTCCATGTTTCTGGCTGTAACCACTTTACAATATTATGAATTGGACTGACATAAATAGCTCTTTTTAAAATGGAACGCATGTAATTGCTAATTTTAATATCCTTTTGTTTTTTTAGCATTTTCTGTTTAGTTTTCTTTTCCTCAAGAAATGTTCCTTTCATGTACGTGCGTTGGCCCAGATGAGTGGTTGGTATAACAGCTTTCTAGTTTGCCACGTTCATGATATTTACTGCCTTGTTTATGTAGTTCAGGCATGCACTGAAGTGTGTTTATCCAGGGGAACTGTTGTGACTTCATCTATCAAATTGTGTAATCATCACATTATAATCTCAACAAATTCCTCCAAGATATGCTCATTGAAAAGCTTGCAGAAGGTTTTCCTCTCCAGCATTGTGTTGGATGCCACTGAGCGGAAAGCTCATGCACCTTGGGAAGCTGTAGCTTTTATGCCAGACTTTTAATACTCTGAACAGGAGTCCCCTCGCATTAAACAGTTGCAGGTCTCCAGATGGTTTGGCAGAAGGAAACAGTGAGCTGCATACTCTATACCTTAACGATTCTAGGTTCATTATCCAATCTGTTCTGAGTTTAGAATGGCATAATGACCCAGCAGGTGGAGTTGCTGCCTCACAGATCCAGTGACTTGCGTGTAATCCTGACCTCGGCTGCTGTCTGTGTGGAGTTTGCACGTTCTGCCTGTGACTTCCTGGGTTTCTCCCAAGCACTCTAGTTTCTTCTCATAATCCAAAGTCATTCGGGTTGATAGGCTAATTGGCCAGTGTAACTTTCCCTAAGTGTGCAAATGTGTGGTGAAATTTGGTAGAAAAACCAGAGGGGAATGTGGGAAGAATACAATGTGATTAGGGTGCAGCGATGCTTGATGGTTCATGCAGACATGGAGGGCCAAAGTGATTGCTTTATTGCTGGACGACACCATGATACTGAGTTACCTATCTTTAGCTGGGGTACTGGCACGGATGATCAAATTGGAACAACGGGCAATGCATTTAGTGCTGCTAACTTCAGCATCCATGGTTCAATCTTAACCTCACCTCCTGTGTGTGTGAGGTTTGCCTGCTTTCTCTGTGATCACACGGGTTTCTCCTGGGTGTTACAGTTTCCTACCGCATATAAATGACTAAATCAAGATTTATATCTTGATGAAGGACATTTGTGAGACAAACCAAATTGCAGGAATAGCAAGAGGGTGAATGGGATTGATAGGATTTCTAAACTAGAAGCCAGCATGAACTAAATGGCCTCTGTGGTCATTAGAAGTATGAGGCTTGTTAAGAAAATGTAATTAATGCTATTGGTTAGAAAGAAGAATCATTGGTCAGATCATTAACCATTAATCGCTCTGTGCATTAACATTCACTTGTCTCGGTTCACATTGAAAAAGGTCACTTTCTCATGTAGGTAACTGTTTAGTTTATTTTTTTTTTAGTTTAGAGCTATAGTGTGGAAACAGGCCCTTCATCCCACCGAGTCCATGTTGACCAGCGATCCCCATACTCTATCATCCTGCACAGTTTGGACAATTTACAATTTTTACCAAAGCCAATTAACCTACAAACCAGTACATTTTTGAAGTGTGGGAGGAAACTGGAGCACCGGAGAAACCCTATGCTCGTCACGGGGAGAACGTACAAACTCTGTACAGACAGCACCCATAGTCAGGATCGAACCCAGGTCTTGGGCGCTGTAAGGCAGCAACTCTACCGCTGCACGACCGTGCTGCCCTGTGTTGAGGGAAAGGTGAGGAAAGACTAGATATCCCACTTTCTTTCTGTGCTGCAACAAGACATTTAGTATACCTCTATTAATCAACATGGGCTCAAAGCAACTAATACCAGTGAATCAGAGCTTCAGTAGTTCACTAACACGATTCAGATATATCTTGGAGTGTTTGGAACAGAGCTACCTAACTGGCATTTTAATATGGCCATCGGCCTCAAGAAAAGAATACTTGCAGTTCATTCTTTAATACGGGGAATGTGCTACCTAATTTGTGCACAGCAATGTTCCACAAAAGTAAAATATCACCAAATAATTATCTGTTTGAGTGACTTGCCAACTGACTCAAGACATAGTGGCCATCTCCACTGGTCCTCTGAAAGAGCCAACTTTGTCCATCTGCAAAGGCAAGTAGGCAACACCGTGGTGCAGCAGTAGAGTTGCTATCTTACACAGATTGCAGCACTGACGATCCGGGTTCGATCCCGAATACATGCGTTGTCTCTAGGGAGTTTGTACATTCTTCCTGTGACCTGCGTGGATTTTCTCTGAGATCTTTCGTTTTCTCCCACACTCCAAAGAAGTACAGGTATGTAGGTAAATGGGCTTGGTAAATGTAAAAATTGTCCCTAGTATGTGTAGAATAGTGTTAATATGCAGGGATCGCTGGTCGGAGCAGTCTCGATGTGCCAAAGGGCCTGTTTCTACACTGTATCTCTAAACTAAACTGTCTCAGTTTAACACCTCATTTAGAAGGAAGTTCCTCCAAAAAAAGCCACGTTCCCACTAATACTGTGATGTGCTTGAGATGAGACTTGTTCCCACAATCTGTAGTACAAACGCAGAGAGTTAGCATTGAGCTAGTGTTAACCTTGAGCTAGTGTTAAACTTGAGCTAGTGTTACCCTTGAGCTAGTAGCATTGTTAGCATTGAGCAAGTGTTAGCATTGAGCTAGTGTTGAAGCTATGAACAGCATACATCATTGAAAAAGAATGAAATACCTGCAGGATGTTGTCCTGTCTCACAATGCTTTAAACACAATAAGAAAAACGATGACATCACTGCTATTTTGACCATGGTCCCCTTCCTCATCAGCTTTCAATAATGACCATATAATCTGTTTCAATTATGTTGGTTTGTAAATTTAAATTGGCTAGGGCTTCAGAAATAAATTCCGTTCTCTTCATAAGAGTGCCACGGGATATTTTATATCTTTCTCAGAGAGCATGCAGGATTTTAGTTGCCAGGGACACTCAGGATTCATCTGTAAATTCACCAACCTCCCTTCCCTCTTGGTATCAAACTTGTAACATAATCCCGCTGAGTTACTCCAGCATTTAGTGTCTATATTCGGTGTAAACCAGCATCTGTAATTCCTTCCTACAAATAATCTCTGTGTTTCTTTCCATTCTGGTGCTAGCTTACATACTGAGTAGTCTCAGTATTCTCTTTTCTTTTAGTTATGCAGCAAATCTTTACTTTTGTATCTTGCTGTTCCAACAATATTCTTTTTTCTCTGTCATCTGTCCTCATTCAACTCCCTCTCTCCACATCTCCTCCAGACAGATCAATTGATATGAACTTGTCATTTCCACCCTCTCTCACCCAGTACCGCCATCAATTGTATTGTTCAGCTTCTCTGGTCTCTTGCTTGGTCTCCAGCCTTCCCTGGTCCCATCCCACCCTATTCTCTACTTGATTGCTGTTTTTTTCTTGTTTAGTCGTCAGTCAGAAAAATTAACTCCCTTTATCCACAAATGCTGCTTGATGTTCTGAAAAGTTATACAATTGTCATAGAATCATAGAGTCATACATCATGGAAACAGGCCCTTCGGCCCAACTTGCCCACGCCGACCAACATGCCTCATGTGCACTCATCTCACCTGCAAGTGTTTGGCCCATATCACTCTAAGCCAATCCTACCCATGTATCTGTCTAAATGTTTGTTAAATGTTGCAATAGTACCTGCATCCTCTGGCAGCTCATTCCATATATACCCACCACCCTATGTATAAAAAGTTTCCATTACCCCCCCCCCCCCCTGGTCCCATCCCCCCCCACCTTAAATCTATATTCACTGGTTCTTGATTCCTCAAAAGGGCAAAAGTCTCTATTAATTTACCCGATCTATTCCTCTGATGATTTTGTGCACCTCCATAAGATCACCCCTTACTTACTTCTTGTGTTCCAAGGAATAAAGTCCTAGCATGATCAACCACTCCCTATAGCTCAGGCCCTTCACTCCTGGCAACATCCTCGTAAATATTCTCTACACCCTTGAAACTTGACTACAGACTCAATCTAAAATGTTATTTGTAGGTTTGTAAATTGGACCCAGTCCTTTGGGTCAAAACAGAAGCGTTACCAACTAAGCTGCAACAAACACAGTAAATTTCAAATCTCCATTTCTGTGAAATACAATATTTATTATATATTAGAAGAATATTGGCATAATATTATTGCGCACAATATACTTCTAAGCTGTGATATCTGATTGGAAACATGGTGTTGTGGTTGTAATCAGCCATTAATATGATGGCTTGCTGATATTCATGTGCATCTTTGGCCAAGTTATGGGAGACCTACACGGTGTCTATGGAGAACCATTTAAAATGGACTGCTGCCATTAGGACAGGAAGGGTAAGTGGAGAAAACTAGAGCAGAGAAATAAATGTGTAGTAAAGGAAGCCAAACTGGTAAATGGAACCATCAGACAATGCTGAGAAGAAAGCAATCAATATTTATTTTTCAGAATAAAAACATAGATTGCTCTCTCAGGCCTAGGAATAAAATCACTTCAATTTCAGTGAGTCTAATTACATCTCAGTGATTTATTTGAACAGACAATACTACTTTGTATTCCTATTTTAATATACTCAACCCTATGGAGCATTTCTAATAGAGTTTGCTACTTGCTTTACAATCTGGGAAATATTGTTGCACACATTGCATGGGATCACCACGAGAACTACCTCCTCCTTCTACAATTGCTGCAGGCAAGCATCTGGCACTCAGTAACTGCAATGCCATCTAGATGCTGACCAAGTTCAGGGTCAAGTTCAAGTTTATAGTCAAATGCATGGGTAAGTCAATGCAAAGATGCAATGAAAAATCTTCCTTGCGAATCATCTCTGGGACAGTCTTAGACCAATGCACAAATACAAATTATACATGAATTACATGTAAAATTGTAAAAGTGAAAAGACTGCAACAAAAAAAAAACATTTGTGAAAAAACATAATTAGAAAAGATTTAAAAAAGTCCACAGTTGTACAAGACGGGTGGCGTGGTGTTCCATTTTCAAAGTAGGGTTAGAGTTGTGGGAGAAAACCGGAGTAGTTCAGTTTAGTTTATAGTCATGCGTACCGAGGTACAGTGAAAGGCTTTTGTTGCATGCTAACCAGTCAGCAGAAAGACAATACATGATTACAATCGATCCATTTACAACTCTCACAACTCTCTGTGTGATAAAGTATTTCCTCATCTACGTTCTAAATGGCTTACCCCTTATTCTTGAACTGTGGCCTCTGGTTCTGGGCTCCCTCAACATCGGGAACATGTTTCCTGCCTCTAACATGTCCAAACCCTTAATAATCTAATATGT
Source organism: Leucoraja erinaceus (assembly GCF_028641065.1). Lineage (NCBI taxonomy): Eukaryota > Metazoa > Chordata > Chondrichthyes > Rajiformes > Rajidae > Leucoraja > Leucoraja erinaceus. The sequence continues at coordinate 10,927,813 of NC_073387.1, read as the reverse complement.
TTCAATAAGATCCCCAGTGTTAATCACAGCCAATTATACAAATCGGAAAGCAATGTTTGATAACATTTCAAATACAAGAGTGCTTGAAAGAGTTTGGGAAATTGATATAATTAAATGATAAATTATAATATCAAATCCAACCTTACTATTTAAAAAAAACCTCTTGTATTTGTGAGATATTGAGAAGGAAAATTACAGAACGTTTGTATAAAATTAGCACTACTGGGGCAAATTATTGATGTGTGGTAATCATAATTTAGTACAACATTTTTAAAAAATGGTGCAAATAAACACAAGGTTGTCAGGGCATTTATATGACGTTTACATTATAAATACCCTGAGATTAATACCAATTCAAATAATTTCACCATGATCGTTCTAGAAAAGCCTGGAAACCAGCACTGCCTCTGTCAAAGCACTAGTTTACTGCTGGAAACTTCAAGCTTTCTTCATTGAGCTTCACACAACCTAGGTTTCTGTCAATTTCCCCGAAAAGTAAAACCAAATACCAATAGGTTAAGCTGCTCTTACCATGACAAAATCCATGGCCTTCAACAGAGCTAACTTTGTCAAGGTCAGTTCCGCGAATCATTCTTTCCGATTTCAGCGTGGTTCTTCTTGAAGAGCCCCCCGGGATCGGGGATACATGATTGCACTCCAGTCCCATACCTGGTGTGGTCACTGCTGAGGCCATTTGGAAACTACTTACTCTTCCAGCAGTGTAGCTGACAGGCCTTCCCAAAAGGGTTCACGTGTCAGTCTTTTCGCTGCTGTGATTTTTATGCAATGTTAACATAGGAATTTTTGTCCTTGGAGCAACAGTGTGAAATGGCCAAATCTGTTTCACTTTAAAATAATGTGGAGATGGAGATAGTGACAGGAAGAGAAAAGACAGCCAGCATGCTGTCTCATTTGCTCTTGTTGGAAGGTTTATTGAAAGGACCTCAAATCTAGTTCAATTACACAATATGAGCCTGGTTGTCTGAAGTCACTAACTTCTCCACACTGATACACAGATTGATTTGAATCATTCGTTACCCATGCAGACATTTGCTTCAATCTTGGCTTCTTTTATGGCACCGTTTGATTGTTTATTATTGTTAATAAACTTTACAGTAGACAATCAGCAGGGATAGATATGTAAAATACAAGATACAAAAATTCTCTCAATGCACAAACAAGATATTGTTCAATACTCTGGAAGTATTACGATTTTTAAAAATTAAAGGAAAATCAATATTCTGCCAAGGGGTTCAGTAGCAGGTATTTACAAAAAAAATGTGCTCACTATTTTATGTGAAAGGCACTTTAGATTCTCACTATACGAAGTTGATGCAAAGCATTGAATCTCAGTTACAAACAGTTGTTTTAGTAACACAGCATGGAAGCATAGTGACACATTGTGCTGCTGAATGTTCGGATGTGGGATAAGTGCCCACACATCTCTCTCATGCTACGTTCTCTCAGTGGGAGTTAACAAGAGAATAACAGCACCAAATGGAATGAAAAATTAAGAGTCAAGTCATCTTGCAGCAAATACCTGCCCAATACTCAGGGCTGAAAAGTTATTTTTGTATTCAAGTGGTTTCATCAAAATGAAAGTCTGTGCGGTCTGTGCCTGAGCTTAATTGCTGAATGGGAGGAGAAGATGTCAGAGGGGGGGCTCCTGTAACCACCAACATATTGAAGCTGAATTATGCAAGGCAGGATCGATCAGGTCAAGAAAGAGCTACAAGAATGATCTTTCGATGCATGGACCCAAGTATCAGCAGGTTCCAGGTGCAATCGTTCCAGGTGCGACAGAGGTTTACCTGCATCTCTTCCAACCTCATCTATTGCGTCCGCTGCTCTAGATGTCAGCAGATCTATATCGGTGAGACCAAGCGGAGGTTGGGCGATCGTTTCGCCGAACACCTCCGCTCGGTCCGCAATAACCAAGCTGACCTCCCGGTGGCTCAGCACTTCAACTCCCCCTCCCACTCCGCCTCCGACCTCTCTGTCCTGGGTCTCCTCCATGGCCACAGCGAGCAGCACCGCAAATTGGAGGAACAGCACCTCATATTCCGTTTGGGGAGTCTGCACCCCGGGGGCATGAACATCGACTTCTCCCAATTCTGTTAGTCCTTGCTGTCTCCTCCCCTTCCTCAGCTCCCCTGCTGTCTCCTCCCACCCTCCAGCCTTCCGGCTACTCCTCCTTTTCCCTTTCTTGTCCCCACCCACCCCCACCCCTGATCAGTCTGAAGAAGGGTTTCGGCCCGAAACGTTGCCTATTTCCTTCGCTCCATAGATGCTGCTGCACCCGCTGAGTTTCTCCAGCTTTTCTGTGTAACCTTCGATTCTCCAGCATCTGCAGTTCCCTCTTAAACCCAAGTATCAGCACGTGTTTCTAGCCATGCTTGCTGCTCTGGGACAAAGCAGATTTAAACAAGACAGTCACTCTGATGGCATCAATTGATGAATCTGTGAATGCAGAATTCCAAATTAATGATGCATTTGACACCACTACAAAAAGAACAGCATGCCATTATCTGATCAGTTCCACTGTTACAGTTCCACAAAAGAGTGCTGAAGTTCCTGGAAAAGTACTTTCATATTTTATTGAAGGTGGTTGAGGATGAAACAAGAGTATGAGTGAAAATTATCCAGTCAAGTTTTTCTGAAGTTTGTTAAACTGCAGTGCCTTCAACAGCCACCCTGGCCACCCTCTTCCCCTCTTTGATGACACAGAGGATAGGTGAGATAATGAAGCAGCAACCTAATTATCTCATAAAAGGCTCCCATCACGTCATGAAGCACATGAGAGAAAGTCTAACAGTATATGCCTGTCACCTTAATCTATGGTGGGGTTATTGATTTACAATCAGTGGTGGCTTGATTTGATACAGCCTCCGTTTATAGATGAAAATTAATTTCATTTCGCACCACTTTGATTTGTGACTTCATCCACACAAAGTTTAATAATTGTAAAATGCTATCCATGAGTGTAACAAGTGATAATGAACTGTTAATTGCTGAAAAATGCAACTGTTACCTTTGTACCAAAGAAAAATTATACTAAGAGGTTTTATTAACCAAATCAACTGATGTGATCTTGCTTCTCTGGAGCCCATCAAAGAATTATACAGACGTTGAGTACTTTATATTTAATTTGTTCCTCGTTTTAGAAAGTGACTGCCACCTTTTAGAGAAACTCAGAGAGGCAGCTTGATTATGAGAACAAAACAACGTAACCATCAGATTACCATGGCTACAGCCAGTTAGAGGAGGGCAATTAAAAAGGATGGCGAGACAGCGTGCCTGCTGCAATTCCTTCTAAATCATTTCAAAAGGGTGAGCTTCATATGAAAAGTGTTTTATATCAAACAGCAACAACGTTCTTCTTCCGTAAATTATAGTAAATTTCTGCAACCTCTTTAGTTGAGCCCACTTCACATTTCTGGGCAGTGTGCCAAAATAGCTCGGATCACAGAGGGTGTAAAAATTGTGCAAATATTAAAATTAATATTGAATATTCCCAAACCTACAATTGCATCATGCACAGATGGAGAGAGACTAGGACTTTCCTGTATCTATGTCTGTTGGACAAAGATTTTAGAATCAAATAAATTGCCAAGATGTGGGGCCAGAGCTATAGGGAGAGGTTGAGCATGCTAAGGCTGTGTGCGTGTGCGTGTGTGCGTGTAGATATATATACACAGATATATGTGAAGTTACTTACATTGACATGAGCTGGTAAAAATAAATCAGAATGCACCACGATATACTTTTTGGAATGATGATCACATTTATTTCTATATTATATACTAGACTAAGTGGGACCCGTTGGGTCCCATGTTCACACGGGAGGGTTGGCCCCCCAACGCAATATTCAACCTCTCCACCAATTCCAATATTGGTGGCCAGTGGGTGGGTGAGTGAGAGGGGGGGGAGGTGGGCTTTCTGGAGCGCTAGTATGGGTATTGTGGGCTGAAGGGACTGGTTTCCAGAGGGGTAGTATGGACAATGTGGGCCAAATGGATTATTGGTCACTCAAGCCTGACGTGCTGGCAGCTCACTTACGGCTGGTGGGCTAGCAGTTAACTGGGGGGCTAGCAGTCACAGCTATTCCTTGAAATTCCATTTCAAGCAGGGTGCAAGGCCACCAAATTCAAATGCAGTTTCCTACCATTTCAAGCAGGGTGCAAGGCCACCAAATTCAAATGCAGTTTCCTACCATTTCAAGCAGGGTGCAAGGCCACCAAATGCTAGTGCTGTTTCATGCCATTTCAAGCAAGATGCAAGGCCACCAAATTCAAGTGCAGTTTCATACCACTTCAAGCAGGGTGCAAGGCCACCGAATTCAAGTGCAGTTTCCTACCACTTCTAGCAGTTTCCACCGACCATTTCAAGCAGGGTGCAAGGCCACCAAATTCAACTGCAGTTTCATACCATTTCATGCAGGGTGCAAGGCTACCACATTCAAATGCAGTTTCATACCATTTCAAGCAGGGTGAAACCACCATAAAACCACACAAAACACCACATAAACACCACACACAGTTGAGTAGACAATCAGTGTGTTCAGTTGATTCACAGCTCAGACATTCGTGACCACCCTCCACCATCTTGCAGAGACTGAGCCACACCCACACTTCCGGGTTTTATAATCCCTCCCCCCTCCCACCAGAAGGACCGTGGCTTTCTTGGCGTGATTGACAGGAGAGAGATTCTCAACATTTTTTAAACACTGATAACACTTTTATTTTTCATTGATGGGAAGAATCCTCTGCACCTGATGACCGGAGGGGGACTGAGTAAGATGGCCAAAAATCACAGCCGTATGTGGTAGCATTTTTTCTAAAATCATGAAACAGAAAAACAGGAAGTGGTCAAGATTTGACATTTAGTAATATAGATATAAATAAATGTGATCTTCATTCCAAAAAGGGTATTGTGGTGGATTCCGGTTTATTTTTATCAGCAAATATATGTCAATATAAGCAAATGCATTAAACCTAGGTGAGGGAAGCATGTTTATTTTGTTTCTTGTGGTTTCACTAAACAGCAGCACAGTGGTGCAGTTGGTGGAGCTGTTGTCTCACAGCTAACCGGGTTCGATTCAGACTTTGGTTTCTGTCTGTGTGGTGTTTGCACGTTCTCCCTGTGGCCATGTGGGTTTCCTCTGGGTGCTCCTGTTTCCTCTCACATCTTAACGATGTGCAGATTTTTAGGTTGGATTGCTTCTGCACAAAAACCCCATTAGTGTGTAAGGAGTAGATGCGAAAGTGGAATTCTTGGAACTGGTGTGTGTGGGTGACCAATGGTAGGCGTGGACTCAGTGGGCCAATGTTTCCATGATGTATTTTCAATCAATCAATCACTCAGTTAAGGTCATCTTTATGGCCTGGCTCTGAATATCGCTAACTCAGCAAGAAAAAAACGTTGGATCTTCTGGTCTGTGTGACTTTGGTAATAAACCAGGTGGTCTGTTCATATATTAGGCTGCAAAAAAGCTTGAATAAAAGTTTGACAAGAGATCCTTGCAGCTCTGTTTCCACTTATTCTTCATCATCATTACATTCCCTCATGTTCAATTGACCAAAGTTCTTGGCATCATCATAAGGTACAAAATCGGCTGTAAATATCATGGTTCTTTGCTTGATTTCTCTATCCAGTTCTTCACAATTCATCATTGTACGAATAAATCTAGATGCATGATACAATTATCTACAAAACATAACAGTTTCAATTCTCACAGGACTTTGGGATGTTGTGTGCAGAATGCAACAGATTGAGTTGAGTAATGTAGGTTGTAATGTTACTCTGACAATCTGGAGTTGGCTTGATTGCTGTTAACAATTTAAGAGAAGTTCCACAGGATTTATCTTCATGGTACTTTAACCTGAAGTTATTCCCCTTCCTGAGGGGATTAACTGCATTAAGTAAAGTTGATTGTAAAGTAACTTGTACACGGTTGGCTGGATGCAGCAAGCATGATACGTGAGCATGCAAGTCAGCCAGCACATCTCTGAATCAACTGGGCTGTCTTTGTTCCCAGTGTTGTTGGCATTTCAGACTGCAGTGCCACAGGCAGGGCATTGCAACTCAGCAAACTGGTGACATGCATTTTCTAGATTTCTTCAATGGTGGAGATCAAAAGGTCCAAGTGTTTCCTATAAATACTGACCTTATATGTGAATATGACGCAATCATGTTTGTTGTCACGGTATTGGGCAAGGTACGAGATGGAGGGAAGAAGGGTTTTGGCCCAAAACGTTGCCTATTTCCTTCGCTCCATAGATGCTGCCGCACCCGCTGAGTTTCTCCAGCACTTTTGTCTACCATTGGGCAAGGTACGTTGTGAAGGCCCTGATGAAGGCAGCTCATGTATGCATGAATGCACGCACACTCACTCACTCACGCACGCACGCACGCACACACGCACGCACAATCACACACACACACTTATTGACATTGTATGCAAATGTGATGCAATCATGGAAATAGACAATCTTTTTTGGAGGCCCAGAGGAAGGCAGTGCACATTTGCGTACACACACACGCTCTCACAAAATAAAAATACACCTTCATGGAACACACACGTGGAAGTAAGCACGCACACGCTCATGCAAATACCCAACAGTTCACTGTCTTTTGAATAAATAAATCCCCATGCTCCCCATGAAAAGGTGTGTGGGAGTGTGTGTGAGATGTGAAACCATGAGTATGGTTTCTCTCATTAGGTTTATCCAAACTCATGGTGTTTATCTTTATTTTCTGATTCCGATTGGGTTAGAACAGTCATAGTTGGACCTTGTTATCACGCTTTTCTTGTTTTTGTTGGTTCATTGCAACTGTATGTGTGCATTGGTGCATATGTAAACATGCATTGATACAAGTCCATGGATATCTATGAATGACTTATTTTGTTGAATGAAGACAGCTATATTTAAGCTGTACTTCCTTGCAAAGTGTGAGCAATAATATTTCTTGCCTGTTAAATATCATAGTATTTAATTTCTGTTGCCACCTATGTTCTTAATTTAAATCTGTGTTTTATAAAGTGACGGGGGGCCGTGGGAGGGAGATGCAAAAAAAAAAGACACTGCTTAAGTATTCAAAGGAGCAATTGACAGGCTGCCACTGAAGAATGGTATTCGAGTCTGATTCATGCCCAAATAAATCTAGTTTCCTTAAATTCATCTATTCTGGAGTAAATGATGGATGGGAAGAATCCAGCTGTTAAACAAGCTACAATGGTTGGATCTTCACGACTGGCCGGAGAATTAATACTGTAGAGAGCATCTAACTAATGATCAGAAAACAGCCTTCTGAACGGTTTTATTTGACACCATTATATAAGAGTCCAGAAGATCACATGATCCATGGCTACCATTATTTTTCTTTGCATTTCCTCAAGATCAAGACTTGCTTCCACTCCAATTGCATGGCTTCGCTTCACTGGTAATTGATGAAATCTATCACAAATGGGCAGGCGGTGCCTGATGGGGTAGTGGTTTATATGGCAGTGTGTTGCTCTCACCAGTTATGGTGGACTACTCTGTGCTGGTGAAGTATGGGCAAGAGGTTCTTAGTGCTGCACAAAATGCCTCTTCTACATTTTGAGGGGACCTGGGTTAGTAAATCTCAGGAATAAAGAGGGTGTTGTATTTTTCTCATGGATGATCTGACAACATTCTCGAGTTGTTTCATTTGATGAATGGCTGAGCCTTGCCATGACATAATTGAGAATGGAGTTTTGAGAATCTTGTGCTGGGCACAATGAAACCAACTGAGTATTATCATGCCTTTAGTGCTGGATAGGTGAGCTGGAAAAGAACATTGATACTAAATGTTTGTCTTCCCAATGGATCTGAAGGATTTTTCTAGGACAGCATCGGTGGCATCCGTTCCACACTTTGTGAGGGTACAGCTGTTGTATAAATGTAGAGGACAGTTGGAATCACGGCTTCCTGATAGACCATGAGAATAGATCAGGGACTGAAGCTCACCATTTCACCTCCAACAAGCTTCTTGCTTAGTAGAGCTGATCTGGAGGACTTATGGGAAACTTTAACCCACGTTGTCTCCATTTGAGAACCAAGATCACCCCAATCTCTACAGGCGAGCTGCCGATGATACTTACATTAGGTTGCAGGGCAAGTTCTGCCTCTGTTATCTTCTTCATTGTAATATACAAAGCTTATACTCAATATCCACAAACAAGAGTGCTCTGTCCACCTGCAATGATCATACATTGCCATTCTCCAATTATGACTCAATGCAGGAGCATGGAAAATGTGGACCATTTCCAATATATCTGGAGACAGTGATGGTAAATACTGATATGAAAATTTACCATGGCATTCAACATGCCAGCAGAGCCTTTGGGTGACTAAAGAAAAGGGCATTTGACTGGGTGACTGGTACAAAGTCACAGAACCTTAGAGTTAAGAAGGGTCTCGAATTAAAAATGTCACCCATTCCTTCTCTCCAGAGAGGCTGCTTGTCCCGCTGAGTTACTCCAGCATTTTGTCTCCATCTTCGAACCTTAACCAGTTCTCTTTGTGCCACTGTATGATCTGTGCACAGCCGTGGATCACGGAGATCCCTTTTGAATCCAAAGAAAAAATAACAACGTTATTAACTCTGTACCTCAATAATAATAAAAGAAAAGTTCACAAATATACACAAAATGACTCAAAGTACTGAAGTCACTCAATAGGTCAGGCAGCATCTCTGAAGAACATGGATCGGTGATATTTTCGGTCGAGATCCTTCTTCACCAATATACAGCCTATCCCTAGTTTGTGTAATCTAAACCTATGGTCCATGTTTCTCCCAAACCCGTTTCCAGAATGTATCAACTTGCTTGCCGTCCTGCCCTATTATTATCTATGAAGCAGTCTACATCAATTAATTTTTCTTTAATTGAGTCAGGTCGGGGGGAATTCCCCCCATCATGGGCACCATGTAATCCCGTGCTACCTGCTCCATGGTCGGATAGACGGTGACTAAACCGACATCCCCACCTGGTTTGCCAGGTGAGGAGGGGGCTGTGGCCACCCAGCAGGACCAAAAACAAGACCTGTCAAGGGGCGGATGAGCTCCTCGCGAGCCAGCGGCCATCCACACTTCAGTAGAAGTTGCGATCACTGTCGTACATAGCATTGTAAGGTATGCCCGTCGGAAACCAGCACCACTGCGTCGCTAATGTTTTCAACGATTTAATAATAAAATAACAATTAATTGAGCTTCTTGCAATTTGGTGTCAGTCTAATGACAGCAGCTGTTGGGAGAATGGAGTTTGTTTGTGGGAGAGAGAGAGAGAAGCAATGTTTCTGCTTCTGTATCTGTGCTGTGGTTGTTTTATTTTTGTGGTTAAATGCAGATCTTCTCAAAAGATTTCATTCCAGAGTTGGTTTCATACTAATAATGACGCTACTGTAATTTATAGAAGGTAAATTGATATACATTTTAAAAGTCCAATATGCCAAAATGATAATGATCTGCCTTCTGGTGTCGCTGGTACTGGATCTTGACAATTATCAGATGTGTACTGGGAGAAGTAATCTCACTGCACCCCAGATGGTCAGAGAAATGAAAATCTCAGACCATTCACATGGCCGTGCCTCATTAGCATTTGCTCGGTCAGCTACAGTTGGCATGAGGTGATGGGCAAGTCACCAACAATGGAGATGGTGGGGAAGGGAAATTTGCTCGCTACTCTGTGGCGTCAAGCTGGTAATAAGGCCTTGAAGAGCTGGAGGCCATCTGGGACAACATGGCAGAAAACAAGCACGGTCCACAGCAAATGTAGCCAGGCTTTGCTTCATTTCTGGTACAGCCTCACTGATCCCTTAATAATGTTTCCATATTTGCTCAAAATCAAGTGGGCTTGAGCTGATAATATTTGTAAACACTCCCCTGAATTTTTTTTTGCCAGCATGTTTGGTGAGCTAAGTAAGCATGGCTGAGTGTCACTATGCAACTGAGTCCTGACAAAAATGGACAAAACCCAGACTGAAATGGTGTTAGAGTGATTCACACTCATAAAAAAGCCGAAGCCAGGACCACATGCTTCCTGATAGGACCTCATCTCATTATTCTTTGCTGCATAGTTTAGTGTTTAGTTTAAAGTTGCGGCATGGAAACATACCCTTTGGCCCATTGAGTCCAAACCAACCATCAATCTCCCGTTCACCTTGGTTCTCTGTTATCCCACTGCCTACATATTAGGAACTGATATGAAGCACAATCCATTCTGGATGAAGCCAGAATCAGACCAGGGAATGAGTGCTACCTTGTAGGCTGAAGTGTCCTCTATGATGTTTGTGGCGAGCAAGGAGAACACTGTAAAACATATCTGCGCACTGCTGCTGCTTCACACAAAGATTATATGGGCAGGAGCACTTCAAATATTAGATCTTGGAGAAGCCTTTTTGTAGAACCTACTCTGTTATGCACCTTGTCTGTAGCTGTAACACTATATTCTGTACGTTATTGACTGTAATCATGTGTGGATGATTTACTTGGACATTACGCAAAGCAACGTTTTTCACTGTATTTCAGTACATGTGACAATAATAAACCAATACTAATGCCAATGCCAAAGTCCAACTTTAAACAGTTCTCAACTTTCAAAATCTTTTTTTCCCCAAGATTTAATATATGCGTAACTAAAGGTAGATGATACCAGCGTAGTTAAATAATTAAAGTCAATGGTGTCAAAAGTGAATATACTGGAACGCTATGTGTAAGAAGTAACTGCAGATGCTGGTTCACACCGAAGATAGACACAAAATGCTGGAGTAACCCAGCAGGACAAGCAGCATCTCTGGAGAGAAGGAATGGTTGATGTTTCAGGTCGAGACCCTTCACTCTCAAGACCCGTCATGTCACCTATTCTTTCTCTCCAGAGATGCTGCCTGTCCCGCTGAGTTACTCCAGCATTTTTTGTCTATACTGGAACTCTAGTCAAGTTTTGTGGAAATTAAACCCAAATGAAGAGCATTCTGTTAAATACAATGAATGGGCTGTATATCTCCATGTGTCTTACATGCATTTTTGTAAAGGAAACATTAGTCAACCAAACCTGTCAATTTAAATAACATCATCCATACAAATTGGCAAAGGATTAGAGCTCTTCATGCGGTTGAAAAGAGTTGATTTTCTTACAACATATCTGTTTTTGACCGTCTTTTAACTTCCTTCCCCAAGATTTCTCCCCGAATTTTATCCTACATATATTCCCAAGTTATTCCTGCCTATTTCTTACAATTTCTCCCCTGCTTTCACTGGCATCCTGTCTGTGCCCTTGTAATTTGCTCTGCCTCCTTCCTTCCCTGCTCTAATCCTGTTTTTCTCTCTCTCTCACTCTCTTTTTTCTCATTTTGTCCCTGTGGCTGTTTCTCTTGCTCTCTGTTTCTCTCTTTGTTTTATACTTATCCTGATCATAGGTTATGTAAAAACATCTGCTGTTAAATGGAATCCCCTTGCCTTTCTCTCTGTCCCTTACCCTTCAACTAATATATATGCCTCTGCTCTTGTGTGATCCACCCAATCCCTTTCCATCTCTGTCTTTGTCTCCCTCCTGTCTTGTTTGAATGTGTATTTGCAAATGCTTGTCTTCCTCTCCCTTTGCTGTCTGTTCCATGACTACTTATGTTGCTAAATGAAACTCCCCTGAGAATGAGCATTGATTGGCCTTCTATTTAAAGAATTGAAAAAATCAAAATCAGTCTTTAGTCATAATCTTTCAACAGAATGCTACTTAAACAATTGAAAATATTGTACTATTTTTTAATTACCCTGCTAATGAAATCCTCAATGGATTAATTAAAGGTTCAGTCAATTAAATTCTGTGAGATCCAAGTGTTCCTGAAGATTAGAATTTTCTTTCAAGACATGAAATAATCACATATAGATACAAAATACTGGAGTAGCTCAACGGGACAGACAGCATCTCTGGAGAGAAGGAATGAAGAGAAATTAATTCCTTCTCTCCAGAGATGCTGCCTGTCCCGCTGATTTACTCCAGCATTTTGTGTCTATCTTCGGTTTAAACCAGCATCTGCAGTTCCTTCCTACTCAAGAAATAATCACACATGGCTCAAAACCGTTTGCTCAACTACAAGCCAATTGGTGAAGAGGTTTCCCTTTAATGTGACACACACTTTCTCTTTTGTCATAAAATAGTTCGAGTATATTTTGAAATGTCAGTATTGAATCTTGCTCTCCTTATTTACAGTGACTTGAGTGAGAATCGGATTCCAGCTCTTCCCAGGAAAGCTTTCCGTGGAATCGTTGACATCAAAAATTTGTGAGTAGAGATGACATCCAAAATATGTTGACATCAAAAATGTGTAGAGATGACATCAAAAATATGTTGACATCAAAAATGTGGAGCTGTGTCATAACATTTTGTAGATGGCATGCATTTGACATCATCAGTTTGTGAGTAGTGTCATCATTTTTTGTAAGTGCCATGAATTTGATGTCAAAAATGTGTGAGTGGTGTTGAATTTTTGGTTTACATTCTGGGAGCTTGCAACAGACCTTTATATAGGTAATCATCTACAACAAATGATTTCCTCCGCCCTGCCAGGATGCATGTGCATGATTTTGCAATGAATCAAATAACATCCCTGATAATATTATATTATAATAGAAACAGAAAATGCTGGAAACACTCAGCAGGTCATGCAGCATCTGTGAAGTGGGAACTCAAGTCAATGTTACAGGACAAAGATCTCTCATCAGAATGATTCTTAACCTCAACCTTGATCCTTTCCTTTTCATTTCTCTGATGCACTCTAACTGGTTGTGCATTTGGAACACTTTATTATTTTTATTTCAGATTTACAGCACCAATAGATATTTCTTTTACTTATATTTACTGTTGAAAATGTCTGTGCTGTGTAAATGAAAATGATCTTCTCAGTTTAAATGTTTTAATTAATCTGTCAGAGGCTTGTACAAAAGTAATTTTTATCCTTTCTTCCCGTCTATCTTGTACCTAAGCTGGGTGTGGACAGAAGAGGTTTCACTACATCTACTTTGAGCTTGTCATTTCTGAAATTGGCACTAGTGTGCTGTTAAAGAGTAAACGTTTCTTCCCAGCTGCACCCATCCTCTTACATTGAAAAGGAAGCCAGAAATGTAAACGATAAGAAGATTTGGTTGTGAATTCTAAATACATTTATTTAATTTTCAACATTACAAACTGTAGTGATAATTTTCTGATAATGTTTGATCTAAACCTATAACCTATATTTTCCTGCAGTTAATTGACCAGTTGACCCTGTTGTTTGATTAAGCTAGCATTAATCTACATCATAGCATAATATATAAGCAACCTCTGAAATATGTAAGAACATATGAAAATCGGTACAATAAAAGACCCATTGGCCACTTAAACGTCCTCCACCATTCACTATATTTAAATGTATTCTGCTTCAGGTCTCATCTGCTTTTCTGGGCCAGTTCTCCTAAAGGGCCTGTCCCACTTATGTGTCCTTGGCATGCAAATTACGCAACCTCGTGGTCGTGTTGAGCCACGATGGTCCGGCGAAGGTCGGGCGCGATTACATGCATACGCACAGCCGTCTGAAGCGCGTGACGTCATTTGAAGATGGACACAAAGCTGGAGTAACTCAGCGGGACCAGCATGGAAAGGGTGACGTTTCGTGTCGAGACTCTTCTTCACTCTTCTTCTGTCTGAAAAGAAGGGTCTTGACCCAAAAAGTCACCCATTGCTTCTCTCCAGGGATGCTGCCGGTCCCGCTGAGTTACTCCTGCATTTTGTGTCTATCTTCAATTTTCTTGGCCCCGCTCTGGGAGTAGAAGTGGGGGCGGATCCGGACCGAGTTTGGCGATCGTTTGTGTGCTTCTGCTGCAATTGAAGGCGAGACATTGCGTTGCGCCAGGGTCTTGGGCCTGTCCCACTTTTGGCCGTCAGTTCCGCGACAGGCCGTTGGCGCGCGAAGATTTTGTTCACTCCAAAGATTTCGGAGCCCCGCACGATGTCGCACACAACTACATACCCCTCCACGCTTCTAAGTGGGACCGGCCCCGCGCAGCCATACGATGCCCGTACGCCTCAACGTGACCACGAGGTCGCGTAATTTGCATGCCAAGGACACGTAAGTTGGACAGGCCCTTAGGCTTCAGATCCATAGAAAAGTACAGCATGGGAACAGGCCCTTCAGCTCACAATATCAGTGCTGAACATGATGCAAAGATCTTATCTGCCTGCATATAATCCATATGTCTCCTTTTTCCTGAAATATTCACCTGCCTATCCAAAAGTATCTTAAAAACCACCGTCGTATCTGCCTCAACTGCCACCCCCGAGAGCACATTGCACGCACTAACGACCCTCTCCGATCTTTCAAACTTATCTATCTCTTCTTTTAATAATCTGGCCACAAACATGCAGGGTAGAGAACCCTAAGAGAAAAAAGTCCTGTAGACCTCAGCGTTGAATGACCAACTTCTTGTAACTGTGTTGCCTCTTTTGAGTCGGAAGACTCCAACATCTGTGGGAAGGAACTACAGATGTTGGTTTACGTTGACGGCTGACACAAAATGCTGGATTAACTCAGTTCAGGCAGATAATAAGGAATAGGAGACGTTTCGGGTCCAGTCCCTTCTTCAGACGATCTGATGAAGGGTCTCGACCCAAAATGTCACATTCCTTTTCTCTAGAAATGCTGCCTGACTCGCTGAGTTGCTCCAGCACTTTGTGTCACACTCCTACATCTAATCTCTATGCCCTCTCAGTTCTTCAAATTTTAAGAAGCAGATTCCTCATTCTTCTAAACTCTGCGAAAATACAGATGTAACTTTCTTATCCATTTATGATGGAATTCTTTCATCACAGCAACTAGCTGAGTGAATCTGTTCTGGACTGCATTCAATGCTGGTAAATGCTTATTTAAACAAGGGATCCAATAAAGTGCCTAATCCTCCTGGGGCGGCCTCAGCAACATCTGGTACAAATATCTCAATACTTTCCAGTTTCCAAATCCCAACCCCTTTGCAATTGTTTCCCATCCTGAGGCAACAGAGCACAACTAGAAGTCCTCTTTCACTGAAGCTTTATTATAGTGCACTCCTTGATAATCAAAGACAGAGCTTTGCTCAAAGGAGCTCTTCTGTCAAATCTGATATCTCACTGGCAAAAAGATGTTGTGACTGATTGTATTTACAAATACCAGCATTCCAGGCCTTTGTCTGTAAACAGCCTTATCTGAACCCTAACAGTGTTGATCCAACCCATTTTCCACCTCAGTATCACTGTTACTGATCCTCTCTTACTTTCTGTAATGAGTGTTTGCTTTCTCCTGCCTCCTGCAACCCATGTTCTGTTCCTGACGTCTATTTATGGTGTCTTCCTGGAAAACTATTTCCCTGCTGTCCCCTTTCACCCTGCTGGGACCCTTTGGCACCTGTCACTGAAAGTAAGGGTTTTGGCCCGAAAAGTCACCTATTTCCTTCGCTCCATAGATGCTGCTGCACCCGCTGAATTTCTCCAGCATTTTTGTGTACCACTGAAAGTAAGCATGCAGGTACAGCAGGCAGTGAAGAAAGTGAATGGCATGTTGGCCTTCATGACAGGAGGAGTTGAGTATAGGAGCAAATAGGTCCTTCTACAGTTGTTCAGGGCCCTAGTGAGAACACAGCTGGAGTATTGTATGCAGTTTAAGTCTCCAAATTTGAGGAAGGACATTCTTGCTATTGAGGGAGTGCAGCATAGGTTCACAAGGTTAATTCCCGGATGATGGGACTGTCATATGTTGATAGAATGGAGCAGCTGGGCTTGTACACTCTGGAATTTAGAAGGATGAGAGGGGATCTTATTGAAACATATAAGATTATTAAGGGTTTGGACACACATGAGGCAGGAAACATGTTCCCGATGGTGGGGGAGTCCAGAACCAGGGGCCACAGTTTAAGAATAAGGGGTAAGTCATTTAGAACAGAGATGAGGAAAAACCTTTTCTCACAGAAAGCAGTGGAGGCCAATTCTTTGTATGCTTTCAAGAGAGAGTTGGATAGAACTCTTAAAGATAGCGGAGTCAGGGGAAATGGGGAAAAGGCAGAAACGGGGTGCTGAGTGTGGATGATCAGCCATGATCACAGTAAATGGTGGTGCTGGCTCGAAGGGCCGAATGGCCTACTCCTGCATCTATTGTCTATAGTAATGGTGAAGAATGAACATGAGGCAGAAAGGAATAAAATATTCTGTAAAACAAATGGAAAATAAATTGCTTTGAAAGTTGGCCTCAGTCTCCAAGGCTTAGTGCTTTTGGATGAATTTCTCCCAGCACTTTAAGGACAATGATAATAGATGGTGTCAGGAAAGGTGCAAATATGCAACATGACCAAAATCCCAGTGCTATTTTGTTAGTGGGGGCAGAATAATTGTAAAATTCATATGGACAATAATGGACAAATTTCACATACCCAAATATGTTTCATTCATAATAATTAAATTTGGACCTGATCAAATCAATCCTTATATTCAGAATCAGAAAAATGAATAATTTATGCTCTAGTATCTACATCATATTTCCCCATTATTTTAAACATTTCTAAAACAAGAATATTATAATTTACAGATTCCAGTAATTAATTAATCTCACCAGCATAAGCTTAAAAAAAGCACAAGATGGTTGCAAGATCACATATTGCTTTTTTTTTTTTAACAAGGCTAAGTGAAATAGTTGCAGTGATTTATATTTATTGAGGGAATGCTTCATGGAATGCATGCAGTTAGACACAAGAGAGAGCTAATTTATCTTACAATATATTGTAATTCTTAATTACTCTTCCCAGCAGCTTTATTGAAGCCATGAACTCTGAATATGTCATTTTGTTAATGCTCTCTCTTTCACATCCATTTTATTATTCAGTTGCCTTCCAAACGTTCGGAAGGATGCATCTTTTTTCTTCTCCAGCTTTTCAATGGAATTGTTTTCCACTGAAACTGGATTTCAGTGAAGAATTCCCTGTTGCGGACGGGATGCCATGAGATGTGAATGAAGATTGTTCCCGATGTTGGGGAAGTCCAGGACAAGAGGTCACAGCTTAAGGATAAGGGGGAAATCCTTTAAAAACGTGTAAAATGAGAATAACTTTTTTCACACAGAGAGTGGTGAATCTCTGGAACTCTCAGCCACAGAGGGTAGTTGAGGCCAGTTCATTGGCTATATTTAAGAGGGAGTTAGATGTGGCCCTTCTGGCTAAGGGGATCAGGGGGTATGGAGAGAAGGCAGGTACGGGATACTGAGTTGGATGATCAGCCATGATTATATTGAATGGCGGTGCAGGCTCGAAGGGCCGAATGGCCTACTCCTGCACCTAATTTCCATGTTTCTATGTTTCTAAGTGACCTTTCACTTTTGGCAGCTGAGTAAATTAGTTCCAATCCAGACAGATCGTCTCCTCCATGGAATTGAAATTAGACCATAAGACCATGAAGACTAGGAGCAGAATTATGCCATTGTGTCTACTATGCCATTCGATCATGGCTGATCTATTTTTTTCCGCTCAACCCCATTCTCCTGCCTTCTCACCATAACCTTTATGCCCTTACTAATCAAGTAGTTTTGGGATTCATAAAGGGAATTGGTCACTGTTGTGAATGCTCATAATACAACATTGATTGACACATCATTGAGAATCAAACAAGGTTTGAAATTCTCCACATCCCTTGGCCCACTTCACCAAAACTAGAATAAGTCATTCATCTCATCGTAGGTCCTATCTGTATGTAAATTGGTTGCATATTAGCCATATGACTACACTAATCTACCTCAAGTACTTTGGACAATCAAAGTCTGGAAAAGATGCTGTATGGTTAGAATATAGAACATAGAACAGCACAAGAACAGGCCCTTCATTACTGAACATGACCATTACTGGCTGCCAAGACTATTACTTAGCTACCTGCACACAACTTGCCCTGCACATCTTTTTTTACATTGCCCCTGTCACCTTAAACCTATGCCTTCTAGTATTTGAATTTTTTCCATCCTGGGAAATGATTCTGATTGTCTACCCTACCTAAGCCTCCATAATGTGATGTACTTCTTTCAGGTTTCCCTGCATCCTCTGGCATTCCAGAGAAAACAATCCAAGATTTTCCGATCTCTCTGTGTAGATAATACCCCCCAAATCCAGGCATCATTCTGGTAAACCTCCTCTGCACCCTTTCCAAAGCCTCCACAACCCTCCCTGTAATGGGGTGAGCAGAACTGCTCACAATCTATAAATGCAGCCTAATCAACATCCTATAATACTACATCATGTCTTCCTGACTCTTATACTCAATGCCCCAACCTGTGAAAGCCAGCAAACCATATGCTTTCTTCACCACTCTATATACTTGTGTTGCCACTTTCAGGGAGTTATGGACTTAAACTCCAAGGTTCCCCCAACGTCAATGCTGTTAAGATTAATGCATTTAATTGTATATATTTTCCGTTACATTTGACCTCCTAAAATGCAACAGCTCACACTTACTTGGATTAAACTCAGTTGTAATTTCTTCCCCTCTATTGCCATGTTTTTATATGCAAAATGCACCCTGTGCTTTTTCTTTTGACCTTTACACATCAACCTTCCATAATCTCTGAATCACCTGAAACTCATTGAATATAAAACAGTACAGAACACTACAGGAACAGGCTCGTTGGCGCACCATGCCTGCATCATCCAGGATACCAAACTACCTTATCCCACTGTCTGCCCATTGGCTGTGCCCCTCTATTCCCTGCCCGCTCACGTGTTGGTCTAAATACCTCTTACATGTTGCTATCATATCTCCATCCACCACCTCACCTGGCAGCGTATTCCAGGCATTTACTGCCTTTTGAACAAAACAGGTTGCTCCCATATCTCCTTAAACTTATCCAATTTCACCCACAAATCTATGCCTTCTATTATTTGCCATTTCCACCCTGGGTAAATGACTCTGGTTCTCGACCCTATTTATGCCTCATAACTTTATATGGTGCCATCAGTTCGCTGCTCAGTAGCCGACGCACCAAAGAAAACAATGCAAGTTTTTCCAAGCTTTCTCTATACCTAGTACTCTCCAATGTAGGCAACATTCAGGTAAACCTCTTTTGCACGTTCTCTTTCCTTCCTATAGTGTGGCAATCAGAATTGCACACAACACTCCAAATGTGGCCCAACCAAAATATTATACTGCTGCAACATGACTTCCCAGTGTTTATGCTCAACACCCAGACCGATGAAGTCTAGAATGTCATACACCCACCTTATTAACATGTGTTGGCACCTTTCATGGAGCTTTCATATCAGTGTTCCTTGCATACCCTGTCTTTATAACCAATAAGTAATAATAGTAATAATAATAATAATAATAATAATAATAATAATACACTTTATTGTCATTTGTAAATACATACAATGAAATTAGGGTTAGGGTAAAGTGGAAAAGCTGGAAAGAATGATCAGCACAGATGTGAAACAGTGGCTTGGACTTCCACGATGCTTAAGTGCTGTCGGAATGTACGGGAGTGGCAAATTGGAATTGCCCATTGCAGGACTTGTGGAAGAGTTCAAATGCACTAAAGCAAGGTTGGTCATGAGCCTCACTGAATCTGAAGATACTGGTCCAAACAGCGGCCCCCAGTGTGGCAAAGGGGGTGAAGTGGACCCCATCTGAAGCCATTCAGAGTGCTAAGTCTGCTCTTCATTTCCGGGATGTGGTTGGCCAAGTCCAACACGGGAGAGCCGGGCTTGGACTCGTCCCAAAAGCTCCTCAATGGCACAAGGCAACATCGGTGCAGAAGAGATGGCTCGTGGTGGAGGAGGTGAGAAGACGGGAGGAGGCAGAACGACATGCCAAGACCAAGCATGTCAATGGCCAAGCAGGGCCAATGGACTAACTGGGAGAGCCTGGAAAAGAGGAAACTCAGCTGGCATGACATCTGGCAAATGGAAGGATCTCGGCTAAGTTTTGTCATCAGAGCCACTTATGATGTTCTATCATCACCCCAGAACCTGAAGCAGTGGTTCGGAGAAGACCCCATTTACTCCTTTTGCCAAGCACATGCATCACTAAGGCACATTATAACAGGATGCACTATGAACCTCGGCCAAGTTCTCAGACAGCTGGCATCAATCCTGGAACAGTGGCGTAAGATCATAAATGTTTCCCCACAAACATCGGCAGGAAGTGTCCACTTCACAACATTTGTACCAGCAGGCCAACCTCTAGAGCACCAGATATCATCAAAGGATGCAAGCATTCTGCAGCCTGCTCGGGATTGGAAGTGGACTAAAAAAAAAAGCTTGTGCTTTCCCCCAGACATAGTGGGTACAACACTCCGGCCAGACATGGTCCTGTGATCCACAACAGCCAAGTTGGCATATGTTGTGGAATTGACAGTTCCATGGGAAGATGGTGTTGAAGAAGCTTATGAGAGGAAAAAGACCAAGTCTGAACTGGCTACTGAAGCTTCCCAGAATGGCTGGAAGACCAAGATTTTCCTTGGCGAAGTTGGATGCAGGGGACTTGTTGCTACATCTATGACCAGGCTATTAAAGAAAATGGGGGTGAGGGGTCGCTCCCTCCAACAAGCAATCAAATCATTATCAAATTCTGCAGAAAAAAGCAGTAATTGGCTTTAGATCAAATGGAGAGACAACAATTGGGGTGCAAGATGAAGACAGGCGGGTATGGAATTGAGGGGGATGTAACTGGGACGCCAGGTATCACCATTGAGCCATCTGGAGATGTTGTGGGCTTATCAATGAAACGTCAAAGAAGGAGGGTGCCCACCTGATGACCCCGATGACGAAACTACCCTACCTTTCACCACTCCAATCCCACTGCAAATAGCAAGAGTGCCGATTTATAACAGGGATTGAAACATCAAGTCCTATTAACTCTACTAATCAAGCGCACTGCCCGAGCAGAGCTCCAACATATCAGATAAATAAATAACGACAATGAAAACAGCAAAAACGGCAAGAAAAACGTCATCGTCAGAATGTGCAATATTGCATAGTATAGTGTTATAGCAGTACAAAACATTGGCTATAGTGGGTGTGTGTTCAGTGCAGAGTTCAAAGTGGTGATGGCCTTGGGGTAGAAACTGTTAATCTTGTGCTGTGTGATTTGATGGACCTGTAACGCTTTCCTGAGGGCAGAAGGGCAAACAAGTGATGTGCGTGATGAGATGAGTCCTTTAGGATGTGTGATGCCTTTCGCAGGCAACGAGAGCTATAGATCTCTTCCAGGGCAGGCAGGTGTGTGTTGGTGATCTTCTGGGCTGTGTTGATGATTCTCTGCAGATTCTTCTTATCAGCCGCAGAACTGTTGCCATACCACACCTGGATGCCATGTGTCAGGACACACTCTATGTAGCAATGGTGGAATGACACTAGCAGCTGTTGTGGCAGATTGACTTTCCCGAGTGATAACCATATAACCATATAACAATTACAGCACGGAAACAGGCCATCTCGGCCCTACAAGTCCATGCCGAACAAATTTTTTCCCCTTAGTCCCATCTGCCTGCATTCGTACCATAACCCTCCATTCCCTTCTCATCCATATGCCTATCCAATTTATTTTTAAATGATACTAATGAACCTGCCTCCACCACTTCCACTGGGAGCTCATTCCACACCGCCACCACTCTCTGCGTAAAGAAGTTCCCCCTCATATTACCCCTAAACTTCTGTCCCTTAATTCTGAAGTCATGTCCTCTTGTTTGAATCGTCCCTATTCTCAAAGGGAAAAGCTTGTCCACATCAACTCTGTCTATCCCTCTCATCATTTTAAAGACCTCTATCAGGTCCCCCCCTTAACCTTCTGCGCTCCAGAGAATAAAGACCTAACTTATTCAACCTTTCTCTGTAACTTAGTTGCTGAAAGCCTGGCAACATTCTAGTAAATCTCCTCTGTACTCTCTCTATTTTGTTGACATCCTTCCTATAATTGGGCGACCAAAATTGTACACCATACTCCAGATTTGGTCTCACCAATGCCTTGTACAATTTTAACATTACATCCCAGCTTCTATACTCAATGCAGGATCTTAGGAAGTAAAGTCGTTGTTGTGCCTTCTTTACCAGGGAGTTCATGTTAGTTTACCACTTGAGATCTGCTGAGATGTGGGTGTCCAGGAACCTGAAACTGGAGACTCTGTCCACTCTTTCTCCATTTATGTGCAGTGGGGGATGTCCCCCACATCATGCGTAGCTGCAGAAATTAGATCTTGAAGTTTAGAAGAATGAGAAATTGTCTAATTGAGGCATATAAGATCATTAGGAAATGCGACATAGTGGATGCCAGATGTTTTAACAATTATGAAAATCAAATGAGAGGTCATGGTTGCAAGATCAGGAGGCGGTCCCCTTAGAATTGAGGTTTGTCTCAACTTCTCATAATGGGTGGTGAATCTCTGGATTTCTCTACCCCAGAAGACCGTGGAGACTGGCTCTCTAGAGGTATTTGAAGTGGAGATTGAGACATGTCTGAAAGATCGTCAGATTGTGCAGGACTTGATAGTTGGAGGAAAGTAGCTTTTTCCTGAACCTAGTGGTATGGAACTGGAGGCATCTGTACCACCTGCGTAATGGTAGCACTGAGAAGTGGGCAGGGTGGGGATTCTTGCGGCAATGCTTTATGTGGCTGCTTTCAGTGGAGGGGAGGACTGTGCCTGTGGTGGACAGAGCTGAGTTCATCACTCTCTCTACCCTCTTGCATTCCTGTGTATTGGTATTGCCATGCAAGGACACAATGCTGTCAGGATATTTTCAACAATGCACCAGTTGATGTTCTATACGTATTTGGTGACATGCCTATTCTCTTTCATTTCATTGGGCGGCACAATAGCGCAGTGGTAGAGTTACTGCCTTGCACCATTCATTCCTGACTCCAGGTACTATCTGTATGTAGTTTGTGTGTTCTCCCTGTGATCGCGTGGGATTTTTCCCGGGCTCCAGTTTCCTCCCACAATCCAAAAATGTGCAAGTTTGTAGGTTAATTGGCTACATTTAGCTACAAGGGACAATAATGTGTAGGATAGAACTAATGTACGGGTGGTCACTGGTCAGCGTGGAAACGATGGGCCAAAGGGCCTGTTTCCACACAGTATTTCTGAAACTAAAAACTAAAACTAAAACCTCTTAGAAAGTAGAGGCATTGAAGCATCTTCTTCATGATTACATCTGTGTACCGGATCCAGGGCAGGTCATCCAAGATGTTGAGGAATTTGAAGCTGCTAACTCTCTCTGCTGCCAATCTATCAATGGAAACTGGCATAAAGCTTCCAGGAATCCCCTTTCTGAGTCCAGGATTAATTTTTTTGGTTTTGTTGGCATTAAGCAAGAGGATTTTGTTGTGGCCCACATAAGCAGGTGTTCTCTGTTTTGCCTGTAAGCTGACACATCGCCACATCCACGGCAACCCTTTTGGCCTTCGCATTAAACTTATTTGCCTTATTAGTAGGTCCTATCCCTCTCAGCCTTCCCTGCCTGTCTAAATGTCTCTTCAAAATAGTGTTTTTAGTTTAGTTTAGCGATCAAGCACGGAAACAGGCCCTTTAGCCCACCAAGTCCATGGCGACCAGTGATCCCCGCACATTAACACTATCCTACACACACTAGGGACAATTTGCACTTATACCAAGCCAATTTACCTACATATATATAAATCTTTGGAGTGTGAGAGGATACCGAAGATCTCAGAAAACCCACAAGGTCACGGGGAGAATGTACAAACTCCGTTCAGACAGCATCTATAGTCAGGATCGAACCCGGGTCTCTGGCACTGTAAAGCTGTGGTCATATAGTGGTCGTGTCTGATTTGACCATCTCTTTTGGCAGCGATTCCAGATATCAACCACTCTCCCTGTGAAAAAAACAACTTACCCCTTGAATCCCCTTTTCACTCTTTCCACTCTTCTTAAAGCTATGCCCTCTATCACGGGAAATAGATTCTGACTATTTACCCTATTCATGCCTCTCATAATATTATATGCAGTACCACTGCCCGGTCACACTACAGTATTTGTGAGAATATAGCAACACGTGGATAGAGTGGTTAAGAGGGCTTTTGGTATGCTTGCTTTCATTGATTAGGGCTTGAGTACAAGAGTCAGAATGGCATGATGCAGCTCTGTAATACTTTGGTAAGGGTGTATTTGGAGTATTGTGTACAGTTGGTGTTCTCTCATTGAAGGAAGGATCTTGAGGCTTTGACAAGGGTGCAGAAGACGCTTACTAGAATGCTGCCTGGATTAGAGGCATTAGTTACAGGGAGAGGTCCCATTTAAACTTGAATTGTTGACTTGGACAGACTTGGATTGGAGGTGGCTGGAACCCTTTGCCGGGGGTGGTAGTGGAGGTGGATACATTAAAGGCATTTAAGAGGCTGTTGGATAGGTACATGGTTATGCAGAGAATGGAGGAATATTGATATGACTGGGCCTTCTTCACCACCTTGTCCGCCTGACTTGCACCTTTCAGGGAACAAGTCAACTGTACTCTCAGACTTCTCTCTTCTACCTCTCCAGACATCTACCATTTATCGTGTATGTCCTGCACTGGTTTGACATACCAGAATGCATCACCATACACTTGTCAGAGCTAAATTTAATTTGCCATTCCTTGGCTCACCTTCCCAACTGATGTAGATACTGTTTTAAACTTTGATATTTTTCCTCACTCCTGAGCCACAATGTTAGTGTCACTTGTAAATTTACTAGCAATCTACATTGTCATCCATTTGGTTCATGTACTGTAAAGTTTATTCTTATCGCGTCCACACACAAGATCAGAAGTTGTTCAGCCAGAGCTGAACCCACTTCTCGGCATCTGCATACAATGGTGTCTGTCTTGCGCTTCTTGTGCTTCTTGTGCATGGTGGTGGAAAGATTGGTGGAAACACGGCCGCGACGTGAACGCTCTTTCCTTGACCCCATGTACTGTAGATAATGAACAACAATGAACTCAGCACTGACCTTTGTGGCAGTCCAATAAAAAACAACCTTCCTCAGCTACTCTTTAACTCCATCCAATTTTGAATCAATTTGGCCAGCTCATTTTGGATTCCATGCAACCTAACCTTCCAGAGTAGTTCACCATCTGTTGTCCATTGCATCACCATGCTGCCATTCATCTTCATTACCATCCTATCTACATGCGTTGCCACTTTCTGTGGACTTGAACCCCATGGTCCCTCTGTTCATCGACATTCCTTGGCTCCTTACCATTTACTGAACACTTCCAGTTAGCTCTGGTTGTTCCATTGAAATCCGCAAAAAAGACTTTTTTTAAGATCAGTGAGCTGGATAATAATGCTGAAAGGTTGAAAGCAGAATATGCCTTATATTCAGTGGGCCAAATTTCAGGCCAGATGCTCCTTTCAAGCAGTAATGAAAGTTCCTACAGAAGATCGGGGATAAAATTGCTTCTCTTGCACTGAGAGTCATAGAGTAACACAACATCGAAACAGCCCTTCGGCCAACCAATATGCCCCATCTACACTAGTACCACCTGCCTGTATATCCCTCTAAACCTATCCTATCCTGTCCAAATGTTTTTTAAATGTTGTGATAGTAGCTGCCTGGACTACCTCCTCCAGTGGTGTGTTCCTTATACCTAACACCATTTGTGTAAAAAAAAAAATTGCCCTTCTGTTAAATATTTCTCTCCTCACCTTAAACCTATGTCCTCTGGTCCTTGATTCCCCTACTCTGGGTAAAAGACACCATGCATTTACCCTATCATTCCTCTCATGATCTTATGCACCTCTACAAGATCACACCTCATGCTCCTGCTCTCCAACGAACAAAGTCCTAGCCTGCTCAACTTCTCCCTATAGCTCCGACCCTCTAGTCCTGGCAACATCCTCGTAAATCTTCTCTGCACCCTTTCCAGCAGTTCATCATTTTGCTATATTCCAGGGTTAATTTATTTTTTCTGAACAAAGTTCTCAATTATTTATTTGGGATAAGCTAAGAATTTAGTGAGTGGAATTAACTATATGTTTATTTCAACGAGCTGACCTTGGTGCAATATGCTAAATGACCACCGCTTCCTGTGCAGTTTGATCCATAATTCTATTATTTCTACCACCTGCTTTTTAAATAGCTTTTATTTATCTCATTGTCAGCAAGGTGTAATACATTGTTTTATTTATAGTGTGTTTAGTTGCTCCCAAAAACATTATGTGCCCAACACAGAAATACAACACCATTCAGTTTTCAATAGCAAACAGCATTCAAAATAAGATTATACAGGCTACAGTGAAGTGAAGCTCACTCCTCATTGCTCCCTGAGACATTCCCCATGGAAAGTGCAAAACAAAATTAGGGCCAGTGGGATAGGCCATTCAATGTTGCAGGAAAACACTTTTTGAACAAATGAATGGTTTAAGCTATAGGCTTAAAAACCTTATAGGAAGGAAATGCAGATGCAGGTTTACACTGAAGATAGACACAAATTGTTGGAGTAATGGGGCTGTCTCACTGTACGAGCTAATTCAAGAGCTCTCCTGAGTTAAAAAAAAAATCAAACTCGTGGTAAGCACGTAGAATGTACGTAGCGGGTACGTCGGAGCTGGGGACGTCTCTTTGCGGCTCGTAACGCTAACGGCAGGTACTTGGGAAACACGGTAAGCTCGTGAAGACTCGTGTTGAAAAATGTTGAAACATGTTGAAAAATGTCCACGAAAGCCCCGAGTACCTACGAGTGGCTATTACCGTAATTCTCTGAGTTCGAATCAGGGGAAACTCGGGAGAACTCTTGAATTAGCTCGTACAGTGGGACAGCCCCTTAACTCAGCAGGACAGGCAGCATCTCTGGATAGTAGGAACGGGTGACGTTTCGGGTCAAGACCCTTCTTCAGACCGAAGTCTTCATAGTCTGAAGATTGGCCTCAACCCGAAACATCACCCATTCCTTCTATCCCAAGATGCTTCCTGGCACGCTGAGTTACTCCAGCATTTTGTGTCTATCTTCGGCTTAAAAAACTTGATCTCAGTGATTACAGTTTACAGATAACAGTCTACTTGAGGGGCAAACTGTCACTGCTAAATGCATCATTCATTACTACTTGTTTCCTAGTTAGAGAGGGAGTGCGGTAGATCAGAGGTGAAGTACCCAGCTTCACCTTCATATTAAAGATTAATGACAACATTCGCTTATAAACCGAACAAATCACTCAAAATAGAGGTCTTAAATAAAATTGTTATTGCACTGCTCCCCAGCAACATTCATAACACAGCTAGATAACGATACAATAGAACTTTATTTATCCCCGGAGGGAAATTGATCTGTCAACAGTCATAAAACACACGATACATGAAACATACAATTAACGTGACAAGTGGAAAGGATTGGGATGTGCAAAGATTTGGGGTGGGGGGATGTGGGGAGGGTGTCAGTGAGTCAGTCCACCCCACGACAGAAGGGGGAGGAGTTGTATAGTTTGATAGCCACATGTAAGAAGGATCTCCTGTGGCGTTCTGTACTGCATCTTGGTGGAACCAGTCTGTTGCTGAAGGTACTCCTCAGGTTGACCAGTGGATCATGGACGGGGTGAGCTGCATTGTCGAAGATGCTCTGCAGTTTGAGGAGCATCCTCCCCTCCAAGACCACCTCCCATGAATCCAACTCCACCCTCAGGACGGAGCCAGCTTTCCTGATGAGTTTGTTAATCCTGCTGCTGCCTGCGGCCTTCAACCTGCTGCCCTAAAGTGAAAGATCACAATTCATACATTTTAGTTTGACAATACTGCAATTAATTATTAACTTTTAATTCAGGAACTTAGCCAATCCGAGAAGCCTAGGTTTTGGATTATTTTGCTGATCACAACTTTTGGAAAGCAAACGCCTATACTACCCCAATAGATGCTGTTTTACTAACCCAATCCCCAAGCAGATAAGTCACGAGGAGTGGATTCAAACAGTTTCATTGTAGGTTTATAATCCCTTCTCCAGGCTTCTGGTCTACCTTTAAATCAGATAAATCCTCCTATTAGTGATACTAGTGACCTTCCCAGTAACCACAGGCTGTCCCTGTACTTCCAAACCTTTGATGCCCAACCACTTCAAAAGTTCCCGATTTCTCAAACATCTCTCTCCAATCAATACGTATTTATCTTGGAGTAACGTTGTAGACATAGTCGATCAGCACAGGAAGAAGCCCTTTGGCCCACCATGTCCATGCAGGCCATCAGCTCATGTACACTCATTCTATTTACCAGTATGTGGTTCTGTGACCTTCTGTGCCTTGCCAATGCATGTGTTAATCTATGTTGGCTTCAGGAATGTACATGTGTTCCCAGATCAATGTGCTTGGAATATTGTGTACAGTGTTGGTGAGACTGCTATAGGAAAGATATCATTAAGTTGGAAAGAGTACAGAGAAGACTTACGAGAATGGTGGCAGTTTTGAAGGGTCAATTGATAGGAAGAGATTGGACAGGCTCGGTCTTTATTGCTTGGATGGTAAGAGGAGGAATGACCTTATAACGATGTATAAAATCATGAGGACATAGATAAAATGAAAGCGCACCGTCTTTTTCCCAGGATAGGTTCTTGTTTAGCAAGAGCCTCCAAAGTTATGTGGAGAAGGCAGGAGAATGGGGTTGAGAGGGGAAAATAAATCAGCCATGATTGAATGGTGGTATAAACTCGATGGACTGAATGGCCTAATTTTGTTTCTATATTTTATGATCTAAAGCTGAGGGCATAGAGGTTCAAGGCAAGGCGGATAGATTTATATGGGAACTGAGGGGCACTTTCTTCACACAGAAGATGGAATGCATATGGAATGAGCTGCCAGAGAAAATAGTTGAGGCGGGTACAATAACACATTTAAAAGATGTTTGAATAGATACATGGATAGAAAAGGCCCAAATGGATATGGGCCTAATGTGGACAAATGGGACTAGCATAGATAGCAGTCTTGGTTGGCGTAGATGAGTTGAGCTGATAGGCCCGTATCCATACTGTTTACTCCATGACACTTTATTCTAATCTTCCTTCAACAATCCCTTTTTCACTGTTGACAGTACCTGGCTCCCCTTTATAATGCTCTGCCTGTACCACTGGACATCTCACAAATGTTCCCAGACTTTAATCTGTAAGCCAGACTCTATTCATAACAATCCTCCACTCCCACCTGTATCCACCTATCACTTGCAAGACCTTGCCCCACCCATATCTATTTTCTCAACTTTCTCCCCCTCACCCTCCCCACTTCTGCAGAAGGGTCCTGACTCAAAACATTGCCTACCCATGTCTTCCAGAGATGCTGACTGGCCCATGGAGTTATCCTGACATGTTGTGTCTTTTTCTCTATGGATAACAAAGCATAAGAAGTAAAAGCACTGAATCTGTTGCCTATATTATTTGCACTTTCTGAATCACTTGGTATGGTGAAGAGCTTTTATTTTACTAGAGTCGGAGAATATGGAAATTTATATTTTGGCCCACCAAGTTCGTACCATCAACCACTGTACACTAATCCTACATTAATACCACTTTTATTCTCACCACGTTCTCAACAACATCACCCCCCTCCCCTCCAAACTTAAGGGCCTGTCCCACGAGTATGCAACTCCATGCAGCAAGCGCGACCTAACGTGGTCGCTTGAGCCGTACGGCCTCGCGGGGCCGGTCCCACTTCAATCGCCAGAGCCCTATGGAGTTGTGCGGAGCTGGTCCCGACATTGCGCGGGGCTCCGATAAACTAACCGTGTTCAAAAATTCTGCGCGGCAACAGCCTGCCGGCCCGCAGCCACCTCGACGCCGTACGCACCGCCTCGACGGGCGTGCGCAGCGTCTTGATGCAGTACGCAGCGTCTTGACACCGTATGTCACGCGCAAACATCCCGCGGATTTCGCTCGAACTTCACGTCACTTACTCGACCTCCGCGCGGCCCCTGCTTCCGGTTTGGTCGCGCTCACCGCATGCAGGCGCATGCTGGTGGGGCCGGCCCTGTACGGGGATCATTAGACCTCCGCGTGACCCCCGCTTCCGGTTTGGTCGCGCTTGCCGCATGCAGGTCGCATGCACGTGGGACAGGCCCTTTAGAGATTGCACCCACACAAAAGGGACAACTTACTGCGGCCAATTAACTCACCAATTCGCTTATCTTTGGGATGTGGAAAGAAACTGGAGCTCCCGAAGGAAACTCGGGCGAACACAGGGAGTACGTGCAAACTCCACACAGGATCGAACCGGGTCTCTTGCAATTCTATCATTATCTCACTCCACACCCTATTCTCTGATCACTGACCACCCCAGCCGGTCAATGCATTACATTCACACGAGGAACGATTATGCATTTTACATGATTTTGGTCATTGTGTGACTGTCACTCAGTCAGTTGTTCCCACTTGTTCATTCATGATTTTTCACATGTCGACAATGCTGCTTTAAAACAGCAATTGATGGCCCCCTAAATATTCCTCCTTTTCCTTTTCTTTTGGAGGGTACACCCTTGACTGAGGGGATGGAGTTGATGGCTCAATCTCAGGGCAATGTTGCATGCTTTTGGCGCACAGCATAATTAGTGAATATCAAATGAGAATTGTTGTACTTAATTCAGAGTGCTGTGTACTCTGTGTGCGCCCTGACAGATCAGTGCAGTGACTGAGTACTCAGCATTGTGTCACAGACTTATCAGGCAGACTTCGAGACAGCCTCTAAAACCAGGAGAACTGAAAAGAATGAAAAAAATTCTGGTAGGTCGGCGAGGGCAACTGTGTGACCTCGAGTGATTTAGAAGCCTTTACTTTTAATGAAATGGTTTCAATGACAGGACAGTAAAAGACTGTAATGGATTAGGCCACCTAATGTAATGAAATTACTCCCTCTGCCTTTAAAAAACTGCGCAATTAATATTTACGGAGAGCTGATAGGCTTCTGTGCTCACTGCGAGGTTTTTCATTCGGTGGAGGAGAAAGGCATCGTGGTGTGCCAGGCCAGAGGCAGCCTGGTGTTTCTACTGTCAGGCTCAGTGTTACCAGCGAAGGGTGCAGAGAATGTCCGAGACCCTTGCCTGCTGAGAAAGGTGGCTTTGTCTTTTTGCTGCCCCTCTGATGCGTTTCTTTGTTGTTTTTTTATTTGTTTAACAGGCAGCTGGACAACAACCACATAAGTTGTATCGAGGATGGAACCTTCAGAGCCTTGCGTGACTTGGAGATCCTGTAAGTGGACCTAGTCTCTCTCTTTTTTCCCCCTCCTCCTTACCCTGTGCCTGCAGTTTGTCTCTAACATTGTCATTCATTAACCCATTCCTAGTTGGGAGGTTGGCTGCATGTGCTGGAGCTGAACACAGTTGACCAGGCAGCAACCCACTACTGAGAGTGCGAACGTGACACTCTCCTCTCTCTTTACTTGCATTTAATAAATCGTCATGGCATGTAGCAATCCAGCAGAGAGATGGGTGCGAGATAATCCAACTCACAAAAGAAACATGTCTAGATAATTTGTCTAAATTTAATGTAATAAAAATGGGTTAAATTCGCAAGGTGCATGCAAGCTTAAAGATGCATGGGGAAAAAAGCCCCAAATTGTAGAATGAGAATGCAGATTGAAGAGAGCTTTTGGCAACTATGCAATTTGTTTTATTAATAATTACATTTTGTTTTATATGAATAAATCATTCCACATCCTGTTATAACTTGAGTGGAATTACATTGTTAATGATGTATTAATTATATATGGATGTGCCTTTTATATGTGGAAGAAGTGGGTCCAAGATTTGTTTCTTGAGCCATCAGGTGTGTAGTTCAGCAAATAGTTGCGTGTGTGTGTGTGTGTGTGTGTGTGTGTGTGTGTGTGTGTGTGTGTGTGTGTGTGTGTGTGTGTGTGTGTGTGTGTGTGTGTGTGTATGTGTGTGTGTGCATGAAATTGTGCGCGTGCGTGTGAGTGCACGTGTGTAGGTGTGAGGTAGGATTCGTTACTCTTGCGCAGTTGACGATTATATCTCTGTTACAACGGATTATATCTCTGTTATCAGCAATGTATATATATCTGTTATCAGCAGATACCCCTCTTGTAGTCTACTCACATGATCTTCAGGGAGGTTACTGGGATGCATTAAGTCAGGATTTTACATGTGGGTCACACGTTGGACAAAGTGGGGGCATTTGTACATTTATTACCTATGTTCGAAAAGATACAGGATTTTTTTATCGCCATGTTTGTGGACGGAAGTTCAGTGATGACCGATAATATTTTCGCCCAGCAAACAAGATATTGTAGCTGTAATGATAGCAAACATATGTTATGCAAAGCTTG
Source organism: Leucoraja erinaceus (assembly GCF_028641065.1). NCBI lineage: Eukaryota > Metazoa > Chordata > Chondrichthyes > Rajiformes > Rajidae > Leucoraja > Leucoraja erinaceus. The sequence goes on along the minus strand of NC_073387.1, from coordinate 10,895,523 downwards.
ATCAACATAGTGAGACATTCAGCTTGCAGTTCTACGAGTGGAACTTCAATGAACAAATTTTACTTGATAAAATATTATGCATTTCAACCATACCCTGATCTACATTCATTCTGTGTTTTGTTCTGTTGCAACACAGAACCTTTGTACTGTAGTCGGTACATAGAATAGGAATAACCAGGATTAGGTCATTCAATGTCATCCCAATAATCACCTGATTATAACCCTTAAAGTTGCATCCTCCCATTGAAATTGTCCAGTATTTCTGATACCTGCACTCTAAGTTATCCACGTCACAAAGATTCTCCAAAAATATAAGTTGAAATTGTTTCTGTATCATGAGCCATCAGATTTGCGAATCACTTTATCCCTAACCATTTTCTCCCAAAAAAATCAGTGCAATGTTTGCTATCTCTTATGGCTCTATGGAGAGTGCTACATAAATCTCTTATTGGTGCTTTGTTCAAGAAATCTGATTATCAGGGTAGCTGAATTGACTGTGTCTTTTTTCTTTCGGAATGAGAAGGTTAAGGGATGATGTTACAGATTTCCTCAAATTTTTCGAAGGTATTTGATAGGGTGCATTATGGAAAAAGTGTTTCCATTTCCATCTAGAAGTCATGAACATAAACCCGAGGAGGAATTCCGTTTTGTTTCATCCAGAGATTGGTTAGAATATGGAATTTGAAGGAGACAGAGTAGTTGCACCAAAGTTTAAGGAGCGCCGGATGGCACGTGGGAAAGAAATGAATGGAAGGTTATACGGAAAGGGTTGGATGAAGTTCAAGAGAAAGCTTGTGTGAAACATGGGCAATTTGGGTGAAATGTTCAAATTCTCCAAAGGAAAGGTGTATGTCATTTAGATCTTGTTTACAACATTAAAGCATTGATCATTTTTAAAACAGATTCACTTAAAGGTCTCTAATTTAGTTTGCCCAGCCCCATTTTGGAAGGATTTACTTTGTTGCCTCCAATTATTCTTTACAAATATTTTGTTCATTATGGTTCTCCCTCTCCAACTTTATCATGCCTCACCTTCGTGTAAATCTGCCTCTTCCACACAAGTAAAAAATCGGAGAGCTTAGCCCATCAAATCATGGGAGTATTGTCCAGTGTCTGTGCCTTGCAGATAGTCTTCACAATTACAAAGATACTCATTAAGCTGCAGGATATGTGCGTGATTCAGGTAGACTCTATAAGGGTGGGAGAGTCTTCCTGCTTTCTGGTATAAAATACCTCCGCATCAAAGTGGAGCACGCAACCTACATCATCTTAGTTTTCTGTGAAATAGTCATCCACCGGTGACCTAATTTACAAAGAAGGAAATCTCTCTGGAATGTCCTCCTCAAATTTTGGAAGTGACTTCACAAATATAATGATTAGCTGGTCAATTCTAAATGTTACGACGAAGCAAGGAAAACAAATCAGTCGAAACAAGTGGGTGAATTCTGAGATATTGACTCTATTCCTCCCCCCCATACCTTTGAAGCATTAAGAAAGCTTTGCATGGTAAGGAGGAAGGAAAGTTGAAAAGGAATGTGAGGCGTTGCCGAAGACACAGTTATGTCAACCTGACTTCGTCAGCTAGCACTGGAAAATAAATGCAGCTAATGGTTTGCTTAGGTATTGGCTGAGATAAATGCTCACTTAAGGAGATAAATGCAATCTATTCCTTAAAACCCATGGTGTTTATCTCAGGCAATCACCTGAGTAGGAGTAGCTATGAAATATACTTTGAGATATCAAATTATCAACACAACACCTCATGATGCTAAGCGCTTACTTTTAGTCTTGTTCTTTTCTTCCAGGTGCAGGCAGCAGAAGCTGTCATTTTTTCCTTATTTGTCTTCGATTAATAAACACGTGCATCATTTTTGCTAATGCTTTCATAAAGTATTGGTCACTTGGTCCATTTTATTTCTTGATAGAGAAGAAACGGTAAGAAACTATAAAACTCCACACTGCTGGTGAGGTGAACCTGATATCGAAAGCAGCGAATCTAAAATTTACTGTGGATGTTGTGACTAATACAGGAACAATGCAACACACATCGGTTTCAGGACTCACACAGAGGCAGGGAGCGTGGCTGGCTGCTTCCATCCACACCCACAGTATACTGATACCACTAAAACATCCCTTCCATTGGCCTAGTTGGGGGTGGGCTGCAAGGAAAGTATCTGTTCTTTGCAGCTTAATGTAATGGCATGCTTTGGCATGGGTGAGAGAAAATAAATAGGATTTAAGAAAAGCCAACAGCATCATCTGTGGATTTCATTCTTTCCTCTATTGCTGGTCGATAGGTGTGGCACATAGCTTTGGATATGGCTGCAGGAACTGCGGTATCTGCGTAATCCCGCTATTGTTTCCTCCTCCTTCTCGTTTAACGGCGGCGTACGCAAAGCTGCCGTGAACCAGGACAGCAATCCACAACTCCCACCCCACCTCCCCTCCTCAAATTTGCTGCGGTAAAAAAATAGCACGGTGCTATTTTACCGCAGTGATTAATCAGCAAGGATCGCCCTGATGTCAGCACGCTTGGTCCGGCATAAATCTCCGCAGTCGGAAGATGGGAGGGATATTCGGCGAGCGACCGAGAGCGAAGCAGCTGCAAGGAATGCAACGCGCCTTCGCAGCCGAAAGGAAGACCTTCATTTTCCAGATCGGCCACCCTACGTTTATCCCCTCACTTCTCAGCACTATGCATTTACCAGGAATCCCATGGACAGGACAGGTATGTAGCTCCAGGAATTTTAGGTTGCTCCTTACCTATGGGTTTTCAACTAGCTTCGCGCGTTCCTGTTCCATTTGTACGGCTGATGCAAACTGCAAAGATATGAGGTTTACATTTTATTCGCCATATGCATTCTCCTTCTAAGAATTGGGGATCATAGTTGAAGAATGTACACTGCTTTCTGCACACCCCACTTTATTTAAAGTGGTCCAGTTTGGTTAAATAATATCAGTTTTGTTGCAATTTTCCTTTCATTAATGTGTTACATGAAGCAAAATGATAATTGGCTCCGTTATTTCAGTGCAGGAAAAGGCTATTGTATTATACTAATATGCTACTCGTAATCAAATGCAATGCATAATATATTGTTTAAAAGATTATTTTTTCAAAGGGATTGAGAAGCTTGTTTTCAATGGCATTCAACCTTTTGCAAATAATGAAACTGAAGGACTGCCAGTTTCCTATTGTTTTCCATTTTGGGGGATGAGAGCAGGCATTGTAATGTCTGGCAAATGTAATCATGTCCGTGATGTCCACTCCCTTCTAAAACTGGCAAAACTAAGCATCAGTTTATTTCTTAAAACAACTTTGTCCTTAAATTAAATGATGCATAAGTTATAGGAGGTTAGATATATTTTATCTTATTTCCTTTTTCTTCTTGTCCTGGCACCTGTCATTGAATTAAGCTGCATGGACCAGATACCTTCCCTGCAGTCGACTCTAACTAGAGCAATGGAGGGGATGGTACGAACCCTGGGTGGGGACGGAACCAGTTAGTCACCGCTCCCTGCTTCTGTGCACTGCACAGTGGCCCATCGCAGAATCTCAGTGAATCTCATCTGCGAATGAATCAGATCCCAGCTTGATGCCTTCCAGTCAGATAACAGCTCATGCAATGTGAAAGACTTCAAGGTTGAGGTTTCCTAGCTCTTTCTCAGTAAGCCCAGTGATGATATAATTATGAGAAAAATTGTCCAACTTTGATGGAATATTCACTGAGAGAAAGACTGAATTTTTTTCTTATTTTATAATCAGAATCAAACGCTTTATCTTTCAATTTGGGTTGAGATTGCATCGATGAAATGCCTCAGAATGTTTATGATTCATCTATAGCACCTAATATCTTACTGCTTTGTGGCACACTGTTGATAGTGTGATAACCTATACAGCGAGTGCTCATGGCATGGTTTACGAAATTAGCTGACAATAGTATTAGAGCCCACCATTGCCACAGAGCTTTTGCAGCATGACACTAAATTGATATGTACCTCAGTGCTGAGTGTTAACATGCTAACAGGCTGAGTAAGTCCTCTCAAGACCATTCATTATTGACTGCGTCTCCGCTAATGTTAATAACTGCATTGCATTTTAAAATTAGACATATGTGTGTTTGTATCACTATAAGCAGTGAAGTATTGAATTGAATTGAATTGAATTAATTTTATTCGCCAAGTACATATACATACAAGGAATTTGCCTTGGTGCTTTGCTCACAAGTAATGACACAATATACAGTAGACAATTAAAAAAAAAACATTAGAATTTAAACATGTGAAGAATGGAAAAAAATACCAGAGTAATAAAGTACCAGAGCAATAAAATGCTATTGCCATGGACTGTTGGAATAAAAGGTAATGTTGGGGAGAATGTATATTTACTGTCCTTAAAGGTAGCAGCACGGTTATAAAAGGAATATGGAAAGCTACATGGACTTTTCGCAAAATCTTTCCTTTTTCTAAAAGCCAATTATCCCTTCACCATCGATGTATTCTGACGTAATAGATGTTGCAAAATATCAAATGATTAACAATGTTGGACCAGCAACTTAGTCGTCGTAGGGTTACCGATCACAGCCGTTCACTTTGCATCTTCTGTTTGGTGTTCTAGGATTTTTAAGCACAAGCTGAGCGATTTATTTGGTAAAAGAAGAAGTATTAGACATTTATCATCTTTGTAAATGGATACGTTGCCTTGCCCAAATGAAATATATCTCAGACTATGGAAAGGTGCAGGGGAGCGGGGGGAATTTCAAAAGCTCCGACTACAATATTGAAATTTTCCTGGCGACAACAGTGTTTCAGGATGATCGGATGACTGATATCATTGTACCATTGCTTAGAAAGAGAGATAAACATATAGGAGGCTTTTAACATATTCACATTTAAAGTGGATGGTGGACAAACTATTGGGTTTGATTCCAGTGGATTGCATGAAACCACATTTAAAGAACCACAGGTTAATCAGGGACATACATGGATCAGTTACAGGCAAGTGGTACTCAATTATTTGACTGATTATTTGAGGAAGTTGAAGGTTGAAGAGGCAAGTGCATTTGATATAGTTAATATGGATTTTAACAAGGCTTTTGACCAGGTCCCATTTGAAGTAAGTGTATAAAATTGAACCTAAAGCCACAAGATTAAAAGGAGTTTAAGAAGGAACTGCAGATGCTGGAAAATCGAAGGTAGACAAAAGTGCTGGAGAAACTCAGTGGGTGCAGCAGCATCTATGGAGTGAAGGAAATAGTCAACTTTTCGGGCCAAAACCCTTCTTGTGGGGGGGGGGGGTGGGGGGGGAGAGAAGACTTCACCCCACCCAAGGTTTCCGTGCAGTTCCCGGAGGTTTTTGTCAGTCTCCCTAATGGTCGAAAGTGCTTTCCGTTTCTTCCATGTTCCGGCGATTATTTAAAAAAATTCAAAACCGGCCGCGACTAAAAATAGTCGTTTTACCTTCCACTACCTGCAACCCCCGGCAACCACCTGCAACCTCCGGCAACCACCTGCAACCTCCGGCAACCACCTGTAACCTCCGGCAAACACCTTCAACTAGCATCGCAACCGGCTTCGACTAAAAAATTACCGATTTTTAAAACGGCAACCTATTTTTGGTCGTGGCTGGTTTTGAATTTTTATGTTGCGCAAAGTCTCCAGAGGTTTCCGTTCAGGTTTCCTAAGTGGGACAGGGGCATAAGGCAGAGGTTGGTTGTAGGTCTGGAATCTTGGAGAGCTCTGTGACATGGTCCCTCGTGTGGCAAGCAGCCTGAAGTCGCTTCACCTGTTACCAGCCCAGCAATTATAGTCAGTGTCACTAGATGTAAGTCAGCAGTCAGAAATGGGGACCTAAACTATACCTTCCATCAGACAAGTGAATGGCCTGAGAAGTGAAGCAGAGAAAACCAAAATACATGTAACTTCTCCCTTGAAATCAGCAAAGAGGAAGTTCAATCTTCACATTGGTCCCCTCAATAACTTATTTCCCTCCTTTACATAAAAGCATTGCAATGATAAAGGGTGGAAAATCAATGAACCAATGCAAATCAGGAAAAAAAGATATATAAGTAAACATTTTAATGAAACCAGCTCATGACACTTAGACAATATTTTCTCATGTGCTAGTAGGCTATGAGAAAGCAGATCATTCTCAATCGTTGGCAAATATTTGCAGGGTTTTTGATGAAATAATGCTGCTGTTGCTAGATGGCAAATCCAGGGGACAAGTTGGGGAATCAAGTTTGTTATTCTGCCTTGTTACAGGATGAATTTGTTCCAATGAAGAAATGCAGCATCAATATCATTCAGCATTCAGAAATTGCATGCTTCATCATAACGGGGTGGTAGAAAAACAACATTTTGCTTTTTTAATTCAGTAGCAACAAAAACAGAAAAAATATCATAATTATGAAATTATCTTTAAAGCAGTCAAAACTGCATTGAACAGTTGTTAAAGGTTGACTGTGGATTACTTGAAGCAGATTTGCTGTCTGGAGATGCCTGATGACAATAATTGCCATTTGCATGCTAAATGTAACATCATTGTGTTAACGTAATTACATACTAGAGCTGACACACAACAAGGTTTGCACAGAACACGCACAGAGCCAAGCTGAAGATTGATGAACAGGTCACCTGACAGTAAGAGACAGGGGAAAATGTCAATTTTATCACCACTGCTTCTTGGTTAAATCTCAGAGAGAAAAAAATTGTGAAACCAAGCACCAAATATTTAGCCTCCATTTTTCTGCTTATGTTAGTACAGACCTGATCCATTTACATTAAGCGTGCACCCCGTTCCGGGTCACTCAATCTCTACCGTCTATTCCCCGTACCCCCCGCCCCACCATGGTAGATCATACAATGCATGTTGTTAAAATGGGAGCATACCATCAAATTATTAGCAAAATATTTAATCAAAAGTACATTGACATTATGGAAGAGAGGGAAGCTGTTTGATGAATTTTAGATGATCAGCACCACAATGAGATGTGTAGGGAGGAACACCAGATGCTGGTTTAAACCAAAGATAGATACAAAATGCTGGAGTAACTCAGTGAGACCGGCAGCATCTCTGGGGAGAAGAAATGGGTGACTTTTCAGGTCGAGACCCTTTTTCAGACTGAAGAACGGTCTCGACCCAAAACGTCACCCATTCTTTCTCCAGAGATGCTACCTGCCCCGCTGAGTTACTCCAGCATTTTGTGTCTATCTTCGGTGCAGTTGAGAGATGGTTCCACTGCACTGTACGTTCTGAAACCAAGTGTATAGTAGGAGTTGCAAGTAATGTTGGAGGTAATAAAGCAGCATTAAGTAGATCTGGTGCAATTATAACATCTGAATAAACCCTGGTTGGAAACATAGAAAATAGGTGCACGTGTAGGCCATCCGGCCCTTCGAGCCAGCATCGCCATTCACATGATCATGGCTGATCATGCAAAATCAGTACCCGAGGAGCGACAACCTTTTTCTGGAAACCCCTCCCCCACACTTCTCTAAGTTGGATAACTCACCTCCTTCGTCTATTCCTTTTAAATTAGTGGGTCAGACAGCATCTCTGGAGAAAATGAATGGGTGATGTTTCGACCCGAAACGTCACCTATTCCTTATCTCCAGAGATGCTGTCCGACCCGCTGAGGTCTTCTGGTTTTCATGTCTACAGTTTAAACCAGCATCTACAGTTCCTTCCAACACCTTTTAAACTTTGCTGATTCCTGCCCTCCTCCCCACCATTTTTACCTAACAGGAAACAATGTGGCTTCTACACACAGGGCACCCATTAAAACATTCTTGGGACCAGCAACATAATCAGCACTGGATAAGCATAAGTAGAGAAGATAGCTATCAACTTCTGGTAGTGTTTGAAATATATAATTCATTCAACATAAAATCTCACCCAATGGGGAATATAAACAGATAAAATAAGCAAAATATATAAATATTTTTGAAGACGTACCTTTTTTTTCTTGGTTGTTGGTAAACTGAATACTCATTCAATAAATATATGCAGCAAATATGTTTAACTGTACTGTTGAGATTGTGTGAGAGTCTTCTCCTGAAATTAAACACTGTTAAGACAGTGGAATTGATTGTAGACTTTAGGAGCGTTCCTCCTCCCCTGACCCCACTCACCATCAACAACACCACAGTCAGATCTGTGGAGTCTTTTAAGTTCCTGGGAACCATCATCTGCAAGGACCTTAAGTGGGGGGCTACCATCGAGTCCACAGTAAAAAAGGCACAACAGAGGATGTACTTCCTGCGGCAGCTGAGGAAGCACAATCTGCCACATGTAATGATGGTCCAATTCTATACGGCCATCGTAGAACCTGTCCTCACCTTCTCCATCATGGTTTGGTTTAGCTCACCCACCAAGCACGACACCCGGAGGCTGCAGCGAATCGGCTGGCTGCAACCTTCCCTCCATTGATGAAATGTACACTGCAAGGGCCAGGAAGTGAGCGGGTAAGATCATCTCTGACCCCGCTCACCTTGGCCACAAACTCTTTGATTCACTTCCCTCCGGAAGGCGACTCCAGACTGTCAAAGCTACCACAGCCAGACATAAAAACAACTTTATTCCACAAGTAGTAGCTCTACACAATGACCAGAAATCTGTAGCCTCTTATTTCACTGGTATTTTATTTAATTCACGTGATTAATCAATAATGTTTTATTATTAATGTTTAATGTTTTATGTATCATTCTTAACTGTCACTGTATGCCATGTTGTCACGTGGTCGGAGCACCAAGGCAAATTCCTTGTCTGTGAATACTTGGCCAATAAACTTATTCATTCATTGATTGTTATTCATTCATTGTTAGCCAATCATTCAATTCATTCATACATTCATTCACTCATCATTCATTCATTCATTCAATCATTCATTCATTCTGTGACATGAGCAATAACTGGTCAGCAATTTCCACTGCGTAGTTCTGTGCAGGGCTGTGGAATGTTGATTCTGTTGGACTCTTCAATGTATGACTTCTCCGCCATGAGGCAGGGTGATATTTCACTCTTTGCTCCACTCCCCTGTACAACCATTGCAGGAAGGCAAGGCAAAGGCTTAGCGTTATCTTGGCTGTTTGGCTCGATGATTACAGAGCCTTGCTTAATTGGCCAAGGGACCAGCAAACAGAAGAGAGGCCTTTGCAAAAAAACAAACCAAGGCCCCTCTCTCACCCATATGTGATGTCATTATAATCGGTACATTGTTTCCAATGGTTCATTGGTACTTTATTGTCCCTTGTACATAAAGGACAGTGAAATTCACTTTTTGCATTCAGTTCAATGAGAAAGGTACTGTACATTATGCACAATCATACTAAATACAAGAGTGTTTTTTTCTTTGGTTTTGCCATCACAGGCCTGGAAGTAAGTTGATTTTTTTTTCTTTTGTCTTTCAGCACCCTCAACAATAACAACATCAGTCTCATCCCCTTGACCAGTTTCAACCATATGCCAAAGTTGAGGACTTTGTAAGTATTTGTAACATACTTTGCAATCTTTCAAAAACCAACAAGTTAATTTTGAGTGCTTCAATGTGGGCGTTTCTGAAAGTCGAGTTTAGAAGAATCCTTTATGTGCAGTTTGTTCAAGATGGAATTCCCAGCATGAACAATAGTGGCGACAAAATCTACAATGGCTTTGAAGATGCAAACACACTCCATTCTCATTATTTGCTTTTCTGTTGCTGCTCCGGCACTCTGGAACACCTTGCCGTTGCACATCAGACAGGCCCCCTCACTGTCCATCTTCAAATCCACCCTAAAAACTCATTTTTATTCTCTGGCTTTCGACACTGGCTGAGACATTGCTTCTGTTTTTAGTGCTTTTAATGTCTTTTAATTTTTACTGTTTTATAGTCCTTTGTTTTACGGTTTTTTAATGGTTTGTAATAACTTCTTGTCCATGAGTTCTCATGTACAGCACTTTGTGGCAACTGCAGTTGCTTAAAGTGCTTTATACATAAAGTTGTTATTATTATTATTATTATTTGCTGATTCACTGTCCATGGAGCTACGAGCTCTCGATGCTGGCCTGGGAATGCATCTCACAATTCTTCTAACAAATGTATTGCTATACATGTGCACACTGAGGAACATATTATTATCTTCATAAAAACAGAGATCAGATTCCAGACCACTTATGTCAAGTGGCTCACTGCTGTGTGATGTTCTCATAGAGAACGGTCTTTGTGCACACTGTTGCTGTTGTGATTGGCAGATCACTGCTTGTAAGTCTCAGTGGCCATAGTTTGTTCGTTCTTATCAATCCCTTTCAGGTATTTAAACATTTTGTTGTGTCTGTTTGTGCATGTTAATGTGTTTAGAACATTATAAGGCATATTTATGTTTATTTGGCAATATACTGAGCACAAAGTAGATGCCTTTAGTGAGAGCTGCATATTTTTGTTATCTAAGCAATCCTACATCCTGATTCTGTGTGGCTGGCCCACTTAGGCAACTCCTTAGGCGACTGCCATGGACTAATTTTAATGGAATTCACCTACGACACCTAGCGACAACCTACGCAACACCAACGACAACCTATGACAGCAAAAATTGTCGCCAAAAAATTTTCATCAAGTTGAAAACTTTGTGGCAGTCGCCTGTAGTCGCCCAAAAAATCGCCTAAGTGGGACAGGCCCATTAGAAACATTTAGGCAAAGAATGGAGAGAAGGGAATGGGTAGAAGTGGAGAGGTCTTTGAAGGAATTGGTGCAGGTGAAGTAAGCCAAGTGCCTCCTTCTATGCTGTGAGATTCTAAGTGCAATATGGGAATCCATGTGTGTGTGGTGATTTTCAGATAATGCATTTCAGAATATCGGATTTGTGCCTTCTTGTGCTAACATTATTGAAACCATCTGCAGAATCAGACCAGCCGTATTATAAAGAACACAAGTGAAGACAAAGTAGTTGGTTAGATATGTGTAGGAAGGAACTGCAGATGCTGGTTGACACTGAAGGTAGACACAACATGCTGAAGTAACTCAGCGGGACAGGCAGCATCTCTAATAGAAGGAATGGGTGACATTTTGGGTCGAGACCCTACTTTAGAATCGACCCGAAACATCACGCATTTATTTAGTTAGAAAGTTTTGTTTATTGTCACATGTATTAAGTTACAGTGAAAAGCTTTTTTGTTGTGTGCTATCCACGTGTGAAAAGATTATACAGTAAACCTTCGTTTTAATGGGCCTCTTTATAATATTGTTAGCTCAACTAGGCGGGATGAGGTGGAGTCACAAAAAACTGCAGATGCTGGAATCTTGAGCACAAAGAAAAGTGTTGGAGGAACTCAGCGGGTTAGGCAGCATCCCTGGAGGGAATCCTTATTCAGACTGGACAGGTGATGTTTTGTGTTGGAACCTTTCTTTAGGGTTGCAGACAACATTTTGTGTCCGGGCCCTTCTACATTCAGGGTGAGATGGGGATGGATGTGATGGCAAATGGTCTGTTTTGTTTCTGGTTCTGGTATTTCATGATCCTTTGATGAGAAGTCAGTTAAAGTTACAATAAGTATATAAAAGTCAGGAGATTAACCTTAGGCTTTAAAATTCTGAGTTAAGTTGAAATTTCTTCTAAATGTAATTGGATACATCAATCAAACACTGGCGGCGCAAACTGGAATATTGGGTGCTCTAGACCTCTCTAGCCACAAAAAGTAATTCTTGCATTTTGCAAACTATTTCTCCTCTGAAGATATAGAGGGATGTGGAACAAATGCGGGAAAATGGAAAGACACAAAGTGCTGGAGTAACTCAGCGGGTTCGGTAACATCCCTGGATAACATCTGGGTCCGGAACCAAAACGTGTTCTCCAGGGATGCTGTCTGACCCATTGAATTACTCTTGCACATTGTGTTTTCTTTTTTGTAAACCAGCATAAACCAGCATCTGAAGAAGGGTTTCGGCCCGAAACGTTGCCTTCTTCCTTCGCTCCATAGATGCTGCTGCACCCGCTGAGTTTCTCCAGCTTTTTTTGTGTACCTTCTGCATTTCTTTGTTTCTGCAGGAAAATTGAAGTAAATGCTGATCAGCCCCTTACGGGAGAGTGTTCTTGAGAAGCTGAATGACTTACACCTGTTCCTATATTCCTACAATACTTGGCAGGTCAACAGAGAATTAGTAAATGAGAATCCAAGCTCATTGACTGAAATGAGTGGAATTTAAACATAGCACTGTAGCAAACCAGAAAATTGCAACAGAGGGGGGGCAAGGGGACAGGGGTGATCGAAATGATTAGTGAGCTGAAGTGATTTTGACCATTTCCAGGATTGACAGCAGCGCAGGTTTGTCCTTGGATTTGAAAACATTAATGTTGGTGCAGGCTAATTTACCTGATTAGGTGGAAGTTTTATTGCTACTCTCAAGCCGGCTGGCTGTTTGCAATCGATCTCCCACTGCTCGCTATCGATCTCTTCCAGGCAGTTCAGCAGAATCCCATACTTGCCTGTGTGTTTTTTTAATTTCAGAGGTTGTTTAATGTCTGACTCTCGAGGGAGCCAAGCCGCCTAATCTCCTTTCTGTAATTAAATGTGCAAAGGAAGGAAATCATAAAAGCGGATTAGAATGGGCCATTTCAGATTGAATTCCCCCTGTCATGTTCAGTACAAAGTGGTGACCTCAGCCTGAAAAAAGAGTTTGCTGGGCTAATTCAATGCTGGCCAATAAAGGCAATCTTGGTAAAGGTTTTGCTGTCTGTTCTCTGTCGACTTGCTTGACGTTGTCCAACCATTTTGTACTTCTACTTTCCCCCCTTCATTAATCTTGGTGATTCAATGAGATTAAACACTTTACTTGCACAAATCCGCATTTGTAATGGAAAGAAAGGACATAATGACAATCAAGGGAGCCTGCTTGTATCTACAAATGTAATCTCTCCCTCAACATATGTGATTCTTTTTATCCCGACCATGGTTTGGCTGTGTTGTTTTATGATGAGGTTAGAGTAATAGATATCATCTGCCCCCTTTCTTTAGTAAGTGGCTTAAGAACAACTGGCTTTCAGTTTCAGAGTGAGTCATGTACAAATAAAGCAGTGTGATAATGCAGAATTCTCAATTCCATTGCTGGAAGCCTTAGATTACAAATCAATACCCAAACAATTAAACTTGATTTTAACATTTTTAACTTTCTATAGTTTTAATTTTACAAGTTTAAAAATAAAAAAAGATTCAATAGTACAAGGTATATTGAAATGTTTTTCAAAAACTATTAGGCTTCTAATATTAGAATATTCTAATTCTCTATTGCCTGTAGTGTATAAACAGTTAGATTTGACACAAACAGGAATGTAATGAAGTTTGTTGATCCCACTGAATTTTATACATTTTAATTTTTAATTATTGTGTTTGGATTAACTCAGCTAGTTTACACTATAAAAGGTTCCCACATAAACAAAGGTGTTTTTCTAAACCACAGAGAGACTTCTTCATTTGTTTCAGCTCCCCTCTATCTGTGTAAACATCTCTACATGTGCTCTCCCGATATTGCTGGGATTCACGGATTTAATTGTTTGGAACTATATTAAGTAAGAGTAGGACTCAATGGTTTCAATTTTTATTCCAACTTGAAGCTAAAAAATCTTGATTTGCTTTGCATAAACTATTTTACATACCAAGGTAAACATTGCCACAGGGAAGCTATCAACAATGAAAGACACACTTAGGTCTGATTACAATTTGTTGGTCTTGCATTGCAAGGAAATGGCTGCAACTGAATGCTGTCGACTAGGTAGCTCTAAGGTGCATGAGTTTGAGGTAGGGTGGGAGATTAGGATTCCACCCTAGTTTATGGGACGATTGTCTGATAACGGCAGGGAAGAAGCTGTTCCTGAATCTGCTGGTACATGCTTTCAAGCTGTTGTATCTTCTCCCTGACAGGAGAGGGGAGAAGAGGGAATGACTGGGGTTGAATGGTTTTTAATTCTGTTGGCTGCTTTTCCAAGGCATCGTGAAGTGTAGATGGAGTCGATGGGAGGGAGGCTGATTTGTGTGATGAACCGGGCAACATGCATAACCCACTGCATATTCTTGGGGTCTTGGACAGAGCTGTTACAAAGCAAGCAGTGATGCTTCTTGTCAGGATGCTTACTACGATGAATCTGTAGAAGATGATAAGAGTCATTGGAGACATGCCAAACTTGCTTTGTATTCTGAGAAAGTAGAGCTGTTGATTTGCTTTCTTAGCTGTTGGTTCAAGCCAGATAGATTGTAATATTTATGCTTGGGAACCTGAAGCTCTCAACCATCTCCACTTCACCAGCTTTAATACTGAGTGAAGCAGCTCACAGAGATTCCAGTGGAGATTCTACTGCTCACCTGCACTCTGGGTGTAATTTACAGCAGCCAATTACAGCATAGCAACCTGCACGTCTTGGGGATGTGGGAAGAAATGAAAGCTATGAAGAAACCCATATGTGCACAGGCATAATTCTTATGAGAATCACTAACAGGCAACTCGAGGATGAGGGGAAGATTAAATTTAGGATCCCAATTCTATTCTGCCACATGCTAATTTAACTGGTGCAAGTTGGTTATGGAATGAATGACTGTTCTAGGGAGCCTGGTCAGAAATTATAATAGTTAGATCAGACTGTGTGCCTTTGATTTCACCAGTTAGTTGGTGTTGACATATGTGGGTTAGATTTACTAGAGCCCAGTAAACTCACCATCTAAAAGAAGCTGCCGCTTCCAGAAGCCAAATTGCTACACCTCCAGAAATATGATTGATTGATTGATAGATACACCATGGAAACAGGCTGTCCGACCCACCAAGTCCACAGTGACCATCGAAAACTTGTTCACATATGTTCTACGTTATCCCATTTTCGCATCCACTCCTTATGCATTAGGGGCAATTTACAGAGGCTTAGTAATATTATCCTACATACCAACACGTCTTTGGGATGTGGAAGGAAACCGGAGCAGCAGTCACAGGGAGAACATGCAAACACAGACAACATCCAAAGTCAGGATAGAATCGTGCTCTTAAGTGTTGTAAGCCCGCAGCTCTACCAGATGCGCCACTGTGCTGACATCCCCACATGGTCCATACTTTCATTCTTTGCTATAAAAATTCCATCTGCAGATTTACCCTTTGTGATTCCCCATTTGCCACAGTCTTTTATCCCCAATTCCCAACCTTTACCTTTCTGCTCTCTGCTCCTCACTTCCTTCTTCTGTTGCCACCATGTTCTACACAGCAAGGTACCTTGCTTGGCCATTGGCCAACCTTTCAATTTCCATGGATGATAGTCATGTATAAAATGGTATGAAACAATTTCAAATAAGATGCTGTGATTAAGTTTGGCAGGACCTCTTTTTCCAGATCTCTTGGCTACCGGATGCCATCCCCTCTCCTCACTCCACCTCCCTATAAATACTGGTCTGAAATGTGAACATTTTATTAATCCCACAATGCGATCTGTTGTTAACAGCTTTAAATAAAACACAAAGCAGAAGACATATAATTAATCCAGCTTTTGCATGTGTGAAGATAAATGCTTATATTGGGAAGCATATTATTGGTGCATTCCATAATATGCAAGGAAGAAAATATTTCAGCTGCTAAGCAGCAGGAGATATAATAATGCAGGTGAAAGCATGCTTTGCAAGTGCAGTAAATTTAGCAACAGATAACAGGCTAGGTTGAAGGAATAAGAATGATTTTCTAATATGAGGACATATTTCTCTTGGTTGCTATAGATTTCTATCAACTCATTTGATTTATGTTACAACAGTTTTAGCTTCTTGTTATATACCCTGCCAAATTTGAAATAGTTCAGATCAGCAGAGGTTCACATACTTTATTAGGATTTGGACAGGATGATGATACCTATTCAACAGCAACATGCAAAGGGGAGATAGAGGAATATTTGAAGGAGAAAGGAAATGGGACAAAGGGAAGGAGTGATGCACTGAACTTAGAAAGAGACCTCAGTGGGACCTCCATGTATGCTGCCTCATTTCATGTGGTGCAGCAATTCCAAGTCCTTTCAGGTGAGGAAGAGGTTCACTTGCACCTCCTCCAACTTCATAAACTGGATCCACTGTTCCAGGTGTAGACTCCTATATATCGGCAAGTCCAAGCGCAGGCTCGGCGATCATTTCGCTGAACACCTCCGCTCAGCCCACCTAAACCTACCTGATCTCCCGGTTGTCAAACACTTTAACTGACCTTCCCATACCCACACTGACCTTCGTCCTGGGCCTCCTCCAGTATCAGAGTGAGGCCCAACGCTAATTGGAGGAACAGCACCTCATATTTAGCTTGGGCAGCGGTATGAATATTGACTTCTCTAACTTCAAAGTACCCCTGCCTTCCCTCTCTCTCCATCCCTCCCCATCCTAATTCTCCGACCTGCCTGACTGTCCTCCTGATTAAAATTTATCTTTGTATGCTTTATTGTCAACTTCCCCGAGCTATCAATGCTCCATTCTACATTTTCCTTGATCTCTGTCCCCTTTCATGTCTTTATTTCACACCATATCTTTGTGTCTCCCTCTCGCTTGACTTTCAGTCTGAAGAAGGGTCTTTACCCGAAACATCACCCATTCCTTCTATCCTGAGATGCTGCCTGTCCCGCTGAGTTACTCCAGCATTTTGTGTCTAATTCCAAGTGAAGGTTGACCATCTTCTTCTCAGTCAGCCACAGACCACACCTATTTAAGATAATAAATCACCATATACCTTCACATCAGCCTGAAACTTTGCACAGTTGGGTGGCCAGTGTACATCTCAAAGAGGATAAAACCGTGTTGATATGAATGCCTTCAGCTCTCATCAGATCTAGTTCCAGTCAGCGTAACTTGTTATTTTTAACAGGTGAACACAGTTCAGAATTTTACAGTGCAGAAACAATCCTTTATCACAGAAGGATTTTTGCAATACTCAAATAACGTCATAACGTGGCATCTGAGTATTTCTGAGACAAAAGTATTTCAGAGAATAACTCCTTGGCTTCAATGTCACCAGACTTTGGTTCACTTTAAGAATTGGAAAAGTTAAGAATATTGTGAAAAAATCTCAAACAATATTCATTGTCAATTAACATTTAAAAAAATAAGTACAATCCATATAACCATATAACAATTACAGCACGGAAACAGGCCATCTCGACCCTTCTAGTCCGTGCCGAACACATAATTCACAGCTATATTTTAAGAGGGAGTTAGATGTGGCCCTTGTGGCTAAGGGGATCAGGGGGTATGGAGAGAAGGCAGGTACGGGATACTGAGTTGGATGATCAGCCATGATCATATTGAATGGTGGTGCAGGCTCGAAGGGCCGAATGGCCTACTCCTGCACCTAATTTCTATGTTTCTTTCTTCTGTTGTTCTATGTTTGTCCCTCTCCACCAGTATCAGAGTAGGCCCTAATTGGAGGAACAGCACACCATATTTAGCTTGGGCAGCGGTATG
The DNA here is from genome assembly GCF_028641065.1 of Leucoraja erinaceus. NCBI lineage: Eukaryota > Metazoa > Chordata > Chondrichthyes > Rajiformes > Rajidae > Leucoraja > Leucoraja erinaceus. The sequence goes on along the minus strand of NC_073387.1, from coordinate 10,878,095 downwards.
AATATTGACTTCTCTAACTTCAAATTACCCTGCCTTCCCCTCTCTCCATCCCTCCCCATCCTAATCTCCGACTGCCTGATGTCCTCCTGATTAAATTTATCTTTGTATGCTTTATTGTCAACTTCTATAATCTCCCCTAGTCCCATATACCGGCGCTCAGACCATAACCCTCCATTCCCTTCCCGTCCATATAACTATCCAATTTATTTTTAAATGATAAAAACGAACCTGCCTCCACCACCTTCACTGGAAGCTCATTCCACACAGCTACCACTCTCTGAGTAAAGAAGTTCCCCCTCATGTTACCCCTAAACTTCAGTCCCTTAATTCTCAAGTCATGTCCCCTTGTTTGAATCTTCCCTACTCTCAGTGGGAAATGCTTTTCCACGTCAACTCTGTCTATCCCTCTCATCATTTTAAAAACCACTATCAAGTCCCCCCTTAACCTTCTGCGCTCCAAAGAATAAAGCCCTAACTTGTTCAACCTTTCTCTGTAACTTAGTTGCTGAAACCCAGGCAACATTTTTTGTTTAGTTTGGATAGTTTAAGAATAAGGGGTAATTCATTTAGAACGGAGATGAGGAAAACTTTTTCACACAGAGAGTTGAGAGTCTGTGAAATTCTCTGCCTCAGATGGTGATGGAGGCCGGTTGGGGTGATGGATATTGGAAAAATGGTAAGGTTTAGATAATGTGCGTCTGGGTAGTTGGTGTTTAGTCCCTTGCAATTGGTGGGGAAGCAGATCAGGTACTCAGTCATAGAGCCATAGAGCCATATAGCATGTAGACAGACCCTTTGGACAAATTGTTCATGCCAACCAAATTGCCTAATCAATGCAGTCCCACTTGCCTGTGCCTGGGCCACATCCCTCCAAACATTTCCTATCCATATACAGTATATCTTTTAAATGTTGGAATTATTCTCCCCTTCCCTGTTCGCTCTGGCAGTTTGTTCCTTATACTCACCACTCTGTGCGAAAAAAGTGTCCATCAGGTCCCTCTCACCTTAAACCTATACTCTCTAGTTTTGGACTCACTTACCTTGGGGAAATGACTTGACAATCCACTGTATCTATGCCCCTCATGATTTTATAAACCTCTCTAAGGCCACCTCTCAGCCTCCTATGCTCAATGGAAAAACACTAGCCTATTTAGACTCTCCAGCTAACTCAACATCCTTGAAAAAAACCCTTTTTGCACATTTATAAGTTTAATAAATCCTTCCTAGAGCAGGGCAACCAGAATGGTACACCGTATACTGTGCTCCAGATATGACCCTACGACGTCTTGTACAGCTGTGACATGATGTTCCAACTGCTGTGCTCAATACCCTGGCCAATGAAGGGTATTTCAAGTGTGCCAAACGCCTTCTTGCCCATCCTGTCTACCTGTGTTGACACTTTCATGCCACTATGCATCTGCACCCCTAGGTCTCTCTCTTCTGCAACACTCCCTCGGCCTTACCATTTACTATGTAAGTCTTTCAAGAATGCCTCACATTTATCTGAATTAAACTCCATCTATCATCCCTCAGCCCATTGGCCCAATTGATCAAGATCCCATTGCAATCTTAGATAACCTTCACTGTCCACTATACCACTGCCTTGTGTGAGTCATCTGCGATCTTACTAACCACACCACCTACATTCATATCCAAATGGTTAGTCAAACTAACAAATAACAGGGGGCCCAGCACTGATTTCTATGACACACTACATGCTACAGTTTCCCATTCTGTAAAACAACCATCTACCACCACCCTCTTTCTCTTACCTTCAAGCCAATTGTGTATTAAATTGGCTAGCTCACTATAGATTCCATGTAATCTAAAATTTCAGACCAGCCAACCATACGGTACTCTGTCAAAGGCCTTGCAAAAGTCTATGTAGATAATGTCTACTGCACTGTCCTCATCAATCTTCATTATCACCTCAATGCTCAAATCCAAAGGCACTTACTTTTCCAAAAAATCAAATGTGGTTAAAGTGCACACTGTCAGATTTTATTAAAGGGTATTTTTATACATTTTGGTTTCACCATGTGGAAATTACAGCTGTGTTTATACATAGTCCCCCCATTTCTGGGCACCATAATGTTTGGAACACATGGCTTCACAGGTGTTTGTAATTGCTCAGGTGTGTTTAAAAACCTCCTTAATGCAGGTATAAGAGAACTCTCAGCACCTAGTCTTTCCTTCAGTCTTTCCATCACATTTGGAAACTTTTATTGCTGTTTATCAACATGAGGACCAAAGCTGTGCCAATGAAAGTCAAAGAATCCATTATAAGACTGAGAAACAAGAATAAAACTGTTAGAGACATCAGCCAAACCTTAGGCTTACCAAAATTTACCAAGTACTTAAAAGAGCAACCACAGTTCTGGAAAAAGGTTTTGTGGACAGATGAAATGCAGATTAACTTATATCAGGGAGATGGCAAGAGCAAAATATGGAGGAAAGAAGGAACTGCCCAAGATCCAAAGCATACCACCTCATCTGTGAAACACGGTGATGATACAACTGCTGATGGTAGTAGCATAATGAATTCTGAAGTGTATAGACACATCCTATCTGGTCAACTTCAAACAAATGCTTCAAAACTCATTGGCCGGTGATTCATTCTCCAGCAAGACAATGATTCGAAACATACTGCTAAGTTTTCAAAATTAAAAAAATGGTCAATTCTTGAATGGCCAAGTCAATCACCCGATCTGAACCCAATTGAGCATGCCTTTAATATGCTGAAGAAAAAACTGAAGGGGACTAGCCCCCAAAACAAGCATAAGCCAAAGATAGCTGCAATACAGGCCTGGCAGAGCATCCCCAGAGAAGACACCCAGCAACTGGTGATGTCTATGAATCGCAGACTTCAAGCAGTCATTGCACGCAAAGGATATGCAACAAAATAATAAACATGACTACTTTCATTTACATGACATTGCTGTGTCCCAAACATGATGGTGTCCTGAAATGGGGGGGAATATGTATAAACACTGCTGTAATTTCTACATGGTGAAACCAAAATGCATACAAATGGCCGTTATTAAAATTGGACAATGTGCACTTTACCACATGTGATTTTTTTTCTATTACAAATATTAAAATTGTGGAGTACAGAGGCAAATAAATAAATGATGGATCTTTGTACATAAGGTCATTCTCCCAATATCCAGTTTCAATCTGAATTGTTGACAATTCTTTGCTTCCCACCGAATCTGGTAGATCCACTAAGTTCCGCCAGTAGATTGTTTAATGCTCCAGATTTCAACATCTGCAGTCTTTAGTGTCCTCAGTTTCAGACTTTTTGGATAATTCACTAAATAGCAAATGGCAAGAAATGCAGACAGTTCAAGAGTTGAATAATGTGTGTCTGCGCAAGGGAGAATCAAGATTCTTTTTAAAATTCTAATTGCAACTCCTATTTATAGAAATTACCTGAAGTAAGTATTGCACGATATTCCTTCATTGCCAAATAGTAGTAATAATAATAATAATAATAATAATAATAGTAATTCATTGGGGAAGCTCTGGAGAGCAAGCAGCGCCGAGGAATACAGGCAAAGGAATAATTGATTTCAGATTACTCCTGTATCTTCCCTCTCTGTTAATCAAGCACTGACCACATGAGCAGATGGGGACTGTGCATGGGTTAACTTCAATTCCTCAACCACAGACCGTCCCAACATTAACCTGTATGTATAAGATGCCTTTAACCCAGAAAAACACACCAAACCAACTCACGCAGTGGTCATCAAGCAAAACCTGAAATATTCAGCAGGGCGGGCAGCATCTGTGGTAAAGGAAACAGTCGACATACTGGGTCTCTTTGTCAAAACTAGGAAAGAGGGAAAACAAGTTTGTTTTCAGTAGCAGGGATAAATGGGTAGATTAAAGGAATTAACTCTGATGGGGTGAGCCCGAAAAGATTACTGATTGAGTTAGAATTAGATTCTTTGTCACTGTTTTGAGCTGTTAATTGCGGGGCTGTGAGACATGCCCTAGGACAATATTGGACACCAGTTCGGGCAGGGGACCAAAACTTTTTGTCAAATGGGAACCAGATTTCAATCAGTGAATGTCTACTTGAGCACAATATCTTGCTAAGTCTTGTTATTACATCATTAAGTTGATCAATATTTTAAAATCAATCTAATTTGGACTTGATTGGTGGTTGAGTCTCTGCAATTGACCTCAGCGTTCTGAGGAAAAAGACAAACGGAGATTCTCTCTCTTAACAATTAAACAGTGAGAGCTATTGCAAAGTAGTCACATGCATATGTTGTCTATAAACAATATTGAGTTGACTGGTGATGCCCTCTTAGTCAACTAGCCTGCTGAGATTTGATGCAGAGCAAAATAAATAGCTTCAGGAGAGAAAGAGGGGTGGGGGTGAGGGTGAGGGTGAGCATGCTGTGCACAAAAATACTGTAAGCAACCCATTTTTAAGCAATCCAGTATTATAGTAAATATGTGCAAGGCAATTGGAGTTCCTTATAGCTTTTCATTAAATTATGGGGAGTTCAGAAGGGTACTTGCTCTTTAAAGGACGCAAAGCAGCGAGCTGTGTAGTGGCAGGCTGAGTGCCGAGACGGAGGGGATGAGCCAGCTGCTGGAACGTTGTGCCAGGAATACAATGGAGCACAGTCATGGGGGAATGCGCTGAAGTTAAGATTGCCCTGTTTCTATCTGAATCAGCCAGCTCTCTGAATTGTTTATTTGCAAAGAAAATTATTTCCTGCGATACTCGTCCCCCAGGTAATAAACTCGTTGCATTTTTAGCTTCTGTGGGAAGGTAATGGAAAAAGTCTAGAAGATATTTTGTGTAATTGCTCATCAGTGTGCCTGCAACATAAATAAGTGGAAAGAAAGGAGAATGACATTTATATGGATGAGAGGGACTGCAGAGGTAAATGACAAATAGCAGTTTTTACAAAGGAAATGCGTCTGTTTGTAGGTTGGCATGACAACAGCCACTTGACTTCAGTCATTATCATCACCCCCCACCCCCCCCTTTTCCTCTCCTCCCAACGTCCCAACCAACCCCCTCCCTCCCCAAACATCCCTCCCTACTGTGCCTGATGAAAAACAACTGACTTTAGAACAGAAAGGTTTGAATATTTTGAGTGGAACGTTGAACGCTCAGTGTCAGAGTGTCAGCGAAAAGAGAAAAAAATGTGTGGTTATCAGAGGATTTCTGTGCCAGTTTTTTCTCCCCTATCGGATGCAAAAGGACCATATTCCCATCTGTCTCTCGAGGAATAAGTATGAGAGGATTTTCCTTGTTCATTCTGCGGAGCATGAAGGGAAAGATCCGATCTGTGTTTCGGTAGGATCTCTGCACGCTGGTTTATTTTGTCACCATTTGCATCCTTATCTTTTTTGTGGGAGTAGCAATTAAAAGTGAGTACGTAACTCATAGATTTAAACCATTTCTTGGGATATCGAAAGGATTTGAGTTTTCACTACTCAGTGGACTGGTTATTTTTGGTGTGTGTACCCACAGGGAGGTCCACACTTGATTAACTTTTCCTTACCTTTACCTCCTCACCTTCTCGCAGGCGGCTTCACTCCAACAGTCTGATTTGCAACTGCCCCTTGGCCTGGCTCTCTGACTGGTTACGACAACGACGTCCCATTGGCCAGTACGCCCAGTGCACAGGTCCCGTACACTTGAGGGGGCTCTACATCGCCGATGTTCCAAAGAAGGAATTTGTTTGCAGCGGTAAGAAATCTTTTTATGGGCTTAGTATTTTTTATCAGTGAATGTCATCCCTTCCCACCATCAATTATGCAGAATGTCTTAACGTGTACGTGCATTTTACTTCTTTATTTGTTTATTTTTATTTATTCTTCATTCATTTATAAATGTTCATATACAAGTGGCAGCTATAATGGTTTTGAAAATGTTCCTGGAATTGTGAGATTTAATTAAGAGTTTTCGTGGAAAGCTTTTTGGTATCAATTGTTATTCTTTTGTGCTTTGCAAGTAGAGGTGTGTAGAGTTGGGAAATTAAAAGTTTTCTTAATTTGGATATCAGTGTCCAAAAGTTAAAAAAAAAAACTCCTACAGTTTCAGGATAACAGAAATAAAAGTTGAGTATGCTGGAAGTACTCGACAGGTCAGGTCCACAGTATCTGTGGAGAGAGAGAAGGAGTTAATGTTTCAGGGTAATCACAGCGTTATGTATCTTGAACTGTCTTGTCCTGCTCTGGTTCTCCTCTGGAACTGTGACCTCCCCCTTCTGACCATGCATCAGCTTTCCTAGTACAAATTAGGAGGAAAAAAGACACAAAGTGCTGGAATAACTAACCCAGGGGTGGGGAACCTTTTCAAGTTGGAATGCCGCATTAAGTTAGCTGTAATCTAATAAGGCCGCATTCAAGAATCTTCAATTAGATATACTTCAAAATGTACATTATTTTGTAAAAATCTAACTACTATGTACTAAATTCAAGAAAATGAAAAAGAAAATGTTCATTGTAAAGTTAATTAACCTTTTAATTACTTTGTTGTGACTGCTTTTTGTGGGAAAGCATTTGAATATTTTGTTGCAACATGGAGGTACGCAGTTTCAGCTGATCTTCTAGATGGGTATCCGTCATTTGTGACCTTAAGGGCGTCTTGATTTGGGTTAGGTAGGAGAATGTAGATTTGCAGCAATAAGTGGTTGAAAAGCAAGAAAGCATTTTTCGTGCATGTCAAAGTTATCGTACGTTCTAGAGTTGAATTAAAACTAAATAATGAGCATAACAGGTGTTAAAATAGGCCTCGTGACTTCCTAATGTTTTAATTGTGGCCGTCAATCGGGGAGGATTATTTTGTTGAATCTTCTTTTACTCTTTGGTATTTTAAATACGTTCATTTTAAGAATAAAATAAAAATAATAAAAGACGAACAAAAACATATTAATAAAAATAAAATGATTTGTTCTACAAAATTTGGATTCATTCAAAAGGCAGCACTTAATGGCCTAGAAGGCCGCAGGTTCCCAACCCCTGAACTAACCAGACCAGAGGCAGCATCTCTGGCGAACATGGATAGGTGATGTTTCAGGTCAGGATCCTGCTTCAGATTTCAGCTAGCATCAGTCTGAAGATGGTACTGACCCAAAACTTCAACTATCCACGTTCTCCAGAGATGAGGCCGGATCTGCTGAGGTATTCCAACATTTTGTGTCTTTTTTTGGTCTACCAGCATCTGTAGTTCTTTGCTTCTCCAAATTAAGAGTCTGGTGTCCTTGCAATGATCCCAAGGAATCATGGAAACTGGATTGAGTTGAATTCAAATTAAAGGGTGAATACAGCCATCAGAGATGGTATTTTCTCAAGCAAAAAAACGCAAAGTCTGTAGAAGGGTTCAGGCTCAAAATGTCACCTATCCATGTAGTCCAAAGATTCTGCCTGACCTTCTGAGTTACTCCAGCAACATACGGCTCTGTTTTTTCCTCAAGATTCCAACAACTGTAGTTCCTTGTCTAGTTGGTATTTTCTCAGTCTAGTGAAACATTCAAACCCAGATTATGGGGGTTAAATTCCTGTGTATAATCTTATTTCATTGCTTGACTCCAGTGGGAATAACTGAGGTGATTATAATTGCCTCGCATAAGTATTTCTTCACCAGACCTCTGCAAAGTGGACTCAAATCCAGTAATCTGCTCTCTGCTGACTGTACCAATGCTCAAGTAAAATAAGTTTGCGTTTTCTCTGCGCTGTTTTTAATTTGTGTTGATGTTCAGCATGAATGACAACTAAAAAACTTCCTCTCCAGTTCAACCTCCATGCTGAATCGGGCATGTACTGTTTGTAACTGCGGGATCAAAATCCTGCCATTAATTTCCTAACAATCAGTGGCCCAACTTCACTGACTTCTCAAACCCAATAAATGCCTGCCTTGCTAGTAATCTGCCTATGCACAGAATTAGTTTTTTGTTACATTCAACACAATTGCAATTGATGCTGTACCAGAGCAAGTCACAGAGATGGCAGTGACTGCCAATGGAAAGATTCACAGCGACAACGCAGGAGGTAAATAGCAAATTTTGGAATTAAGACATTGCTCATAGTTAGAGTGCTCATAGTTAGAATTAAGACATTGCTCATAGTACATAGAGTGATATAGTGAGGAAACAGGCCCTTCGGCCCAACTTGCCAACATTGGCTTGTGTGTGTAAAGTGCGAATGGGTCCATTATGCTTTCACAAACTCATCATGTGTTGATGGGCATCTCTGTTTTGTAATAGTAGAACATAAATGAAGGGAGATATGATGATCTTGCATTGATTAAAAAAAAGTGCTTTATCAAGTGCCTTTGAAGGCTACTTTCTGTTCATGTTGGTGTATGTAGCCAGGCAAACTGTGAAATTCAATTTAAAGCTCTTAATTTCAATAAGAGTCTGTTGGTCGAGACATTTGAAGGTGTGGCATTGTTCTTCTCAGTACTATATGCCTATACTTGCTTTCAGAGGATGAGGCAACTGCATCCATTTCTGGGTCAACTCATAACACCTGTGAAACAGAACCAGGCCTCTTTAGGTTGATTGGTCCGACACAGTTTCCTCATCAGACACACATGGGATACCTTATCCACGTATGGCCTCTTGGGACCAGCACTGGGACCACAACCCATGTAGATTTACCTCTTGTAAATCTGCTTGGATAACTTAAACCTAATGAAATAAATATTGAATTCTCCAATTTTTGTTAACTAAGCTACAAAGAACACCTCCACCTTCTCACGCCCCCCTCCTCTATTCCCCCCTCTCCTCCCTGTGCCAGACTTTTTCCAATCTCTTACCTTGCTGGAGATGCGATTGTTTTCCGGATCGTATCTCCAGTCGCTCTGCAGCCTAACATCATGGATCTGGCGGCCTTGCTCGAGACTGACTTTGAGCCCCACCACGAGGCGGTGGACTTACTATTGGAGCCTTGTCTGGGATCGACCCTCCAACCATGGCTTGCGGATTTCACCATCGAGGAGCTCGCATTCTCAGGTAGAGACTGATGTTGGGACGCTCCAAAGTCACAAGAGGTTCGACCAGCCCGACTCGGGGTCCGATCGCCCGAAGCAGGGGAGCAGAGATCCCCCCCCCCCGGGATATGGGAGGGCCCGACCACCGGCTAGGGGAACCAAGATCGCCCCGTCAAATAAAATTCCTCTTATGTTGCAAATCATACTTGGCTAATAAAGTATGATTATGATTATGTCCCCTCTTATAACTGATCAAGTCCTGTTGACCCCACACCATCAGTCCCCGCACACAACTCACGACTTCCCAACTCTGATCTCATGACACAGCCTCCAATTTCTGCCGCACTATTTTGCACTACCACCCCCATCCAATTCAATCTCTTCCCTCCCACCCCCATCTCAACCATAACTCTGTGTTCTCCGTGGCCCCCAGCTACTAAAACGCTGATCCTTGGCTGTCCTACCATCCCAACCCTCTGGTTTCAATCATTGGCCACACCCCATCCCCAAGGATCTTACATCCAATCAACCCCACTCATGCCCCTCTCCAAGCATTAATTAATCCTTCAGTTTTCTCTTAACTCTCCATCAAAAACAGTCCCATTATAGCCCTAGTTATAAACTCCATGATTTGCTCTGCTGAGACTTTGGGATGTGAACATAAGTGTAGCAATGTGGCTACAACAGAACAGCTGTTTTCAGGCAATGGGAAATACCTCCACATGCTTTTAGTGACCCAGGTTGATCTCAAAGATTCAACATTTTATCAGACACCATTGCTGGATTGTTCAGATTGGCCACAATTGGGTCATTTTGCTCATGATGCCCAAGCAGCTCAGTCAGTGGTCACATACCTTATTCATCTATTTGACATTTGAATTATGCTGGCTTCAATGTATTGGTGGCTTTACTTCGAGGGCTATGACACCATGAATGCATCATCAGAATGCCAAATTCTATCGTCATTATCAATGTGTTAAACCATATTCAGAACTGGACAATAGAATTTTGGATTACAGAAGAATCGAGTCATGGAGAACAGACAGTAAATTGGATAGACTAAAAACTGATCAACCAAGGTAGTGAATTGAAACTGCCAGATTGGTTTCTTGCATCCATATGCATAATATTGCTTTTTTTTTGGTTGGGTGGGCACCACTGATAAGGCTATTTATTGTGCACCATTATGCACACAAAGACTTCTATGTGTTGGGGAAAGAAATCAATAAAGACTAGCTAAGTTCATGTAACAATTTTTGGGCTCTCATGGTTAATTTCTGATGATGGCAAGACTCATTGAATTGGATAAGAAACTTAAAGGTTTGATTCTGATGCTGTTGTTTTGAATGAGGGATTTCAGGATTAAATGCCAGTGGTTTTGGAATGGATGACCTGTTTCTTGATTTAACTGCAACACAGTTGTATTAGAAGACAAATGTCAGGCTTTAATGCATTGGGTTTGGATGAGATGATTCTTGGTTTAAGATTCCAGTGTTTATTTGTCATATGCACCAGATATGAACTGGACCAATTAAATTCATACTTGCTGTAGCTTTGCAGCAATATTAGACACAACAATAGCAAATAAATATACAACTAATTATCAATTATTCCAAGTAAAGTAGACCATGATAGTGTAAAAACCAGTGGAGCAACCATAGTAGTACAAAGTCCTTCATGGCTTGAGTTGTGTGGCTGAGCTACGGTTATGGTTAAGTTTGTGTATGGTGGTTTCAGAATCTGATAGTTGATGGGAGGAAACTGTTCTTGAACTGGGTGGTAATGGTTGTTAGACTCCTATACTTTCTTCCAGGTGGTAACAGCGAGAAGAGAACGTAACCAGGGTGATGTGGGTCTTTGACGATATTAACTGCCTTCTTGAGGCAGTATTTCCCATAGATCCCTTCGATGGTGGGGAGGTCAGTACCATGATGAACCAGAAAATATGCACCACTTTCTGCAGCCTTCTTCGTTATCGAGCATTAACATTTCCAATGATCCAACCAGTTAGTAGGCTCTCCACTGTTCAATTCCAAAAATGCGATGCAATATTCAGTGGTATACCAAATTTCCTCAAATATTTGAGGAAGCAGAGGTGCTGCTAAACTGTCTTTGTGATTGGATTAATGTGTTGAAATTGTTAAATTACATGGAATGTAACAACCTTGTATCAGGTGTAATGTTGGTTGAAATGCAGGAAGATTAAAGAATTAGGCTATGGAGATAGAGCAATTTAGTGAAGAGGAAATATTTAGCTGTTGGAAAAAATAGATGCTCCTAGAAATAGCCATACTCTAAGATAAATCCTAGGGCTTCAAGGCCATTGAAAACTTTAGAGCAAATCACGAGACCTCCTATAATCCAACCCCCAAATAATTCACACAAAACATCGAGTCTACAATAGGTCTAAAACCAAATTTCTGACATTTATGAAAAATACCTCATTAATATACATTTTTTTCCCATCTATCACTGCGGCTGTAAAGCAAATTTTCAATGAAGCAGACATTCTTGTGACAGAAAGAATGTAATAAGAATGTTGTCTCTATCAATATGTCCCATGTGGTTCAAAACTCTGATTCACAGATAGGAAATGGTGCAACTTGTACCAGAATAACAATTAATTCACCGGAGCCATGTCTGAGTTAGATATCCACAGTGTGCTTTTAATTAGCATAAATAATTACAGATTCCCAGGATGAAGTTGGATTTACCCTGTTTCAATCATCGAGGAAGTAATTGGATTTTTAATTACTGTCTGCTTTCTGCTTGGCTTTCTGTTTTTTAAAACCAGTGTTTAAGCTGTAAACGTGTGGAGGCCATTCATTTGTATTCTTTCCATCTGTTTCTGCCCTCCCTGCTGTAAGCAACATAAAGAGTAGCTTGTAGGAGTGAATTATTTACTCGTTTCTGTGGTAACCTGTGGACTGAGGATCACATTTTGCACAGTTTGTGCTTTCCATCAGCTGGTCACCAAGATTCTGGCTTTCACAGTCAGTCAGATTAGCTTTTTTATGCACCTTAAGGTGAGAAATTCTTATCATTGGGCACAACACAGCTTTCCCAGATTTGGCCAGGAATTTTATTCCTTGCTACAGTAGTCACACTCTTTTTAAAATTATTTATCTTTCTCACTGACCCAAGTCAGTGGATATTTTTAAGGCAGAGATAGACAAATTCTTGATTAGAATGGGTGTCCAGGATTATGGGGAGAAGGCAGGAAAATGGGATTAGGAGACAACCATAATTGAATGGCAGAGTAAACTTGATGGGCCGATTGGCCTAATTCTACTTCTATAACTTGTGAACTTGGGGAAATGTATCTGACATCTCCTGCATTATTAATAATAAAGATGTGAGATGTTGAGTAGGAACGTGAGTGACACAAGTAGGATCGGTACTGTCATGTGGAGTTACTACTTTCCCACAAATATATAGAAAGAAAATCCATTCCACGCCAGTAGACAAGTTAACTGAGTTGGAGGGAGGAAGGATGGAGGGAGGGAGGGAGGTCTTTACCTCCAGCCAGGGACCCTAGCAGTGCTTCCAGGTGAGACAGAGGTTCACATGCACCTCCTCTAACCTGATCTACCACATTCAATGCTTCTGATGTGGGGTGATCAAGCGTGGACTAGCGTAGATGATTACACTGAATACTGGCGCTCCGTCCGCCAAGGCATGCTGGATCTCCTGGTTGCTAACCATTTTATCTCCCCTTCTCATTCCCATACTGACCCTTCTGCCCTGGGACTCCTCCATTGCCAGAATAATGCTACATGCAAACTGGAGAAACAGCACTTTATATTCCGATTAATAGCATACAACCCAATGGTATGAACATTGATTTCCCCAATTTTAGAGAACATCCCCTTTTCCCCCTCCCTCTCTTTCTTGTGCCTCCCACCATCCTAGTGTGCATCCATTTCTCCCACTATCCCGTCTGCCTTCCACCCCTCTTCGAACCTTTCCACATATGTCCTCTCTCAGGCTTTACAGTTCACTCCTCTACTCTACTTATCTGACACATCTTTGTCTCTGTTTGTCCTTTCTATTTCTGTTTGGCCCCTTTCATCACTCATTTGTCTCCGTTTTTCTCTAGCCTTTGTCCACCAGCGTACACCTACCACTTGCAGGGTATTGTCCTGCCCTAATCTCTTTCCAGCTCCCCCCCCCCCCCCCCCCCCCCCCCCCCCACCCCCCCCCACTGCAATAAGTTTGAAGAAGGATTCAGCCCTGAAATGTCACCTACAGTATCTGTGTCCTCCAGAGATGCTGCCTGTCTCGTTAAATTACCCAAGTACATTCAAGTTTCCAGCGTCTGCATTTCCTATAGTCTCTCTTTATAGTTTATATTTACTGTGGATTAAGTTATTGTTCAGCAAGTTGAGGTAGGTGAAGCCCAATGACTGTGTAAATAAGCTTGTCCAGCAGCAATAGGAGGTCTGCTAGGGAGGAAAGAGACATCAGCAGGGCCGTGGGTATAATGTGAGCATAATGTGTTTATCCTAATGCAACTGGTGAATTTCACCATTATCCTAATGGTGAAAATAACTTATATTTCTATGGTCAGATAAATTTCCTAAACTGGTGCAAACAGATGCTAGTCACTTCCTTATCACCGTACCATCACCTCTGGTGTTATCTAATGACAAGTGTCATCTTGTCATTATAAAAACTCATTTTTATTCTCTGGCTTTCGACACTGGCTGAGACATTGCTCCTGTTTTTAGTGCTTTTAATGTCTTTTAATTTTTACTGTTTTATAGTCCTTTGTTTTACGGTTTTTAATGGTTTGTAATAACTTCTTGTCCATGAGTTCTCATGTACAGCACTTTGTGGCAACTGCAGTTGTTTAAAGTGCTTTATAAATAAAGTTATTATTATTATTATTATCTTTTAATTAACCCACATTGTACTGGTATAATTCAACAGAATTGTCATTTGAATTGTCATCACTATAGATCCAGTGTTGGTAAATAGCAGCTCTATAGGACTCTGGTTATTCTGCAATTGGAGAATTGCATGCAGTTCTGGCTGCCTCATTACAGGAAAGATTTGGAGACTTTGGAGAGGGTGCAGAGGAGGTTTATCAGAATGCTGCCTGGATTGGAGGGTTTCAGCTACAGGGAAAGGTTGGACAAACTTGGATTGTTTTCTCCAGAAAGTCGGAGTTTGAGGAGAGACTTGATAGATATATATAAAATTATGAGTGGCTTAGATATGGTAAACAGTCAGAACCTTTTTCCCAGTGTGGAAATGTTCAATGCAGGGTAGTGTTAATGTGTGCGGGGATCATTGGTGGGTGCGGACGCAGTGGGCGGAAAGGCCTGTTTCCGCCCTATATCTCTAAACTAAACTAATCTAAGGGCACAGCTATGAGGGGTAAAGTACAGATGGAGATGTACAGGGCAAGGTTTTTTCACAGAGAGTTGTGGGGGTTTGAGATGCATTGCCAGGGGTGGTAGTGGAGACAGACACAATAGCAGCATTTAAGATGCTTTCAGATAGGCACATGGAAGTGCATGGAATAGAGGAACATGAATCATGTACAGACAGAGGAGATCATTTTAACCTGGTATCATGTTTGGCACAAACATTGTGGGCCCAAGGGGCTCGTTCCTGTGCTATACTGTTGTATGGCCTATTCAATAGTACAAGGACTAATATATACCTGGTCATCAGCTGGGACATAATGGGTCAGAGAGCCTGTGTCTGCGTTGTATTACATTTTCATGAGTCTGAAAAACATACTCATAAGAGATCCATCCAGGGAAAGATCAGGGCGATGGCAGCGAAGTCAGCCACCAAATACCTCTGAAAACAAAAAGAATGGATTTCAATACTGTTAGCTGCATGTTATATACATTAACAATTTGGATGACAATGTGGTTAACATTGTTATTATATATGCATATGACACCAAACGTGGTGGTATATTCCAGTGAGGAAGATTTTTTTAAGTTTATGCAAGAGCTAGGTTAGTTAGGAAAGTGGGCCAAGGAATGTTAATCCTGACAAGTGTGAGATGTTGCACTTTGGCATGTCAAAGCAAGGCAGGCTTTGTGCAGTAAATGACAAACCCCTGCATAGTGTTGGAAAGGTGAGAGATCTGGAGCAATGATGCATGATTCCCTAAAAGGGACAAGTTGGGTGGACAGGGTGGTGAAGTAGACATGTGGCATGCCTTCAATGGGAAGGGTATTGAGCATGAAAGTTGGGATATTATGATGTAGCTGTACAAGTTGTTGGTGAGAGCACATTTGGAGAACTGTGTGTAATTCAAGTTGCCCAGCATAGGAAAGATGTCATTAAATTGGAAAGGATTCAGAAATTCGCCAGGATGTTATCTGGCCTTACAGACTTGAATTATTGTGAGAAGCTCGCTATATTTGGACTGTTTTCTTTGGAGTGTAAGAGTCTGAGGGTTGATCTTATTGAGGTGTACAGGATCATGATAGATATGAATAAAGTGAATGCTCACAGAAGGGAGAATTTAAGATAAATCTCAAGGGCAATGTTTTAATTGAAAGCATAATTTGTATCTGCAATGAGCTGCTAGAGGAAGATATAGAAGCAGATACAATTATGACATTCAAAAACCATTCGGATAGATATATGGATAGGAAAGGTTCAAAGGCCAAATGCAGGTAATTGGAACCAGGTCAACTTGGTCAGCATGAACAAGTGTACCAAAGGGCCTGTTTATTGCTGTACAACTCTATACCTCTATGATTTTACGTAGCTGCTGGTAATTGGAGAAACCAGCAGGTCTGCAAGCACCAACTCCTACCAAGCTCCAGAACCCTTCCATTAGTAGTAACACCACAGAGCAACATTTAGCTGAGAGAGGCCTGCAGTAACTCATGGTTGCAGTGCTCATAAGTATGAGCTAGGACATACGAATCCCAGGAGAATAAGTCAGTGGATGACGCAGGCAAAAGGGAAGTGTGGCAAATGGATAAATGGAAGGCCAATGGGGGCAAATCAACAGGTGACACTGAAGTACTTGGAAGGGAGGAGAGGAAAAAAACTAGAGTAGAATAAAACAAGTGCCGTGTTGCTCAATTAGAATGATGACCAGTCGCCTCAACCTGCATGAGCCAACAAATTGGAAATGTTGCAATCAAACACAAGGAGCCCACTCCTTGCTTGTAAATTACATCTATTGATTATATTTTTCTTTCATTTTTTCTCCAACTACGCAGAATCTATATCACTGGGATATTCCCTTGATGGTACAAAAGTAAGTAAACCTTGGCTAGCTAGAATAGAATGCATGGAGCATCAAGGGTAATGAGACTACTGATGATCTGTCATCAAGGGACCTCATTCTAATCAGTCCTCAGCTGTCTTAAGTTGATATATTCTAGTGAAAATGCAAAAGATACTATAATGGCATCATGAATGAATCTGCAGAGGCCTTCTTTACTCGTCCTCAGCTGCCTCAGTTAACATATTCCGTACAAAACCACATAAAGCAGACCAGGAAACCTTGGAATCTGGCCAGAGTGAGCAGGTGAATAGTATCAAGGCTTCTGCCATTTTTTTGGTGTAATCTCCCTGCCTCACTACAAATTTCAAAACATTTTGTTTAGCTTGTGTATATATTTCCACCGGCTTTTCTCATTGTTTTAACAATGACACCACATTAGCAATTGAACATTTTATAAAGAATATAAACACAAATTAACCTGACATTTTTCAAAATGCAAGACCTTAAAATAACGTCACCATAAGTTTTTGGATTTAGGTTAATTATTGTACTGAGGTAAAGTGAAAAGCTTTGTTTTGCTTGCTTATCCAATCAGATCACATAATGCGACACACAAATACAATCGAGTTAACTCAAACACAATAGGAAGAGCAAAAGGGAAGATACAGAGTGTATCATATAGTTTTTGAATGCAGAATTAGTTCATCAGTGATGAGGGCTCACTCAATTCTGCTATCTCACTGAAGGGCTGACTTTTCATGAGCTGAATCACAGATAATAATCATTCTTTGCCTAACTTAAATGGGCAGGCAATCTTCACCAAGACATATGTGAAAGACAGATTTCCGTTCACCCCAAACCACTAACGTAAACTCCTGGTTCCCATTGGAGTCTTGCAACTTCTCTCTCAGATGGCCATCAACTCTCCTTTGATTCTGTTGCTACTTACATAAACCATCAGATAATTTGTTGTGGCCAATTAACCTACAATCTTTTGGATGTGGGAACAAATCTACACATACATTAGGAAAAATGTATATTCCAGACTTAAGGGCCTGTCCCACTGTACGAGGTAAACCAAGAGTTCTCCCGAGTTCTCCCCTGATTCGAACTCGGAGAATGTCCGTAGCTGGTCCGTAGGAATTCGTGAATGTCCAATAGCGGCTCGTACAAGTAACGGTAGGTGCTCGCGAAATCTGGTAAACTCGTGATGTTTTTTCAACACTGTGAAAAATGTCCACCAGTAAAAAAATACTCGTGGTGAAAATAATGGTTACTTTTTACTCGTACGAGCCGCTACGAGACATCCACGAACCCCTACGGTCCCGCTATGGACATTCTCCGAGTACGAATCAGGGGAAAACTCGGGAGAACTCTTGAATTATCTCGTACAGTGGGACAGGCCCTTAACAGCATCCACGGTCAGGATCAATCCCAAATCCTTGGAGTTGTGAGGCCACAGAACTAACAGTTACACAACCCTGCTGCCCAAACTTGACATCAATGTTCACAATTAATCCACTCATGGTTAGTTGTTGAATGAACCTTGCAGAAATCCCCTATGGTTGTCTGGTGTTGAATGTTAAATCACATGGAATCCAAGATGAGTTGGCCAATTGGGTTCAAAATTGGCTTACAGGAAGGAATAAAAAGGTAGTTGTGGAGGGTTGCTTTTCTGAGTGGAGATTTGTGACCAATAGTGTACCTGAGGGGTCGATGCTGGGTCCACTGTTGTTTGTTATCTAAATTAATGGTTTGGATAACAATGGAATTAACATTATTAGTAAATTTGCAGATGGTGCCAAAGTTTGTGGTATAGTGGAAAATGAGGAAGGATATCTTTGTTTAGAACAGTTGGGAAGTTGGGCCACAAAACAGCAATTGGAATTTAGCACTGATAATTGTTACATGTTGCCCTTTGGTATGTCAATCCGTGGCAAGACAAACACAGTAAATGCTGGAGCCCTGGGCGTTGGCAGAACAGAGAGATTAGTTTAGTTTAGGTACATAGCTTGGTAACAGGCTCTTTGTTTGACCGAGTCCACGCCAACCAGTCATCACCCCTACACCAGTTCCATCCTACTCATTGGGGACAATTTACAGATTCCAATTAACTGACAAACTAGCATGTCTTTGGAATGTGGAAGGAAACCGGAGCACCCTGAGAAAAACCCATGCAGTCACAGGGGGAACGTACAAAATCCACGCAGGCAGCACCCATACTCTGGATCGAACCCGGGTCTAAGGCAGCAACTCTCCCGCTGTGCCACTGTTCCGCCCATGGACCCACACAATTGGCAGCCCCACCAACAGTCTGTTTGTTTTTTCATATTTTGTTTACATTTTAGTGTGTGTTAAAAGTGTGTGTAAATGTTCTCCAGTTTGTTTTATGTGGTGGGAGGGGAATTTTTTTTTTCAGTTTCTTACCTTGCGTTTAATTTTCGGATCGCATTCTCCGGCTGGTCTGCGGTCTACCATCGATGGAGCTGGAGGCTTCCTCGGACTGACCTTGGGCCCCTCTGCGGAGGTGTTGACTTAACATCGGAGTCGATCCCTTGCCAAGACCTTTGACAAGCTTGCTTTCATTTGGATAGATATTGAGTACAAATGTTGGGACATCATGATGCAGCTGTAGGGGTTGTTAGTGAGACAACACATTGAGTAGTGTGTGCAGTTTTGGTTGCCCTGGTGTTGGAAGGATGCCATTAAGTTGGAAAGGGTGCAGAAAAGATTCAGCAAAATGTTGCTGAGGTTTCTAGGCTTGTGTTATAGAGAGAGGCTGGACAGGTTGGGATTTTCTTTTGTTTGGAGCATTGGAGGCGGAGGTGTACAAGATCATGAGGCAAGGAATGAGAAAAGATCATAAGGGACATAAAAATTGAACACTCACAGTCTTTTTCCCATGGTTAGGAGTTTCCAAAACAAGAGGGTATAGCATAAGCTGAGAGGGCCTTCAGAGGCAATTATTTTACATACAGAGAAGACTATCTGGAATGAGCTGCCAGGAGAAACTAGAGAAGTGGATATAATTATGACGCTTTAAAGACATTTGGATAGATATAGGGATAGGAATGGATGTGGGGCAAATGCAGTTCACTCAAAATGCAAACTTGATCAGCATGGACAGGTTGGGCCAAAGGACCTGTTTCAATGCTGTATAGCTCTATGAATCGAAGTTTGTGGACTAATCTGAATTAAAATTGGTCCTCAATAATCACATCTGATAATTATTTTGTTCATTACTTCTATGTTTATCTAAAAGAAACACAAATAATCTTTAATGAGTCCACCACATTAGATTTTGATGTTAAGTGTGAAATAGCATGCAAATAGATTATTGCATTTCAGTGGGTAAAAGAATCAGTTTATCAGCAACTATATTTGCCAATAATTAAAGGGAAGTGCCATTTGACTGGGAGCTAAGTCAAGGATTTCCATGCGAGGGATGAAAAGTAGAAAACAAGCACTGGAACATCAAGAGAAAGGAAAGGATAATCGTCGGTTTATTTGCAGAATTTTTTGACTAATCCCACGAGAATAATCCCTAAAGGCCAATGGGACAGCTGCATGAGATCGACTGATACATGCTGAAAAGGACAAGTCGTCATCATGCATTTCTGCAGGGAGTCATGGTTTCAGTTAATGAAATGTCAACAATACCCCTGAGATGTGGTAACCATGTATTTGTAAATGTTGTAGTCGCTGTGACAGATGGAACAAGAAACCAAGCACTTGATTCCTTCAGCTCCCCTCCATTCAGCGATGTAGACATGCAGAATGAATGTGCTTCTTGAGTTGGTTTCAGTGCAGATGAAGAGTGTAATATTGCTAAATTATGCATTGAGATACATTGGTACATGCTGAAAGGGACAAGTTGTACTCATGCATTTCTCATGTCATGACTTTGGTTAATGAAATGTCAACTAAACTCCTGAGAATTGCAAGCCATACACTTGTGAATGTTGTAGTCACTGTGACACTGCAACTGTTCCCTACAGCTTTTGAGATTATTCTTGTGGGATGAATACAACTCCACAAACTTCCTTTCCGTGATTTTTCAGTTCTTGTTTCCATCTTTCAAACTTTACTCTCAACTCTCCAACTATTTCTATTTTGTCTTTGATCTAGTTCTTGGAGGGTCATTGAGGGATGGTCATACGTTGTCCATTGACGTTTGTAATGAGGAAATCTGCTGCAGTAACACTCCAGCATTTCACTATCTGACCATTCAGAAATCCTGATCATTCAGCATTGGCTCAGCATAGCCCTCTATCTTGCCCTTCCCTTCACCAGAGCCCAGATTCCCACTTCCCTTTCACAGGCTAGAGCCGTTTCCTCATTTCCTTTCACCCACCTGAGCCCAATTTCACCGTTCCCTTTCACCCACCAGAGCTCCAGGTTTCCTGCTCCCTTTAACACACCAGGAACTGATGAGCATGTGCTTGTAGACATTGGCTGGTCAAAATCTTCAATGAAGATCCTTTGTGTGCCTCAGCCTTCATGGTGAACGTCATTGCTGGTATTGCTCCTGACGGTGTGTATCCATACTATATAGCAAAATCGTAGGGAATAGACAAATTCCAGAAGGGAAGTGTCATTGATGCTGCAAGGAATGTCCAGGCTTAAGTGTGAGCCTACTATGTAGTAAGCTGCAATTCTGTGGCGGAGCATTGCAAAGAATGTACTTTTACAGAAGTATGATATGTGCCTTTGACAGCAGCAAACTGCGAGAATCAATCTCGGAAGCTATCCAGCCCACTCCAACTCAAAGGTTAGTGTGGCCACAGGGATTGTGCCTGGGTGGGTGGGAGATGCAGACCATGCCAGGCATGTTCCAGCTCACTAAATCAATTACTCCTCTCCAATGACATTTCTTGGCCTGTTGAGAGTTTCCAGCATCTTCTGCTTTTGTTTCAGATTTCCAACATCTCTTGTATTTTCCTTTTGAATTGTTGCCTTTCCTGTGGAGAATTCTCTGGGCAGGAAAATATCTTTTGTTTATTCAACATATTTCTCTCTGACATACATTTTTTAAATCATAACTACTTTTAACCATTGCATTGTTTGCTTGGAAACTGCTTCTCAGTCACATCCTGGCTAGGATGCGACTATTTCTCTGAGTCGCCTACCAGCTGGATCGGAGTGGCCTTTCCTACCAGAGACCAGGGACCGGACCAGAGTATCGGCAGCGGCAGCGCGATGCTGGATTCACCCCGGAGCGGGCGATACCTACCTGGATCGCCGTTTGAAGCTCCGGAGCGTTGGGCCCGCTGCTCCAACATCGCGGGGCTGTTGTTCGTGGAGCTCCCAGCGCGGGCGGTGCTGACCGACATCGCGGAATCCTGGGGCCCTTTGCCGAGTGCCGCCAGCATTGAATCCCCACCTGATGCGGCCTGGGGTTGTTGGGAGCTGCGGACTCCGGTGGGGAAGCGGCCGATTTGGAGGTCCAAACCGCTGAGGTTGGCCTCCCGTTCCGACGTCGGAGTGTCAACATTCCCGGCAAGCGGGCCTGAGCGGCGAGCTGCCCGTAGCGGTGACTGCGGAGGGCTGCAGAGACCCCGACCACAGGTGAACATCAGAGGAAGAGACTGACTTTGGTGCCTTCCCTCACAGTGGGAAACGTTTGATTCTGCTGTGTGGGGATGTTCTATGTTGAACTCTATCGTGTGTTGTGTTCTTTATTTAGTTGTATGCCTGTATGGTGATCACATTTCACTGTGCCAACTGGTACATGTGACAAATAAATGTATCTTGTATCTTGTACAAGCACACATGATCAGAATTGCTGGGTCTCTGGTGCTGTAAAGCACCAACTTTACTGCTAATGCACTGTATGAACTATGGTGCCCACCGACCACTGCAACCATTTGGTGTCTGTGATGACTCTGGGCCGTTCAGGGGGACATTTTGCTGATCGGATTGCAACATCTACAAAAGTTTAAAGCTTATTGTGTTGGCGGCAATGAAGATCTGTAGATATTTTTTGAAGGGTTTCTTTCGTATTGCCAAAGATTGTAAAACTAATTTACAAGCGATGTAATCATTTGCAGGGTGCCTTTTATTTTCCCTTCAGACCGTGAAATAAAAGCTCTTGTATTGCAGATTATTGAAGGTTAGATTAATCTGTTGATGAGGTTGGAAACTTATCCCTCTTGACATTGCAACTGTTTGGAATGATAGGGTGGTCCTCTCTGGACCAGCCACCTAGAATGAATTTGCTACTGATTTCATCGTGCTGTCTGTGCCTCATTCCAGCCACAAACGGATGTCTCAGAATGGAAATCTTCTGAAAGGTACCGTGGAAAATGGCAACCGTTGTATGAAGGTCTAGGATTGTCTTTCAAAAATAGATGGCACCAGTGGACCACTGCAACACTTCCATTGACTCAGGTTCCACTGTGACGCTGTTTGTGTGGCGTTTACATGCTCTGTCTGTGACCATGTAGATTTCCTCCTACAGCCGTAAGATACTTGGCCTCTGTAAATTCCCCCATCTCCCCCTTATTGTAGGTAAGTTGTAGAATAGACAATGGGTGCAGGAGTGGGCCATTTGGTCCTTCGAGTCAGCACCGCCATTCAATGTGATCATGGCTGATCATCCACAATCAGTATCCCATTCCTGCCTTCTCTCCATATCCCTTAACTCCACTATCCCTAAGAGCTCTATCTAACTATCTCTTGAAAGCATCCAGAGAACCAGCCTCCAATCGCCCTCTGAGGCAGAGAATTACACACACTCACAACTCTCTGTGTGAAAAAGTTGTGAAAAAGGTGTGAATGTGGGGACAGGGGAGAGGTTGTTGGGTGTTGATGGTCAATGCGGACTCGGTGCGGTGATGCGCCTGTTTCCATGCTTGCAGCTCTCTTTGACCCTGACTCTATTGCTCTTGTGTCCTACCAGGTACTCAGACCCCAGAACCTCAGACATGCAGTGCCCATGCCACATCATGTCCACCGGCATGTGTATGCAGCAACAACATCGTGGACTGTCGGGGGAAAGGGCTGACCGAAATCCCAGTCAACCTTCCAGAAAACATAGTGGAAATGTAAGTGATACACGTTCCGGGCCAAGATAATTAAAGGGGTGGGAGGGTAACTTCAGGTTCCTTTTGTTTCCAGAGTTCCCAGAATCATCTTTTAATCCAGTCCATTACAGGACTCAAATGGTTTTGGCCTATGGCTAAGTGCAAACCACCTTGATCAGATGATAAGGTCATAAGTGATAGGAGCAGAATTAAGCCATTTGGCCCATCAAGTCTACTCCGCCATTCAATCATGGCTGATCTGTCTCTCCCTCAAAATCCCATTTTCCTGCTTTCTCCCCATAACTGTTGACTCCAGATGAAGTGCAGCGTTCTCTATAAGGAGCTCAAATAGCAGGGGTAGTTAATGGTCCATTGGTGGATCATTGGAATGGGCTGACAATTGCTGCATCCTCAAATGGAGAGATATTGGATTCTGTGGAAGGGCAGCAGTGTGAGCACAATGGATCTGTATAAATCCTAGCCGGGGATAAGTAAGACTTATATCTAAATAGAGTCAACACCTAAGCCTAGAAAAGAGACAGTGCTGGAATAACTCAGCGGGTCAGGCAAAATCTCTGGATTAAAAAAAAATGTGCTGGAAGAACAGTGAGTTATACCAGAGATGCTACCTGATCATTGAGTTATTCCAGCACTTTGTGCATTTTTTTTGTAAACCATCATCTGCAGTTCCTTGTTTCTACTGCAAGGCTAGAACTAGACACTTTCTGAGGCTCAGATGTATGGAAAATCAGAATCTAGTTTTATTTTCCTAAAAATATGTAGCATACAATATAAGAACATAAGAAAAATGAGCAGAAGTAGGCCATTCGGCCCCTCTATGCTTCTGCCATTCATTAGGATCATAGTTGCATCTTCTGCCTCAGCAGGATTTTCTGCATTATCTCCATATCCGTGTCTTGCCTTGATGAAATAAATGTGTTTGCTGTGTTTTGAATGAACACAACAACTAAGCTTCCACAACCCTGCAGGGAAAGAATTCCATTGATTCACTAAGCTCCGAGTGAGAAACTTATTCTTATCTCAGTGATAAGTGGCCTATCCATTCTTCTGAGACTGCACCACCTGGACCTAGATTTCTCTGCCAGGTGAGTGTCCTCTCAACACCCAGCTTGTCAAACCCTCTAAGAATTAGTAAGATGCAACAAGCACACCAAACTTGGAACCAGTCCAGTAAATCTTTGCTTGCAGTCCCTCTTGAATAAAGAGACTAAAACTCTACATAGTACTCTGAGTGTAATCACATCAAGGCTCCATACAACTACAATAAGACTTCCTCCTGTAATTAGATCCTCTCATAAGGAAGGTTAAGATAGCATTTTCCACATAATTGCTTGCATCACCTGCATCCTTCAACAACTTGTGTACAAAGACATTCAAAACCCTTCCAACATCCACACTACCCAGTCTTTCACTCAATTTTTCTGTTTTTGTACCAAGTAAATACCTTCACATTTTCCACAGTATATTCAATCTGCCATGTACCTTTCCTGTTACTTTGCCTGTCCATATTCTCTTGAAGCTTCTTTACATCCTTTCCCATACCTAGATTGGAAGTATGACACTTGGCCTTCTTAATCAAATCATAGAGCCAAAATAAACCAAATTGTGTTACTGTTAATTGAACTTTGCAATCAATTGTGAAATGAGTACTTTACTGTTTTGTGTAAATTCATTCAAAGGATGTGAGCCTTTCAGGCTGAGCCAGCATTTAATTTTGTACCACTAATTGCTATTGTGAAGCAGATGGTGAGCTGCCTTCTTGAACCATTGCGGTCTCCAAGGTGTAAATACACAGACAATATTGTCAGGGAGAGAGTTCCAGGATTATGTCCCAACTACAGTGAAGAAAGGACAATTTATTTCCAAGTCAGGATGTGTGTACCTGCAAACTTAGCATGTTCCGGAATAATGTTAGTCCATAGATTAAACTAGAATGAAGACTTATGCTTCCTCACTCAACATCGTCTTGAGTAACCAAATAAAAAGCATAGAGCATTGCACAATCAAAATGGGGAAGAAATCGGTCAGTGTTGGATAAACAAAGCCTAATCATCTTCTAAAACTTCACTGGGAGAATTCAATACAAGAGGCAAACCACAAGCAATTTAGGCTCATTTTAGGGAACTGCATCATGAAGCTCTTAACATGCAACTGTGGTCGGTGCCCATTAAATCGTGCAGCCAGCTTTTCCCAGACCTCCTGCTCATGTACAGCTGCATCTGGCAATGGGTGATCTTTTTCAGGAAGAGACTCAATTTCCAGATGGCATTCCTACCCTCTGCCCACCGAGCAACATTAAAAACACACCACAACATCAGCTGTAACCTGGATCTCCACAGCTCTCTTAATGTATCGAAGTATCAAAAGATATTTCACATGAGCAACTATCAGACAAAATTGATGAATAGCTTTATGAGGTGATGTTAAGGCAGATGATCGAAGGTGTGGTCAAAGAGGTACAATTTTAAGGAGCATCTTACAAGAGGGAGAGGATCAGGATCAGGAAAAATAAATCGCGCTGCTTGAAAGGAGAAAGGATAATTTTTACTACAGGTAGTTCTACAACTTGCAGGTTTGGTCTGGCTCCATTTGGCTACTATTTCGCACTCTGGCCTAGTTGTTCTAATTATATTAAACAAACTGTCAGAAATAGTTGAAGGATGCAGTGATTGAATGAGACAGGAAAAACACAGGATCAAGGAAACACTTTTATTAGAGATGTGGGAAGAAGTCTGCGCCATTTAATTTGAAACCGATGTTGAGAAAACAGTTCAAAAAGAAATGGGACTGAAATGGTTGTGTTTTAATTTCTAAAGATCAGTTCAATGTAGGTCTTAACCAAGAATTATTAAACAATCAAGATTTTAAGTTCTTTGTTTTGCTCCTTTAGCAGTAACATAATCACATTGATCATTATTTCATTTCTGACAAAGCATAATATCTTTGAAGCATTAACATTCCTTTCAATATTGAAAGGAGTCTCTACTTATTATAAACATGTGTTTCGTATAGTGACTTGGCTTAAGAGAATAAATCTGCTGGTGAGGGTGAGTGTGGGGGGAACATGCACTGTATCAAGCCATGACCCCAAAACACACACACACACACACACACACACACAGCTTTGGAGACACAACCACGCCTTTCCCCTCAGTCAAACAAAACCTGGTGCGGGGTCTTCCTAGACAGGAAATTCAAGAGAAGGTGCCACACTGCCACTTCATTGCCAGGTGCAGAACTACTTTATACAAACCTGGGAGCAAGTTGTCCCTTATCTGGGTAGCAGAGGAATAATTATGTATGTGAGCAAGATATTTTTGAGAGGTCAGTAAAAAGGTAAATTTAATCATGCCTATTTGAAAAAAGATTATTCATGGGACACACTTGCTGATAGCTTGCACCAATCCAGCTGGCTACACCTATAATCCACAACAGATTTGGTGGGGAGGAGACAAAAACTGTGTCCCCCACTTCCCTAGCCCAGAACTGGGGGGGCTACTTTTAAAATAGGCTAGATTCTGATATCATCAGGGCAGAACTTCTTTTGTAAACACATTGGGCCTCTGGGAAAGCAATTGCAAAGATCAAAAAAGGCACTTGTATACAGTACAGTTAAGAAGCACCAAAATCCACATACTGTAACAACTTGCAGTTAATAGAATCTATTTAGAGTTTAGTTACCGTTGCAAGGTTGTAAATTGCAGCAGCCAGTCTGAGCGAACCATGCTCGCTCAAACGACAATAAGATGCTTGGCTGATTTTGATGGAGGAGCATTCACCACCAGTATTGGAGAACTGCCCTGCTCAATTAGTGAATAATGTCATGGGATCTCTTGCTTCCACTTGATAGATGTGACTTTCAGGAGCAGTGCCTTTTGAGAAGCAAATGCTACTCAGGTGGGTAATGAGGTGTTCAGTGCAGTGATGTGGAGATGCAAGAGACTGCCGCTGCTGGAATCTCCAGCAACAAACAACCTGCCGGAGGAACTCAATGGGTCAAACAGCATCTGTTGAGGGAAAGGGAAGGTCGATGTTGCAGTTGAAAACCCTGCAGCAAGTTAGATAGTATAAAGAGGAGGGCTGTGTGGGTGGGAGGGGGCAGAGTGTTGAAATAGGGGCAAGAGGTGGACAGGGGAGTGGTGAAGAATGACAGGCAGGTTCAGCAAAGTAAATGTGGAGCCAGGTGGAG
Source organism: Leucoraja erinaceus (assembly GCF_028641065.1). Classification (NCBI taxonomy): domain Eukaryota; kingdom Metazoa; phylum Chordata; class Chondrichthyes; order Rajiformes; family Rajidae; genus Leucoraja; species Leucoraja erinaceus. Next base: position 10,850,682 of record NC_073387.1, on the reverse strand, counting down.
GTAGAGGTGGGGGGTGCTGGTGGGGTGGAGGTAGACACGGAGACAAAGACAGCAACAGCTGCTGAAGGCTGATAAGAAGAGACACAAAGAAGGTTTAGCTTTGCCCCATCTCAAATGATACAATAGTCATTAAACATGACGATTAGAATACTGGAGTTGTAATCCAGGAGACTTTGAATGTTTGAGAATTAAAGAGAGATGTTTGAGTGTTCAGGGGAACTGGAGCCATGATGATGCTCGCCATTGCCGCCACCACATTCCAGACCGCCACTCCCCTGCTGTGATGGATGTTGGGATCGATCAAGAAACCAAGCACTGGATGAACTCCAGCTCTTTGTGTCTATCTTCAGTTGAAACCAGCATCTGCAGTTCCTTCCTACACACACTGGATGAACTCAGCAGTCTGAAGTTGGAAGAAATGTTCCGACCCAAAATATCATCTGCCTATTTCCCTCCACGGGCGCTGCACGGTCTGCTGAGTTCAAAGCTCTTTGTTTCTTGTTTTGTGCCAAAAATTATGTTGCCCCCAGTCCAAGATATAACCTGATTCTGAAGAGATTGGTGTGAAAGGAAATCCAGTTATCACTATCTCAATCGTTAGCTTTCTAATCCATTCACCCCGCAAGCCAGTTTGCACATGGCTGAGATAACAATCAAAGGTTATTACCTCTGAGGTTCTGCACTTTTCAAGGATCAAAATAATAGTCTCCAGAACCAAGATTAGTCATGAGTAAAATGCTCTGTATTCCCCAATTTAAACCCAGCACATGCTGTTTCATAGGCAGTGATACATCTGTCTCCCTACCAAATGACTGGACTCCACAAGGAGTCTAAAAGTGGAGTCAGTCTGTGCTGAAACCCACAGCATCTTGTTCCTAAAGGTGGATATCAGTGGGAAAGTGAGTTATCTGTGTGATTTTGCAATTAGTAAGTAGCGTTTCAATAAAATCTTATTCAATATATTTTGAACTTTAACTATTTAATCATTTTTGTTTCAAATTATTCAAATATCTGATAGATTTAAAATGCCTCTTCATATCAGGATCACTAAACAAATTTAAATACAAGCTTCCCAGCTAAGGCAGGAAAATCACCAGCACTAGGTTTTCACCCTGTTAAAGGCTTCTTGGATCCTTAGCAGTTCTGAATTTCACCTGGTTGTTACATATGGCTTTCTCCATCTCAACATTTATAGAGAGGTAGCTTGAATATCTTTTTGGATCCAGACCTTGTAAGTAAAGGCAGCATGGGCTGTTTGTGGATCGAGGACAGCATCCAGGTAACAGGTGAAAAGGTTAATGGAAAGGCTTGTAATGTTAAAAAAAAAGTCTAAACTGAGCAATTTTTAGGTTGATAGGTTAACTGATTGTTCTAAATTGTCCCAATCTCACCCTGACGTGTTACATATGATAATGAAGTATCATTCATTCATTCAGAGTGAGTGAGTGAGTGGTAGAATCAGGAGAGAGTTGATGGGAATGCAAATGGAATAAAATGGGATTATAGTGTAAATTGGTTGATTCACACTTTGTGGGCCAAAGGAACTGTTTCTATGCATTATGACTGTGGCTATCAATTAAAGGAGATTGGAAGTTGAATGTAAACCATTTCTGAAAGATTGCTACAGAGACGGAAATATAATCTGGACGTTAAGTGAAAATGAGGTAAAAGTAGTTTGAAAACATTCTCAAATATGTGTAAAAAGGAAAAGTTGGATGTAGTCATTATGGATTGCTTATAGGAAATGACAAGAGAAGTTATAGTGGAGTAAGGAAATGGTAGAAATATTAAGTAAATACTTGGTTTAACTACTAATAACAATCAGGAAACGGACAATAATAGATCTAGTGAGAACGACAAATTTAGAGAAATTACTTATTAGTTATGAGTTAGTACGGGATGGATTAATGGAACTAAAAGTTGCCAATTAAAATAAACCTAATAGCTCACATTCTTAGGTTTCAACATATATTGCAGCAGAAACAGCGTTTTGATTTTAAAGCCGCTGCTGCTGTTTGGAAGGTAGCAAATATAATGTAGCTATTGAAAACAGGAAACTTCAGCCTAACCTGACATCAGTGATGGGGGATATGTTTGAATCCTTGGCGAGGAACAATGAACGTCATTTTGAAAAGCATAATATGAATGAGCAAAGTCAAAATGGATTTGTGGAAGGATAATTGAGTTTGACTAATCTATTTGAGGTTTTTGAAATTATTAAACAGGAACATGTGTATTTTAGATTATTTTGGAATTATAAAAACATGGTCATTTGCATGATGTAGAGGAATGGGTAATATATTAGTACAGGCAGAGAATTGGAAATGGATAGAAATCAAAAAGTAGGAATAAATGGATCTTTTTTTAAGATGGTAGACTGTCAGGCTGCCAAGGTAATTATTACAGCGTCTTTGGATATTTACAGTCCTTTAATAACTTAGATGAAAATACAGAGTCCAATACATTCAATTTTACTGAAGAGACAAATCTCTTGAGGAGACAGAGTAGGAAGAAAGGCAAGCAGTGAGGGGGGAAAGGTGAAGTTACACACTTTCATTCAGAATGCATTTTAATGGCAAAGAACTGAAATGTTTTTCATATTCAGAGACCTGATCACAGAGATTTAATATGGGGGACAATTAAAATGACAAATGGTATGCAGGTCTTTATTTCAAAGGAAGGGCAGTATCAAAATTGAGAAACCGTAACCAATTTTATGGGCCCTTGCTGAAACTACATTATATGTGTTTTATCTATCTAAAAAAAAAGGACAGACTTGCTTTGGACAGATTGCAGCAATTGATACAATTATTGAGGACAGGGATTTTCCTAGTAGGAAAGTTAGAATGTGCTATTCCTAAAATCCATACAGAGTGGAATAATAAGAGATATCTACTTGAAGCATAAACTATCAAGGGACATTACAATACAAATGCTGGGGGAATGTTTCCCCTGATTAGAGAGACTGGAGCTAAGAGTCATATTTTTAGATTAAGGATTCAGCAATTTCAGATTGAGGTAGAGAAGTTTCTGCTCCTAAAATCTTTACAATTCCCCATTCTGGGCTTTCAGGCATTGAGTGCTTTCAATGGAGAGATTACTAGGTTGTTGGATAGTAATGTGGACAATGATAAGAATATGGAGTTGGAATTGATATGGTCATTGAATCATAATCTTACAGAACGTTCCAGATCCTGGTTTCAATGGAAATAGAAAAATATACGGGAAAAATGGTGGGATTGGAGAAGCGTCCATCCGTAGTTTCAAATTGTGTGCTTTCAAATACAGTCTGCCCAGGGAAAGGAGAACTTGCACATATGTTGCTTGCATTCACAGTCAATTATGTGTTGCAGTGATTTGTAACTAACATAGCAGCTAATTTGTAATCAGTAAGCTGTCAAAGATGCATTGAGAAATGATCAGGCAATGTGTTTAATTTATATTAACAAGAGGTTAAATGCTAGACAGAAGTGTGAGAGGGACTATTTTGCTTCAAGATGCTTCTGATGTGAATCTTGAATTCGAAGAAGCTACCATTGAATCAGAGCTGCAAACGCCAATGGCATTTGTTATGATTTAATGATAACAATTTTTTCCACTTCTACAGATCTATTATAAGCCGGGTGAAGTTGGTGGATACCAACTGTACTGTCTTTCTTTAAGAAAATTGGTTGATTTATCGGCTGTCATTTGATCATATAGCAGAATGACCAGTTATACCAGAAGGAGTTTCATCCGTGCCCTGAGGTGAAAAGTTTCAGTCCTAAAAAGTAAAGAATAAAAATATGCCAAATATGCATGTTGTTTATCACCTTTGAACAACATGCCCCAACTATATATTCTATAGCTCAACATTTATATCCTTGTGCACACAGCAACATTTGACTACGGGGTAATGCAGGTCACTATATGTTTAATATTGCCGATTATGATGACTGTCACGTCCATTTAATCAGTTACATGGAATGACTTTGTAAATCGTATCCAATTAATGGGAGGAAACATACGCAGTCGCCATGCAAACTTTGCACATAGCACCCGAGGTCAGGATTGAACCTAGATCTCTTTTGCTATGAGGCAGCAGCTCTACCAGCTGAACCACTGTGCCACTGAAGGAATTAATTTTAGGACACATAACATAGAACAGCACAGGGATAGAATATTCGGCCCACCATGTCTGTACCAAACATGATGTCAATGTAAGCTAAACCCATCCACCTGCACATGGAGCTTATCCCTCTATTCTCTTCCTGTTCATGTGTCTGATTAGCTGCATTTTAAACATTGCTATCAGTCTTCTTCTGACATCTCCTGTGGGTTCCCACTGTGTGAACCTTTTTTTCATGAATCTCCTTTAAACCTTCCTCCTCCCACTATTAATATATGTCCTCATGTATTTGCCATTTCTACCCAGGGAAATACCTCACTATCTATCCTATTTATGCATCTCATAATCGTCTATATTTCTTTCAAGATGCCCTTAAGTCTTTGATGCCCCAGTGAAAACAAGGCAAGGCTGAGCAAATGTTCTTCATAATTTGTACACTCTATTCCAGGCAACATTTTTGTGAACATCTTCTGCTCTCTCAATACAGTGCAATGTCTTTCCTGCACAATCTGATCTTGGTATACTAGGAAGAATGGTTATAATATCAAAGAAATTTGGAGCCTCAGAGGGGAAAATAATTTGCAGATATGTCAATGTATTCCAATTCCTGAAGTACTCTTTAATAGAATTACTTAATTTTGTTAATAATGTTAAAATAAAGCCCGTCCTTTTTAAAAGTTGAAGGAATCATTTTGATCCCTGTGGAATTAAGTATTTATGAATGGATTGAGCTCCCTTCGTCTGTGACATTGATGACACTTGCTTCTCAATACGTTTGCATATCTTGCAGCTTTAAATTCAGAAAAAAAAAATGCTTCTCGACGATTAAGCCCTTCTGCTGGTAAGCTGCCTGTCCCAATGCATTATTAACCTCTTCCAAGACGCACTGCCATTGCGACACAATTGCGACATATGAAACAATTGAAAATAATCCAAAAAGGAGCAAGAACATAGAATAGGGACGGCATGGTGTTGCAGCAGTAAAGTTGCTGCCTTTCAGCGCTTGCTGTGCCGGAGACCCAGGTTCGATCCCGACTACGGGTATTCTCCCGGTGACCATGTGAGTATTCCCAAGAAATCTCCGGTTTCCTCCCACACTCCAAAGATATACAGGTACAGGTATGTAGGTAAATTGACTTGGTAAATGTAAAGATTGTCCCTAGAGTGTGGGACAGTGTTAATATGCGGGGATCGCTGGTCGGTGCAGACCCAGTGGGTCGAAGGGCCTTTTCCACCCTGTACCTCTAAACTAAACTAAACTAATAGCACAGCACAGGAATAGGCCCTTCAGCCTGCAAAATCCTTGCCAAACATGATGCCAAGTTCAACTGAATATTTAACTAATCTCTGCCTGCACGTAATCCATATCCCTCCTTTTCCTATCTAAAGACTTCTTAAATGCTACTATCATCTGCCTCCTCCACCAACCATGGCGTGCTTTCCATATATCCACCACTCTTTCCAAAAAAAAATTGTTCTACACATCTTCTTTAAACTTTACTCCTCTCACTTAAAGCTATGCTCTCTAGTCCTTGACATTTCCACTCTGGGATGAACCTCCAGCTGGGTTCCTGGAGTTTCACACTCAATATCCACGGTGCTTGTCCATATCATGCACCCACAGATGAGTAAACAGCGCCCATCACAATGGTGCCAATGCATCCGCTGCTGATGTTGGCTCACTTATAAACAGCAATGCATTTTAAAAGTGTGATGAAATCATACCCATACTTAGAACATGGAACATTTAAAAGTACAGCACTGGAACAGATACATCGGCCCTGACAAACATGATGCCAGGTTAAACAAGCAACCTCTCACTTGCACATGATCCCTATCCCTCCATTCCATGCATATTCATGTATCTATCTTAAAGCCTCTTAAATGGTGCTATCGCATCTGCCTCCACCACCACCCCAGCTAACTCATTCCAGGCATCCACTATCCTCTGTGTAAAAAAAAATGTGTCCTGCACATCTCCTTTAAACTTACCCCCTCTCACAAAGCCATGCTTCCTAGTCTTTGACATTTCCGGAAAAAAGGTTCTGACTGTCTACCCTATCTATGCCTCTCATTTTTCCCCTTTATTTGTAACAAGAAGCAAGTAGCTTCATGGTGTGCCTTCTATCAATTTAGACCTCGAGGTGTATAAACTGAGGAACAAAATTTGGTGCAGTCAGAAGTTTGGACACAATGATTATAAAAGTTTTATTCAATGTGTCTCATAATTAAGGGGGGCAGTGGGGAAATGGGTCAAGCAGCAGATTTAGGAACCTTTGGCTGAGTCAATCAGGCTTCCTTGCCTCTGTTGACATCAAAGGTTACATGGCAACATTCTGACAGGTGGAGGAACTATCTCTGGCGATATTCATCTGTCAGTTTCCATTATAAAAAAAACACCCATATGATCATCATCAGATATTACCAGGCTTTGTCCCGCTACCACCTCTTTTCCACTTTCTACCCCTTTTCCAACTTTCTATCCCATTCAGCCTGAAGAATGGTTCAGACCTGAAATGTCACTTGTTCATTCCCACCATGGTCGCTGCCTGATCCAATAAGTTTCTCCAGCACTTTTTGTTTTGCTGATCATCATCACATTCAGTTAGTGGAAGCTTGTTTACATTTAGCTTAATTGCTATCACATGTAATGAGGTATAGTGAAAAGCATTGTTTTGAGTACTATCCAAAACAGATCAAATATACCATACACAAATACAATCAAGTCAAATTCAAATACAATTGATAGAGCAAAGAAGAAGACACAGAGTGCAGACTATAGTTCTCAGAATTGGAGCTCACCAGTTCCAAAGACAAAATCGTCCTCTATATTTGAAGTATATTTGTTCAACCATCAAAATGTTTTGAGAAGAACCATTTTATCTTTCTATTTCCTTAATCTCATCTGTAACAATCCAGCTTCCGTGGCATGTTTGGTATTCACAAACGGTACATGAATTTCATATGATTCACAAAACCTGAATTAGGTTCAAATTCAGTCTTGTGGGAAAACAATCTCTATTTAGGGTTAATTTATTTGAACTTGATCCTTGTCTTTCTTTGCTTGTGACCCACCGGGCCTCCTCCATGTGCTCCACTGCCAAACTCCACTGAGGCAAATTCTGGTTATCAATTTAAGTTACATAAATGTTTGTTCTTACATAAATTTTTGTTCCAATCCACTTGTCTACAAAACTACAGCACACAGGCTTAAATGATTTCTGATTAAAAGGTTTTGCTCAAAATGTTTCTAATGGGGACATAAGGAACTGCAGATGTTGGAATCTTGAGCAAAATACGATGTGCTGGAATACCTCAGTGGGTCAGACAGTATCTGTGGAGGGAATGGATAGGCAAAGAAGAGTTACTCCAGCACTTTGTATTTTGCTCACATTTCTTATGGGGCTTTGTTGCTAGTTTTGCTGCCATAGTTCATCAAATCCCAAACTGTGTGGAACTCTGGAATGCCTGGTAGACCACAGACAGCAACTCTAGCCATTGCATAGTCCACTGTCAGATATTCAGTAAATTGATATCTTGGAAATATAATGTTAAATTGTAAATGTTGATGAATGTTCTCTCCCAACAGTCAACGTTTCCCATTAACAAATTACCATTTACAATAAGCATATAACATAAGAAACATCTGTAGTCATTTGGTAGTCTATGTACATGCCCCAATTCAATAGGCAGATTTAAACATGCACTTAAAGTGCCTTACTTTCTACAAGAGAAACTCAGACGCCACTGCAGTAAAAACATGATTGAACCCACGTGTTGGTCAAAAGGTTGTGTTTTAAACTTGCAAAGTGTGTGAGGTAGCAGGTGGGTGTGATGTAGTTAACATTAGACTAAGGTTTTCAATGAGCAGCAGCAGCACAGTATGGAATGTCCTAGTGCTACCTCAACACCAGCTCACCAGGCAGGTAGTTTGTTCTGCATGGAATGAAGACTCTGCGTTGTGGGACTTTATCAAAGTCAAATCTTGTATTGAAGACAGGAATTCAGTAACCCCATAAACGTTCTCCAGCTGCAGCTCTAATCAATAACATTATATGCTACTCACAAACCTATTTACAGATTAACTAGAGCAAATGCACAAAGGAGAATATTAGCCTTTGTCAGTTAACTGACTTTATAAAACAGTATTCTATATTACTTGTACAACTCAAGCAGCAATTTCAGGATTTTCCCTGGCCCTCTCTAGGTAATCCATCAGCTGTAGTGACAAAAGCCCAGAGGGTGCTAATATGTGTACTAAACCTTTTACCTGCTTATCGTGGGGGGTTGGTGTTGGAATATGGCAAGCAGATTAATAGCAGCACAAAGCCACCTAATTGAGAGCGGGCGGAGGAAGAGAATAGGGAACATTAATTCCCTGCTTCACTGTTAAATAAACAAGAAATGTGAATAAAGAATGGATAGATTTTTGAGAGGAAGGTGAGCGTGTTTAGTGATGGAAAATTTCAGGAGACAAATGCATGATCATTAATTTGCCCAATCAAGGCTAGGCCTGTGTCGCAGTTTTGAATGTGTTTTATTCACTGATGCGATTTCTCAGAGTTCATTGTTGGAGCCTAGAGCATACTGTGCAAGGATGCTTAAGCCCAGACTGGCTGGGGCTGCAGTCTGCTGCGTTACAAGGTGTGTGGGTGCGACTGTGAAGAGAGGCACTGGAGAACGACACAGGATCTGTCATCGGTTCAGAGCTGATTTTCAGTGCTTACCATTGAGTCATAGAGACAAACAGCATGGAAACAAGCCCTTCGGCACAGCTTGCCCACACTGTCCAACATGTCCCAGCTACACTAGTCCCACCTGCCTGCATTTGGCCCATATCCCGCTAAACCTGTCCTATCCATGTACCTTTTTCAAACTGTTTCTTAAACGTTGGGATAGTTCCTGCCTCAATGACCTCCTCTGTCAGCTTGTTTCATACACTCACCACCCTTTGTGTGAAAACCCCTCAGATTCCTATTAAATCTTTCCCTCTTCACCTTAAACCTATGTCCGCTAGTCCTCAATTCACCTAAGAGACTGGCCAAGAGACTGTACATCTATCTGACTATTCCTCTCAGTCCTACCATCGATCATTCCAAACACCTGTTCCATCATCACAAAACGTCTGTATTTTCTTCAGGCATACAATTCGATAATGGAACAATAAATGCAGATTCTCACACTTTAATGGAGGAGGGCATACAAGTGCAGAGGGTTGGGGTGGCTCAAGAATTAATCCATGTGTGTTTTATGGTCTATCCTGAAATGGAACAATTACATTTTTACTTGCAGCAGTGCAACAGATATGCACACATAGTACTCAATGTACACCATAATAAACTAAAACAATAGTTCCATATATAAAAACATTTAAAAAAAAATAGTGCAAAGACAAAAGTAATACCCCGAGACACTAGTGCAATCAAGGCACTTTGTAGTTTGGGTTCAGTCCACACCGACAGTATGCACATCACAAAGGGTATGGAGTGTCAGAATAATGTGAAGCGGATCTAATATTCCTTAGCCTTGAGATTTCCAACCTGATGTTGTTATGAACATCTCGCCCAAATCAATGATCCGATTTCTTTTGCTTCAGAAACTGCAGGTGAAGTATCAGCATGCTTTGGATTCTGTTGCTGAAATGTTATTCATTCTATTTATTCTTTAACTCTGCAGACGACTGGAACAAAATTTGATCAAGACTGTGGGAGCCGGAGCATTCACTCAATATAAAAAGCTCAAGCGGATGTGAGTAAACAAAGGGATATTGAAAACTGGGCTGTGGGGTCATGCACTAACAGAATCATCACCCAGGAGACTCTGGGAACGTACTCCCTTTGGCATTGCTTACTGCTTCCCCCTCTTAGCCTTTTTTTTTTTCATTTCAGAGGTAAACAGACCAAGAATGTCAGAAGCAGAGTCAAAACACAGTGCATTCAACAAGACGACATGTTGTTAGGAAAATTAGATTCTTCAGAGAATAGGAATCTTCATCTGAATTGAATCAAGATTTAAAATTCCTGGTTGGTTATAATGCTATCCATGTCATATGTGTTGCAAGAAACAGAAGCAAGTGTAGGCCACTCAGCCCATCGTGGCTATTCCACCAGTCAATGAGATCATGGCATGTTTTTCACCTTGGAGTCATTTTCTAGCATGAAACACATATGCCTTGATTTCCTTAATATCCATAAATATATCGATATCTGTTCCTGAATATACTCAGTGACTTGGGCCTTCACACTCTTGGATTCAGAGTTCTGGATAAAGGTGCAGGCCTTATGGGTCACCTATTTGGCTCACTAGGTCAATGCCAACCATTCTTCACTAGTGCACAATAATTCTATGTTTTCCCATTTTCACATTCGCTCCCGACACACAAGGGACAAGTTACAGAGGCCAATTAACTTACAAACCACCACGCCTTTGGGATGTGGAAGCAGCACCTGAAGGAAACCCATGCAGTCACAGAGAGAATGTGCAAACTCAACACAGACAACACCTGAGGTCAGGATTGAACCCAGATCTCTGGCGCTGTGAGGCAGCACCTCTGCTACACATAGGAAAGTGGGGAAGGCTACACGTGGAAACGTTGGAACTATAATAAAATGGCACAGATGATAGGCCAACTTAGCTTAGAGATACAGCACAGAAATATGCCCTTTGGCCCACCGTGTCCGCACCGACCAGTGTTCCCTGCACATTATCGCTATTGTACACACATTAAGGATGATGATACCTACAAACCTGTACGTCTTTGGAGTGCAGGAGTGTGTGAGGAAACCAAAGATGTCGGAGGAAACCCACGCGGTCACAGGGAGAATGGACAAACTCCGTACAGACCGCGTCCGTAGTCGGGATCGAACCTGTGTCTCTGGTGCTGTGAGCTCTGTAAGGTAGCTGCTCTACCACTGCGCAACCCTGCAACCCAACTGTTTCATGCCATTACGATTAAATATCTGGAAGATAATTTTACAACTGGCTGTTGAAACTGCATCAGGAGATCTGTTGGAACCCTGGTGTTGACACTGCACCAATACATTTGCCTGTAACTTCCCCAATCCTTGTTATTGTTTATCACCAGCGGTAAAGTCTGATTATTGTTTTAACTACAATATCCTTAACATTCACATGAATTTAACATTAACTATTCATATTGAACATTCCTATTTATCTACTTAATTAAATTATTAATAATGAGCACACACACTCATGTGATTCCTCAATATTAATTGATATTAATGATTATCTTGGAGTCCTGAACATCTCCAATACCAATAACCATCATTTCCACAGTAGCATCATCATTGCAAAGTCGAAAGATCACATTTTCTCCTAAAACAGCCAGCTACTGAATAAATGGATTGGGTTGATAAATTTGACGTGGAAATCTTTAACCATCATTTTGAGAGTACAACACTCTCCGCTGGGTTCAAACCTTTATCCAATAATTGACATTGATCTTACAATCATTAATGACATTATATATTTTCACTATTTCATTCAGAAGATCAATAAATACATTGCGAGAGTAAGTGTGTAACAGGAGAAAAAAAGCAATGTTGGTGCTGTTTAATTTTGAATTTATTCTGCTATGTATTATGTTTCCCCTTGGTTTCATGAGCCAGTTATGATCAGATCTTTCAGTCTCTCAAAGTAATTTCCTAATTAAGTGCCTTCTTAACTTATCTGTTAAAATAGTAACAATGATAATTAGAGTCCTTGGTGTAATATACGAACCAGCTGGCATCTTGCTCTCACTGGAACCACATTCACAGCATGTGCCTGCTTTCAGGTTCTGAGCCAGTGAAAACATAGTGCCTTCATTAAGTAGGGATGAAAGGCTGCGATTTTCAGGGCAATTACTTTTAGGGCAATTTTTGTCTGCATTTCTGGTGATAAACTTCAGATTTTTATGTCATAGACACCCCTGCATTCAGGTTGCTGATCACCACACCGCACCATGAATGTGAAGCTTCACATCAACACCTGACTTAGTTGTCAAATTTTTTTTCTCCTCTTTTGAAGACAATAGTAGATGCCATAACTGTCAGGGCACACTGCAGATGGCCTCCCATGGAGTCCACTGGCAGAGTTCAATCATCTTCAGATTCCCCAGCATTTATAATACAATTTCATTCAGCAGCACTTGGGACTTTATTCCTTCGAGCGCAGGAGGCTAGAGATTGATCTTACAGAAGTTTATAAAATCATGAGGGATAATTAATAGGGGGAATGCGCAGAGTCTTTTACCCAAGGGAGAGGATTCAAGAACCAGAGAACCATAGGTTTACGGTGAGAGGGAAAAACAATTAGTAGGAATCTGAAGGGCAACTTTTTCACTCTTTTTCATGATCTGCCAGAGGAGGTAGTTGAGGTAGGTTCAATAACAACATTTAAAAGACGCTTGGATAGCTACATGGATAGGAAAGGTTTAATGGGTTCTGGGCCTAATGCGGGGAAAATGATTAGCTTAGTTAGGGCATCTTGATCAGCATGGGTGAGTTGGACTGAAGGGCCTGTTTCCATGCTGTATGACTACATGACTCTACAGTAGTGAAGCTGTTGAGCTGCCTGACAGCTCCAGTGATCTGGGTTGAAACCGGATGTCTGGAGCTGTCTTTGTGCACATTCTCCACATGACCAGGTAATCTCTGGTCCTCTTCGTTTTTGTTCCCCATGGGTAATCCGGTTTCCACCCAAATGCCAAAGACACATAGGTTGTTGACAAAATGAGTAGGAAGGAACTGCAGATGTTTGAAGAAGGGTCTCGACCCGAAACTTCACCCATTCCTTCTCTCCAGAGATGCTGCCTGTCCCGCTGAGTTACTCCAGCATTTTGTGTCTATCACATAGGTTGTTATGTTAATCGAACGCAGTCAATTATTCCTGGAGTGCAGGTCAGTACTAGAAGCTGGGGAGCAGACAGGAATGTGAGGTGAATGAAATGAAATGAATGTAAATGGGGGCTGAATAGTCAGTGTGGATCAATTGGACTGAGGGGCCTCTATGACTCCAATTATTTCAATGGGGGGGGGGGGTGCAGGGCTACAGTGTCAGTTTGTTCAAAACAAAGGGGGGAGGTGAATAGCTTATTTATTCATTTATTCCCATTTCATTTTTTTACGTGATTAAAACATATTTATTTTGAACTACTTTTAAAACATGTTTTCATTTTTTTGTGGTTTTTATTGTTTTTGATTCAGAGACAGTAAGGGATAATTTATAAAAGTTGACATTCTTCACACCAAATGCTACTGACCTTTGTCAGCTACCAATGGTTTCAGGAGCACTTCAGCGGCAGAACTTCAGTGCACAACTGAAGTCTCTCATACCACTCAGGCCATGGTACTCAAACCTGGAGAGAATGTTCCCAGAAGTGTGGGCTCTCTGCATTCATGTCAGATAAGATTGGGCATGCGGTGCCCATAAGGCCATTGTGAATAGGCCCTGACAAAGGCTACTTGCATTGACCTTTGTTCTTACCAATTGTCTCCCTTCTTCTATTCCATTGAAGTTGCTGATTTTCTATTAGGTTAGAGTTTGATGGTTTCCTGAGATTCATTTACACTTTCTTCCAGTATCAGTTTTTTCTTTGAAGATAGACAAAAATAGCTGGAGTAACTCAGCGGGTCTGACAGCACCTCTGGAGAAAAGGAATAGGCGATGTTTCCAGTCGAGACCCTTCTTCAGACATTGATTGCAATTTACAGCATGGAAGCAGGCCTTTCGAGTCCATGACAACCATCAATCACATTTACACAAGATTTATGTAATCCCACTTTCTCATCCACTCCCTCCCCATAGCGGTGATTTACAAAGCCCGCAAGTCTTTGGTATGTGGGAGGAAATGGGAGCACCTGCAGGAAACTCACACGGTCGCAGGGAAAATGTGCATACTCCACAAAAATAGCACCCTAGGTCGGGATGGAACCCTGGTCTCTAGTGCTCTGAGGCAGCGGTTCTATCAGCAGCGCCACTCTGCTGCCCATTGTCATTCATAAATAAGCATAGCGTTTACAGCTATTTATTCATTTGTGGCTTGGTTTGGCAACTTGAGCGCGCAGGAATGGAAAAGACTACAAAAAGTAGTAAACACTGCCCAGTCCATCTTCGGCTCTGACATCCCTACCATCGAGGGGATCTATCACAATCGCTGCCTCAAAAAATCTGGCAGCATCATCAAGGACCCACACCATCCTGGCCACACACTCATCTCCCCGCTACCTTCAGGTAGAAGGTACAGGAGCCTGAAGGCTGTAACGTCCAGGTTCAGAAACAGCTTCTTCCCCATGGCCATCAGGCTATTAAACTCAACTGAAACAAATCTCTCAACATTAATAGACCATTATCTGTTTATTTGCACTCTATCTGCTTATTTATTGATGTGTGTATATATTTATATAATGGTAGAGGGACTCAATGATATGTTCTGCGTTCATGCCTACTATATTCCGTTGTGCTGAAGCAAAGCAGGAATTTCATTGTCCTATCTGGGACACATGATAATAAACTCTCTTGACTTGACTCGTTCTCAGGCTGTGGATGTTATTTGCCATCCTGGTCTGCTGAAGGGTACAGAGGACTGCCTTCTCAAACAGCTGGTTTGGTTGACCATAACTGTGCTTGTAGGGGTGCTATAAAAAATAGCTACCATGATGTGGTCATATACTCAAATCTCACATAGGGCAGATCAGGTAAATATTGTATTATTTCTTGCCAAGTTTTGCACCTATTTGTCATTTGGATTCTGCTTGCTGTCAAAGTTGTTATTTTAAAAATAATTCGCAGTGTCTCAGATTCTGAGATAAATCTGAAATTGAAGTAAAGATTTTTTAGGAAACATAGTTAGACTTTCATATATTTATGAAAAATTTCCAAAAACGAAATAAAACTTACATAGACACATAGAAATTAGGTGCAGGAGTAGGCCATTCGGCCCTTCGAGCCTGCACCGCCATTCAATATGATCATGGCTGATCATCCAACTCAGTATCCCGTACCTGCCTTCTCTCCATGCCCCCTGATCCCCTTAGCCACAAGGGCCACATCTAACTCCCTCTTAAATATAGCCAATGAAGTGGCCTCAACTACCCTCTGTGGCAGAGAGTTCCAGAGATTCACCACTCTCTGCGTGAAAAAAGTTCTTCTCATCTCGGTTTTAAAGGATTTCCCCTTTATCCTTAAGCTGTGACCCCTTGTCCTGGACTTCCCTAACATCGGGAACAATCTTCCTGCATCTAGCCTGTCCAACCCCTTAAGAATTTTGTAAGTTTCTATAAGATCCCCTCTCAATCTTCTAAATTCTAGAGAGTATAAACCAAGTCTATCCAGTCTTTCTTCATAAGACAGTCCTGACATCCCAGGAATCAGTCTGGTGAACCGTCTCTGCACTCCCTCTATGGCAATAATGTCCTTCCTCAGATTTGGAGACCAAAACTGTACGCAATACTCCAGGTGTGGTCTCACCAAGACCCTGTACAACTGCAGTAGAACCTCTCTGCTCCTATACTCAAATCCTTTTGCAATGAAAGCTAACATACCATTCGCTTTCTTTACTGCCTGCTGCACCTGCATGCCTACCTTCAATGACTGGTGTACCATGACACCCAGGTCTCACTGCATCTCCCCCTTTCCCAATCGGCCACCATTTAGATAATAGTCTGCTTTCCTGTTTTTGCCACCAAAATGGATAACCTCACATTTATCCACATTATACTGCATCTGCCAAACATTTGCCCACTCACCCAGCCTATCCAAGTCACCCTGCAGTCTCCTAGCATCCTCCTCACAGCTAACACTGCCCCCCAGCTTAGTGTCATCCGCAAACTTGGAGATATTGCCTTCAATTCCCTCATCCAGATCATTAATATATATTGTAAATAGCTGGGGTCCCAGTACTGAGCCTTGGGGTACCCCACTAGTCACTGCCTGCCATTGTGAAAAGGACCCGTTTACTCCTACTCTTTGCTTCCTGTTTGCCAGCCAGTTCTCTATCCACATCAATACTGAACCCCCAATGCCTTGTGCTTTAAGTTTGTATACTAATCTCTTATGTGGGACCTTGTCGAAAGCCTTCTGGAAGTCCAGATACACCACATCCACTGGTTCTCCCCTATCCACGCTACTAGTTACATCCTCGAAAACATAATTAAAAGGGAAGCAATGTTCCTTTGCTTTCTTCTCTTTAGGCCTACGATCCCCTCTGAGATCAATAGTCAGACAACATTTGGTTTACCGACTGCATTGATCATCAAACATGTGTTTACATAAATCCCACAGCAACACAGTTAAACTTAACACCAAATTGATTTTAAATTCCAAAAGTACTATGTAGGGATTTGAATTTCTCAAATCTAGATTACTGTTCAAGTAATGAAAGCAGTATTACCCTTCCTTTATTTTGCCTGGAGGTGGCATGGTCATTAAGCCAGATATTGCACGATGTTCTTGTGTGCGCATTCCATTTGTTTGTGTTCCTCACTTAAGATAAGCTCTCCCTGAAGCCTCAATCAACACCTAAATCTAATTAGTTAAGAATTCAGACTCTTGGGTTTGATGTGCAGTGCAAGAATAACACAATGTGAGGGGGAAGGAAAAAGACTGAACTCGCACCATTCACCGCTCAGTAACCCTCTCCTCCCATTTTTGCAACTAGTATTTTTTAAGAATGAAACTTATGCCACATTTTATTTCTCCCAACAGAGACCTGAGTAAGAACCAGATCTCAGAAATTGCAGCTGATGCATTTCAAGGCCTGCGATCTCTGACCTCACTGTAAGTATGGAGCCTAATAAAGAGGTTGTTCATTGTATGGCTGCATAATATGTTCAAGATGTTTTATTATCTCATCATTTGACTCTAAAAGGTACAGTTAATTACCCTTATTCCAATCTGCCTTCTATTCCATGTATTTTTTTCTATTATTTTGTGCTTTTTCTTCCGTTTCCTCTGATGACTTGTTGAAAGAGATTGTGATTGTGTAAGAAATTGTAACGATTGAAGCAGTTGCATTAGTTGGAAGACTTATTGAGTCTGACACTGAGAAAGAGTTAAAACAACATGCTGATATTCCGCAGTTAATATAATTTTGTTCCTGCATGCTGTCAGGCTGAGTAATTCCACCCGACCAACTCCTTGTGTTACTTTGAACTAGAATTTATTTGCAATTTAATGCTGAGCAAGCCTTTGGGAAAGCAGCATTCTACCATGTAGGATATCATAGATTTGTGAACCCAGGCCTTTGGCGTTGAACTGCACATAAAATAGGCGTTAGCAGCAAGTTTAACCTTGATTGCCCAATCTCATATTCTCATTAGACCCAAGGAACTGCAGTTGCTGATTTGCAAAAAAAGAACAAAGTGCTGGAATAACTGAATGGTTCAGACAGCATCTCTAGATAACATGGATAAGTAAAGTTTTGGGTCAAAGCTCTTCTTTCGAAGAAGGGTCTTGACCCGAAACATCGCCTATTCATGTTCTCCAGAGATGCTGTCTGACCTGCTGAGTTACTCTAGCACTTTGTGTCTTTTTTTCTTATTCTCATTTCCTCCAACAACGAAGAGGGGAGGGACTGAGTCTGTGACAGCTCTTTGTGCTCTCTCTGGCCCATTCCCTGCTTATTTCCCTGTGGCCTATACCCCCTCATGTCCCTTTCAACACCTGGAGACATTTACAGTAGTCAATTAACCTATATCGGCACTTCTTTGGGCTGTGGGAGGAAATGGAGCACTCTGGGGAGATCTATAGTCGCAGGGAAAACATAGAAAAGTCCACACAGACAGCATCCCAGCACCTGCTGTGCTACTATATCATCCTAGTACCATGATGGTAAACACCCACTTCAACTAGACATCCAACTACAAATATCTCTCAGATGTGTGTGACAGAAGAGAACATGGTCTATGGCTGGTAGGCAAAAATGTAGGAGAAACTCAGCGGGGGAAGCAACATCCATGGAGCGAAGGAAATAGATAACGTTTCGGGCCGAACCCCTTCTTCAGACTGATGTGGTTAGGTTCTATGTCTGGTCACTGCACATTTCTAACAACCAAAAAGATCTTTTGTTGTTGATGATGAGCACTAGGTCAGGAACTATAGAGGCCACAGAGCACTTTAGCGAAAGCACTTGATTCAGTTGCTATAAGAAAGATGACCAGGGAAGCAACCAGCTTGATTGAAGCCATTGCTACACTGGACAGCTCAGTGACCCCTGCTTGGGTAAGCATTCATCTTTTAAGCACTTCTGGGCGAGGACTTCATCCACGTATTTTTGTGCCCATGGTCACACCATTGGTAAACAACTCAAGCTTAATAAATGTTTTCATCAATGAAGGCAGGCCTACATTGGACATCAGGTGTAGCTTTTGCACACACACCTGGCAGCATCTGTGCACATGTGTGGAATTCAGGAACAGTAATTCTTGAAGGATGCCACAAGCTCATAAAATGCTTAGTTGTGTTTTAGTTTATGTGACCAATGAGCTAGGCAGTTAAACATTAGGACAGCTCATGCTCAAGATTGACAGGAGATTCTCTAAATCAACAAAATGGTTCCCTTTAGAACTTTTTTTCAGATGCTGTAAGATCATTTAAGTAACATCTGTGACCTGATTTCTACTTCCAGCGGCAAAAATAGCATAAATCTCGTGGCAGCCAGCAGCATGTAAAGCAGGTAGATCATGGTGAAATTAGAGTATAAAGCAACTAATTCACACTGCATCCTGTACACTCTCTTCAGCTCAAAATAATATTTAACAGCTTCACAAAACAAATCTAAAGAGATCATGATTACATGGAAGCATGTAACATCCGTGCAAAAGAGGGCCACACAATCCCCGTTTCCAATAAGGTATTAACAAGTT
The DNA here is from genome assembly GCF_028641065.1 of Leucoraja erinaceus. Lineage (NCBI taxonomy): Eukaryota > Metazoa > Chordata > Chondrichthyes > Rajiformes > Rajidae > Leucoraja > Leucoraja erinaceus. The sequence goes on along the minus strand of NC_073387.1, from coordinate 10,831,710 downwards.
CCCCTTGATATTCAATAGTTAATCAGAAATATAATGAATGCAGCTCTAAATACATCAGCAACAAGAGCAGTCCATGGGTTGGACATTCTGTGCTGAGTTGCTCTCTTCCTGATGGACTGCCATCAGCTACAAGTCAACAGTACATGGAGTCACAGAGAGATGCAGCTCAGAAACAGGCCTTTTGACCCACATATCAGTGCTAACAATCCAGCTTGATTTCTGCACTAATCCTCATCCACTATTATTGTCCCCACATCAGCCATACCCCCCTGCCCTCCCCAAACACACCTTGAGTTTCTATCACTCAACTACATACTAGTGTCAATTTACAGTGGCTAATTAACCCACCATCTTTGGGAGGCATGACAAAGCTAGATCACCCAGAGGAAAGCCATGCGATCGATCACAGGGAGAAAACACAAGCAGCACTGGAGGCCAGAACCCGGTTCCTGGAACTTCGAGGCAGTAGCTCCACCAACTGCATTTCTGAGCCAGCCTCTCCACCCACTAGTTCTCTTCTTTGGTCCTTTTGAATGAAACTCAAGTAACACTCACAAGGGTCAACATCATCGAGCACATGGCATCCCATTTGATCAGCAGACCACTATTTGCGTACACCATCATTCTCTCTACTACTATGCACCATACCTGCAGCTCTTCGAGGCAGGGGTCAGAGGTCAAATGTGTTCATTTGAGAAGCAGCTGTAGTTCCATCTGCGTTGAGCCGCTCTACTTCCCTGACGCAGCATGTTAACAATTCAAGTAATTTGTTGGATAACAAGTATGAGAACTGCTGTGACACCTTGAATCCCCCTACAAATGATTGCGTCCAGATCCAAAGTGAGCAAAAGGAAATGTGGATGAGCAATCCATCCATGAAAGCAGGAGTGAAACCACAATATAATCAAAGAGGACATCTTGGATATCCTAGAGTGGAAAACCTCACCTTGGGAGAAGATGCGGCAGAGGCAGAGGAATTGAGAATAGGGGGATAGCAGCTTTGTGAGAGACAGGGTGGGAGGAAGTGTCAAGATTATCGTGGGAATTGGTAGGTTTGTAATAGACATCCATCAATAGCCTGTCCCCTGTGATAGCAACAGAGAGATCAAGGAAGTGAAGAGTGGTGTCGGAGATAGTCCAGGTGAATTTGAGGGCAATGTGGAAGTTATTGGTGGAGTTAATGAATTGAATGAGTTCTGTACAGGTGCAGGAGGCAGCGCTGATTCAGTTGCCAATGTAGCGGAGAAAGTGTTGGGGGATAGGGGCTGTGTACGTTTGGAACAAGCATCGTTTGACATAACCAATGAAAAGCCAGGCATACCTGAGACCATGACAATAGACAATAGGTGCAGGAGTAGGCCATTCGGCCCTTCGAGCCATCACCGCCATACAATGTGATCATGGCTGACCATGTGAGTGCTGATGGCTACATCTTTAACTCGGAGAAGGTGAGAGGAGTTTTAGACACACTGCTGATACCTACAGTTAATGAACAAAGTGAGAAGCTTGGAGAAACAAAGTGAGGATTCTTGTAGAAACCATGGAAGTGAGCAAGCCATGGGAGGTTGGATCACTGCCTGGAGGGCGACCAACGTGTATACGCTGGAACATGTATCTTGGCTTGCTTCTATGGTGGGGGGTTATCCAATTTTACCACAAGGGTCCTCTTAAAAGAAAGTCTCTTACTGCTTGGTGCATTGCAAGGGTAATAAAGTTTTAAATACTGCCCTCCAATAGTTGTGGCAGTGAAGGGCCACACAGGCAGGGAATATGATTAACCCAATAAATTTACTTTTAAGCTTTAAACTAAATACAGGCATTGAAATAAGAAGTGGATGTCAATTCTGTTGCGTCCATGGTCGTCACACAGGTCATCAAGTTTCAGAGTAACTTTACATTACACGGTCAAGCCCCATTTGTGAATAATCTTTTGGTTTGACTGCTTTTCAATTCCAGTTCATTCTTCATCTCCCAGTTTCTGTGTGGCATCACCCCACCCCCCGCCCAGTCCTAAATTCTCCCTTTCCTCTTCCAATGAAACACAGCAGCAGTTGAAACTAGTCGGGCCCTATTATGATTGAAACCAGATGCTGCAAGTGTCAATGCATTTTGGGTTGAAAGGGCCATTACATTGCACAAATCAGCCAAATGCAATGTTAGAAGTTAGCTTCTCCTTCCAAAAATAATAGACTCTGCTTTTATATTGCTTATATCCACTGATCATCCACTTGACTATTTATTACACCATTCTGCTTGGTTCATGTACAGAGCTGCTAAGCAAAAAAATCTGTTGACCTTCCCAACCATGTGAGGTTCCCAGAAATATAGATCCATAGATAAATGACAGCATTTTCGAGGCAGCAGCTATCAAAGTTATTTGAGCACTTCAATGCTAATATTCCCATGCAAACAGACGAGGTTTTGAATAGGAATAGCAAACAACGCAATGATCTTAACTCCACGAGTACGGTCTATAGAATGGACAATATGTAGAATACATAACGCATCTAACTAGAGAATAGTATTGGACATTGGCGGGCAGGCAGTAGAATTCTTTAAAATTAACAATTTACTACCAAAAAGCAAAACTACGTATGTACTGAGGGATCCAGGGGAGAATTAAATTTAAGCACTATTAAAAGTTCCTATTGAGTACGATGTTTACATGCCTGTTGTGCGGCTGCAATGTAAGAATTTCATTCTTCCATTTTGGGACATATGACAATTAAACACTCTTGATTCTCGAAGACGTTTCATTGTATGTAGAAAATTAACCTGACGACTCAAATCATGAAGACTCTGGCATTGTAAGATCCAAATATGCAGAAGATTGCATGGTTGTAGGTTGTAGATGATGTACAGAGTGGTGTAGGGATTATTAAACAGTGTACTGGGAGTGTACTATTGATTGTTTCCAGCAGGGTGTCACTACAGGAGAATCAAACATTAAAGAATAACATACCATGTACGCAGAAATGGTAGAATGTGATACAAGGAATACATAAGCAACAAAAAGTGGTAGCAGCAATGCAGAGACTGAAATGTGCTGTATGAGAGGTACAAGATACTGGGAGTGCAGAAATCATGGTCCTTTTACAGCGAGTGTAGACATTTTAGACTATAGCACCCAGAGATAATAAATCATGGGAGTGGGAGGTGAAAGACTGGAATGTGGGAGTATACATAACTCTGACAAATTATGTTTGGAGTACAGAGAGAAAGGAATATTATATTGAGAGGTGCAGAGACAGTGGATACCAGAATATCCCTTCATTGCAGAAGCTAGCTTAAAGATAGTTCTTGTGCATTCACACCAATACTCCTTTGCTAATCCGTTCTCAACTCTTTTAACTAGTCTCCTCCTCGCAGAGGCATTCAGTTGACATTATCAGCCTTTATAATCAGTAGACTTACCGCTTGCCCACTGTAGAGCACTGCACATCCCATTTGCCTTAATATTCTTCAAGGTTTCCTCAGAGTACATTATAATTTTAAATGTGCTTCTTGCTCCTGGCACTTTACCAACCCTGCATATTATGGATTAGTCTTCAGTCATATTAATAATCAATATCGATGATTACACTCATTTATAAAATAGTTGGTTTCTTTCTATTATAACTGCTGGGATAAATGCGATGTAAAACAATTTCCCCAATTTGCTCATTTGCTTTTTCAGCTTTCTTTTCTGTAATTGTTTTCTAACAATTGGGACACGTTCTGGCGGACAATAGCTCGGGCAATCTTTACTCCATTTTGCTTTGTAAGCCGAGCCTTGCTTTCCACTATGGTATTGAAACATTTTGCTGCTCTGAAGTAAATGATTGTTCAGGGCATGTTAGCAAGGTTTCCTGCCAGATTTTTGACCCACTCACCTAGACCTAATATATGTTCCTGCCACTGGTCTGTATATTGGGCTTAAAGCAATGTCCTGGATCAATCTAAATTCCTTTTTATTTTTAGAGGGCATTTCCATTGATGCAGCAATCTCCTCATGGGTGTTAACTAACTGGGAGTAAAGGAAAGCTTTAGAGATATATGGGCCAAATGCAGGCAGGTGGGACTAGTGTAGATTGGGCATCTTGATCGGCAAAGGTAAGTTGGACCAAAGGATAAGCTTCCATCTTGATGACTCTACAACTCTATCACTCTATGACTGGATATGTTGATCCATTAGTCCACAAGCAAAATTATCTCCTTGTGCATAGTCGAGAAACGCGCTGAAGTTGCAATGCCTCAATGCATCTTTCCGAGCAACCATGGAGTCACTAACTGATAAAAAATAATAAAACTGCAGGTGCAGAAAATTTGAAATAATGATTAAAAATGCTGGAAATACTCAGCAGGTCAGGCCACATCGGTGGAAAGCCATAAATTTTCACATTGAAGACCTCCCTCAAAACTGCTAACTGATCAAAATGATCTCTAAACTTATGATAGACAAAAAAAGCTGGAGTAACTCAGTGGGACAGTCAGCATCTCTGGAGAGAAGCAATGGGTGACGTTTTGGGTCAAAACCCTTCTTCAGGCTTGTCAAGGGAGAGGGAGGTACATAGATAATGAAGTGTATAGGTAAGGATGTGTAAGGTGTGAAAATAGGACAAAGGGAATGGAGATCAAGGAAAATGTAGAATAGATCATTGTTAGCTGGGAGAATGTAACAACAAAGCAAACAGGGATAAAATGTAGTGGGAGACAGTAAGACTGGTCGTAGAACTGGGAAGGGGGAGGGATGGAGAGAGAGGGAAAGCAAGGGGTGCTTGAGGTTAGAGAAGTCAGTGTTCATACTGCCCATGCGAAAATGTGTGGAGCTGTTCCTCCAATTTCCGCTGGGCCTCACTCTGGCAATGGAGGAGGCCCAGGACAGAAAGGTCAGTTTGGGAATGGGAGGGGGAGTTAAAACGTTTAGCAGCCGGGCGATCAATTGTTTAAACTTATAACTTGCCACAATATATGAAGGTGATTGGCAGAAATAATTTTGTAATTTCCCTGTTACTTTGTTAAATAGACAATTGTCAAGTAAGTTTACCAACACTGAAAAGCATCAAACTCTATTTTTACAAAATAGTTGGTCTTCCCAAATTTGTGTAGAGCCTTGCTTTGATCACAAAAAGCCACAAAGTGCTGGAGTAACTCCGCAGTTCTGGCGGCATCCCTGGGGAACATGGATAGGTGACGTATCGGGTCGAGACCCTTCTTCAGACCTGAAACCCGAAACGTCACCTGTCCATGTTCTCCAGAATGTTGCCTGATCTGCTGAGTTACTTCAGCACTTTGTGTCCTTTAGTGTAGTCATAGCATCTGCAACTCTTTGCTTCCACCTCTTGTTTTGCTCACGTTTGCTCTCACCCACTATTTGAATAATGAAGAAAGGTTTCAGCCCGAAACGTTGCCTATTTCCTTCACTCCATAGATGCTGCTGCACCCGCTGAGTTTCTCCAGCTTTTTTGTGTACATTTGAATAATGATGTTCATGTGTAAACACTTTTTCATCCTTCTGGTGCACGAATTGAAACATCCCTGTGCTTTATTGTAACATCAACATGTCTGTAATTGTCCTGATATAGTGAACGTATTGCCACTCTGACAGCTAACAGAAGTGACAGCTGATAGCTAACAAAGTGACATTTTATCCAACTTCTTGCAGGTGCCACCTTTCATTTTGCCCTGTGCTTGAGACTGGTTTATCATGAGTTACACAAACTCACCTTAAAATTGAGTCACGTAGTTGTAAAAAGAGATGTGGGAATACAGCAGGGCTATGTCGAGGTAAATCAGGAATTATTGTATTGAATGACAGAGCAGACTTGAACACCCACATGGCCTAGTCCTGCTCCTACATTTTATGTTCACTCAATATTCAGCGCAACTACCAGCCTGCACCGAAGAAGCTGTCCTGACCCGAAATGTCACCTATCCTTGTTCTCCAGAGATGCTGCCTGACCCCCCGAGTTACTCCAGCACTTTGTGTCTTTTTTTTTGCATATTGTTATCATTAGTGTGCTCAGCGGATTTTTAACCTCAACATGATATGCTGCAGTATGACACAAAGGAGATCTGCAGAGCTCAAGCAAAGTTTGTGCAATTTATACACGGGTACTTCACAGACTATCACCCGCCCCGTAAAATATCGTTGCACCCGAGGGAGCAATCAGTCACATGATTCAATCTTAAAATGGTGACAACCTTAAAGTTACAATCAATGCTCACAACCAATACTACAGTAACAGGCTTCAAAGCAATCTACCTGCAGCATACTAAGCAAGCACTTGGAGTGAAATTCAAACTGACAGAGATGCTGCTATCAGTAGTGTTTAGTTAAAGAGCAAGGATAACCTGCTGGAATAGTCATTAATCTTTTAGTGTGAGATATTTGCACACACTGATGTTCTGTAGTCATGTCACATAGTATAGAAAATTACAGGAATGGACAAGTCTCAATAATTCATGAGGCCAGAATCAAAAGCCAGCATTTCTCAATCACACATAACTTCATATAATGTATCTTACATTCCTCCACACTATTCCTCTTCATTTATTTGAGAGGCAGTCTGTGCCATATGTTCACCACCTTTTGCATTGTAATCTTAGTTTATTTGTCCATTTTCTCAGCATGAGTCTGTGTCTCTTGATAGTAGAGTCTGTAGCCATCTGTTCTTTTATTAACCATGAATAATATCTCCATCGCAATATCTAATCAACTCAGTCTTTTTAACTTCTCCCCTATGTTCAGATATTCAAAGCTAATTATAACATTGCTCGTATTTTCCCTTATCTCCTTTGTGTTTTTGTTTTCAGAGCACTCACAACAAATGTGAAAGAAGGACGAATATAGTATCAAATAATTGATTGGATATAGTAACCCCAAAACTAATTAACTCAGCACAGCATCTTGAAAGATAAAGAGAGATGTGCCATGTCAGTCAGTGGTGTGGAATACGTATTCAATGAGGGAGCTGCGAACCTTCCCAGCTGGAGTCTGGAGCATAGTCTGCTTCCCAATTTGTTTCTTGACCTTGGGCTTGGCTACGCAGAGTCTCCCTGTGATGGCTACACCGGCCTCGACCCAGCTTCTCTTGGCTGAACAGTTACAGACAGTTATCTGAAGGATGCTGAATTTTGTGAGACCTTGCTTGACTTTGTGGCTGTATAATACTTTGCCCTTCCCCAGTGGCTGAATATTAAGTTGACCATAGCATTCGGCAGGCAGTTTTGATGTATGCATTGGACATAAGCTAGTTCAATTCAACTCTGCCCCATTGCAGACAATGGACTTTGCCACAAGGCTTAGAACCATATTCTGTACACCATATATTTCCCTTTGCATTAGTATACTTGTTTGGTTTTGTTTATTGTTATCACATGTACCAAGGTACAGTGAAAAACGTTTTTGTTGCGTGCTATCCAGTCAGCGAAAGGACTATAAATGATTACAATCAAACCGTCCACAGTGTACAGACACAGGATAAAGGGAATAATGTTTAGTGCAAGATAAAGTCCAGTAAAGTCCGATTAAAGATTGTTCGAAGGTCTCCAATAAGGTGGATGGTAGGTCAGGGCCCCTTCCTAGGACAGCTCAGTTGCCTGATAACTGCTGGGAAGAAACTGTCCCTGAATCTGGAGGTGTGCATTTTCACACTTCTGTACCTCTTGACTGATTGGAGAGGGAAGAAGAGGGAGTGACCGTGGTGAGACTCATGCTTGACTATGCTGGTGGCCTTGCCGAGGCAGCGTGAAGTGTAGATGGAGTCAATGAAAGTGAGATTGGTTTACACGATAATCTGGGCTATGTCCACAACTCTCTGCAATGTTCCCAAGCCAGGCTGTGATGCATCCTGATAAAATGCTTTCTACAGCGCATCTGTAGAAGTTGGTGAGAGTTGTTGGTGACATGCCAATTAAGTCTTCTGAGGAAATAGAGGTATTGGTGTGCTTTCTTATTCATGGTTTCAATATGACTAGTCCAGGACATAATGCTGGTGATATTTACTACTAAGAACATGAAGCTTTCAACCATCCCTCCTTCAGCGCTGTCAATGTATGTGTACCACTTTGCTTCCTGAAGTTGATCACAATCTCCTTTGTTTTGCTGACATTGAGGGAAAGGTTGTTGATTGACTTGATTGTATTTATGCATAGTATTATTTGATTTGATTGGTTGCATGCAAAACAAAGCTTTCACTGTACCTCGGTACACTTGACAATAATAAACCTAAACTTAAAAAATGTTATTATCAGTGAATCCTGAAATTATCCAATGTAGTCTATGTAGAAGACAGGCCATTTTCCTCAATGATTTATCCACTGATGAAGTGCTATGATAATTTTGAGGCAGCGTTGGTTGAAGTTGCTCCATCTCTGACACAATTTACAAAGCCATAAGAAAAGGATCCTGAAGTTTTTTTTTTTTTTTGTTAATGCTTGGTTGTTCTATAAAAGTGAGGTAACTTTGATAAATGTTAACAGAGGCTTTGCTAATGTTCATGTTGATTTGTCTGTCGATGATAAGTCAGCTGGTACGAATTGATCGAAGACCGAAGAGCTGACCCACTTTGACCAGATCTTCATTGTAGAGTCGATTCTGAGTGGGGTTTACAGTGTCTGGTGGCACAATACCTCTTGATACTGATCACCAAATTTGGCACATGCAACATCAAACCTGTCCCATCCGATCCCCAATTCACTATGCAGCTACTAGGGATAGTGGTGGATGCAGATATAATGGTGGCATTTAAGACACTTTTAGATAGGCATAAGGATATGCAAGGAATGGAGGAATGTTGATCATAAGCAGGAAGAGGAGATTAGTTCAACATGGCATCATGTTCGGCACATAAATTGTGGGCCGAAGGGCCTGTTCCTGTGCTGTAACGTTATCTGTCATAACATAAGGACCTCAGATAAATATTTAATTTAGCACATCGTCTTTCTATTTTATCATTAATTATTTTGTTAATTCTTCTTATTTTGCCATTGTAACTATCTACTTTTAAACACGGAGTTTTGATGTCTTAAATCAAATATGAATTATCAAAGAGGAGGCATTGGTGATTTTAAAGTGCATTAAGGTGGACAAATCCCCAGGGCCTGATCAAGTACATCCTCAAAAATTGGTGGAGAAAATTGTGGAGTCCCTTGCAGAGATATTTGCATCATCTTTAGCTGCAATTGAAGTTCTGGAGGATGGATAATTAGGAACCATTATTTAAGAAGGGCAACAAGGACAATCCTGGGATCTATGGGCCATTAAGCTTGACGTCAGTCGACTTCAAGTCAAATGTCAATGAGATTTTATAATCTCATTCTGTGCTGCACCAGGATAAACATTTTGCCTCAAGCCTACAAGTTGATCACACATAGACACCACATGATCAGGATGTCAGTGAATCCAGGGAACAAAGACTCTCACATAACATCAGCAGGGAATGGAATTAGTTCGGGTGAAAAGTGAATACATGTGGGAGTGGTTCCCAGTAAAATCCCATCACACATCCTTTCCTTGAGGCTACAATAATATGTGTGGCGTGCGTTCAGTTTTCAGTCCTAAAGTCTCTGTGAAATTTCTAAAGCTGTAACATGCCTCTGCCTCCGCTTGAACCTCCTGTTCCTAAAACTCACATTGGTGCTGACTCCAGATAGAGTTATTATCTTCTATAAACCTGCAATAGACACAAACATCTGGAGTAACTCAGCGGGCCAGGCAACATCTTAGGAGAGAAGGAATGGGTGACGTTTCGGGTCGAGACCCTTCTTCAGACCTCTGAATTCCCCCATACCCCAGTTTATAGTAGATAATAACTCTATCTGGAGTCAGCACCAATGTGAGTTTTAGGAGCAGACGGTTCAGGCAGAGGCAGAGGCATGTTACAACATTATACATTTCCCATCTCCCACCTCACCTCTCCAAAATCCCTTCCACACCCTAGCCAAAATAGACTTGCTTTTGCAGAAAATGTTTATAACATTATTTATCCCAAATTGTTAGGAAAACAATGCAATAATAGCAAAGCTTGCTTTTATGGTAGATTTTATGGTGTTGGAACACATACACTAATTCACATGATGGTTTTGGCTGCTGTCCATCAGTCTAGTTTTTAACTTTTTAGAGGTGCCGGCACACCGTACTGTCCCCAAAAAAAATCACTGTTGTTAAATATAACAATAGCTGTACTCTAGGTAATATAATGGCCAACCTAAGCACAGCAAGAGTTTCATAAAAAGCTATGTGATAATAATCATGAGTTAATCTGTTTCTCTAGCTTCTTGTTAGGGATAAATATTGAGAATAACTACCTTAATCTTTGGATATACACAAAAAAATTGCAGTAACAGGCAGCATCTCTGGAGAGAGGGAATGGGTGATGTTTCGGATCAAGATCCTCCTTTAGTTTAGTTTAGAGAAACAGCAAAGAAACATATCCTTTGACTCACCAAGTCCTTACCGACCTAGATCTATGTTATCCTACTTGAGTTCCACTCCTCTCCACACGGGCAGCACCCAAAGTCAGAATCACATCTGGGTCTCTGGCGCTGTGAGGTAATAGATCTAATAGACGTGCCTCAGTGCCTCCTTCAAAATGGCATCACGGATCTTCTTTATTCAACTGCGAGTGTTGATCGATCCTTGTTTTAAATTTGCAAACACGCACTTGAGCATCAGCAAAGGGTGCTCACCTCTGGTGTCAGCTTTGAACCCACAGTTAAACCTTCTCTCTCATCTGATTCTCTTCCAACATCAACTTTAAAACTCTTCGAAATTAGACAAAATGGCAATTTTCCATCTTAGCTTAGATTCGGTTTCTCCATGCAACACTTGGGATACCATTTTATGTTAAAACTACTATATAGTGCAAGTTCAAGCTATAAAAATGAAGATTAAAGATATGCCATCCATAACGTTCATGGTTAATCCTTAATAAATTAGTTTAGTGTTGAAGTGAGTTCTTTATGCCTCACGGATGTGTCTTCATTCTTGTGGTTTTTAGCGTCCTCTACGGAAACAAGATTACTGAGCTCCCCAAGGGCCTCTTCGATGGACTGATATCGATCCAGTTGCTGTAAGTACCAATCCACATTGGTTTCATTCGTAAAGTTAAACAGATCTGCAGCACTCTGTGTAATGTTAAGGCTCCTGAAATTGGCTGCCTGTTCAAAATGATTCAATAAATCAGGAATGGTGAGATCCATTAGACACACAGCAAGCTAAATTATGATTCCATGTTAGTCATCCTTGCTACAACTTCCACCTGAGACATAAATGGAATGAATATAAGCTTTCTTGGTCGAAACACACTGAAGTAGCAGAGAAACAAAGTGCATTGTTAATTGGTCCAAGTAAGAAGATGTGAAAGAATTAAACAGATTACAAAATAACAATGCTGCAGTTCATAATTTCTAGGAACAAAATTAAGCCACGTGGCCCATTAAGTCTACTCCGCTATTCAATCATGGCTGATCTATAATTCCCTCTCAACCCCAATCTCCTGCCTTCACCACATATCTCCTGACACCCATACTAATCAAGAATCTGTTCATCTCCACCATAAAAATATCGATTGATTTAGCTTTCACAGCCGTCTGTGGCAATGAATTCCACAGATTCACCACCCTCTGATTTAAGAAATTCCTTCTCGTCTTTCTAAACGTAGGTCCTTTTTTTCTGAAGATATGGTCTCTTGTCCGATACACTCCTACCAGCAGAGCTGTTGCCACACTGCTCTGATGACCAACATTTATTCCTAACATTAGTTTTTTGTGTAGAGTTTACACAATCTTTCTGTGACTAAATGGGCTCATACCAACTACTCCCATTTCCTTCCATAGTTCCATGAGTTAATTGACTACTATAAATTGCCCCTTGTGTCAGCAAGTGTTAAAATAAAGGAGGGTTAATGAGTATGTGGGAGAGCAAGTTGCAAGAATTCAGGGAAATTAGAAGAGAATGGGACTGATAGGAAGGTTCTGTCGGTAGTCAGCTTGGACTCGATGGGCTAAATAGCCATCTCATGTATTATAATAAATAGATTTATCATATATGTTGATCTGTCCCTATATGTGCAAATTAGAAGTCACAATTGAAAAGGAATTTTGAGATGAACACATTCAAATGGCTGACATTCTGGTGTAGAGAAGGATGTCACCACAATGAAATAATTTTTCAAAATATTTTGCATTATATACACAAAGAAAGGATGAAAGATTTCCATATTGCATTTACCATGCCCCTACAATATGAGCCCCTCAATTGAGTGAGTCAAACTGAAAGCAAAATCTACACATTTGCAAAAATAATTGCCATTAGCTATTTGAGCTATGAGAGGGTGTGCAATGCAACAGATAATTCAAAGTTCTCAATCAAGGAGATCAACAGAGTAATTCAAATAATATACAATTCAGCATTAAACATTTGGGCTGTAATAAAATGGCTTGTCAAAGACATTGTGAAATTATATTTTGTGGAATTCAGGTGAAATGTTGATATCACTAAATTGTTTGGGAAAATAGAAGACTGAAAGAATATCCTTAACTCAAGAAGAAGCAACAATGGGATATTCTCCAACATTGCTCAATGAAACCTTACATTGGTCCCTTTACAAGGGAAAAACACAGTTCAAAAAACATAGATTCAAGTTAAACTTTATTCATACAGTTTATGCTGATCAGCTAAAAGGCAATTTGCCATGATTGAGCCAAATATAAAAAAATCAGGGCAGCCTATAAAACTTGAATTATCACTTACAATGCAGGCTCAACATTGGTATAGGGTTTATGCAGTTAATTGGGCATTTTAGATCCAATACTTGCGCAGGTTGACCCTTGTATATGTAATTGGACTGATAATGGTGTGGTGGTGCAGCTGCAACTGAATTCGCATCGCAATGAAGTCTTTGTAAATATAGCTATCCATAAAATAAAATGAATGGCGGCACTGCCTTAGCAGCTGCGGCTCGCCTGCAGTCTGTCTGTTTTTTTGTTGTTTTTTTGTGTTGTTCTTTTGTCCTGTTTAGTTGATTTTTGGTTTATTATGTTGTGTATGTGTGGGGGGGAACACATTTTTGATCTCTTCCTTCGGGGGATGCGACTTCTTATGTCGTATCCCCCGTCTCCGCCTGCGCCGAGGCCTAATGGCGGAGCTGGCGGCCTCGGAGCTGGGGCAGTGGCAACGGCGGCTGGGACAGCGGCAGCGGCAGCAGCAACCAGAACTCGGAGCTGGGCAGCGGCAGCGGCGGGTTTGACAGTGGCAGCGGTGACCTGGCCGTCGGCAGCCGGGACAGCGGCGGCAGCGGCTGGGACGGCGGCAGCGGGAGCGATAGCGATGGATGGCCTCGGAGCTGGGACAGCGGCAGCGGCGACTTGGCCTCGGAGCTGGGGCAGCGGCAGAGGGGACCTGGCCTCGGAGCTCAGCGGCAGAGGGGACCTGGCCTCGGAGCTGGGGCAGCGGCAGCGGCGACTTGGCCTCGGAGCTGGGGCAGCGGCAGAGGGGACCTGGCCTCGGAGCTGGGGCAGCGGCAGCGGCGACTTGGCCTCGGAGCTGGGGCAGCGGCAGAGGGGACCTGGCCTCGGAGCAGGGGCAGCGGCAGCGGCCACACGGCATCGGAGCAGGAGCAGCGGCAGCGGCAATCTGGCCTCGGAGCTGGGACAGTGGCGACCAGAACTCGGAGCTGGGGCACGTTCTGGCGGCAGCGGCCACTCGACCCGACCCGACCGAGTGGACGACAGCGGCGGCTGGGGCAGCGGCCTCGGTGCAGAGGGAGAATAAGAAGGGATGAGACAAAGACTTAAGACTTTTGCCTTCCACCACAGTAAGGAGGTGCCTGGTGAACTCACTGTGGTGGATGTTAATTTGTGTTTATTGTGTGTTTTGTCATTTTTACTATATGTAGGACTGCACGGCAACTAAATTTCGTTCAGACCTGAATGACAATAAAGGCTACTTGTTACTTGTTACTTGTTGAATAGGATCTAATTGTGTTCATTTCTTCCTTTACTTCCCAGTCTTCTAAATGCCAACAAGATTAACTGTTTGAGAGTGAATACCTTCCAGGACTTGCAGAACCTCAATCTCCTTTCACTCTATGACAACAAGCTACAGACGATTGCCAAAGGACTATTTACACCTCTCCGATCCATTCAGACACTGTATGTATTCTGTTCTGGTGGTAATTCAAATGGCATTTTCTGGCATAGGAAACTGATTCAGTATTGATGGAATAGAAGGGATCAGATTTTTCTTATAGCAGTAGCCAAAGGCACAATGTATTAAATTAAGATTCTGGACAAGATAAATGGTTGGGATTATAATGGAGGTATAATGAATGGTGCCACATATTATTGATGGCATTGCTACAGATTTTAATTCAGCTCCCATCTGTTAGTAGAACCTGAAATTAAAATTGTCGGTGAAGCAGGGTGACAAGAGCCGCAGCTAATGGATATAACAAGGGGTCTTGCTCCTGACACATTAACGCTGCTTCTCTTTTCACAGATGCTGGCCAACCTATTGGACATTTTTAATGGATTCTGTTTTTATCACAAATTCTCGGTAGATTTGGATTTTCAGCTAGTTCACCCACTGCCTGGGTTTCTTCTGGGTATTCCTGTTAGCTGACTCATTCCAAAGATATGCAAGTTGTTAAATTAACGGGCCAATGTAAATTGTTTCTAGTGTGCAGGTGAGTGGTAGAAACTATGGGGCAATTAACAGAAATGTGTGGAGAATTAAAAGAAAGGGATTAGAGTACATGGGTGCTTGATGGTTGGTGTAGCCCTAATAGGCCAACGGGTCTGCTTTTGTCCTGAGTGCCTCTATAAGTTCAAACATCATGGAATTGGCTTTCACATGGAAAAGCAATGGTAGACTGGCTCACGATTTAGCAATGACTGAAAAGAAATGTGTAGAAATGTAAACGTTTGTACGTCCTTGGTTTTTTAATTACTACCTCCTCATTCTGTTTAAATGCAGCCATTTGGCTCAGAACCCATTTGTCTGTGACTGCCATCTGAGGTGGTTGAGTGACTATCTCCACAACAACCCGATCGAAACCAGCGGTGCCCGCTGTAGCAACCCTCGGCGCCTGGCCAACAAGCGCATCAACCAGATCAAGGGGAAGAAGTTCCGCTGCTCAGGTAAACCCCAATTCAGGAAGCTAACTAAACGTCCAAATCAGATCCATTTATGAAGCCTTGTGAAGCACAATTCAATTAGCATCAAGGGTTCAATGCAGGTGCATCCGCTACTCTAGCCAGCCACAGTCATAAACAGGGACAAATGGAAGTCACAGCAAGATAAGTACCATCCATCTTTCTCAGAGTATGTTTTGTTTTCACTGAGATTTGTTATTGTTGAATTGAAATACATATTTATATTAAAAAAAATAGAATTACCTATAATGCCAAATTAAATTTGTCTGGGACAAGAGTAGTTAGGAAGCAGGATAATCTTCACAAATTAAATTCAAGAAGCATTATTAAGTTAAAGGAAGAATAATGGAAAGGACAGAGGGTAATAATTAAGGTTAATGGCTTTATTCTATCAGATAGAATTTGAAGCGGCATTTCTTCTTTCTCTTTTACGATCAGATCCTTTTGGTACAGAAAACCTAGAGATTGACACTAGACGTAAAATATTTCATAATTCATTTAAATGTTTTAACTATTTTGCTGATTGACAAAGAGTGATGGTATCGACTTGGGGAGTACATGGCAGAGGGAAAAGTTATACTGAGAAATAAAAAGAATCACATTGGTCAAGACATTGGCTGGGATTTGAAATCCAGCAGTGGCTTTCACTTAGAAAAACAAATGGTGGACCAAGCTCATGATTTAGCAATGAGTGAAAAGAAACATGTAGAACTAAATCAAAGTAACATTTGCAAATTTGCAGAATCAAAGTAACATTAGCAAATTTGCAGATGAGACAAAGCTGGGTGGCAGTTTGAACTGTGGGAAGGATGCTATGAGAATGCAGGGTGACTTGGACAGGTTGGAGGATTGGGCAGATGCATGGCAGATTAAGTTTAATGCAGATAAATGTGAGGTTATCCACTTTGGTAGCAAAAACTGGAAGGCAGATTACTATCTAAATGGCGTCAAGTTGGGAAATGGGGAAGTACAATGAGATCTGGGGGTCCTTGTTCATCAGTCACTGAAAGTAAGCATGCAGGTACAGCAGGCAGTGAAGAAAGCGAATGGCATGTTAACCTTCATAACAAGAAGAATCGAATATAGGAGCAAAGAGCCCTAGTGAGACCACACCTGGAGTATTCTGTGCATTTTTGGTCCCCTAATTTGAGGAAGGACATTGAGAGAGTGCAGCGTAGGTTTACAAGGTTAATTCCCGGGATGGCGGGACTGTCATGTGCTGGGAGAATGGAGCAGCTGGGCTTGTACACTCTGGAGTTTAGGATGAGAGGGCATCTCATTGAAACATAAGATTGTTAAGGGCTTGGACACACTAGAGGCAAGAAACATGTTCCCGACGTTGGGGGGAGTCCAAAACCAAGGGCCACAGTTTAAGAATAAGGAATAAGCCATTTAGAACGGAGACGAGGAAACACTTTTTCTCACAGAGAGTGGTGAGTCTGTGGAATTCTCTGCCTCAGAGGGTGGTGGAGGCAGGTTCTCTGGATGCTTTCAAGAGAGAGCTAGATAGGGCTCTTAAAAATAGCGCAGTCAGGGGATATGGTGAGAAGGCAGGGACGGGATACTGATTGGGGATGATCAGCCATGATCACATTGAATGGCGGTGCTGGCTCGAAGGGCCAAATGGCCTACTCCTGCACCTATTGTCTATTGTCTAATGGTGAAGTGTCCAAAGTATTTTTCACAACTTGGCTCCCTCCTGCACAGTTATGTTGTGTACAGATTAAGTGGGGGATCTCATGTGGATCATGGAGCAGTGGATTGAGGTAGGAAGATGTCTGGCAGTGTCAGAGAGATTCAAGATTCAATTTATTTGTCATTTGGACCCCTTGAGGTCCAAACAAAATGACGTTTCTGCAGCCATACATTACAAACAAATAGACCCAAGACACAACATAATTTACATAAACATCCATCACATTGCTGTGATGGAAGGCCAAAAAAACGTATCTCTCCACTGCACTCCCCCCCGATGTCAGAGTCAAAGCCAAAGCCCCCGGCTGGCGATGGCGATTGTCCCGCGGCCATTAAAGCCACGCCGGGTGGTGCGAGGTCGCACACCGGATTCTTGATGTTAGAGCCCCCGGCGTGCGATCGCAGAGTCCCGCGGCCATTCCAAGCCGCGCGGGGCGGTGTTGTAAGGCCCCGCTCCAGGAGCTCTTCGATCCCGCAACTCGGGCGGGAGAAGTCGCGGTTGCGGGAGCCCTGAAAAGCGGTCTCCCTCCAGGGACCCGCGGGCTCCCGGTGCCGCCGTCCGCCAGACCCGCAGTTGCAGCCTCCGAATCTCCGGAGGTCGGGCCGCAGCAGCAGCAGCGCTCCACCACCGCTCCACCCGCTCTGGACTCGGCCAGCTCCGCGACGGTGAGGTGAGCAGTCGGCACCAGAGCCCCCGGTCTTCCTGTTGGAGGCCGCTCCTCGTTGCAGCCCCAACGACAACGGAGACCCGACAAAGAAAAGGTCGGGTCTCCCGTGCAGGGAGAGATTTAAAAGTTACCCCCCCCCATCCCACACCAACCCCCCAACCTCCCCACACACATACCCCAACAAAAAATAACAAAAACTACATAAAAACATAGACAAAAAATAATAAAAACGCAGACGGGCTGCAGAGGCCGCTGCTGACGAGAGTCGCGCCGCCTACCGTTTCAGTGCCTCATCTGCAAGGCCATTTAGATCCCAAGAGCCATGTGCAGATCAAGTGGGGTTGAGGTGGGCGAGTGGGAGGCAGCCATCACATTGGACAGCTCGATGAGGGATCTTGAGACCACAAGATGATAGCAGCAGCAGAATTAGGATAGCATTCGGGTGGAATGGCAGGGAAATAATCGCAGTGTAGTGATAGAGATCCTGCAGCATGAAATAAGATAACTTCACTATTCCTGGTTCCAAGCATACACAAGCCTGCTCATCCAGTTGCCTTGGTATTCATCCTCACTAAAGGAGGCCTTGCATTTATTTGCCTTGCTTACTTTGGCATGGGCCACTGAAGCACAATTGAATTTTGCAGAAGAAATATCCAAATTATATAGTATGTCATTGGATACTACTAAATTTATATAGAACATAAACACAACAGAATAAGAACAGGTGCCTTGGTCCACATTTCTGTGCCGAACATGATGCCCAGACATAATCTATATCCCTCCATTTCCTGCATATCCATATGTCTATCCAAAAGTCTGTTAAACTCTGGCATTATTGTATTTGCCTCAACAACCGTACTCCAGCACTCACCACCCTCTGTGTAAATAGCTTATCCTGCACATCTCCTCTAAACTTTGCCCCTCTCACCTTAAACCTATGCCTTATAGTGTTTGATTTTTCCATCCTGGGATAAAAGGATTCTGACTGTCTACCTGATATATTCCTCTCATAATTTTATATACTTCTATCAGGTCATCCCTGCAACCTCTGCCATTCCAGAGAAAACAACCCAAATCTGTCCAACTGTGACTAATACCCCCTTATCCAGGCATCGTTTTGATAAACCGCTCTGCACCCCTTCCAAAGCCTCCGCACCCTTTCTGCAATGGAACAACCAAAACTGCATGCAATACCCAAACACACCCTAACCAAAGTGCATCACGACTTCCTGACTCTTGTACTCAACGCCGTGACCAATGAAGGAAAACACCTGCCTAGATACCTCATTGCAGGTATACAGAGGACCAGGAGCAATCTGGCAGTTGTCGTAAAAGACTTACACAAAAAGCTATTTGCTTTTAGTGATAGATTTTTCAATAAAACTCCTTATCATGTAGCACACATTAACATTTCACTTGGCAATAGAATTTCTAAGGTATTATCCCTGACTTTATGAGTCTTCTGCAAAACAATAAATTCCTTTAAAGTAAAACAGGAAATTCTGGTAATGCTCAACAGTATCAGTGGAGAGAGAAGCAGAGTTATTGTTTCGTGTTGATGGCTGTCTTGTTGATGAAATGTTTTGAAGCTTTGTTAGATCAAAAATAACACCCCCTAGTTCGGAATTGTCTTCATGAGTTGTAATGAGTTCAATCAATAAAGTTCCATTTTGTTGGAGTGTTCTCCATGCTATTGGCATGGATGAATCAGTACCTTTCACAGACGGCTTTCCACACAATGTTGAAAAGCACTTTGCAGCCAATGAGATATGTTTGAATTGTAGTCTTTGTTGTGCTGGAGAAGATGTGCAGCTGGGGAAATCTTGATATCACGTACAAATTATACCTTAGTTTTGCACTGAAGTTCAAACTTAATCAAAGGCAGCAGCTAGCACAATAGGAGTTTACCCAATTAAGCACTGGCGATAATTAAAAAGTTCAAATGCACAGCAACTTTGTGACAGATTTCCTTGCTGTGATGTACATCTGTGCATGGTGTGATTGCCTGCTCTCTTGCTGAGTGAACCACTACTAACACTTAGCTGTCAATCTCTTTCTTCAAATACAAACTAAATCACTACGTTACTACACCAATCAAGATTATTTTATTTTACTCCAACATGGAAACATAGAAAATAGGTTCAGGAATAGGCCATTAGGCCCTTCGAGCCAGTACCGCCATTCAATATGAACATGATAATCTGAGGAAAGACATTCTTGCCATAGAGGGAGTACAGAAAAGGTTCACCAGACTGATTCCTGGGATGTCAGGACTTTCATATGAAGAAAGACTGTATAGACTCGGTTTGTACTCGCTAGAATTTAGAAGATTAAGGGGGGATCTTATAGAAACTTACAAAATTCTTAAGGGGTTGGACAGGCTAGATGCAGGAAGATTGTTCCCGATGTTGGGGAAGTCCAGAACAAGGGGTCATAGTTTAAGGATAAGGGGGAAATCTTTTAGGACCGAGATGAGGAAAACTTTTTTCACACAGAGAGTGGTGAATCTCTGGAATTCTCTGCCGCAGAAGGTAGTTGAGGCCAGTTCATTGGCTATATTTAAGAGGGAGTTAGATGTGGCCCTTGTGGCTAAAGGGATCAGGGGATATGGAGAGAAGGCAGGAACAGGATACTGAGTTGGATGATCAGCCATGATCATATTGAATGGCGGTGCAGGCTCGAAGGGCCGAATGGCCTACTCCTGCACCTATTTTCTATGTTTCTATGTTTCTATGGCTGATCCTCCAAAATCAGTACCCCGTTCCTGCTTTTTCCCCATATCCCTCGATTCAGAGCTAATTCTAACTCTGTCTTGAAAACATCCAGTGAATTGGTCTCCACTGCCGTTTGTGGCAGAGAAATCCACAGATTCACCACTCTCTGGGTGAAAAAGTTTGGAGAAACAGATTGTTCTAGAATGTAAAAAAATGTGTTTTATTTCTGTAATCATTTTTTTAAATTATTTGTAAACACAACAAATTTACAGTTCGATTTCATTGCTGTCATATCTCATGACTAAAGGTGTTGTGTCATCATCTTTTTGCGTTTCACAATCTCCGTTGAGCTGTCAATTATATATTTTTAAGTTCATTCATAAAACTTTAGCTTAGTAGAAGCCTGGGGTGGATTTTCATAGAAACAATGGAATATTTATGTTTTAATAAATATTTGTGTTTAACGTTTCTACTTAAGGTGGTGATTCACTGCAGGCCAGGTGAGTGCATATCAAGTGTACTGTTGGACAGCTGTTTTTTCACAGCACAATAGTACTCGCAAAAGTGATTAATTTCGGAACAGACAGAAAAGTGATCTGCAAAGTGGTTTGCAAATGATGCAGACTGTTCAGTGCATGAATTTTACCCTGCAGATATGATAAAGTTTTTAGGCCTGAAATATGGATAGGTTTGGAAATCCCAATTTGAGGACCACCATGTGTAATGTAACACCATGTGTTACATTACTAAAGCAACCGCATTTATCACTAACTATGATATAGGCATTTGTTCACACTATTAATGCAAATGAGTTTCTAACAAACTGTAGTAAACGGAACGGATCATGACAGAACTTTAATAAAAATGGCATGAATTTCTCCAGCAAAGTGCAATGAGTGGAGGTTAGTAATTTAATACAGTTTATTTATGTGAAAACAGTCTCAGTGATTTATATTAGTACAGGGGCAGAATTACTCAGTCAGATATATTCTCCTTGGCCACAGTAGTTTTGCTATCAATATCATTTATCTACAGACATAATGGCATTGAATTTCAGATGGAATTGCCCCTACCCCCGGCTGTAAAATCTTTGGATTGTTCCTGTAAATTTTTTTTAACATATAGCTTATCAAATTATAGATCATTGGTGGAAAAAATAATATTTTAGTAGTTTTCTCTTGACATTTAGGACTAAAGTATTTGTTGTGTTGGTCAGAGATGATAGGGCTGCTGTTGATGTTATGAAGCATTGTTTGGTCAATTCTATATTTCATGCCAGTGCACTTGCAATTGTTCCATGCCTCAAATGATTGGGTACAGATGGGCTTCGAGTCCTTTCTGATGCGTACTGCATGCTTGCCAGTATCTGTAATGAAGCTCTGCCATGTGAGAAAGTACAGAAATTGCTTGAGGCTGGTATTCTAGCAAGAAGTCATCTTTCAGTTCTAGTACTTCCCCCATTGGTATGGTTAGAGTTGGCAGATTCTGGTGATAAAGTCGGCAACATTTTTCTTCCTTTAATTTAGTGTTTAGTTTCATCGCAAGATGGATTATTAATAGAATGCACATTTAAATCTTTATTATTTTGGTTTAAATGAAATGCATTACGGTGACATTTAAGCAATGCATTATGTGATCAGACTATTTATTTTTGGTTTCTGTGTAATTTTCCTTTTTGATAATTGGAGTTCAGCCTGAATTCTGTGATCAATCTCCACACTGGCTTCTGTGTATTCAAATATATGCGACACAGAATGGATGAATAGATTTATATTATTTCCAAAACATCTCCCTCGCAGTAAAAACATTCATTTTTCACCCAGACACATTCCTATCCCAGATATTTTATATGTAAGATTGAGTTTCTATACAGATGATGTGCAGATGTGATGATGGAAGCTGCTTTTTTCAAGAGAGCAAGACCACTGGATCTAATTTCAATTGTAATGAAAGCAATCATGAAATGAATCATCCACTATACAGTATAAGAATGTGCAACGCTCTGTATATACTAGAGGTATACATGTATATCCCTCCTTGCACTTGCTTGCTACAGATACTTTTCTTTGTCAATGCACATTTCACAACTTTTGGCCCTTTTCTTACATTATTGCCACATTATTCACATTTAGTTTTCATATAGACCAAGTGTAGGAATGTTGGCTATAGTCATTGGATAAAATAGTTAGGTTTATTGGAACTGTACCCAGTATAAATAGTAATTCAAGAGGAGAGGTTGAGGAGGCTATGGAAGATGTGTTGTTCACTTGTATATTCTCCACAGGATACTTAGTGCTGGAGTAACTTAGCAGGTCAGGCAGCATCTCTGGAAGAGATACTACCTGACCTGTTGATTTACCACAGCACTTTGTATCCTTTTGTGTATTAACCAGCATCCACATGTCCTTGTTTCTGTGTATTCTCCTGGTTGTTCTATATTCTGGGAACTTGTAACAGTGCATACATATAAAGTGTACTCCATCGGTAGAGTGATTGAGATTCCTTTTGGTAATTTGTGACAAAGCTGATTGAGTTCAATTGTCCTTTTGCAGTTTAAGTTTCCTGATTCACAAATAATGTGACTGAGTATAGAAATGAAAACTAACTGTTCCTGTGTTGTGCTTTGCCGTCAATGTATCACAAAATGTTCTGAGACTGGGGCAAGTTGAGAAAGACTTTCAAACACCCTGAAATCACCTTGGATTTTAAAACCCAGGTCAATGTCGACACAAAATTCAAATCATGGCAGTTTGAATGTAATCAGAAATTTCCGCATGTCAACCTTAGCCTGAAAGGCTGATTGGTTGCTTGTATTAAATTACAATTTTGACAACATGAGCTAAAGAAATGAATCAAAAACAGAAATAATTCCTTGAAATATTTTGGGTGAACTTAATACTCATGCTGAGCAGACCAAGGTGAAAGAGAGAACAGGTGGATATGCAGCCTTGGTCTTGGTGTCACCACCGAATAATGAAAGACCTAGATAGAGTGGATGTAGCGAGGTTGTTTCCAGGAGTGGGAGGAGATAGAACCAAAAGGCCTAACTTCCCCGTAAAAGGGCATACCTTGAGAATGGAGTTGAGGATATATTTCTTTAGCCAAAATGAAGTGAATCGATTGAATTATTTGCCACAGATTGTTGTGGAGGCTGTCATTGAGTATTTTTAAAGGAGAGATCGATAAGGGCATCAAAGGCTATGGGAAGAAGGCAGGAGAATGGGGTTGAGAAGGAAAAGTAAATCAGTCATGATCAAATGGTGGAGCAGACACGAAAGGCTAAATGGCCTGATTCCGCTCCTATGTATTATGGTCTTAATGCCTATGATCTTGTCCATTTCATTGAGTGCTAATTTGGAGCTGAATTGGAATTAGTTACAAGCATCGGACTCAATAATTTGACTCTTTCTAACCAGCCATCTCTCTCTCCCCCCATCCGTCTAACTCTACAATAACTTCCCATTCTTCCTTGACCATTCACACTTCCAATTCCCCCCTCTCTCTCGTATTTACCCCATCTTCAGCCAACTGGATACTGCTTCATAAAAAGATGCAAAGTGCTGGAATAACTCAACAGAAAGGGCAGCATCTCTGGAGAACATGAATAAGTGACATTTCTGGTTGGGACCCTACTTAAGATTGATTATAGAGGGAAGTGGGGGCGAAGAAAGCCAGGTGGACAAGATAAAGCATGCAGGTAGTAGGTGAACACAGGCGAGATGGGCTTTTAATAGTCAGATAGTTGGACAAAGGCCAGTGGGGGAGAAAGGGTTCCAATTTAATCAATGGTTAGAACAATCCCTTCTATGTTGTTTGGGTTCCAATTTAAAAAAATATGTAAAGTGCTAGAGTAACTCAGCGGGTCGGGAAACATCTCCAGAGAACATGGATAGGTGATGTTTTGCATCGGGTCCCTCCTTCAGAAACAGATGATAGAGTGTAGGTACCTGAAATCTTAGTTTGGCCCAAACTGGGAAGCCTGGAAGCCACATGGCACATGTTGGCAGTGCAGGCAAGTGCTGAGGAAACACACAGGGAGAGAGGAGCTCACATAACTCCCTTTGGAGGGAGGAGGAAAATCTCTTCAAAGTAGGCATACCTTGAGGAGATTATCAGTAGATCGGTAAGCAGTCCTGATCCAGATACCAGTTTATCTTTACATTATCTTGCATTTTCTGCTCCTCCTAAGTCAATGTTACTGAAGTACGGTCTTGGTCTGAGATGTCACCCATTCCTTCTCTCCAGAGTTGCTGCCTGTCCCGATGAGTTACTCCAGTTTTTTGTGTCTGTCAATGACCACCCAGAACTGACCACTTCATTTTTGTAGTGTCCATTCATTTTCTGTGTAAATATAGCAACTGTATATAAATTATATATGTGTACATAAATTGTTTGTAAAGCTAAAAATCAACCATCAGAAGTCATAATTGAGAGGCAGCTACCTATTCATGGAGTTTCTTAATGACTAAATGAAAAGGTCATTTAGCAATCTTTTTTACTTTGTTTACTATATTTCCAAACAACATACAAGGGATTATTCTAACCATTGATTCTATGTCGGTTCACTGAGTAATCTTATTGCTTGTTACATTTCTCCGCAACCTAAGGTGTCTCCACATTCCTCTCCCAGATCCTGCAACTCACTTAGGCATAATTTGCAGTGGACAAGTTACTTATGAACCCACACATCTCTGGGATTGGGGGAGGAAACCAAAACACCGTGCGGAAGGTGACACAGCCACAGGGGGAACGTGAAAACTCCACGCACTCAGCATTGGAGGTCGGGATTGAAATTGGGTTGCTGGAGCTGTTAGGCACAACTAGCAGCATCACTGTGCCATCCCTTGGTATTTTAGTGGTTAATTTAAGAAAAACAGAAATATATTAATAAATAATATCTGGACTACCATGCCATTCCATTAAGTGATGGCATGATCACCAGGTACAAAAGTTATGATGTGCATTATTTATTAAGGATTTGTTTGGAATAGCCTATCAACTTTTGGACACCCCAGTCTAGAAACATGTGAGAAGATATAGAACTAATTTCTCAGAGTAATGCATGGGTTATGGGATTGTTGTTATGCTGAGGAGTTTAACTTCAAAATGACTTGCAAATTTATTGAAACTGTGCCATGTGGTGTGTACTTTCAAATACTCAACTTTGGCCCACTTTGAATCTCTTTGGGTATTCAGCAGCCATACCTTTTATTTATTTTTTTATAATGCGCACACACAGGGTAATGTATTTTCAGTCAGATACCATTTTCCCTGTTGCACACTGGAAGCGTAGCGAATAACTGATACTTAGTGGTTCATAGCAAGAGATTTCTGGTATTTCCATCCGTACAAGATGTTTTGGTTGCAACCTGCCCACTGAGAGTAGTTGAGTTGAAACGCAAGTCAAGGATGAAATTTGAATTTGGAGCCACCCATTGAGAAGCCCAGAATAATTGGAATTCAAGTGGGCCTCTTCGAAAGGTATCCAGTACTCCACAATCCATACTGTTAAACTTGGAATTGGAATTCTGTGCCTTCAGATGAAGATGCAGCATTCTACAATTTTTAAATTGTCAAAACTCTGAATCATTTCACTGAGACTCCATGGGTACTCAAGGTTAAGAGTTGGAACTTATTTAAATCCCTCTGATGGGGGTAGGGTGTTGTCATGGATAGAAAATTGGTTGGCAGACCAGAAGCAAAGAGCAGGAGTGAACGGGTCCTTTTCAGAATGGCAGGCAGTGGCGAGTGGAGTGCCGCAAGGCTCGGTGTTGGGGCCGCAACTGTTTAACATATATATTAATGATTTGGGAAGAGGGAATTAGGAGCAACACTAGCAAGTTTGCGGATGACACAAAGCTGGGTGGCAGTGTGAACTGTGAAGAGGATGTTAGGAGGTTGCAGGGTGACCTGAACAGGTTGAGTGAGTGGGCAGATGTGTGGCAGATGCAGTATAATATAGATAAATGTGAGGTTATCCACTTTGGCAGCAAAAACAAGGGGGCAGATTATTATCTCAATGGGGTTAGGTTAGGTAAGGTGGAGGTGCAGCGAGACCTGGGCGTCCTTGTACACCAGTCACTGTTGGCTTACAGCAGGCAGTGAAGAAAGCTAATTGAATGTTGGCCTTCATAACAAGAGGATTTCAGTATAGGAGTAAAGAGGTTCTTCTGCAGTTGTATAGAGCTCTGGTGAGACCACATCTGGAGTATTGTGTACAGTTTTAGTCTCCTAATTTGAGGAAGGACATCCTTGTGATTGAGGCAGTTCAGGTTCACGAGATTGATCCCTGGAATGGCGGGACTGTCATATGAGGAAAGATTGAAAAGACTAGGCTTGTATTCACTGGAGTTTAGAAGGATGAGGGGGATCTTATAGAAACTTATAAAAGGACTGGACAAGCTAGATGCAGGAAAAAATTTCCCAATGTTGGGCGAGTCCAGAACCAGGGGCCACGGTCTTAGAATAAAGGGGAGATCATTTAAGACTGAGGTGAGAAAAAACGTTTTCACCCAGAGAGTTGTGAATTTATGGAATTCCCCGCCACAGAGGGCAGTGGAGGCCAAGTCATGGATGGATTTAAGAGAGAGTTAGAGCTCTAGGGGCTAGTGCAGTCAAGGGATATTGGGAGAAGTCAGGCACGGGTTATTGATAAGGGACCATCAATCATGATCACAATGAATGGTGGTGCTGGCTAGAAGGGCCGAATGGCCTCCTCCACCTATTTTCTATGTTTCTCTCAGGAAAACGATTTATTCTTCATCATCATGCTTTAAATGTGGAATTATGTATTCACTGTATCTGCATCTATTTTATTTTCTGATAAACTAGCTCTTTTTTTATAACTTGTTTAACTTAACCAATGACTTTTGTATAGATGAGATCCTCTTCGAAGGGTATCCAGTACTCACAATCCATACTGTTAAACTTGGAATTGGAAATCTGCTCCTTCAGATAAGCATAGAGCACTCTACAATTTAAACTGTCAAAACTCTGAACATTTGACTGAGGCTCAATTGGCACTTATTAAGAGTTGGAACTTATCCCTCTCAGGAGAACCATTCATTGGCCATTATCATGATGCCTTAAATGTGGAATAATGTATTCACAGTATCTGTCTAATTTTTTTTCTGATAAATCTTTTTTATAACTCATTAAACCTAACTTAACCAGTGCCTTTTGTATAGGTGTGAGCCTGCAACCATGGGTCTTAATTGCAGTCAGTGACACAAATAGAAATACGTGAACTGAGTGCAGTGATTTATTCTGAAATTTATGGTAATATTGTTTCCGATGGTGATTGTCCAGACACTAGTCATCTGATCGTCCCAGCTGCTTCATAGCATTCATTTTCCACATTTGCTTAATTAAACTAACCTGCTCCTGACATCGTTCCTGAAATCCCTGGACAGACCCCACTTCTGTATTCTGTTAAAAAAATCAATCTATTTATAAATCCCAAGTGTGGCTTTGCACACTCAAATTGCATTGAATTTTCTCTTTCTATAATACTGGATACAAGGATATAATACAAGGAAAATATTATCTACAACACAGGAACCATAAGCTTTAAGAGGCACTGTATACTGTAGTTCATGCATTACATTCGGTTGTTACAGAGAATGATCCATTCCATTGGGAAATGTTATACAAATAATGTATTACACTGTATCATTACAGATTATTCATCTGACAGATTTATTATATCAGTGTATATCATAAAATGATGTGTTATACTGAATTACTTAATTAATGGATATGTGATATCAAGAATTGTGGAGAAAGGTTATATTATACATGATTATTACAGTGAGGTTGGATATACCAAGGAATGAAACAATAGCAAATCATAAATAGCAAACGATCTCATTGTGTTTCCCAATTACAGTGCCTGCAAGAATGTGCAGTGTCAGGCAAGGTGATAGGAAGGTTGCCATGTCCACAACATGGTTCAGTAAAAGTCTTATCTATCAGGCTGTGTTAAGGTAGATTGGAAGATGAACTGGAGGAACAGCACCTCATATCCTACAATTGTATAGTATCTTACATTGGTAGCTTACAGCCCAATGGTAGGAACATTGAATCCTCCAAGTTATTCCGCTTGGATAGCTTCCAACACAACAGTATGAATGTGTAACCAGAAATTGTGGAATTCACTCTAACAACTAACCTACCCATCCCCCTCTCCTTTCTCCCACAGACCCCCTTTTTTGCATCAAAAACCTCTCTCGCCTCTGTTCACCTATTAACCGCCACACTTTACTCTGCCCTTCCTCTTCTATCTTTCTTCCGCCCTCTCCAACAATCAATCTGAAGAAAGGTCCTGACCTGAAATATCACATAGCCATGTTCTCCAAGCATGCTGCCTGGCCCACTGAGTTACTCCGGCACTGTGTCTATTTTTATAAACCATCACCTGCAGTTCCTTGTTTCTACTGTGTTAATGTAGACTGTATTGTGCAGATTCTTATGGTGAAATTGATGTAGCTGAGTTGTACACGAAATGATACAATACGATACGACAGAACTTTATTTATTCCAGGGGGGAAATTGATCTGCCCACTGTCATGTTAAATGAAGAATGCGATAGTGTTGGGTGTGCCCAGAGGAGAATCACCAGGCTGCTACTTAGATTGGAGGACTTTGATTATGGGCGAGAGATTGGATGGCCTGGGTTTGTTTTTCATGGAGCAAAAGAGGTTGAGGAGTGACCTGACAGAGGTACATTAAAATATGCGACTGAGTTACTCCAGCATTTTGTGTCGATTTAGTGGACTTTTGTGCAGGCTCCAATGCGAGTACACCTGCCTTTCAATAAGGAGATCAAATGTCTGCATTCCCAGAAATGATAAACCACTGCAGTTTAACAATTCCATATTTATCACCTTGTCTGGCCATCAATCGGTTATGCACGGATCTGATCTGAAAACTTTAGTTTTATGCTATTGTTGTCCACATTATGATAAAGCAAATACTCGTTGATTTGAATATTCACATGAGTGAATATCCACTTCCACCAATGAGGTCAAGAATATGATCTACATTGTTGTTAACAGCAGAGGAATATCTAGACAGGATCAGTTAAGGTACATATGGCAACTGACAGCATTGTTATAAAACACCTTTAATGTTTAATTGCATTAGAGTTGAGCTGAGCAATTAGTTCCTGTCCTATAAACTCTGAGATATCTGTTCTTCTAACTCTGGCCGCTTGTGCTGCTTCATCGCCTTCAGCTGCCCAGCATATAACCTCGGTAATCATCCTCTACCACCCGGCCAAAACCTCTCTTCCACTCTGCACCTCCTTTTGTTTTTAATTTGTTATTTATTACTCATCCCTTTAACCATATAAAGATCTTAATTAGGACCAGATTAGACCATTTAGCTCCTTATGTCCACTCTGCCTTTTAATGAAATCATGGCTGATTTGATTGTAACTGCATTTCCATCTATCCCCAGTAACCTCTTACTCTCATGTGTATCAAGAATTGATCTGCCTCTGCCTTGAATCTACTGTATGTAAATGCTCTGCTTTCAATGCCCTTTGGAGAATAAAGTCTCAAATAATCACAAACATCTGAAATTTAAAAAAATTGCCTCACCTCCATTTTAAATAGATAACCCCTTATTCATAAATAGTGATTCCTGGTTCAAGATTTTACCACAAGATGAAACATACATTCCATTTCCACCCTGTGAAAATCCCTCAGAACTTTACATATTTCAGTCAAGTCCATTTTCACATTGAAACTTATCAGATACAAGCCTGGCCTGTCCAACCTTTTCCTATAAGATAAACCACCCATTACTGTACTCCAGGTGGGGTCTTAACCAGCAAACCCTATAACTGAAGCACAACCTCTTTACTTTTGTGTTCAATACTAATTAGCAGTAAATTATAATATTTTGTTAGATTGCTAGCTCCTTGCATATTAACATGTTATGAATCATGTACCAGGTCACATGGATTCCTCTGCAGCTCAGAGCTCTGCAGACTCTCATCATTTAGCTAGTTTCCCTTTCACTTTTCCTGCCGAAATGCATATCTTTTCACTTTTACCCTTTTTCATCACCATTTACCATTCCTCTACCCACTCAATGTACATACTTTGTAGCCTCCTTGTGTCCTCGTCACAACTGACTTTTCTACTTGGCTTTACTTCATCAACATATTTAGTAACCAACCCTTTCCTGCCTTTGTCCAAGGCATATATACATACTGTTAAACATTGAGGCCCCAGGAGATGACCAAACTATTGTTCATCTGTCCCAGTATCTCCTTGTGGAGTTTATCATTGATCTTTGTGATTAATATTTGGGGCATTGTTATGTTAAAGATGTTACATACAAGCCAGTTGTATGGCGCCGTTTAGTGAGGCTTCCAGACCCTACAGTATCTTGGCAGCTAACACAAGGTAACAACCAGCATGAACACTCAAAGGTGCCCAGCAGTTGCAATGGCCAAGGTAGGAGTGTGGACTATTGAATCTGAGCGACGGAGCATGGTAACATGTACATTACTTGCTTTAATTGCACCACATAGCATCTATCCCGTGGGTAATTAAATTGCTCATTGGGATATTGGCAACCTTGATGGTCCACATTTGGGATTGTGAAATGCTAGGTAGTAAAGTTGAGAAAGTGAATGGGCAGGTTGGTCAGAACTGAAGTTGATGGCTGAGATACAACTGACCAGTTTTTATTTTGGTTATTCTTAAATAAAATAGCTTGGAATATATTATCAATAAAATACAGTATATAATCCTGTGTTGCTGTTATTATATGCACCAGATTTCTGAAAGCAAATATCTTTAACATTGTTGCCTGTTGCAGTTATAAGCCTGCGGCGATCTATGCAATGATTGCGTTCACCTTGTTAGCTGCAGTGAGGTAAGATTGGTGCTTCACAGTAATCGGTTGTAGATGGCTGTTAACTAATTACTTTGCCTGAGCGTTATTTTGTAACAGTTATATATGTAACAAGGATCTCCTATGGCCCATGGTGTGAGTGAATTTTGCAAATAAACAGACCAAAACTGATTTGCTTCCGTGAGTTATCCAAATGTGGAAATGGTCTGCTTGTCAGACTCCCATGTGCTTCAAAGCTAAAGTTGAATGATGATTTTTCTTAGTCTTTTCTATCCATTAATTGGTTATGAAATTCACCACTAAGTAGGTAATCTGTGCCTGGGTTATGAATCAACAATGGAGTCTTCCTGCCTGGTTTTGTAAGATAACAGCTTGTTCTGGTTGGATGAGTTGACAGTGCTGTTTTGACTTCATGCATGGATAAATCATTGACTGCCGGCCGAGCTTCCAGATTGTGCTCACCAGTCCCCTTCGTTCTCTCTTGTCTTTTCTTCTCTCCTTGGCATTGTCTAACCCTGGCTCTGATTCTAGGCGTGGTGTACTGTTGTGCTTGATCTAACCATGTGGTTCCAAGCTATGAGTAAAACATGGTTTCGTCAAGCACCATGGCACGCCACGTGTCTTTCTGCAGCATGACAAGCCTCGCCTGCCTTACTCCAACAAACTGCGGATGTTAATAGCGCTGATTGCAGAAAGGACAAAAATACAAAGACCTGAAATGTGTCTTCAGGCAATTTGATACTAACATTGACCAAGTAGATGGCAGATTGTTAAAAGCTTCTATTCTCTAACTCCTCAAAACCATAGTGTTAGCTTTAGCTTTATTAGCAGGTACAACAAATAGTGATGATCAGGGGCGGAAAACCCGGGGGGGGGACAGAGCACGTGATGGAGCCCGCTGCATCATTAAATGGTCCACCGTCACCACAGGCAGCTCCCAATCACGTGGTCACTTGACAGTAACTGTGGCTAGATTGGAAAAAAAATTCCTTAGCATGTAAACAATGCAAACCTTGTAGGTTTTCAGTGGATTAAATGTAATTTGGTCACTCTGTGAGTCAGTCAGAGGGCTGCATCAATGCTGATGGATATCGTTAGACCATAAAAGGAACATAAAAATCTAAGAAGGAGAACAAAGTGTGGCCATTCAGTTAATTCATGCCCCGTCCCACTTATGAGTCCTTGGCACGTTAATTACGCGACTTTGTGGTCGCATTGAGGCACGACGGTCCCGCGAAGGTCGCACGCGACTTCATGCGTCCGCACAGCAGTCTGGAACGCCATTTGAAGATGGACACAAAATGCAGGAGTATCTCAGCAGGACCGGCAGCATCTCTGGAGAGAAGCAATGGGTGATGTTTCGGGTCGAGACCCTTCAGTCTGAAAGAAGGGTCTTGACCCGAAATGTCATCTATTCCTTCTCTCCAGAGACGCTGCCAGTCCCGCTGAGTTACTCCTGCATTTTGTGTCTATCTTCAATTTTCTTGGCCCCGCACTGGGAGTAGAAATGGGGGCGGACCGGATCCGCAACGGCCGTGAGCCCCAGGCCGAGTTCGACGATCGTTTGCCTGCTTCTGCTGCTGTTGAAGGTGAGACGTTGCGTCGCGCTAGGGTCTTGGGCCTGTCCCACTTTGGCCATCAGTTACGCGACAGGCCGGTGGCGTGCGAAGATTTTGTTCGCTACAAAATTTCGGAGTGCCGCGCGATATCGTGCTCAACTACATACCCCTCCGCGCTTCTCAGTGGGAACGGCCCCACGCGGCCGCACGATACCCGTGAGCCTCAACGCGACGACGTGGTTGTGTAATTTGCGTGCCAAGGACACGTAAGTGGGACAGGGCCTTAAGCCTGCTCAACCATACAACAAGATCATATACCATACATGAGCACAAAAACGTAGGCAGATATTCTGATGTGATGCTGTGATAATGCTGCATCATCAGTGGGGTTGACGTTTGGATAAAATATTTAAAAAAGATTGTAGCCAATTCTCACGTTAGACATAAAACAAATCTCGAGTAACTATTTCTAATGGAGAGCATGGAGGTTGTTCCCAGTGTCTTGGTCAAAATGATCTTGCAATCAATTCCATAAAAATAGACTTTCCATCCATCATTTTATTGCTTTGTGCTGTAGCTTGCTGTGGTTGGTGTGAAAGTTGGCTAGCTTTGGCCACCCCCACTCACCACCCATATTAAAACTAGTAAACCATATGTCATAAAAGTACTTTATTGTCTCTAAAGTGCTTTGGCCCAAATTAAGATTATGAATAACATGAAATAAATGCCAATCTTTCCTCAGCAATTGAGTTAGGAAATTGGGATAGATATCCCCGGAGTGCAGGAGGTTAAAGTAAAATTTATTGGAGATGTTTAAAATAATATGGGGTTTGATGGACTGAATAGGAAGCTGCTGTTTTCATATGGAATATGGGTCAGTACCCAAAGGTTGTAGATTTAAAACATTTGGCAAAAAAGATCAGAAAGTAATGAGATTTTTGTTTTGCCTTGTATGGTTTTATGGTCTGGCAGTCACAATTTCAGGAGCTAATGGATACAAAATTAGTGGTATACTTTGAAAGGGAATTACAGTGTATTCAGAAAGTATTCAGACCCCTTCACTTTTTCCACATTTTCTTACATTCCAGTCGTATTCTAAAATGGATAAAATTATTATTTTTTTTATCATCAATCTACACACAATACCCCATAATATAAAAGCAAAAACAGGTGTTTAGAACATTTTTCAAAGTAATTATAAAGAAATAACTGAAATATCCCATTTACATAAGTATTCAGACTCTTCACTCAGTACTTTGTTGAGGCACCTTTGGCAGTGATTACAGCCTCAAGTCTTCTTGGGTATGACGCTACAAGCTTGGCACACCTGTATTTGGGTAATTTCTCCCATTCTTCTCTGCAGATGCTCTCAAGCTCTGTCAGGTTGGATGGGGAGCATCGATGCACAGCTATTTTCAGGTCCCTCCAGAGATGTTCGATCGGGTTCAAGTCCGGGCTCTTGCTGGGCCACTCAAGGACATTCACGAACTTGTCATGAAGCCACTCCTGCGTTGTCTTGGCTGTGTGCTTAGGGTCATTGTCCTGCTGGAAGGTGAACCTCCGCCCCAGGCTGAGGTCCAGAGTGCTCTGGAGCAGGTTGTCATCAAGGATATCTCTTTCCCTCGATCCTGACTAGTCTCCCAGTTTCTGCCACTGAAAAACATCCCCACAGCATGATGCTGCCACCACCATGCTTCACCGTAGGTATAGTATTGGCCAGATGATGAGCGGTGCCTGGTTTCCTCCAGACGCTTGCCATTCAGGCCAAAGGCATATGACAGCCCGCTTGGAGTTTGCTAAAAGGCACCTAAAGGACTCTCGGACCATGAGAAACAAGAACTCTTTGTCCTGAATGCCAAGTGTCACGTCTGGAGGAAACCATCACCTGGCCAATGCCATACCTACGGTGAAGCATGGTGGTGGCAGCATGTTTTTCAGCAGCAGGAACTGGGACATTAGTCAGGATCGAGGGAAAGATGAAGAAATTGCTTTTCAAGACTGTAGTCCTAACATCCAATATGCTGCTTAAGGGTCCTAAATATTTGATTGTTCCCTTTATTCATTCTCTATGGACCAATCATATGTGCCAATCAAAGGTGAAAACAATTATTTTCACAAGATAGGGGACTTAAAATGGAGTGGAGATAGTTGCTGCCTTACTGCAACAGACACCCTGGTTTTATCCTGACTACGGGTGCTGCCTGTAATGGATTTAGTATGTTCTCCCTGTGACTGCTTGGGTTTTCTTTGGGTGCTCTGGTTTCTTTCCACATTCCAGAGATGTGCAGGCTTGTTGGTTAATTTGCTTCTGTAAATTTCCCCTAATATGTAGAATGGAATAATATAGAACTAGTATTTGTGTGATTGTTGGTCGATGTGGATGCAGAAGGCCAAAGGCCTGTTTTCATGCTGCATCTCTGAGACTAAACTAAACTAAAATCACCTGTGAAGCTTTCCCACCAAGTAATGTTCTCGAGTGATACAGCACAGACACAGTGTGTGGCTGCCTCCACTATTCATACTAGATAGGGCATTCTAACCGTAACTACCCTCTGGGTGAAAGATTTCTTCTTCAAATCCCTTTTAAACTGCCTACCAGTTACTGTAAAATTATACCCTCTGGTTGTAGCCACCTTTGCTGTTTGAAAAAGTTTCCTCTTACCAAATCTACTGTATCTATGTCCTTCATAATGTCAGGGCAGCACAGTGCTGTGGCTGGTCGAGCTGCCACCTCGTACCTCCAGAGACCCAGGTTCGATCTTGGCCTCAGGTGCTGTCTGTGTAGAATTTGCACTTTCTCCCTGGGACCGCATGGGTTTCTTCTGGGTGCTCCAGTTCCCTCTTGTGTAGGTTTGTTGGTAAATTGGCCTCTTTAAATTGTGTTGAGAGTTGGTGTGTCTGTGGGATAACAAAGAAATAGTGTGAATGTGTGATACTTCATCTTGCCATTCTCAATCAGCATAGAGGCACACCAATTATTAGCTCTGGAATGTACACAAAAATGCTGGAGAAACTCAGCGGGTGCAGCAGCATCTATGGAGCGAAGGAAATAGGTAACGTTTCAGGCTGAAACCCTTCTTCAGACTCTGGAATGTTTGTTAGTGTGTTTGGGCCATATAAAGTTCACTCTACTAAATCAGACCTGGTTCTGAGTGGATCATTACAGAGCTGATTTCCATGGCTAGATCAGATAAAATTCTATCTATAGTGGATCAGCGCTGGCTCTACTGGTTCTACTTCAAAGCTGATTTTATCTGCGTCATGTTCAAGTTTATTGTTTAATCTGGCAATAAGTTAGAATTAATTATTCCCGTGCTGAATCACTGTCCGTTTTCCCTCAATACTGAGCTCTCGTACAATCTTACACATTTTGAGCACCAAAGTATAGACAAAAAATTGCAGCTGTTCGAATCTCGAGCAAAAAAACCAAAACTGCTGGATGAACTCAGCCGATCAGGCAGTATCTGTGAAGGGAAATTGACAGATATTGTTTTGGATCGGGGCCCTTCTTCTGATATTTTAAGCAATGTCACTTCAGCTGAAAAACTGGATTAATTGGCATGCATTGCGATGGGATGTAGGCTTCAGAACAGCTGTTGGATTGGACAAACTTGTATAAGCAGACTTAGGTCTCTGGCAAAAACTGTCCTTAATTAACTCTAATTTTAGACA
Source organism: Leucoraja erinaceus (assembly GCF_028641065.1). Taxonomy (NCBI): domain Eukaryota; kingdom Metazoa; phylum Chordata; class Chondrichthyes; order Rajiformes; family Rajidae; genus Leucoraja; species Leucoraja erinaceus. The sequence continues at coordinate 10,795,395 of NC_073387.1, read as the reverse complement.
TTACAAAGTGATGCCACACGATGGCACGTTCAAGATAAACAGTGCAAATAACAAACAGATGACTCCCACGAGGCTGGAACTGGCACAGAGGAGAGAGAGAGAGAGCGGTGTTTTATATTCAGTTGGGATCTGATTTACTTTGATGCTGTTGCTGGGAACTGGAAATTACTGGAGTTCCATTTCCCTGCACTAACATCCCTCTTCCAATAAACACAACAAATAAGGAGTTAGATTAATTCTGTCTTGCGGTTACAATGGGATACATAACAGATGCACTTACTGTTGCATTACTGCACCTGCAGTCTATTATGTTATCTAGATCTCCAAAATATAATAGTTGGAGTTTAAAATAAATTCTGTTTCTGAGCTCCTGGCTGGTGTCAAGAGTGTATTACATGTAATTCTATCGTCCCAGCCAAGGCTTTTATCTCCTGGGAGCACTGGATGAGAATTGTTTCTCTTTGCCAGAGACTTGCTGACTCTTTCGATTTTTCTTCTTTCTCAAAATGCTTGGTTTGAATAAATGAATGGGAATCTCTGCAGCATCTGGCTTTCTGTCTGGGTTTGTTGTAAGATCATGGATTTTTTTTTTTTAAGTCCAAGGACTCCCCAGGTTACAACAGGTCTCTGCTCCTGAGAACTGTTCATGAGTTGTACTGTTTGTAAGTCAGAAACAAAATATGTACGGGAGAGGATGACAGAAGCAGCTGTGATAGGACAGCCAGCAGGTGTGGGGAGAACAGCCATCAGCCAGCCTCACTGTCTCAGGAGTGAGGCTGGCTTTCCACTTCCAAACAAAAATGTGGTTGGATTATTCAGCGTATGATCAACCTCGGTGAGACCAAGCGCAGGCTTGGCGATTGCTTCGCACAACACCTCCACTCAGTTCGCAATAACCAACCTGATCTCCCGGTGGCTCAACACTTCAACTCCCCTTCCCATTCCGAATCCGACCTTTCTGTCCTGGGTCTCCTCCATGGCCAGAGTGAGACCCACCACATATTGGAGGAGCAGCACCTCATATTTGCTTGGGTAGTTTACACCCCAGCGGTATGCACATTGGCTTCTCTAATTTCAGGTAGCCCTTGCTTTCTCCCTCCTTCCCCTCCCATTCCAAGCTCTCCAACTGCCTACTGTCTCCGCCTCTTCCATTCTTTTTCATGTCACCCCCCCCCCCGACGACACCAATCTGAAGAAGGGTCTCGACCTGAAACGTCGTCTATTCCTTCGCTCCACAGATGCTGCCTTACCCGCTGATTTTCTCCAGCTTTTTTGTCTACCAATGGGATCCCACCACTGGCCACATCTTCCCATCTCCTTCCCTGTTGGCTTTCTGCAGAGACCGCTCGCTCCATAACTCCCTGATCAATTCGTCCCTTACCACCCAAGCCCCCCCCCCTCTCCTGGCATTTTCCCTTGCAACCGCAGGAAATGCCACACTTGTTGTTTTAATAAAGTTCAAGACTATGGGGCTGTACATTGGCCATAAAGTTGCTGCCTAAAAGTTCCAGAGATCCAGAATTGATCCTGAATATGGGTGCTGTCTGTATGGAGTTTGCTCCTTTTCCCTTTGACCACATGTGTTTTCTCTGGGTGCTCTTGTTTCCTTCCACATTTCAAAGGTGTGCAGGAACCTATTTCAGACCCAACCCAAAACGTAATATTTTCCTGTTGTCCAGAGATTCTGTCTGACCTGTTGAGTTACTCCAGCTTTTTGTGTCTATCTTCAGTTTAAACCAGCAGTTGCCGTTCCTTCCTACACACACGATACTATACGATAGAACTTTATTAATCCCAGGAGGGAAATTGTGTGTGTGTGTGGGTATATATATTATACACACACACACACACATATATATATATTTATATAGTTATATATTCATATATAAATATACATTGTTTTTTCTCGTTTATAACATTGTTTACAGAGTACTATGTTTACATATTCTGTTGTGCTGCTGTAAGTAAGGGTTTCATTGTTCTACCTGGGACGTGAGAGAATAAAACACTCTTGACTCTTGACTTACTCCGCTAACGTGTGGGAAAGAACTAGTGTACGGGTGATCAGTGGTCGGCGTGGACTCGGTGGGCTGAAGGGCCTGTTTCCACGCTGTATCTTTAAATTAAACTAAAGACACTAAAACCAGAGGGAGTCTCTACCCGAAACCATTTTTCTCTATCCTGAGGTGCTGGCTGCTCCAAGGAGTTCCCCCGCACAATTAAAGCATGGAATAGTCTTCACCCTACCATAGTTATCCAACCAGATGCAACTAAATTTAAGGTACCTCTTTTTCCCCCAAGAACCCTTTTTTGCTTAAGTCCAAGTCAAGAGAGTTTTATTGTCATGGTTCCAGATAGGACAATGAAATTCTTGCTTGCTGCAGCACAACAGAATATGTGAACATAATACAAGTTCAAGTTCGTGAGTTTATTGTCATTGTCATGTGTCAATTATCAAGGGGCAATAGACAAGGATGTTCATTATCACCGCTGTTATATGCTCTGGTAATTGAACCTTTAGCTGAAAGAATCAGAACACACCCAGATATTTACGGTTATAATACAAAATATTCAAATAACATAATATCGTTATATGCAGACGATGTACTACTGTACATCACAAAACCCCAAATTAGTATACCAAACATACTAAATCTAATTCAGGACTTTGGATCTTTCTCAGGATACAGAATAAATTGGAACAAAAGTGAAATTATGTCGATAAAACCGAAAGACTCAACACATCTCTTAAAATTCCCCTTTAAAATAACCACAGAAAAATTTAAATATTTGGGAATTGAAATTACTAGAAATTATCATGCTATGCTTAATGCCAATTATAGTCCTTTACCTAAGAAACTAAATACTCTAATCAAATTCTGGAAAACGCCCCCGATGTCTTTAATAGGTGGAATAAATGCTATAAAAATGATCTTTCTACCACAAATCTACCAAAATTTCAATCAACCCCTATATACCGTCCAAAAACGTTTTTCAAAAAACTGGACTCCGACAGTTTTACAATTTTCCAATTACAAATTTTATATGGGACTATAAATCCCACAGAATACAAAGAACACATCTGAGCAAACCCCAAGAGCTGGGTGGTCTAGCACTCCCTAACTTTATGTACTATAATTGGGCAGTACATATTAAAAATATGATTCACCTGCTGGACAACTCTGTCCAGCAGGTGGACTGGATTGTAATGGAGAGAGAGGACTGCTCTCCGTGCAATATAGGAGCAACTCTCCTCTCACCAATGAATCTGAATAACAAAAATTACAATAAAAATCCAATTATACATAGCACAATTAGAACTTGGAAACAAATAAAACAGAATCTAAAATTAAGAAATCTATCTCTTTTATCGCCAATAGTCAATAATCCGTCGTTTAAACCCTCTACTATAGATAAATCATTTACACAATGGGAAAGAATAGGAATTAAAACGCTCGGAGACTTGTATGAATTTGGAAAATTACTATCATTTCAACAATTACAACTGAAATATAATTTGAGAAATAATCAATAATTTAAATATCTTCAAATATGTGACTATCTGAAAAAATACACAAAAGACTATCATAATATGCCTCCAGACTTACTGGACGAAGCAATGAAGACAAAGGCCGAATCAGCAAACTTAATATCATACTTATATAACACTATTTAAATATAGAAATACCTACAACTGACGGTATTAGAAGAGACTGGGAACAAGAACTAGCTATAAAAATTTCAAAAGAGAGCTGGGATAAACACTTACTATATGTGCATAAATGCTCGATCAACGTAAGACACACTCTAATTCAATTCAAAACATTACATAGACTATACTATTCAAAAACCAAAATAAATAAACTTTTCCCTAACGTCTCACCCATTTGTGATAAATGTCAGTCTCAAGAAGCTACCATAGCGCACTCTTTTGTTTTTTGTATAAAAATCCAAAAATTCTGGAACTAAATATTTGAAATCTTCACAAAACTATTTAAAATAAAACTGATACCAAAAGCAGAATGGATTATCTTTGGAATAATGGAAGGTAGCCCTGAACTAAATGTGTTTCAAAATAATTTGTTTAATTACGGGTTAATAACGGGAAAAAAGCTTATACTCAAATTCTGGAAAAACGCTCCTATACCAACAATAAAAATGTGGATTTCAAACATGTTCGAAACATTACACCTGGAAGATATGAGACTCCTCCTCGCAGGCAAAGCAGATTACTTCCAAAAGACGTGGTCTGCATTTATGGACTTACTACAAGCATAAGGTGCAACAGTAATTTAAAAAAATAAATGGTGCCAGGATCTGGTAACGGGGGATGAAAAATATGGTTGGTATATGCCTTTTTGCGGAGTTTTTTTAATAATAGAGCGATTGTTTCTCTTTCTTTCTTTCTTTCTTTTCTAGGGCCTATTTCTTAACTTTCTTCTCTAACTCTCTTTCTAATGGGCTTTCTTTTCCCAACACTTTCTTGAACTATCACGACTCTTTCTCACTTTCCTTACTTATTTTATTTCTACCTTTCTTAAAGCTCAAAAAATGAAGGGGTACAACAAATGTAATAAGATATATGTGGTGTGTATTACTGTAAATTATTGTACTTCTAATAAAAATAAAATAAAAAAAAAATTAAAAAAGGAAATAGTGGTGTCGTCAGCAAACTTGATGATGGAGTTCGCACCGTGACTGGCTACGCAGTCATGAGTATAGAGTGAGTACAGCAGGGGGCTGAGCACGCAGCCTTGAGGTGCTCCCGTGTTGATTGTTATCGAGGCTGACACATTTCCACCAATACGAACGACTGTGGTCTGTGAATGAGGAAGTCGAGGATCCAATACAGAACAAGAGATAAAAGTTTAATGTGTTTATATACCATAGACCATATATATACACAATAAATAAACAGATAAAATGCAATAGGCTGTTATTGTTCAGCCCTCTACCACCTCCAATTTAAATTGCATTTAGAATATTTATGGCAGACCAGGAAACCAGAACAAGAGTTACTCCAGGGAGTTACTCCTGATCCAGGGTCAGGGAGTGATTTTGTGTTGGTTTTCAGCGCTGGCGGCGAGGCAGCGACCGGATATCAATGGCGGCCAAATCTTCCACAATTCAAAGCGAGGGAGAAAGTGCCCAGCGCCAACCAGTCGCTGTGGCAGTGCTCATGCGCAGGGCAGCCGATAATGTGCTGGCCGTGGTTGTGCGCATGTGCAGGGGGAGGACGTGCAGGCCATAGCAGTGCGCATGTGCAAGGCGGCCTGCTGTGCCAGCGGATGAGGAGCAAGCGGATAGCGGAACCCAGCGGCCCGGATACTGGTAGCGGGGGGAGACGGAGAGAGATAGAGAGGAAGGCCCGCCCAGAGTTGAACGGTAGGTGTCCTGCCTTGGCCGGAGGCCCCCTAGATTTTGAGGCCCTCGGCTTCAGCCTATGAAGCCTAGTGGTAAATCCGGCTCTGCGAGGCCCCCCTAGATCTCGAAGCCCTAAGATGAAGCTTGTCCAGCTTAAATCCGGCCCTGCTTCTCCCCGTAAACTCTGATGCCCTTACTGATCAAGAACCTAACAGTCTCTGCTTTAAAAATACCCAATGTTTTGGCCTCCACAGTTGTCTACAAAGATTCACCACCCTTTGACTAAAGAAATTCCTCCTCAACTCCATTGTAAGGTTACTGTGCCAAATAAGAGCATACGGAGGTAGATGAAATATGGGATAGAACTAATTAATCAAAAACAGAGTGTTAGGGTAAATGGGTAATTTTTGAGAGAGGTTTCTTAATGAATTGGGATGAAGGATCCGAGTTATTACTGACAATGTTAGGTCAAGTGGATTGACAAGTGGAGAACATAACACCCCTTTAAAGGTATATAGATAGTTTAAGTGAATGGGCAAAAGTTGATAGATGGACTACATTGTGGTTATTCACTGGAAGGGTGAATGATAAAGCAATTTGTTATTTAAAGGGAATGAGACTGCAAAATATTATGGTTTGATGAAACCTGAAGCACAAGCTATGTACATGCTGTAAAGCAGGTCATTAGGAAAACTAATCGGTTGTTGGCCTTTATTGCAAAGGGTATGGAATTTACAAATAGGGAAGTTTTATTGCATCTTTACATGATGTTGGTGAGACCTACCTGGAGTACATTGTCCAATTTTGGTTTCCATATTGAGAGAAGGATGTGCTCGTATTGGGGGAAGTGCCGAGAAGGTTCACTCGGTTGATTCCAAGGATGAAGGGGTGATGTATGAAAAAAGGGTTAGGCTGGTTGGATGTACACCCATTGGAGTGCAGACTAATAAGAGGTGATGTGGTCAACAGACATTTCTGAGGGTTATGATAGGGTGGATGTTGGGATCATCCAATTATTAAATTACTACAAATCATCCAATTGAGCTGAGAAGAAATGTCTTCACTAGGAGTCACAAATCTTTGGAACATTTTACCCAGTGATGGAGGAACTGAAAAAGAAAAGTCAAAATAAGATTTACAGATATTTAACAGGTGAGGAAATCAAAGGGTATCAGTCAGCACAGGAGAGTGCTACCTTATTGGTGATCCTCGGACTATCCTTAATAGGACTTGCTGGCTTTATCTTGCACTGAATGTAATTCACTTTTCATGTATCTATACCTTGCAAATGACTCAATTGCAATCACGTATTCTCTTTCCGCCTACCAGATAGCATGCAACAAAAGCTTTTCACTGTGCCAATAAACTAAACTAAACTAAGTGGTGCTGAGGGCAAAGTTGAATTAGCCATCATCTTAGTGAATAGCAGAATGGGTTAAAGGGGGTAGACTGGCCGATTCCTGCTTTTCTTTCATATGGTTATATCCGTTAAACCTAAGGTACACAAAAATGCTGGAGAAACTCAGCGGGTGCAACAGCATCTATGGAGCGAAGGAAATAGGCAACGTTTCGGGCCGAAACCCTTCTTCAAACTGCCCCCTCTCTGTGATCCCTCTCTAACTGCCCCCTCTCTGTGATCCCCCCCTGCCCTCCAACTCTACGACATCACAACCTCCTTTAAACCTAACACTATCAGCAGAACAGCGATCTATCTTTGGACCCATTTGTTTGAGAAAGATTGTTTTACATTGTGCTGAAGGCGTAGACTTAATGGAACTTTATCAAGACTTAAAGGGCTAATGTATAAAGACTGTTTGCATTACCTTATCTTGAATTCACTTGAGATTCGAAGATTGCCAAGTGATCTAAACAAGGTATTTAAGATTATTAAAGGATTTGACAGAGTGGATACAGAGATGTCATTTCCTCTGATGTAAGAATCTAGAAGAAGGGGGATTAACTTTAAAATTACACCTAAAACATTTGGCTAAAAGTGGTGTGGAAATATGGAACTTGTTACATTAGACGGCAGTGATGTGAGCAGCCCATTGAGATTTTCAAGAAACAGATAGCTAGGATTGTCAGGATGAAGATTAGCCATGATGTATTTAAATGGCGGAATGGGTTTGAGTGACCGAATAATGTGCTCCTATTCCCAAATGAAAAAAATAATTAGTGCTGGCAAGTCTCTGTTAGTTGTTTGGGTCTGAAGTGAGATGCATTTAGGCATAATTGGGCAGCACAGTGGTGCAGTTAGTAGAGTCACTGTGGGTTTCCCCCTGCACCACTTTCCTTCCATATCTCCAGGCCACTAAATGTTCCCATTTGTGTAGTATCTGGGGGGATTTGAAGGGGTGTAGGAAAAACATTTACCGTACTTTAGAAGGAGATGTATATGGGATGAGTGGATAAAGGTCAGCATGGACTCAGTGAGTCAAAAGGCCCTAATCTAATATTGGTTAAGGCACTTCCCTGGAAAAATACAGGAGAAACGTTAAGACATACAAAGTGCTGGAGTAACTCAACGGGTCAGCCAGCATCTCTGGAGAACATGGATAGGTGATGTTTTGAGTTGGAATTTTTCTTCTGAAATGTCACCTATCTTTGTTCTCCGGAGATGCTGCCTGGCCTGCTGAGTTACTTAAGTACTTTGTGTCCTTTTGTTTACAGCAGCATCGGTAATTCTTTGTTTCTACAAGGAGAAACTTCATCTTGCCAACCTATTTCTATTTCCATCCCAAATGAAAATAGGCTGAACAAATATTGTATTGATGATGATAAACCATAATTAAAAACTCAGAATATTAAATAAAATTAAGCAATACGATGAAAAGGCATGGCGATTGGATGGGTGTCATTAAGGAATGAATGAATGTTGATACAAACATATGATATGGATTAAACAAAGAGCTCCATGGTGAAGTTTAGTTTAGAGATACAGCATGGAAACAGACCCTTTGGCCTACTGAGTCCACACCGACCATCGATCACCCATTCACTCTATTCACAGTTAAACATCCACTCCTTGCATGCTAGGGGCAATTAGAAAGCAGACAGCAATTATAAACAGACAGCACCCAAGGTCAGGATCAAACCCATGTCTCTGCCGCTGTAAGGCAGCAGCTCTACCAGATACGCCACTGTGCTGCCCTTGTCATGCAATTGCATTTGGGATGGTCAAGCAATGTCTTATTTGAGGGGTTCAGCAGAAATTATTTGAGGTATGGCAATATCTTGTTTTAAAAAAATGAGGTATGTTTTAAAATTGTTTTAAACTTGAGGTATGGCAATATCTTGTTTTAAAAACAAGATATACTCGACTAAGTGGGACCCGTTGGGTCCCATGTTCCCACAGGAGGGCTGGTACCCCAACGCAATATTCCACCTCTCCACCAATTCCAATATTGGTGACCAGTGGGGCAGGGGGGGGGGGGGGGGGGAATTTCTGGAGCACTAGTATGGGTGTTATGGGCTGAAGGGACTGGTTTCCAGGCTGCTAGTATGGACATTGTGGGCCAAATGGATTATTGGGCTGGCAGCTCAGTCACTCAGGCCTGGTGGGCTGGCAGCTCAGTCACTCAGGCCTGGTGGGCTGGCAGCTCAGTCACTCGGGCCTGGTGGGCTGGCAGTTCACTCAGGGCTATTCCTCAGGCCACCAGATTCAGTTTCACAGCACTTCCAGCAGAGTGCAGGCCAGCAAATTCAGTTTCACAGCACTTCAAGCAGTGCAGGCCAGCAAATTCAGTTTCACAGCACTTCCAGCAGAGTGCAGGCCAGCAAATTCAGTTTCACAGCACTTCCAGCAGAGTGCAGGCCAACAAATTCAGTTTCATAGCATTTCAAGCAGAGTGCAGGCCCTCAAATTCCATTTCGTAGCATTTCAAGCAGAGTGAAATTGCCAAACAACTCATTACATTGTCATTAAGAGCTAACAAATCATTTCTTGCAAGTACATTGCAAACTCACAGTTCAGTTGATTCACAGCTTAGAATCACAGTTGTGGACTCTCCCTCGCGATCTTCCAGAGTAAGTGACTCACGTCCAGGCATCCGGGGTTTTATAGTCCTGCCCCCCCCCCGGAAGGGGCGTTACCTTCATCGTGGTGATTGATAGGTGAGTGGACCAATCAGCTGATCTCAATATTTATTATACATAACTTTTTTATATTTCATCAATTGGAAAATTCCTCAGGGCTGCCTCAGCGGAGGAGGATTGTGAGTAAGATGGCCAAACATCATAGTGATATATGGTAGCGTTTCATCTAAAATCAATATACAATCAAAATCTATATAACTAAAGGTCTCATCTTGACCACTTCCTGTCTGCGCAGTCAGGAAGTGGTCAAGATGACACCTTTAGTTATGTAGATTAAGCTACCAGCATCCTTGTGCTGGTGACCATGGATAGTAAGGAACCACTTGGCCTGGAGTGAACACCTTCTCTTGGAGATCAGGAGCTCTTCAGTTCTCAAGTGGAAGTTGCTCCTTTCAAGGACATAGCATACATGAACTTGATGGGAGGAGTGCCCTTCTGCACCACAAGAACTCTATATCAATCTACTTTTATGTATGAAACTTAACTGACAAATCCCCTTGCAGGAACGAGGTACTGCAGATGCTGGTAAATCGCCTTGTCAACCTCCTCCAATCTAAAACATTGCACAATCACGCATCGTTCATCCCAATGAACTTCCCTCCTTTTACTCGCAAAATGAGAACTTACAATGGATTTGTAAAGCTTCTTGTATTTTAGTTTAATCTTCTCTCTGAAAGTTATTGATGAGGTAGTAGATTATGATAGGTTGCAGACTATTGATAGAATTTTATGCCATTAAAAACTTATCTCTCAACATATAGCTTTTCCACACAGTAACTCCTTACCTCAGCTGGGGATTCAAGGACTGTTACATGGAGATTGACATCATATTGGAGAGTATATCATATGAAAATATGATCTGATAAAAAAGTGAAAATAATGGAAACCTGGCTAATGTCACCCAGACCTTTCAATTAGAGAATGCAAGCATTATATTCTTACAAGAACCAGGATTCTCTAATTCCAAGTTGACCAGCAGTTAGTTTTTTTTTTTCTTTGCCCATTAAAATGTGTGGCCAAGTCTTTACCCATTTAAAAAAAAGTGTGGTCAAGTTGGGCCGAAGGACCTGTCTCCACACAGTATCACTCTGTAACTAATGATAGGTAAAACATCGATTAGTCTGGCAAAAAATGAAAAGTCAGGGCTTTAGTCCTGGAGATGTTGGTCTGAGTTCCTTCCAGTAAATTTAGGGAATTTTCAGAGACAGCATCTTTCCAGAGACTTGAGGTGACTGCTATGAGTAGAGTTGATGTCAGAATCATCCAGTTAAGGGCCTGTCGCACGAGCATGCGACCTGCATGCAGCAAGCGCGACCAAACTGGAAGGGGGGGGGGCCGCACGGAGGTTGAGTGATCTCCGTACAGGGCCGGTCCCACCAGCATGCTCCTGCATGTGGCGAGCGCAACCAAACTGGAAGCGGCGGCCGCGTGGAGGTCGAATGAGTGACGTGAAATTCGAGCGAAGTCCGCGGGAAGTTCGCGTGTGACGTACGCCGTCAAGACGTGCGTACGGTGTCGAGGCGGTGAGGCGGCTGCGGGCCAGCAGGCCGTTGCCGCGCAGAATTTTTTAACACAGTCAGTTTTTCGGAGCCCCGCGCGATGTCAGGACCAGCTCCGCACAACTCCATACGGCTCCGGCGATTGAAGTGGGACCGGCCCCGCGAGGCCGTATGGCTCAAGCGAGCAAGTTAGGTCGCGCTTGGCGCATGGAGTCGCATGCTCGTGGGATAGGCCCTTCAGAGCAAGGATTACAAGCGACAACAAGTTTGTGACAGATCTGCTCTTCAAATACCATATTCACCAATCAACCAAAGGCTGTTTCTTTTTTTTGCACTTTGTAGTTAGTGATGGATATAATCATTGATATCCGTCTTTGCTCCATATTTGAATTGTGCTCATTTTTTTATATATACAGGTACTGTCAATACAGCCATACTAAATGATTCAAGAAGGCTTGAACATAAACAAGTACTACTGATAGATGTTGGGACTAAATAAGAAGCCAATTTTTGAACAGGGTTTCAGTGCAGAGCTAAGTATAATTTCTGAGATAAATTTCATAATTTATTCATTAGAAACGAAACAAAGACATTTTAATCAACAAAGATTTAAATGAGGCACGTTAACCAGTGCCACAGATGGCAGACTACTGAATTACAAATTAGTGCTAATTTCTCTGTGTGCTCTAGGTTTCATGTTCAAAGATTAAATCGTTAATGTAACATTGGGTATATTACCAAAATAATATGCAAGAGAAGCAACAACTTAAATTTGTTAGCTAATTATGTTGGAAAGTAATCCGAGGCTTCGGTAGAACAACGCACAGACATGCATCAGAACAGAAAATCACATGTTGTGGGGGAGATTTCTTCAATGAAGCAAGAGCTTTTCCAGTTTGTAGATGTAAGCAGAACTAGGTGGCTTTTTGCAAAGTTGTCTTTTGGCCTATTGGTGACTCGGGAGAGTTCACTTTCATTTCATTACGTTGTTGCTCTGAATAGCTTCTTTCTCAACCCGAACAATTGTTTTTATTCTAAATGAGTGGCTGGCAAGATCTCAAGAACATTGAAACAGAGACACGATGAGACCATCTTGCCCATTGTGCCTGATCCACATAATTCAGTAAGATCCTATTTGATCTTTTGCTTCCACCTCATCCTCGTATCCCTTGGTTGCCTTCATGTCTAAAAATCTTGGTCTTGAAATGTTCAGCAATTGAAGCTCCACAGCCATATTGAGTAGCGCATTCCAAAGGTTTAATGATCCATGGGTGAGGACATTTTCTTTCTTCTCTGTTTTAAATGGCCAAACATTTATTTTTAATCTATGGTATCTTATTCCAGATGTTGGTGAGACTGCAATTGGAGTATATTGCTCAGTTTTGGTCACCCTGCTATAGGAAAGATGGTGTTTAGCTGAAAAGGGCACAGAGAAGACTTACAATGATGTTGCTAGGATGCAAGGGCCTGAGCTATGGGGAAAGGTTAGGCAGCCTAGGACTTCATTCCTTGGGCCGCAGGAGGCTGTGGATGATGTAAAAGTTCATTAAAGCATGAGAGGAATATATTGGGTGAATGTACAGTCTTTTACCTAGGAAAGTGGAATCAAGAACAGGAGGTCATATGCTTAAAGTGAGAAGAGCAAGATTTAATAGGATCCTGAGACAAAACATTTTCACTCGGAGGGTGGTGGGTATTTGGAACAAGCTGTCAGAGGAGGTAGTTGAGGCAGGTACTATAACACCATTTAAAAGACACTTGGGCAGGTACATGGATAGGGACTGTTTAGAGGGATATAGTACAAATATAGTACAAAACGAGCAAATGGGACTGACTTAGATGAGGGATCTTGGTCAACATGGCTGAGTTGATACGAGGGGGCTGTTTCGTGGCTTTATAACTCTACGATGCTATGGCTGTAATATCCCAACTGGGCGAAAACCCTACCCACATACAGCTCAGTGAGGTCACCTCTTTACTAAATTCCAGGGAATATATATCATTTCTGCTTAAACTCTCTCTTCCCAGAGAGCAATCTGGAAACTTTTCTTGCATTTCTCCAACTGCACATGTATTGTTGATGAAAACAAATAGATTAGATCTATGCATAATGTTCCAGATACATTCTCACCAGAGCCATGTATAATTGGCATAAAATGTCGCTGCTCTCGTGCCAAACTCCCCTCAGTGGCAATTCATTTTACAAGCCATGTTTTCTGCAGCCACTTTGTGGTTCTTGATTGTCCAGGAGATGTCATGATGAAGGGGCAGGTGGAGAGAGAGCCTTTTATTTTGGGGTTCTTCAGTGTCAGGCGGACCACCTCAGATTTTTCAGGGAAACACTCAAGGATAATTTGAAACTTGACCTCCAAGGTGCCACATATGCATGCATCATCTGTGTATTGTGAATCAATAATTGAGATTACAGTGTTGAGCAGTTATCTGCTCATCCTGTTGAACGACTCACCCAGGGCTGCATGCTTGAGGGAAACGATGTGGAGTAAGAGTGACTAGCGTGTTGTCATAATATTGCCTGACCCCATTCTGTGCAGAGATTGGGTCTGTGTTCTGTTGATCGTCGTGGACCAGTTGGTTAAGAACACCATGCATGTAGCTGACAGAGATGGAAGGCATATTTCTGAGGCATATTACAGCCAAGTTCGAGAAGGATTTCACATAAGCAATAAACAGATGTAAGCAGGCCTGAGATCGCAGGACAGGAAAGTGCTGTCAAAGTGACAGTCTGCAGTCGTTACATTCTGCAGCCACTGTGAATTGGTGATGGGGTAAGCAGATGTTGAATTCAGTGGTGGAATACTAATTTAACAGAGTGGTCTGTCCTGCAACTCTCCATTGTAATGAGATTTGAACTCTTAATCATTGAACTGCTAGTTCAGAATCCTAGCCATGGCTGGCCTGTATGGTACTTAAGTTCAACCAGGCAAGAGCAGGAAGGGCCAGGCTGTGAACAAACCACAGGAAGGTCAGATCCCATTTCTTAATCATTCTGACATTTAAGCTGAATCAAGTTCACAAGAGCAGAAGCATCAGATATAAAAATATCCAGAGCCATTATGTCGAAAACATGAACCAAAACAATGCTGAGGAGACCGAATTGCCTTTTCGAGTATGTTGAACAATATGTTTAGGGCAGTACAGCTGGTAAAGCTCCTGCCTCAGTGCCAGCAACCCAGGTTCCATTCTGACCCCGGTGTCTGGGTGGAGTTTGCACGTTCTCCCTGTGACCACATGGATTTCTTCTGGGTGCTCAGGTCTCCTCCCACATTCCAAAGACGAGTGGGTTTATAGGTTAATTGGCCTCTGTAAATTGCAACCTAGTGTGTAGGGAATAGATGAGAAAGTGGGATAACATAGAACTAGTGTAAATGGGCTGTTATTGGTAGGCATTGACTCGGTGGGCCGAAGGGCCTGTCGCCATGCTGTATCTCTAAGGTAAGCTAAAGTAAGTGGACAATTGTTCTCAATGCCATATTATACTCAGCTACCAGGATACATGCAGGGTAATCTACAGGAATGCCACAGTCAAGGGCAGCATGGTGGTGCAGCGGTAGAGTTGCTGCCTTGCAGCGAATGCAGCGCCAGAGACCTGGGTTTGTTCCTGACTACGGGTGCTGCATGTACAGAGTTTGTACGTTCTCCCCATGACCGTGGGTTTCCCCCGAGATCTTCGGTTTCCTCCCCCGCTCCAAAGACGTACAGGTATGTAGGTTAATTGGCTCGGTAAATGTAAAAATTGTCCCTAGTGGATATAGGATAGTGTTAATGTGCGGGGATCGCTGGTCGGCGCGGACCCAGTGTGCCAAATGGGCCTGTTTCCGAGCTGAATCTCGAAAGTAAACTACAAAAAATTCCTCTTCTCCTCTTCTCCTTCAACTAAGTATTAAGTTCAGTGCAGTGACAGCACAGTTGAACTGGGATGAAATGTGGTGCAGGCTGCATGGAGCTGTGATTCTTCACCTATTTGTTATGTGGGTTCACATGCCTTTAGAAAGTCATCGTCTGGCCAGTAAAGGATGGATGCCCGTCAAGTTCCTTGTGATCTGCCACATTATGCAGGCAGGTCAATCTAGGTGCATGTCTTATAGTCATGTTTACATATAAGACAAATATATGAAGGTTCTTGCAAGTCAAATTTGGGAGGAAATGAGAAACATCAATAATGCTGCTAATAATTTTTTTGTTTTAGTTAATAGTTTTGATGGCTTTTGTGCACAGGCTCAGAGGACTACCGAACTAAGCTAAGCAGCGACTGCTTCATGGACCTGGTTTGCCCTGAGAAATGCCGTTGTGAAGGCACTGTTGTGGACTGCTCCAATCAGAAGCTCTCCAGAATTCCCAGTCATCTCCCAGAGTACACCACCGAACTGTAAGTCTGGCTATCAAAGCGTTCCCTCCAACCCTCTGCTTATAGTTAAAGAACCTTCACCCTCTCGACCAAGCAAGAACTTTAATGTGTTGCCGCGCGCCTTCGATATAGATTGAAATGAATTGTGACTGTTGAAATCTTTTTGGATTGGGGGACAGAATTGAAATGAAATCACTGTAAAGTGAAACATTACAGGCATCGGACCGTGTGAGCCAAGAGAAGTATCAGCTAGCTGATCTCAAACAGAAGTTACTGAGGAATGCAACTGTTATCTTCATGCCCATTGTTTAGAGAGGGGGAAATCAATAATGATTTTTGCTTCCTATCCCATTTTCTTTTCCCACCACTCATAAATGTTAGCTTTCTAATTACCGCTAGTATTTGCTCCATCCTTCCCTGAAGACCAGGATTTAATTTTGTCAAAATGAGCTGTTCAAGTAGATATTATTTTTGTAATGATATTTTGTTACAAAGTGGATTGTGTTCAAATTCATAAAACTGTCCTTATCCAGGGGGTTTGCAAATTGACCAAGGATGGTCACTGTCTGCCTTTTCATCTCTGGCCTTTGTCCAACTATTTGCCTATCAAAACCCTCCTCACCTGCATTGACCAATTACTTGCCCCTCCTCTCTTCCAGCTTTATTCCTCCTCCCCCATCACAATCAGTCTGAAGAAGATTCCCGACCCGAAACGTCACATATCCATGTTCTCCAGAGATGCTTCCTGACCTGTTGAGTTACTCCAGTACTTAATGTTTTTTTTTTTTGTAAAATGGCATTTGCAGTTCCTTGTTTCTACATTTGAGAGCAGTAATTGGTTTGAGATTGGGTTGCTGAGATCAAACCCCTCTCAGCAACTCATTCGTTCTTGCTGTTTGTGCATTCTGATTCAACTTCACGATGTAAATAGCTGCTCAAATTATTGAGGCGACTGAAGACATGAGCGTGAATGCAGGTTTCATTGAAAAGGAAATGGGGCAGATTGCAAATACCGCAGGGATTAAATGGCTACCAATCAGTCACAGGTGATGAAGAATGGAAATGATTTGAACTAGTGGGTAAAAGACATGGACTAAACAATGTTGATGAAACCAAATGTACTTTTGATAAAGTTTTCTTGTGCAAAGGATAAATGTTCAACTGATTTATTTTACCCATTATACACTAACATTTGATCTCAACCTTATATGTAGTTCATCTTGGTGTTTTTCCACAATTCTTTGGCAAATCCTTATCATATTTATCTGTCTCTTTGATTGGTTCAGGCGATTGAATGACAATGAAATGATCCTCCTGGAAGCAACAGGCATCTTCAAGAAACTCCCCAATCTCCGTAAAATGTAAGTTTATCAAATGAATAATAATAATATCTTTTTTTATTGTCATTGCACATAAGCGCAACGAGATTTGGTATGCAGCTTCCATCCAATGTCATAACATAAATAACTAATAAAATTTAGATTTAGATACCCCGAGAACATGGATTGTAAAAAGAACAGTAAAATAGTCAAAACAGTTCAAATGAATGCATCAGTCACAAGTTTCCCACGAGCATTTTCGGGAATCATATGTTGACATTCAGTTGTAAATGATAATGAATAAATGATAAAGAGGCACTCCTGAAAAACATATTCCAAATCTTGCAATATTGTGTACATCTCTGATCACCACATTGCTGGAGGTAGATAGTTGGAATAGAGCGAGTACAAATGAGACCCACTAGGATATTGCCTGAAATCGAAGGCTGCACTTATTAAGAGAGAATGGATACGCTGGGTTTATTCCAGACATGTAACATCAGGGTAGGCAAGGTAGTCAGTGCCTACACTAACTAAAATTATAAAAAGGTAATTATTAAATAAAAATAGTAAAGATTTCCAATTCATTTACTAAATTCAGTATTTATTATTAAATGGTTATTATTTTAATAATCGATCTTAGGTAGGCATAATTCTCCCGTGCCTTTCATCCGCAGTACGCATAATACGCGTAACTATGCTCAACTCGCGTGCCGTGGACGCTGCTTCAAGCCTTCACTTACAACGGGCAATAAAGGCAGCTGAAATCCTGCCTTTGCACTGTGAACTGCACGCAAGGAGAGGAGACCAATCAGCGCATGCAGGGTTTTTAAAGATTTTTTTAGTCGACTAACGGTCTACAGAAGCGATCTGCGCATGCGCGGTTTTCATGATTTTCTGCACATGGGCGGATTTTTACAATTTTTAAAAGTCGACTGACTGCCTCGTGCCTACCTTGAGTAATTACTCACGGCACGTGCCTCGTATTCTCACTAGAATGTAAGAGACTGAGTAGTGTCCTCAGAGATGTTTATATAATTATGAGGGGCATAGATAAGCTAGATAGTCTATTCATTTTTTAACATTTGTATTCTTTAATTGACCGCAAGTGATAGTCATACAGCATGGAAACAGGCCCCTCGGCCCACCTTGCCCACACCGACTAAGATGCTCCATCTACACTAATCCCACAGTGCTGCATTTGGCACAAATCCATCTAAACCGTTCCTATTCATGTCCCTGTCCAAATGTATTTTAAATGTTGTAATAGTACCTGCCAACTTCCTCCTCCGGTAGCTCGTTCCATTGCCCACCAACCCCCTTTGTGTGAAAAACCTGCCCCATTGTAGTTTACACTTGGAGTCCAGGTATCATTTCAGTAATCTATGGAGACTGATAGATCTCACCTGAGATCTGGTGACTAGAACGGCTTACGGAAATGCAGTTTAGTGTAACCTTGACTTTAGATAATTTGTAGCATAAATTTCTGCTGGGTGTCTCATCCTTCAGTCCTTCTGAATATATTCTGAATGTTTCCATGATTATTTAATAATCAATGCACATGGAGCACAATCTATTTTTGGGTAGCTGCTATCCATAGCTTTCTCTACTGTTTAGGTACTTTATTCCATTTTATTTTAGGTTCAAAGTGAATGTCTACAATGAAATGTTATTGTTACTAATGTTGTCCATTCTTTTGATCTATTAACATGTTCCTTTGGTATTATACCTCCAATGACATTCCTTTCATGGCTGTCTTTGGTGAGCTTAGATATCCATATTATCATTTATCTTGGTTATGTACAGGATGGGTGAATGATTAGTCCCATCCTGCCATTTAGAGTGCTTGCCTATTACTCCAACTCACTGAATCCTGCTGCTTCAATAGTGTGCTAACCAACTCGATAATTTGCCTTCAATTCCACAAACTTCAGGTTGAGCTCCCATAAAAAATGCCTTCTGGATATCAATTTGAAAGGCAATCTTTTTTGGTCAACGTTTCCTATTTTAATCACATCCTCAAAATACTAAATCAAATCCATGCAACCCTGACTCTCTCATCAGTCTGCAGGTTTTAGGATGCTCCAGCCCCCCTTACCTTTATTATAGGCTTTATTATATTATGTTTATTATATTTCTCAGTGACAGTTGTTACGTTAACTAGTCCATTATTTCTTAGTTTCCCTTTCTCATCTTTTTAATTAGTGGAGTGTAGTCTGGAGAAAGGGATTCCAAGCCATCTTGAAATGAAGAATTTTAAGATGATGGTCAGGCCATGTGTTCTAATTCACTTTGTTGAAATCCTTAGACAGAAATTATTTGGCTCTGAAAATGTATTTCCAGTATTCTCTTCATAATGGTTACTTTGCTTTTGTGAAATTAAGTGTTTCAATATACATTTATTTGGGGTTAGTGGCATAATAACATCTGTCTTTTCCATAAACATCAATTTCAAATACTCACTATTACTTCTAAGGGCAACATCAATGTCATCAGTTTTCATTGCTCCTGACTATCTTTCCTTTCATTTTGGAATCTTGCTTTGGTTTCATATCTGTGCAAGTTTCTTTCCACTCTTGCTGTCTTTTGTTGTTCCTTTTTTATATCTGCCAGATGCTGGGATCGAAGTTATTGTGGATTTTTAGCTGCTTTCTTTTCTTTTAATCTCTTGTGATCCTTTGCTTCACGAGTTGTCATGGTTTTTTGTTGTTTGGCAATGAAAACTCTTATATTTATGGATGTACACTGGCACCCTGTCACATACAATTATTTTGGTCAAATAGCTTCATTGATCTTCTGTCCTGTTTATCCATTAGTAACATTGGCCAGTTTATTGTCCATTTACAATAATTGCAAATAAATAGACAAGAACCATGTCAGTTGGCAAATACTTTCAGTGTATAAAAAAAGTATGAGAAAGTTATTGATGCATCAATTATAAGTTGACAGACTGATGTCTGATTAAATTCAAATTAAATTGTAATTAAAAAATTCAAATAGCATTATCTTCAGTCTCTTTTTATATCATCGGGCAACCTCCATCCTCAGTTCAAAACAAGCTTTCAAATTTCTATTTCTGTTTGTGATCCCTTAAATGATGTAGCTGCCAGTCTGTTAACTTATTTGATATAAAGGTTGACAAACAACCTTACCCACTATAAGTACAAATAATTCAATACCTTAAACAGATGTTACTAATGTTATGGACATCAAGGCCATCTGGGCTTGAATATTTTGCAAATTGTATCAAATATGCAAATCTTCATCAATAAAAGAGACTGATTAGATTAAGTTTAAATGAAGAATGCCAATTGAATCAATGCACCAACTTCCTTTAAGACACAATCTGATCTTGATGTAAATGAAACAATTAATTCTTCTGTACTACATACGGAGTGATTCAGAATCTTAGGAGCTGACAAAATGGCCAAACATTAGCCCATCAATGTAAATTATTAATGATTCTTTCTGAGCTTAAAATACTCAACAATGATGCAGGAAAGTCAAATCCTACCCCAAAACCTTCCCCAAGATGTCAGAGCAGTTCAACATTTATTAAATATGTTCTGCCTTGTATGATAGTACCGTTTCTGTATATCATGGTTCAGGTCTGTGCTCAATGGAACTCAGGCTCAGTCTTCCTCCTTTGACGGTCTTTGAATCTAGAGCAGTTGCCTGAACTCCAAAGGCTTCTCTGGACCTGAGAGGGGCCATTGTGGTTGATGCTCAGTAACTGAATCCAAAAATAAATGCTTTGCCACATTGACCTCGTTATAGTCTGAAAGCTGGCAGCTTCAGGGGTGGCAAACATTTTCCTTAAGCCTGTGCTGAGTGGATATATAAAATTTATATCCAGAGATTCTGTCAGGATACTCTTAGATCATATCGTGGCATTCCTGAAAATTATACTGCTGCATCCCAACGAGGACCAATTCCAGAACTCCATGAACAAATTGAATATCTTAAGACCTGATTGTGCATCCAAATATGAGTCGAAGAGCATACCCTTCAGTAGTTGCAGTAGAATAACAAGACATTGAATAGATATCTCTTCACAGAGTATCCTGACAGAATCTCAGTGAAAATTCTTTCACCTTGCCTGAAAGCAGCAGTGGTGGAGAGGTAGTGACAATGGGCTCAGTCTATGTATCACAGAGCAAGCAGAAACATGGGAACAATGTTCCTGCAATTGTTGTTACCATGTTGTGTTTTGCATTGCCCTGCGTCAGTACTGATGAAACCAAGTAAGAAATGTACCCCTGTTGATTGAACTTCCCCTGAGCAGATGATATTTCTCTCGTCAAAATCTGGATAGCCTGATATCCAAACAGGTAAAGATATCTTAAATAGTTATTGCTGGTTAACATTAAGTATCCCAAATGTTTCACTGGCTGACTGAGATACAATACTATTAATTATATCATATAATAGAAGTCAGATTTTCAAGTTTAATGTCCAGCAATGCTTTTCATGGCTTTGCAGAGAAGCCTGCTGGAAAATGTCCACATGTGGACATGGTGGCTCTTGGGGCTGGTTGAATCAATTGCCAAAAGTCTTTAGATTACGGATGAGGACCAATGTATTGGGTTGCTATCAGTAGAGTGTTCTTGGAATATACTTCAGCAGGAATGGGCTTCTGCCAGGAGGCATGAGGAAGGAAACTGTGTGCTGATCAAATGGATGTTAACAGTGCACACATATCAGAATCTACAACCATCGTGTGCTAATCTGCCCAGTCTTTATGGTCCTTGGGGAGCCTTACATCTTCTTCTTCTTGCGTATGGAGTGCACAGCCTAAAGTTGTAGGACAACTTGTTCTATTTGATTTTATTTGATTGTGCACACCAGGATGATTGCATTAGCCGAAACAGGGCGGACCACGAGAAAGTTGCAATCTCCCACCCCGCCTTACATGCAGGTGGTGTAGATGTAAAATGGGGAACAGTCCACCTATTAGTTAATAATCATGCCAGCAGTGTGTGTCATTCTCTGTCAACACTGCATATGTGACAAAGAATCCCAATTTATTTTCCTTCTGATGGAAAGAACACATTTCCAGGCAGCAAAGTAATGTAGTACATGGTGTTGTTGTCTCACTGTTCCAGCAGCTTATGTTCAATCCCGACCTCTGTTGACATCAGTCTGGTGGTTTACATGTCCTGCCTTTAACTGCATTCAACAACCCTCTACCCCCAATGGATCTACTTCCTTCTGCATCTCAAACAAGTGCTGTGAGATTAACTGGTTACTGAAAATTGTCCCAATATTAGTTTAGTTCAGAGATAGTGCGGAAACAGGCTACTCCAGAGCAAACAAAATCATGGGAGACCCCTTCCACCCCTGCAACGGACTGTTCCAGCTGCTACGGTCAGGCAAACGCCTCCGTTGCCATGCGGTGAGAACGGAGAGGTTGAGAAGGAGTTTCTTCCCAGAGGCAATTCGGACTGTAAATGCCTATCTCACCAGGGACTAACTCTACAGAACATTTTTCCTTCCATTATTTATTATGTAAAAGAATATGTGTGTTATGATTGTGTTTATAATTTGTTTGGTTGTTTTGTTGTTTGTCTTTTGCACAAAAGTCCGCGAGCATTGCCACTTTCATTTCACTGCACATCTCGTATGTGTATGTGACAAATAAACTTGACTTGACTTGACTTGACTTGACTTTGACCCACTGAGTCCGCTCCAACCAGCAATCCCGGCACAGTAACACTATCCTATACAGACCAGGGACAATTTACAATTTACAATTTTAAAATGGCAATTGACCGCCCAACCTATACATCTTTGGAGTGTGGCAGGAAACCAGAGTTCCCGGAGAAAACCCAAATAGGTCAAAGAGAGAACATACAAACTCCATACAGACACCACCAGTAGTCAGGATGAAACCCAGTTCTCTGGCACTGTAGAGAATGCTACGCTACCACTGTGCCACCATGCTGCCCTTTGGTAGACGAATCAGAGGAAATATGAGAAAGAATACATTACAGGAAAATAAATGGGGTTATGGTACTGATGGGATTGCCTTTCGGGTTAGCATAGACACAATGAACTAAATGGCCTCCTTTGATGGTGTAAGGAAATATGGAAAAATAATGTGAAAATATAATTTACCTATTTTACTCAAAAGGCACCTACTGATCAATGAGTGTTTAACACACAGACTATGTATGTACAACCAGATATCATCACTGCCATCTGCCCCACCTGTTTCAATTTGTTATCGACTTTAAAATGTTTGCCAGGATGCTGAGAAAGTGTCTTGAATCTGGCAGCGGAGAGAGAGGAAAAAAATAACAACTAGGATGATTCATTTAATGCCTTTTTTCTGAGGGAACGACATTGATGAATGTTGGGTATATAGGAAAGAGCCAGGAATTAAAGAACTTTGGAAATCAATCATCAGGGCCAACTAAGGGTGGAACATGGCTTTCTGCATGTAATGGATCACCACTTAACAAGTATGAGACCACGGAAGTGGCCCACATGTTCCTCTCACCACTCTGTACTCTTCCTAATGAGCCTGTATTATCATGCCTGTAACATTCCTGCAGCCACACGGCAACTTCCATTTTGTTTTCTGTTCGATCTTTAGCAGCTCATGCTCATATTCCCTTGGTTCTGCTATATCGTGGTTTGTGCTGCCATTTGTCTATGGTCTGACTCACGTTCTCCTGTTGTCTTTGTCGCTCCTTTGCCCGCCCTGCCTTTTCTGCATCATCGTTCATCATATACAAATGCCAATGAAACATAAACAGTTTAAGCCATGACCTCAGTGGAAAAAGGGGAAAGGCTTATCCTGTCACTCCAGGGCTTAATCACTCAGTTGCCTACTTAACTTTCCCAGGTGCAGTTTGGAAAGTTTGGTCCCGTCCTTCAGATGAAGAAAGAAGGAAGTTCTAATTTCAAACTAACTTTAGAACCTGCACCTGGAGAAATTAAACAGGCCTCACAAAAGCAGCTATCAAGGGAGCTTATTAGATTTCTTTAGAGAGAGAGGGGAAAGGTCTGAAAGTCCAAATCAAATTGGGGCCAAGATTCTGATTTCACTGTTCATTCACAACACCACAGTTTTCAGTTTTTGTTGAGCCAGATTTTAATGTTGCAGGCAGTGCTTGCTGGTTGTGGAGCCAATTCACTCTCCTCATTGATCACGGACCCTTGACTTGCTCAGGCAAACACTTTGACCATTGCTTCATTCCAAAGGAGTCAACTAAAACTATCAGCCAGAGTCAAATATTATAGCACAGAAGTGCCATTCAGCGCCTCAGTTCTCATGATAGATCAAATCCAATTTCCAAGAGTAGTTTTAGTTTTACAGATACGGCATGGAAACAAGCCCATCGGTCCACCGAATCCACACTGACTATCGATCACCCGCCCACACTAGTTCTAGGTCATCCCACTTCACCGTCCACTCCTAACACTCTAGGGAATATTTACAGTGGCCAATTATCCTACAAACCCACACATCTTTGTGCGAGGAAATCAGAGACCCAGAGGAAACCCATGCGGTCACAAACTCCACACAGACAGCACCCCGGGGATCAAGATTGACCTACAGTCTTTGGCGCTCTGAGGCATCAACTCTACCAGCTGTGCCAATGTGCCATCTAAGTATCTATCTAATTCCCTTTACAAAACCTGAATAACTTTATTGCTTCAATAATGCAAGTGGAGTTCCAGTTACTGCCTGGAGTTCACAGTTACTGCCTGCGTAAAATAGATTTGTTTGCATCCCTCAGATCCTTTGTTCAGAACATGAAATACATGGCCCTATTTCTGAAAGCATCTACTAAAATGACCAGTTTCCCTCTTCTTAAACTGTTAAGGGCCTGTGCCACTTGGGCCGTCATTTACGCGACAGGCCGGCAGTGACTGACGCGCAACGGTCTCGCGCGTCATCATGCGTCCGCACAGCCGTCTGGAGCGCGTGACATCATTTAAAGATGGACACAAAATGCAGGAGTAACTCAGCGGGACTGGCAGCATCTCTGGAGAGAAGGAATGGATGATGTTTCGGGTCGAGACTCTTCTTCAGTCGGTCCCACTGAGTTACTCCTGCATTTTGTGTCTATCTCCAATCTTGGCCCCGCTCTGGGAGTAAGTATGGGGCAGATTCAGATCCGCAATGGCCGTGAGCCCCAGGCCGAGTTCGGCGATCGTTTGCCTGCTTCTGCTGCTGTTGGAGGTGAGACTTTGCGCCACGCCAGGGTCTTGGACCTGTCCCACTTTGGCCATCAGTTATGTGACAGGCCGGTGGCGCGCGAAGATTTTGTTCAGGACGAAGTTCACACTCCTCCACACCACTCCACGCTACCCACACGCTACCCACACGCTAGCAGGTCGCGTAAATGGCGCGCGAATGACAGCCAAGTGGGGCAAGCCCTTAACCTCGTTGTGATCTTGAACAACTCTGAAATCTCATCTCAACTTTCTTTAAAGCATCAGCTTTCTGGGGTCGATTCTGCTCCTGAATCCATTTAACAGATTTTCCTGCTTCAAAGATTGCAGAATCATG
The DNA here is from genome assembly GCF_028641065.1 of Leucoraja erinaceus. Classification (NCBI taxonomy): domain Eukaryota; kingdom Metazoa; phylum Chordata; class Chondrichthyes; order Rajiformes; family Rajidae; genus Leucoraja; species Leucoraja erinaceus. The sequence continues at coordinate 10,770,228 of NC_073387.1, read as the reverse complement.
TCTTCCTAGATGTGTTTTGTTAAACCTATCCTTCATTTTCCTTTCTTGTTCTGCTTCCACTTAGTAATTGTGGTCAATTACTAAATGGGAGCACTCATTTCCATGGATGGAGGAAAGGATAAATCCATAGGCTTTTGTGTATGTGAACTGGTTGACATACCCTGTTAACTATTGCTCCTTATACTGAACGGGCTTGCCCGCAGCACTGGTATCTGAGAACAAATGGATCCTCACTTGTTAAAACATTAAAAGCACTGCAATTGGCACATTAGGTTTCTGTGTGAGGAAACCAAGCACCTCAATTCTCAGTTTCAACTTGACAGTGGACAAATGTGGAATTGAAAATAGAGACACCTTGTTTCTACTCCCCTGCTACTTGGTTTCTAAGAGGGGAGAGGGACTTGAAATTTACCTGCATCAATCGTGTTGTACCCTTTTGTTATTAGAAACCAAGTTAGATTGCACACAATTCCTACAGATTGAATTTTACTGGAATTATATGGAGATATATATATCAGAGTAATGAGTCCATCTATGTTAAGGTAAACCATGTTGTCCCTGTATCACATCAGTTCCACAAGCTTCCTCCAACATGACAAATCCCAATGGCACAGCGTATTACTTAGCTACATGGATCCAAAGCTCTCAGTTTTGATCCATTGCTTGTGCTGAGACAGCTGATTATACTGCAATGGTCTCAAGCCCCCTCCATTCCCACCTTTGCGGTTCCTTTGCAAAGGTGTTCTTGTGAAGGTGTCAGGCGGGGAACAGAATCAGTCCCGGCTATGATGCTTTCCACAGTCAAGTAATTTAGACCGGCCAGTGAGATGAATACCTTTCTGTCCATTAGAACTTCACACTCCACTGGGTTGCTAAGGCACCACAGATTGTTAATGCCTCGGTCATTATTAAAGTGTTCATTGTAACAGTGAGTATCAGAACAGCACCATTTTGGAGATGGAAGGATGTGGAGCAACCTTTTTTTGTAGATTATAAATGGATTTTCCAATTACTGCAATTCAATTTGGAAAGCCTGCAAGTTCCTGGCTCTATAATAGCAGGCGTCTTATTTCACAGCCTTCACTCTAATCCAATTTCAACTCATTTGATCTGTTGATAAATTACTTAATGCAATAAAATGTAAACATTATGTGTGTGCACGCTGAGCCATGTACATCTCCTCCGGCCTCTCTCCATAACACACCTATTGCACAACTTTGGCATTCATTCTTCATTAACCTATTGAATGCAGAAAGTACATCCATGCATGTCTGTATGTGCATCCAGGCTCTCTACGTACATCCCATGTTCTTATGGCCCCATGTGCCTTTGTCTACATCACCATGTCCCCGTATCATTATATCCATGTGTGTTAAAAGGTATAGTTGCCTGTCTCTATATAAATATTTCCACATGTCCTCACACAAATGTGTGCACATTGTGTATGTGTTTCTGTGTGTGTATGTATGTGTATGAGAGAGAACGAGAGAGAGCGAGAGAGAAATGGGAAAGTCCCAAAAGCAGACAAGTAAAGCAAGTAAAGTCACAGACACTAAGGACCCCAAGCGCCTGTTGCAAGGCATCCAGTCTGTCACCGGCTACAGGCCAACCGTGCGAGGACAACACAGACTTCCTCAACACATTTAACACCTTCTTCAACCGGTTTGAGGAGGACAACACCATCACACCAACAAAAGCCCCCCCCTGCCCAGACCATGAAACACTTCACCTGGACCCAGCTGATGTGCGGAGGACCCTACTCAAGGTGAACCCCAGAAAAGCTGCAGGCCCTGACAACATACCGGGGCGTGTGCTCAGAGACTGTGCTGACCAACTCACAGATGTTCTCACTGACATCTACAACACCTCTCTGAGCCAAGCCATCATACCAGCATGCTTCAAAGCCACCACCATCATACCGCTGCCCAAGAAATCCCCAGCCTCAACACTGAACGACTACCGGCCCATAGCACACGTCCATCATGATGAAGTGCTTTGAAAGGTTGGTCAAGGCCCACATTACATCCAGTCTCCCCTCTACACTTGACCCATTCCAGTTTGCATACCGTCACAACCGTTCCACTGATGATGCCATAGCAACAGCACTCCACCTAAGCCTGGCTCATCTGGAAAACTATAACAGTTACGTGCGGATGCTGTTCATCGACTTCAGCTCCGCCTTCAACACATTCATCCCCCAACACCTGGTGAATAAACTCGGCGGAATAGGCATCAGCACCCCACTATGCAACTGGTTACTGGACTTCCTCACTGACAGACCACAGACGGTAAGAGTTGACAAAAACTCATCAGAGACCACCATCATGAACACGGGTCCCACAGGGATGTGTGCTGAGCCCTCTGTTGTTCACGCTGATGACACATGACTGTTGTGCCAAACATAATTCGAACCACATCATCAAGTTTGCAGATGACACAACAGTGGTGGGTCTCATCAGCCACGATGACGACTCAGCCTACAGAGAGGAGGTACAACAACTCATCAACTGGTGTGACATCAATAACCTTCAACTCAATAAAAGAAAATAAATAACTGTGGACTTTAGGAAGAAACAGACAGCACACACCCCACTCACCATCAATGGCAGTGCAGTGGAGTCTGTGAAAAGCACCAAGTTCCTGGGAGTGCACATCACAGATGATCAGACATGGTCCACCAACACCATCTCCCTAGTCAAGAAAGCACAGCAACGCCTCCACTTCCTTCGACGGATGAGGAGAGCCGACCTCCCCCCTTCTGCCCTCACCACTTTTTACAGGGGTGCCATTGAGAGCATTCTTACCAGCAGTCTCTCAGTCTGGTATGGCAGTTGCTCTGCTGCTGACCAGAAGGCCTTACAGAGAGTGGTGAGGACAGCGGAGAAGATCACCAGATCACCCCAACCAGCAATCCAGGACTTATACCCATCTCGCTGTCGCAAGAGAGCAAGCAATATCATCAAAGACACCACCCACCCAGCACACAAACTGTTCACCCTCCTACCATCCGGCAAGTGCTACCGCAGCATGCGGAGCAAAACCACCAGATTCAAAAACAGCTTTTTCCCTCAGGCCATCAGACTACTCAACACACTCAAGAAAATTCCATGAACATTACACAAACAATGACCAACTGACTGTCAAAATAACTTTAACTCAATGTCTGCAGTATGCTATTTGCACTTTTCTATATTGCACCTTTATTATTGCACCTTAATAACATACCTTAAAATTTTACTACACTCTGGCACACTGTGAATATTTTATATAATGTATATGTCCATTGTCTATCTTTATTGGCATATGGTCTGTCTGTGTTATAAATATTACTTGCACATTTGGAGTATGGGGAAACGCAATTTCAATCCTCTGTGTAACTACTTGTTGCATTATTTGAATTGACAATAAAGTTTACTTTGTCTTTGACTTTGACTTGATTCTTGTCTGTATTGAGCAAAGGCAGTTCCAATGTACCAGGGGTTAGACAGAGTTCACAGCTCCTTTTACATTGCCCCAGTAACATGCTTGAAAAATACTCCTTACTTGCACCAAAGTGACGTATCCACTTCCCCCACCATCCATCCTTGCAACTGTTTTGAGGTGGATTGGCCAATTAGTGCTGAATTATGAGCAGATTTGTGTTGTGGATTAACTTCCTCTGGGAGGCTGTGCAAAGTGGACGCTTAATAACCATCGCAGAGTGAAGACTTAATTCCATCTGTAGGGATAAGGTTGAAATAGATTGGAAAGTAGACTGCAAACTTCCCAGGCACTGCTCACATTAGATCACAGTATCACCATCTCATTAATAAAGTGATTACAATTATAATCCAATAATTATAATCCTACACTTCAATTAAAATAGTATTTTAGCAATTCAATAGTGGTTTATAGATTAGTTCATTTTTCATCGACTATTAAATGCTGTTTTTATTAAACTCCTTAATTTTCCAACTTACTATAAATCTATTTATTAAATCAAGTTATTTTGCATGATTTTATCAAAAATGCTTTCGTAGAGAGCAAAGAATGTTATTTACGCATGCTGATGAATTGTTAGCTTTTTTATGGAATTAATGTTCTCATCATCTTTCATCAGAAACCTGAGTAACAATAAGATCCGAGATATTCGAGAGGGAGCATTTGAAGGGGCATCAGGGGTTTTGGAATTGTTGCTGACTGGAAATGAACTGGAAATGGTCCACAACCGAATGTTTTCTGGTCTCTCTGGGCTCAAGACACTGTAAGTACACAACATCGATAACCTATAAGTGCCCGCAGAGAGCTCAGTGTCAGGTCATCTGTCAGAGTGAAACAGTTCCATTTATCAAAATCCAACCTTTTCCTGTTTAATCTGATTTCTGAATTTAATTTGTCCCCAGAAAGTTAACTTTCGATTTTTGAAAAAAGAGGCAAAGCGCTGGAGTAACTCAGCGGGTCAGGCAGTATCTCTGAAAAACATGGACAGGTGACCTTTCGGAACAAGACCCTTTTTCAGACTGAATTTTTGGAACTAAAATTAGTCTATTTAACTAAAATTAACAATGGTCCTCATTTGGTGTTACATAGAAGAAATGAATCACAGAATATAAGAGTAGGCCATTCAGCCCTACTGCACTGCTACATACTATCATGACTGATGCTATATCTTAGCACTATATTTCTTGATGCCTGATGGTCCAGAAATCTATCTGTCTCCTTAAATACATTCAGCAACTTGGACTCCGCTCCCTTCTGTGCGGAGAATTCCACAGGTTCACTGCCTTATGAGAGAAGAAACCTCTTATCTCAATCCTCAGTCTTTACTCTGTCTCTTGAGATGGAGAATTCTAATTCTGTGCTTCCCAGTTAGAGGAAACATCATCCCTGCATCCAGCCCGTCCAATGCTGTCAGAAGTCTGTATGTTTTAATAACATTTTACGCAATAAGCTATGAACAGAGTGTAGGCAAATATAAATAGTTCTGATTCTCTCTGGATGAAAAATCGCCCTCAATCTGCAAAATCAATTCAATCATTGATTAAGTCCGATATTAAATAATATGTTTAATCACAAATCTAAAATCTTCCATGAGGCAGTGCATTCGGGAAATTTAGGGCAGCATGGTGGCGCAGTGGTAGAGTTGCTGCCTTACAGCGAATGCAATGCCGGAGACCCGGGTTTGATCCCGACTATGGGTGCTGTCCATACGGAGTTTGTACGTTCTCCCCGTGACCTGCGTGGGTTTTCTCCGAGATCTTCAGTTTCCTCCCACACTCCAAGGCGTAGAGGTTTGCAGGTTAATTGCCTTGGTAAATGTAAAAATTGTCTCTAGTGGGTGTAGGATAGTGTTAATATGCGGGGACCCAGTGGGCCAAAGGGCCTGTTTCCACGCTGTATCTTAACTAAACTAAACTAAACTGAATGGTTATATTCCTTGCAATCAACTGTATACATTAATGAAACCATGAATGCTGATTGCTGGATATTTTTTGTGAAAATGTGTTTATCATATAAAAATATACACACCCAGACTATAGTCTATGTATAACTTAAAATACAATAATTCTAAACCATTTGCTAGTTTTACTTAACAATACTTTAGTTGAATTTTGTTTAGATTAGTTTAGAGATACAGTTGGGGAAACAGGCCCTCCAGCCCCCTGAGTCAGCACCAACCAGTGATTCATGCACATTAACACTATCCTACACACACTAGGGCCAATTTTGCATTTATAACAAGCCAATTAACCTACAAACCTGTACGTATTTGGAGTGTGGGAGGAAACCGAAGATTTCAGAGAAATCCCTGACAGGTCATGGGAATAACGTAGAAACTCCGTACAGATACATACCTGTAGTCAAGATCGAACTGAGTCTCTGGTGCTGTAAGGCAGTAGCTCTACCACTAAGACACTGTGCCGCCCACAAATATTTGATGCATTGAACTTTTTTAATGTATTGGATATTACTGTTAATACTGTGACTATAAGTAGGTGGGCATCAGTCAAAGAACCTTCCTAAATCACCATGTTATTGGAATTTTACTAATTTCAGTGTAGTTATAGGAGTCCTAGTCAAACAACACGGAAATAAGCCTTTTGAATCAACATCCATGCCAAACAAGATGTCCCATCCATGCCCGTCCTACCTGCCTGCATTTGGCTCATATCTCTCTAAACCTTTCCTATCTGTGTACCTGTCCAAATGCCTTTTAAATGTTGTTATAGTACCTACTCAACTACCTCCTCTGGCAGCTTGTTCCATATACACCACCCTCTGTGTGTACAGGTCACCTCTCAGGTTCCTGTTAAATATTTCCCCTCTCACCTTAAGCCTATGTCCCTTCTCGATTCTCGATTCCCCTACTCTGGATACAAGACACTGTGCATTCATTGCAGCTATTCCCTTCATGATTTAATACAACTCTATAAGATCATCCCTCACCCTCTGGCTCTCCAATGAATAAAGTCCTAGCCTGCCCAAACTCTCCTTATAGTTCAGGCCCTCAAGCCCTGGCAACATCCTCATAAAATTTTCTAAAAAGTTCTGAATTTCTCAAATGTTCTGAACTTTGTGCATGTGGCCTGACTTTACTATGTATGTAAATCTGTGCCATATGTGTACATGCACACTGTTGTTCAAGCTGAATAAACAGCATGCACGTAATGCTTCACATCCTTCATAATGTGTGCCTTTGCAAATAAATTGGCAATGTGGATGTAAAGCATGGACTGTGTAAGCAAGCTAAGAAAGTGATTGAAGAAAGAATAACATATGTACCGATTGTGTTTGTGATCGATTAAAAGTGACCGATTAAAGTATCAGCAGCATTGCTGAGCAGAGCAACCAGTCAAAACAATGCCAGTCAAAACACTGCACAAGAAGTGGGCTTTTAAGGCTTCTGGATGAGTGTCTTAGGAGAGGACTGACACAACTCCCACGGAGGAAGAGTAACTAGTAGAGTCACTTCAGCTCTGCATCAGGATAAGGAAACTCCTGAAGAGTTTGGCAACAAGGGAACTAGGCTACAAAAGACAGTGTGGTTGGTTCCACCATTCAGTGGTTTTGACCAGTGAGCTTAGCATGCACCTGGAAAGAGAGAAGCTTTGGGGGTTCTTGTTTGACATCATCTGTTTTGGTAGAAACAGCATCAGCAATGTTAAACTGGAGCACAAAGAAGCACTGTTTCCAAATGAAATTTGATCTGAAACAACAAAAACATTAGCTAATCTTTTAACGCCGCAGAAAATATTCTTTAACAAAGTAGAACAAAAATTACAAGGCAAATTCAAATTTGAATCCTCAAAGTAGGAACAATTTCAAATTTGTAACAATGATTCAGAATCCAAGCATTTTTTTTTCCCATGCAAAGACTTCTGTCTCAGGTTTGCAATCCTGGCACTTCTTAAACCAGATATGCATGACATGTTTGTTGTGGTCCAATAGACAAACAAATGCAATTGAAGTAATTAAACACAGAATCGTGCATTTGGCCCTGTCTGCAAAATTGCCTGCAGGTCCAACATCGGAAAAAGAAAAATAATTTTGTCCTATTCAGGGTACAAACAGAATGAGTTTTCATAATCATGAAGCAGGAAAGTGAAGACAAACAGCAGAATCTGAAGCATTTGGTTGGAACTGGTGTGAGTGGCTGCTACGGATGTAACAAACCCTATTTACTGCACTGATGCCAAAGCAGCACAGCAACATGCTTTAACCATCAAATGAAAGGAAACATATCCTCAGTGGACGTCTAAAGGGACGCTAGTTAATCAAAGAAACTGTAGTATTGTGAATTTTTCACAGAAGAGATATTTTCACAGCAGAAATCCATGGAGACAAAATCTCCACAGTGTTGAAGCCAATGTGAATGTTGGATAATTGGATTTGTATAGCCGTTACATCACCAGCAGCAATGGCAAAACTGAACAAGATGGAAGTGTGGTTAAACTGTCAGTGCATCAACACGGGTGACGACATATTGCCTATTTAAGGGAAAGGACACGTCGCGTCAGGTTAAGCCATGTCGAGTTTATTATCATAAGCCCAAGTTATAGCTAGATACAAATACAATGAAAATCTTGTGTGCTGCAGCGTCACAGGCACATAGACTCATGAAAAATAGGCACACAGAAAACATGGCCAATACAGTTGAAAGGAAAAAGACTGCACATAAACAAGACCTCAGTGTGAAACACAGTTATAAAACAAGTCTGTGATAATGCAAGAGGCGTGTAGTATTCTGTTGCTGATCTAGGATTAGGGCGTGCAGTTCTTTTCACGAACTTGATGGTGGTTGGAAAGTAGCTGTTCCTGTGTGAGAATTTCAGGCTCCTGTTCCTCCTTCTCGAAGGTAGAAGTCAGAAGAGGTCAAGGATGGAAAGGATCCTTGATCTCAAGCGCCTCATGTAGATGCCTTTGGTGTTGCCATGATGGAATGAAACCAGAACAGAAATATTGGTTGGTAAATGTATTTTGAGATTTAGCCCAGCAATCATGAAGACCTAGCATTATATTTCCAAGTATTTTGGTGTGTGATTTTACCATATTTTACCACTGCATTTGGAAAGACATCAGTGTTGTTGTCAATGTTTTTGGGAAAGTCTTAATTTGATGATGCTCACCTGAGGGTATAGTTATTAATGAATACTTTATTGTAAAATGTTTAAGTCTGAAACAATGGTCTTGCAGTTAACACTCGCTCAAATTGTTCCATTTTTATCCTCATTGACCTGTGTTACAGGATGCTACGGAACAACAGGATCAACTGTGTCAATAACGACACCTTTACCGGACTTACCTCAGTTCGTCTGCTGTCACTCTATGACAACCGAGTCACCACCATAACTCCTGGAGCATTCAACACCCTCCATTCCCTCTCAACCATGTAAGATCTGCTTCTCGTCTCATTGGTTTGTTTGACGTCAATTTGCATTGATGGAAATTTGTTCCACCTTAATCATTGGTATCATTACACTTGCATCGCTTCTACTTTGATCTTCACAAGCATCCCACATTCATCTCTACTTAGTCATTTCCACTGTGGGTTGTCATTCCCATTTATTTGTATGTTGGTTACTTAAATAAGACTTTGAACTATGGATTAATTATCCATTAACACAGGATGAATGGACTATAAATTAGATCTTGCAATTAAGTTTCCTGTGTTCTATATTTTCTAATTGGATAAGATGAATACAGAGAAATCCATATGTCAGAGTCCACAATTAGGTGCTCGAAACTTAAGATGCTTGATAATAAATCTAATGGGAAGTTACCTATTAGGCAAACCTCGTTGTCCAAAGAACAGATTCAGATTCAGACTCCGACTCAGCTAGTTTATTATCATGCAGGATGCAATGAAATTCCCTGTTCACATGAAGCTCATAGAGTAAGCAGTATGCATGTGGTAACGATAAATACTGCAGTAATTACAACAAGTTCAAAGCAGCATATAGGAGCTATAGGATGGAGTATTTGAAACAAGAGCCTGTTACATCCAGGTGGAAGCTATGTAAGTCAATGAAGGTAAAGTAAAAAGACAATATAAATAAGATAAGATAAAGATTGGGTGATAAAAGGACAAAGTGGACCATACATGCCAACATAATTTGGGTTAAGTGCTAGTTCCATGCTATGAATTTGATATAAAGTGGAAATGTATAATCGTGTAAAGTGGAAAATATTTGGAATTTGGTGTTAACATCTGGTATGCTGATTAAGAGGATAATGGTCTAAGAAGGGATCTGCTGTTGTGAGGTTAAATTCGGAAAATGATTTCTGCCGAATCTAAGGGTCAGAATATTGTATGCATAAAGATTATAGTTGGATTAACTCACTGCTCCTAGACGGTGGAGACTAGATTGGTCAGTCTGCAAAATCTGTGATTGTGCAATACACAGGTAAAATATGTCATCTCATTTGTAAAGAATGTTTAGTTTCATTTATAGACACGGTATAGAAACTGACCCTTCCTTCCATCCACCGAATCTATGATAGCCATCGATTACCCGTTCACATTACTAATGCAGGGAGAACATGCAAATCCCACACAGACAGCACCCAAAGTCAGGATTGAACCCGGGTATCTCGCGCTGTGAGGCAGCAGCTCTACTAGCTGCACCACTGTGCCATCCTATCTTTACTGCTCAGAAAGTGCAAAAGATATTAACCCTAGGTTTGCATTGAGAAGGGATCCCTTGGGATTTAAAAATGTTCCTTGAATTTGCTCTTCGTTGGGATAAATAGTTTATTTTCAAAGTGATAACTCGTAATTATTACAAGTTATAGATTGAGGCCCAGCTTTCAGAAGCTACTGAAATATTTAGTCATAGCAAAGTATTTTTGTGAGTATTTTTGCCAATGTTATATGAAAGAAAACTTTGCAAAATGATTATAATTAAAATGTGTAGCCGTTATATACTTTCTTAATAGGTACATGGATAGGACAGGTTTAGAGGGACATGAGCCAAACATAGGCAAATGGGATTAGTATTGCTAGGCAACTTGGTCTGCATGGGTGAGTTGGTCGGCATAGATGAGTTTCCGATCTGTACAATTCTATGATTCTGTGGATCTATTAATTGGTATTTTGACTGTCTTCCACAGAAACCTACTAGCCAATCCTTTCAACTGTAACTGTCACTTGGCCTGGTTGGGAAGGTGGTTGAGGAAGAGAAGGATCGTCAGTGGAAACCCACGTTGCCAGAAACCATTCTTCTTGAAGGAGATCCCGATTCAGGATGTGGCTGTACAGGATTTCACCTGTGATGGTAAGGACATGGCTTCTGGATCAATGTTGCGCTGAAGAGAAAAATTGTGACAAATCTGAGATAAAATGTTAGTTGTGAAAAGGTGGAACATGTATCACTCATGGTGCTTCTGTGAACATCAAGATTGGCATTAACCTGTTATTGTAAAACACACATGCCACAGCAGAGCATGATTTAACATGGTTGTGCAAAATATCAGATGCTGGAATAACTCCATGGCTCATACCGCATCTGTGGAGGGAATGGATAGGTAATATTTTGGGTCAGGACTTTAACATGGTTGTGATGGCTTTGTAGTCAAATAGCCTGGCCAGGCTCATGTGGAAAATGAACAAGCCGACAGTTTAGGAGGAGCATCTACCACAAAATTTACTTTTCTGAAACAAATCCAGAGAAAAATAAGAAGGGAAAAACTGCCACTGTAAAATAAGATTGTAAAAGAAGTAAGTACTTGATAATAGTAGTTCTCCAGTTTCTTGCTGCAGAAGTCGAAGAGCACCATATGACCTCTGTGCAATGCCACACTGTTAAATGGCTCGCTCACTGAGCCACCCTCTGGGAAATATCTATCATTTTCTTTAGACCTCTGGAAATCGTGTATCCACAATCAAATCACCATGTGTTCTTGGTTATAATTTAGTACTTTTAAGAGATAAATAGAGAGATTTTATCATCAGAATAAATATTTTGTATAATTGTGTTATGCCATATCTTAGTATGGTGTTTTGTTTTAAATTCCTATGGCATATTCATGCCTCTGATGTATTCTTTCATCTTGATGTTCAACGCAGTATGTGTAACCTGATTTGTATCTCCCAGTTGTTTATAGAAATTAAGACATATTACAAAAGCATCCCAGCCCCACTTCCACCTCTTGCTAACTCACTTATTTCTATAAATTATGTTGGTAAGCTCATTTTTCTGGATATTATCATGAGGTGAAAGGTTGTTGTTTTTCTTTCCTTTGATTTCTTTATTTTGCTCCTTCCTGAGTTGCGATTCGATGCAAAAATGCTTTAGATGTCCACTTCCCACTGTTTCCACGCCAAGCTACTGTAGTTTATTATCAGATGGTCGTCTACTGAGAAGCGTAAACACCAGCATGGAAAAATAAATCTCTTCACCAGGCTCACCACACAATGTGATGCAGAATTTAAATGCTATTCAGTTTTTTGTCAATTACATATAAATGTTTTTTTTCTACTATGCTTTGGGGAGTAAGATAATTGTTGAATAAGAGATTAAAATTTCAGTAAAGATATTTTTCATCAGAACATTTAAGAGGCATTTTGACAGACATTTAAATACGTACCCAATGCAGACAAATGGGATTAGTGTAGATGAACAAATAATGAGTAGTGCCACAGGGTTGGATGGGGTGGAATTTGTTGAGTGTGCTCAGGAAACTTTTATTAGGCAATACATCTAGAGGGCCCCATAAGGGAGAGAGCAAAGCTTGAACTACTTTCATGAAATAGGACAGGTCAAGTGGCTGATGTGTCAGTAAGTGAGCACTCTGAAACCGCTATTCTATTAGTTTTAAATAGTTATGGGAAAGGGCAGGGCTGGTTCACAAATTAAGGTTCTAAATTAGGGGAAGGGCAACTTTGATAGTATTAGATAGGAAATTGTAAGTTGGTTGGAGTCAGTTGTTCGTGGGCAAAGGAACATCTGGAAAGTGGGATGCTTTTAAAAGTGTGAAAGTGAGATTTCAAAGTTATGCATGTGCATGTACTGTAAGCATGAAGGACAAGGGTGGTATGAGTGAGGATCCCTCAATGATGAAAATAATTGAGGTTCTGGTCAGGAAAAAGACGGAGGCATGGATCACGTGTGGGCTGCACAAATCAAGGGTATTTCTGGAGGAGTTTAGTGGATTGAGGAGCATATTTAGAAGGAAGTCAGGAGGGCAATACTTTTCACTCTCTCTGTACACATGACACTAATATACCAATACCTAAAAGGGGGCATAAGATAGCTCTGGCCGATATGATTGAGGAGGATCCACGGAGATTTAATAGAAATATTAAGTGGAAAGGGGTAACTTGAGAGAGAATTAAATGCCTCAGAAACCTAAGTGTGACACAGATTTTGTATGGAGCCGTAGGAGATGGATATGGGCCTCAATAAATATTTTTCCTTTATTTTTACCATGCGGAAAGACACAGAGGTGAGGGAACTTGGGAAATGTAATGCCAATATCTGAGGGATAGTTTATATTGCAGTCGAGTAGGTGCTGCATGCTCTAAAATGTATGAAACACTCTGAGGCCTGATCAGATATATCTGAGAACTCTGTGCAAAGTGAAAGAATAAATTGTGGAAGCCCTGGCTGAGATATATGAATCATTGTTGGCCACGGATGAGGTAGTGGAAGACTGGAAGGTGGCTAATGTAGTGCCTATATTTAAGAAGGACTGCAAAGAAAAACCTGGGAACCACCGTGGTAGGCAGGTCACTGGAGTGTGGGTTTAAGATATATATTAATTTGGAAAGACAGGGGCTGATTAGGGCTAGTCAGTATGATTTTTTTGGTGGGAGATCGTGTCACACAAATTTGGTTGTATTTTTTGTAAAAGTAACCCATCCAGTTCATGAGGACAGGTCGATATGAACTTCAGCAAGGCCTTTGAAATGTTCCACACGGTAGGTTGCTCTGGAGGTTAGATCACATGGGATCCTAACAAATTGGATACAGCGTCTGAAGAAGGGTCTCGACCTGAAAAGTCACCCATTCATTCTCTCCAGAGATGCTGCCTATCCTGCTGAGTTAATCCAGCATTTTGTGTCTAATTGGATACAGAATTGGCTTAATGGTAGGAAGCAGAGGATAGTAGTGGAAGGTTGTTTTTCAGACTGGAGGCCTGTGATTGATATGATGCGTCATGAAATCGATTCCGGGGCCATGGCTTTTTGTCACCTATATCAACGATTTGGGTGCGATTCTACAAAGTATGTTTAGTAAGGTACAGATGGTACAAAAATAGGTGGTATCGCAAACACTGAAGATGAATATAAAGATTTACTGTGAGATCATGATCAGCTGAGCAAGTTGGCCGAGGAACGGCAAATAGGGTTTAATTCAGATGAGTATGAGGTATTGGATATTAGGAAGTCAAAAATCTGGGCAAGGTCTTCACAGTGAATGGTGGGGTACTGGGGAGTGTTGTAGAGCAATGTTATCCAGGAGAACAAGTACATAGTCCCCAGAAAGTGGATTGCAGTTAGATAGGGAGGTAAAGAAGGCTTTTGGCACACTGACATTCATCAGTCAACAATTTGAGTATAGAAGTTGGGACATTGTACAAGATGATAATGTGGCCACACTTGAAGTAGTTTCGGTCACCTGACTTCAGGAAGTAAAGAAGTACACTGGCATTGCTGGTGCCAAAGTAGAGATGGTGGGAAGCTACAAGTTCTTATGATTGAATATCACTGGACACTCAAAGGCAGACACACCTGTCTCGGGAATGGGGGCTACCAGACTTGATTTCTTCTTCTTCAAATCTTTGTATCAAATACCAATTTTATCCATTTTAATCGAGGCAATAATAGAGTGAGATGTGGTGAGTTAGATCCTCTGACAATTAAATGTGAATGTACTTTGTTCAGAGAGAAGTGGGCTCCAGAATTGTTGTCTAAATGCTACAGTTACAGTCATGTAGAGCTGCAATGGCCAGTATAAGGGCAAAGTTAGTCGCCTGGGCAGAGTGTCTGTCCCCATGGCAACTTGGTGATGGAATGGTAAGTCACTACATCCTCGGGTAAGCATGCCACTGCCTAGGGTGGTAAACAAGAGGCCAGTGAAATCCTCATTGTAATTTCTGCTTTTAGCTGACAACAACGAGAGCAGCTGCCTGCCAGACCCTCGATGTCCTGAACTATGCAACTGTGTTGACACAGTGGTGCGGTGCAGTAATCGAGGCTTCCGCACCTTACCAAAAGGCATTCCCAAGGACGCAACTGAGATGTAAGTACAAGTTTGAGCAGAACATCCCTGTCATGTTAATGCCACTCCTTCTAACAAAGGAGGAGCCGGCGTGCTTTGTAACTTTGGCTGCACCGTAGGTGGCCACTATTTGTATACATTGGGTATGCAAATAAAGAATTTCACTGTGCCTTGTCACATGTGACAATAAGGTATTCCATTATATGATCCTGAATAGGTGATTGCTGTGATAAAGGAAGCATGATTTATTCATGGACTCCAAGCTTGGGCATACTGTAGGTGGTGAGAAGGATAGTAATAGGGTGCAGGAGCTCATAGATGAACTAGCAGAATGGGCAGGCAAGTGGCAGATGAAATTTAATATACTGTGGAATGATAACTGTGAAAAAAGAATAAAGACGATATTTGTTTAATAGCAATATAGTTGAAAGTGTGTACAGGAACCAGGAACACAGGGGCACACGGGCATAAACCTCTAATGGCAGGGCATGTTAAGTGTGGTCAAGAAGGTGTATGAGATCCTGCTATTCATTAATAGAAGCATCAAAAACAAAAGCAAGGAAGTTTTGTTGAAAATATATAAAAGTTGGCATAAAAAATGCAGCACAGTGGTGCAGCTGGTAGAACCGTAGTATGAAGTTAAAGGGATCAGGGGGTATGGAGAGAAGGCAGGGATGGGATACTGAGTTGGATGATCAGCCATGATCATATCGAATGGCGGTGCAGGCTCGAAGGGCCGAATGGCCTACTCCTGCACCTATTTTCTATGTTTCTTTGTTTCTATGAGAATTCCAGAGACCCGGCTTCAATCCTGATTCCATGTGCTGCCGCCTGTGTGTAGTCTGTATTTTTTCCTTGTGACCTCGTGATATTCCTCCAGTTGCTGAGGTTTCCTCCAATATCCAAAACATGTGTAGATGTGTAGGTTTAATTGGCCACTGAAACTGCCCCTTGTGTGTGGGTGAGTGGTGGAATCTGGGGGGAGTTGATGTGACTGAGGTGAAATGTAAATTGGATTAATGTAAAATTCATGTAAATGGGTGTTTGATGGTTGGTGCGGAGGGTGGACACGTTGTATTTCCCTATGACACATTAAGCCATGATTAGAGAATTGCATCCAATTCTGATTATAACATTTAAAAAAGAATTTGAAGTTCCCAGGGAGGGTGCAGAAGAAATGTGTTGGCACAGATCCTGGGATAAGGGATTCCACCTCCAGTTAGACATAGACATAGAAAATAGGTGCAGGAGTAGACCATTCAGCCCTTCAGCCATTCAATATGATCATAGCTGATCATCCAAAGTCAGTAACCCGTGTCGAGCTTCTGTTGTTGGAACAACTTAGGTCGCACACAGTGATGAAGATCCAAAGACTTTATTAATGTTACAGCATAGGTAACTTCATCTTAATACATAACTCAAGACTGAGGGAGAAAGGGCTGAGAAGCTTTCTGTTAAACTAGTGGGCGTAGCTACAAAGTGTGACTCATAACATGAGTGACACTGATCTACACCCCGTTCCTGCTTTCTACCCTCCCCTCCCCTCCTCTCTCTCCTCTCCTCTCTTTTTCTCTTTCCTTCTCTCCCACCTTCACTGTTTATGTTTGTGTGAAGTAGTTTTATTGCAAAAACATTCAGCCCCTTGCCTGCTGGAGATAATAATTGCACACCGCTGAGGAAAGTTTTTCTCACTTGACAAGTGTTAATTGTCGTCGACTGTTCTGTTTTGCAGATACTTGGAAGGGAATCAACTGACCACATTTCCCAGCGAGCTCTCTAATTTCAAGCAGTTATCACTCTTGTAAGTGACACTTCAAATCTTCCTTAACATTCTGATAATTTTCAGTTAAATAATTGCATAATTAAATAATAAATAAATTATTCTACGTTTAATAATTGGGTGGAATGATGCACAGCTGGAAGGGAATTACCCACAGCAATTCTGACTCATGCTAACCCTGATATACTGAAGGTCAGTTTGATTATCCTCATCATCTACAGTGCACAACTTGGTGGATAATCAACATTGTCCGTGTAAAGTGGTAAGGTGGTGACTGAGGGAGCTTGCAGTTCAGTGGTGGGGACAAGTGTTGTGCTGCAATGTTGAGATAGAGTTATAGAATGACACGGCATGGGAAAAGGGTCTTCAGAACATGCCCAACCCATCCATGCCAACAAAGAGGGTAGTTAATCTGTGCAACTCATTGCCACAAAGGGCTGTGGAGGACAAGTAAGTGAATATTTTTTAGACAGACGTAGAAAAATTCTTGATTAGACCGGGTGTCAAGGGCTATGGGGAGAAGGCAAGAAAATTGGAATAGTAGACAGAGATCGGCCATGATTAAATGGCAGAGTAAACTCTATGGGTTGAATGGCCTAATTCCACTCTCATAACATGTGAACTTGTAAAAGATGCTCTTCGAAACTAATCCCTTCTTTCCATGCTTGACCCATATCCTTCTAAAGGTTTCGTATTCATGTACCTGTCCAAGTATTGGTATTATACCAACCTTGACCCCACTTCATCGGGCAGGTCATTCCACATCGTAGGATGGTACATAAAATAAAACTGTGCCCAGCAGAATAGTTAACTTCAAAAATGACAGCTGTGCCAGTGTGTGTTGGTATTCTTAGTTTCCTGGTTTTAAATCCAGTGAGCAGCCAGGCAGTGTTGCAGTACTTGCTTGGCAATTGGCAAAGTAAAAGCACTCTCCAGGCACCCGTAGGGGTGGAACAGTGGTGGAGCAATTAATTCTGCAGCCTTGTCGCTCCAATTCAATCCTAACCTCTATTGCTGACTCTGTGGAGTTTGCATGTTCTCCATCTCATAAGGTCATAAGTTATAAGAGCAGAATTAGGTAATTCGGCCCATCAAATCTACTCCACCATTCAATCATGGCTGATCTATCTCTCCCTCTCAACCCCATTCCCCTGTCTTCTCCCCATAACCCCTGACACTCATACTAATCATGAATTTATCTCTGCCTTAAAAATATCCATTGACTTGGCCGCCACAGCCTTCTGTGGCAATGAATTCCTCTGATTCACCACCCTGACTAAATAGATTCCTCCTCATCTCCTCCCTAAAGGAACGTCCTTTAACACTGAGGCCATGACCTCTTATCCTAGACTCTCCCACTAGTGGAAACTTCCTCTCCACACCCACTCTGTCCAAGCCTTTCACGACTCAGTACGTTTCAATGAGGTTCCCCTCATTGTGACTGTGTTGGTTTGCTCAGGTGCTCTAATTTCCTTGCACATCCCAAAGAGGTATTGGTCGGTTTATTAGTTGCTGTAAATTGGTCTGGTCGATGGTGGGCGGGGGAATTAGAAATAAATTGATGAGCAAGGGTGAAAGCTCATTGTCCATTGTCCAGGGAAATAAAAGGGGGATGGATGGGATTGCTATAAAAGGTGGCACAGATTTAAAAGGCTGGTTGTCCTCCATCTATGTCACATGGAAATGTGATAGTATGAAATTGCCTGAAAGAGAACTGCTCATTCATTGTGTCTATATGGCCCAGTGATTCTATGTAAAATCAAATTCTCTGCGAGTCTGCAGAAGGGTCCCGACCTGAAATGTCGCCTATCCTTGTACTCCAGAGATGCTGCCGGACCCATTGAGTCAGTTCAGCACTGTGTATCTTCTCAAGTTAACAACACTAATCACTACACCTTCATGCTGCATATTAAACAACACATTTATTCTTTTGTCAATTTGTACCGAGTCTTATACTGAACTGCAGACATGATACCAATGTTCCCATGTATAAAATTGACAATAAATGAATATTTTGCCTTAGCCTCTAAATGCACCTCGGGTATCCTGATAAGGTGGTGCTGGAAGGATCAACACTACATCTGAAGCAGGAACATTAGATGCTGTCATTAATGTTTCAGCATCAGACCCTAAACTCCAACAGAACTTCTATGGAGAGAAACCAATTAATCTTTAAACCAACTTTCTTTCTCTCTTTCTAAAACAAACCTGTTTTCGCTCTTTCCACGCTCTGATGATATGTCTTGGACCTGAAATATTGATTGTCCTCTTTCTGTAGCGGATCAGATGCTACCTGACCTGCTGAGTGTTTCCAGTATTTTCTGGTTTTAATTCAGAATTACAGCATTTCTGTGTTCTTTATCTTTCTGGTAGATATTATAAAATGTGATGCCCTTCGCATTGAGGGGCTTTTGTCAAAATCTCCATGTAACAAATTAACAGTGTCCACTGCCAACTCCACACTACTATAACAGTATTGATTGTAAAATCAGTTGCCTCCATAACATCTTGATTATAACCCAGTTAGTTTCTTTCATTAAAATTTTAATCCAGAATTATGTGGCGCAAGCCTCTTTTTTTAAATTTTGGTCATTGTTTTAAATTATTCATGCTAAAATTAAAAACATTCCCCAGCTCGTTCATCAATTGATTGGTGGAAGATATTTATCTACAATCCGTGTAACTGGATTATGTGATGAGGCAGCTTAATGCTTATTGTTGTAATATTTAACTGTGCAACGGAATAGAAAAATTGATTGATATTACCCATTAAATGTATTCCCCATTGCTCTAAATTAATTGAAACAGGTTAGTTTTACTCCATACAAAGCTACTCGGCTGCTATTCCTATTTCTAGCCTAATGTTGTTGCTTAAGGTGCCTTTAAATTTAATTCACAAAGTAATGAATTACAGTCCACAGTCCTTTTTTTTGCGCAAGCAGTGTTTTAAGGTAAATGCTGTTAGCTTGAGCTTACAATGTTTTAAATGATATTATGTTCTAAAGGATAAAGAAAGAGATTAGTTAAAACAAATGTAGGTCACTTGCAGTCAGAAACAGGTGAGTTGATCATGGGGAACAAGGATATGGCGGACCAATTGAATAACTACTTTGGTTCCGTCTTCACAAAGGAAGACATAAATAATTTGCCGGAAATAGCAGGGACCCGCGGGTCAAAGGAGTTGGAGGAATTGAGTGAAATCCAGGTTAGTCAGGAAGTGGTGTTGGGTACATTGAATGGATTAAAGGCTGATAAATCCCCAGGGCCAGATAGGCTGCATCCCAGAGTACTTAAGGAAGTAGCTCCAGAAATAGTGGATGCATTAGTAATAATCTTTCAAAATCTTTAGATTCTGGAGTAGTTCCAGAGGATTGGCGGGTAGCAAACGTAACCCCCACTTTTTAAGAAGGGAGGGAGAGAGAAAACGGGGAAATACAGACCAGTTAGTCTAACATCGGTAGTGGGGAAACTGCTAGAGTCAGTTATTAAAGATGGGATAGCAGCACATTTGGAAAGTGATGAAATCATTGGACAAAGTCAGCATGGATTTACGAAAGGTAAATCATGTCTGACGAATCTTATAGAATTTTTCGAGGATGTAACTAGTAGCGTGGATAGGGGAGAACCAGTGGATGTGGTGTATCTGGACTTCCAGAAGGCTTTCGACAAGGTCCCACATAAGAGATTAGTATACAAACTTAAAGCACACGGCATTGGGGGTTCAATATTGATGTGGATAGAGAACTGGCTGGCAAACAGGAAGCAAAGAGTAGGAGTAAACGGGTCCTTTTCACAATGGCAGGCAGTGACTAGTGGGGTACCGCAAGGCTCAGTGCTGGGACCCCAGCTATTTACAATATATATTAGTGATCTGGATGAGGGAATTGAAGGCAATATCTCCAAGTTTGCGGATGACACTAAGCTGGGGGGCAGTGTTAGCTGTGAGGAGGATGCTAGGAAACTGCAAGGTGACTTGGATAGGCTGGGTGAGTGGGCAGATGTTTGGTAAATGCAGTATAATATGGATAAATGTGAGGTTATCCATTTTGGTGGCAAAAATGGGAAAGCAGACTATTATCTAAATGGTGGCCGATTGGGAAAGGGGGAGATGCAGCGAGACCTAGGTGTCATGGTACACCAGTCATTGAAGGTAGGCATGCAGGTGCAGCAGGCAGTAAAGAAAGCGAATGGTATGTTGGCTTTCATAGCAAAAGGATTTGAGTATAGGAGCAGGGAGGTTCTACTGCAGTTGTACAGGGTCTTGGTGAGACCACACCTGCAGTATTGTGTACAGTTTTGGTCTCCAAATCTGAGGAAGGACATTATTGCCATAGAGGGAGTGCAGAGAAGGTTCACCAGACTGATTCCTGGGATGTCAGGACTGTCTTATGAAGAAAGAATGGATAGACTTGGTTTATCTAGAATCTCTAGAATTTAGGAGATTGAGAGGGGATCTTATAGAAACTTACAAAATTCTTAAGGGGTTGGACAGGCTAGATGCAGGAAGATTGTTCCCGATGTTGGGGAAGTCCAGGACAAGGGGTCACAGCTTAAGGATAAGGGGGGAAATCCTTTAAAACCGAGATGAGGAGAACTTTTTTCACACAGAGAGTGGTGAATCTCTGGAACTCTCTGCCACAGAGGGTAGTTGAGGCCAGTTCATTGGCTATATTTAAGAGGGAGTTATATGTGGCCCTTGTGGCCAAGGGGATCAGAGGGTATGGAGAGAAGGCAGGTACGGGATACTGAGTTGGATGATCAGCCATGATCATATTGAATGGCGGTGCAGGCTCGAAGGGCCGAATGGCCTACTCCTGCACCTAATTTCTATGTTTCTATGTTTCTATTAGTCTTCAGGATTTTCTATCCTTTGTAACCGCAGGAGAATTGAATCCAGACTTGTATTCAGACCTGTACACTTGGAAAATAAATTAGTCCAAATCTCGCTGGGGGAAGGGATCTTTCGATGTGCGGCAGAAGTTAGACATTTATTCTCTCACCTTCCACGCTATAAATTGTTGTAAATACGTCAATAAAGTGAATCTGACACTTTAATATTTAGGAGGATTAACAATCTATCTCTTGAACCAATCTGGTTGAAGGATTGTGGAAAAACAAGATAAAGAGTGAGGGAAATGGAGATTGGATGAATTAGGGTTAAATTAGATAAATCAGCAGGAAATTGCAGGAGGGAATGAATGACTGGATTAAGCGAGAAACATAGAAACCCCCAAAAAGGTGAAATTCTCCAAACTCCAGAGAATGTTTTACCAGCAGGAAGAGATATGACAGTTTGAATTGTTTCTTCTTTCAACTGGAAGGGATTTGCACTTGCTTATATTATTTTATTCTGTTCGAAATAAAGAATCAAATAAATAAATAAATAAATAGATAGATATGTATAAGGCCCAACTTTCTATAACAGTGCAAATACGACTCTTTCTTAAAAATATATTGAAGGTATTTGAGTGCAATATTGTGTGTGACAAATGGTGACCAAAATAAAGGAGTTGGCAACTCATAAGAATTCTCCATTTGTGATGTATCTCTTCTTTACTGGAACTTGACTTATGCTTTAATAACAATGTGCATGTACAATCCCATATTTTTCCACAAGACTTGAACCAAACCTGAGAGTTAAATAATGTATTAAAGATTGCTTTCTCTCCTTGTCTTTTGATGCATTGTTGTCAGTGTTATCATTGTCGCATGAAGGCCAATTTGTCATTGGTTTTGTTATCACGGAGCTAGTTTAGATGGACAATTGATATGTGTTGTGTTCAATTTGCAGAGATTTGAGCAACAACAGTATCAGTATCCTTAGTAATTCCAGCTTCAGCAACATGTCACACCTCTCAACACTGTGAGTATCAGCACTAACCTCCCAACGCTCATTATATTAATTCATCACCATTGTATATTCTGTTGTTTATGACACCGGGGTATGGATGTGTGTGTTTATTGATAATGCCCCTGGGTGTTAATTTTGTAAACACTATACAAATTACCATTATTATTAGAATGTATTTTGCTCCTGTTGTCAGTGGTTTATGTTAATAGCATTAAAGTGTGACTTAGTATAAATACCATTCCTACTTTTATTAAGGGATGTCTGTGCTTTAATTGATGCTGATGATAGAATGGGTTATGGCTAATAATTGTGGGTGAATGCACAAAGCAGCATAGGCTGCGATGTCTGAGACTTAGAAAAACGTCCTAAAATGATTTTTCTCGGACTAAGTGGCACATAGATACAAAATCAATACACTTTTATTTCTGACGTTCAGATTCTGCATCTAACTCAGATGGACTGAGGTGGTTTGGAGGTTTCTCCGACTAACTATAAAATGAACTTGCTTCTGCGTGGTATGAGGGCAGAGCAGGCATGTGTCTCTTGACGGCTAACAAGACTGAATTTGTAATTGTGACAAAAAGTGAATAGGAGAGTTCCAAATCCCAAATACTATCACCAAGAAAAAATTACATCCCAGAATAAACTGTAACATTTAATCTTTTTGGAATCTCTTCACTGCCTTCTTCCCAACCCTCACCCTTTGCATTAGATCTTCCACTCCTTCCCCTCCTACTCTTAATCCCTATCCTTCCCCATACCGTCCCCTGCTTCCCTCTCATCTTGGCATCCCACTCCACCATACTCTGTTGCATCTCTAGCCCATAATCATCATTTTTTTTCTCTTCTCAGGATCTTGAGCTACAACCGGCTGAGGTGCATTCCAGTCCATGCTTTTGATGGTCTGAAGTCTTTAAGATTGTTGTGAGTACAGATCAAGGTGTTAATTTAAAGAAGCTTTGCGTCATTGATTATTGAGTGGCAACTAACCTTGTGATTCTCTGGGGTTGTTGTTGAATGAACTCACATCTCAATACCCATTCTCCGATCTCAAACTTCCCATTCTCTCTCTCTCTCTCCCCTCCACTATCTCTCTCTCTCTGACCCATTTCCAGCTCCATGCCATTTTTGAGTTGTAAAACCTGCAGTACCTTTTAATAATTTTGGTTTTGGATGCAATGGTATTGGCAAGTGTTTCCTCAATGTCAACCATCTAGTCCAGACCAGGTTGGAATTGTTAAGTTCCCTTTACCAAAGAATATTAGCAAGCCCATCAATTCTTTACAAGCATTAGATTCTGATACTATTTGAGTTCTACAACATCTGCATCGCCTATTTTCCTAATTACTAGAGGACTGGAGCAATAGAGAGCAACGGTGATAGACACAAAATGTTGGAGTAACTCAGGAGGTCAGGTAGCATCTCTGGAGAGAAGGAGAATGTGTTTTATGATGAACTGCATGGCTGTAACATCAATTGTGAGGATGTCAAGATTAAAAGTATTTTGCCAATAGGAAACAAAAAAGCTTTTCACTGTACCTCAGTACACACGACAATAATAATAAACTGAAGTAAATGATGTTGGCACATATTCGACACATAGTGAAGTCCTGCAGGAGTGCCTGAGCGTGCAGACTCAATATGTGACATGGTTTCCTGTCAAGTTCATTTTGCTCTGCCCAGCAAAAGCAAAGGGTTAAGATCAGGCAAAACATTTATTAATTAAACATTTCATAAAACATCGGGTGAATATTCATATAATTGCTGTCACAGTGCACTCCCTTCCTTAAAATATGTTCGAATCACAGGCAAAGTTAGCAATCGTTATCTATCTCTGTTGGGAAAATGCTGATGAAGCAACTTCTTGAACTTGGGGCAAAGATCTGCCATGATATTGATATTTAAACAGTTCCAGAATTAATGTTGATGATGTCGAACAGGCAGGAATGGTGAACTGTTTTCAAATTATGATGCTGTGCATTCTGGAAAGGAACTTGTAGCTGACACTGGTGTTCTCTGCTGCATGACCTTAGAGGCCATAGTTTTGGAAGGTGCAGTCAAAGAAGACATCAGCAACGTCTCAAAGTGCTGATGCCTGTAAGTGGCGTGTATGTTGGAATATGAGGCATGGTTAAGTTTATGCACAACACGACTGTTCTCCAAGGTTGAATGTCTGTATTATCATGTTGAAAACAACCATTTGGACTTGGTAGCTCAGCTTCGAGGAGAAATGGTAGGGTTTGATGGTTGGAGGATGAGAATCTTTTGCCATGTTTGCTTCCTGAGGGCATCCAACCAAAGTCTGTCAGCTATGCAGCACTGAACAAGGGGCATAAACTTAAATTAGTGCTGCATCGTTCAAGTGTGTTGGCAGGAAGCATTTATTTTCTATATGTAACAATAGAATCTCTGCAGAACTTCCTCCCATGTTTACAAAACCATTGAATCCAGGCCAATTGAACAGCACAAAACTGAGATTGATGGGCTTCGGTTAGGGGAAGGATATAAAGGGATATTAAATCAAAGTAGTTAAATAAATTGGTGTAAAGCTCAATGGTGGAATGGACAATTGTAACTGAATGGCCTGTTGCATTAGTGGCATCGTGCATAAATGGCCACGGACCATGCATAGTTTCATATATGTAGTTGCTATGTATTATCATGTCTGCCAAATGTGGCATCCCTCTTTCTGCATTGGTCTACACTCTGTCTATCCTGTACTATCGTTCATGGTGTTCTGTATTACACACCAATGTACTATTTACTAGGTAACTTATTGCGGTTGGTGCATTACACAGCGTATGACATGCTGCAACCTTCAAGTTATGCTGTGTATGATAAACTGTGGTCCATACATTTTCCTGTGAGTGAAACACTTGTGGCCAATGCATTATTTAGTGAGTATGTGATTGAAACATTGCAAACTGTACATTATCCTGCAGGTGATGCTGAATCTAATTTGATAGCTTACCCTGCGTCTAATCCTGTTAGGTAAAAACAATACAATTTCACCTCACATTTTCTTTTAAATCCATCTGCTATTCTGCCAACTGGGATCAATTGTCACTTTCCCTTGAGTGGAATTGCATTGATATATTAAATTATTTAAGTGTACAACATTGATGTATTTTTAATTTTTATTTTAAAATAGGACTTTACATGGTAACGATATATCTACCATTCCCAATGGAGCTTTCAGTGGTCTCTCGTCGCTCTCTCATCTGTAAGTAAATGAAGCACCATTCCCCACACCTGGAAAAATGTCATTAAATATCTGAATTACAAACAGAAGGTGTTGTAAATGTTCTGCAGGTCAAGTAGTTAATGTAGTGAGCAAAGGTTATAACATTTCAGGTTAAATGTTTTAAAACCTCTTGTGTTCTTGATAGATGTTAAAATGACTTTAGTTTCCTAAAGGGTCCTGCCTTGGGAATTCTAAGGATTTTGTTTGTCAGTAACGCTCCAGTCTCAGCAGATGGTTTGTCAATTTTGATTTAAAGTGAATGTCCATCCTTTCATTGCTGCCCAAAGCTATAGAAACATAGAAAATTAGTTGCAGGAGTAGGCCATTCGGCCCTTCGAGTCACACTCCGCCATTCAATATGGTCATGGCTGATCATCCAAAATCAGTACCCCGTTCCTGCTTTTTCCCCATATTCCTTGATTCCTTTAGCTGTAAGACTTAAATCTCTCTCTCTTGAAAACATCCAGTGAATTGGCCTCCACTGCCTTATGTGGCAGATAATTCCACAGATTCACAACTCACTGGGTGTAGTAGTTTTTCCTCATCTCAGTCCTAAATGGCCTACCTATTATTCTAAACTATGACCCCTGGTTCAGGACTCCCCCAACATCGGGAACATTTTTCCTGCATCTAGCCTGTCCAATCCTTGAAGAATTTTATATGTTTCTATAAGACCCCTCTCATCTTTCTAAATCACAGTGAATGCAAGTCCACTCAATCCATTCTTTCATCATATGTCAGCCCCGCCATCCCGGGAGCCTGGACCCTTCTAAATGGAATTTCTGCAGCTTTCCACATTATAAACTTTCTACAGCAACACCAGCAACCGTACTGAAAATGCGTAATTGATTCTTAATTTAATTTCAGCAATTTTTTGTTTTGCAAAGGGTTATTATCTTTGGAGTATTGCCAAAAAAATCTATTTTTAACCTTCATACATTACTTGCCATTTTGCTGCAATATAGTTGACTAGGCAGTGTGGTGTTTCTCTTTGCTGAAGTGCATGCCCTCTCAGAGTAACTCACAGTGCTGGTGAATGCCATTTACATCTCTTGCTTCATTTGATGATGTTGGGGTTGTTGTGGACAGCTTTTAGATTGACCAGTCACTAAATTCATAACAGAGATACAAGGAGCTGCAGATACTGGTTTACAAAAAAAACACACACACTGCTGGAGTAACTCAGCAGGTCAGGCAGCACATCTGGAGAACATGGCTAGGTGATGGTTTGTGTTGAGAATGTTGGTGGTCTTTCTACCACCCAGCTGTATTTGGAGATATTTCCCACCAGTTATATTAAATTGTATTCAATTTGAATATTTTCTCAGCTTACGTTGGACACTACACCACTTCACTACACCAATTGGTGTATGTGACAATAAATGTCCTTTGTCCTTTTGACAGTGATTAAGTGAAATATTATGAAATCTTACAAGTCACGTATTTATGTTTAGTTAACAGCAAATTTTCACACATACTGTGGTAGTCAGGAGGAAGGGGTTGAAGCACACAATTACTTGGTAGATACAAAATGCTGGAGTAACTCAGCGGGACAGGCAGCATCTCTAGAGAGAAGGAATGGGTGGCGTTTCGGGTCGAGACCCTTCTTCAGTCTGAAGAAAATTCTCGACCTGAAACATCACCCATTCCTTCAGTCTGAAGAAGCACCTCGACCCGAAACATCACCCACTCCTTCTCTCCAAAGATGCTGCCTGTCCCGCTGAGTTACTCCAACATTTTGAGTTCCTCCAACATTTTATCTTCGATTTAAACCAACATCTGCAGTTCTCTCCTGCACACAATTACTTGGTCAGTTTTGCCACCACTGCTGTTGTTTTTTTACCCAGGTGATTTTAAATCAACATCAACCACATTTCAGTACAATTCTTGTATTCTACTGTGAGTTGCACTTGTTATTCATTTTCTCAATTCTTAATTTGTTCACATCTTTGGCCATTGGCTGCATAACTGCAGATTTTTTTTTTTTCTACCTGTCCTATCTCAAACTCACCCACTGCCTTCAGTCTCAATTGGAGCCTTGGCACAGTACATATTGTGATTCATCAATGACATTCTTGTGTACAAATGTCAATGAAAAAGACAATTAAAAAGTATAGTTTTGAAGAGTCTGCACCAGTGTTATATGGGGCAGCATTTATAATTTGAATTTGCAATTTGAATTCAGAAACTATATCACTCGTATGCATTTCGTGTCTGTTATGAATCAGTGGAACCACTCTAAGCTCTGAGCTGGACGGCAGCAGGTTCAAGAGTCACTTCGGAGTCAAGTACAAAATTCATGTTAAGACCGAATGTGCAGTATTGAAATGGAAGAAGTGCTGCTTCTTCAGCTGCTCACTGAATCAATGCTTGTCCACCTTCTCAAGTAAATATTAAAGATCAAACACAAATAACGTTATAGGTAAAAATTCATCCTTGGTCAGTCCAATTGAATTTCAGTTGGTGCAATTTATTTCTAAGGAGACTACAGCCATGAGCAGACATTCATGGATCTAGTTAAGGATACAACTTAATATGTATTAACATAGAACATAGAACAATGCACCACAGGCACAGCCCTTCAATGTTCGTGTTGAACATGATGCCAAGGTAAGCTAATCTCCTCTGTCTGCAGGTGGCCCATCTTGCTCCATTCCATGCATATCAATGTACTTATCAAAAAGCCCCTTAAATACCACTATAGTAACTGCCTCCCCCACTATCTTTGGCAGCGCGTTCAGTCACCCACCACTTTCTATGTTAAAAAAAATCCTTTAACCATCTCCTTTAAACTTTGCTCCTCTCACCTTGAAGCTGTGCCCTCTTGTATTTGATATTTCCACCTTGGGGGGTATAAAAAAGGTTCTGACTCTCTACATTATCTAAGCTTCTCCAAATGTTATATACTTATATACTTCCACCTAACTTCACCAATATGAAATAAGACGAGTGGTTGGATTGTAATGCAAAAGTGGAGTGATTTTTAAATTAACATACAATACCAATTCAAAAAGTTCTTTCAAGCCGACTACAAGTAAAAGTAAACCATTCCCAACAGCTGCTTAGATGGCCAGGTTATAAACAAGATTAAGGAATGACGTGCTGTTCAAAATTAATAGGTTCATAAAGATTATTGCACTAATGTGTTTCATTGGAGGCTTAACAGTTGTGGTTAAAAGGATTTATAACGCATGCCCTGCATTATCATTTGCTTATTAAACAAGAGTCTCTGCTGAGCCAGTTCTGATAAAAATGTGCATAGATTATAGCACCATTTGTAATGAAGAACACATATCATACATTTTATAACTTATCCTTTATCATAATTTGCCTTCTGTATTATTTACTTCACAGAAGCATTTTATGAAATGAGGTAGCATCCTTTGCTTTGCACCATGGTCAGAATGAGTTAATTAAGTATCTTTCATTCTCCAAATGCAAGGATAAAAAATACTTTCAGTGTATTATGATTTTTATTTCTCCATTTAAAATTGAGTTCAGTTGTGGCTGGATGTTTTATTTGTTTAATTCACGAGTGGTTTCAAAGATATCATAACCAGGGATTGAATGGAACATTGATTTTGCATATCATCCTTTCAGTTTTTCAGTTTTGTTAAGCTCAGACCTAAGATGCAAGCCTTCATTCCTCCAGTGCTTCAATCTATCATTATCAATATAGCCATCATGGTGCCAATAATGGCTGCCTCGCCAACAGTCTGTCTGTCATTTCCTTCTTTGTATTTTAATTGTATGTGTTAAATGTATGTTTTTAGTGTTCTTTAAGCTTTTTTTTATGTGGGGGGGTTGGGGGAAATGTTTTCTAATCTCTTACCTCAACGGAGATGCAATTTTTTCCCATATCATATCTCAATACGCACTGCGGGCTAACATCGAGGAGTTAGCGGCCTTTGCTGGAGACAGATTTTGAGAGCTCCACCGCGGTCGCCTGTGGACTTTAACATCGCTGAGCCCGCGATCCCTTTGCCAGGGGTCGACCTCCGAGCTCTGACCATGGGAACTTGTGGAGTTAACATCACGGAGCCCGCAATCTCTGGTCAGAGAACAACTTCGGGAAGCCCAAGCCACGGGAGTTACGATCGCCCCAACGTGGGAACATCGATCGCCCTGACGCGGGACTTTCGATCACCCCGGCGCGGGAGCTTCGACTGCCCCGGCGCGGGAGCTTCGACCGCCGGCTGTGGGGGCTTTGATCGCCCTGTCGGATGGTTCGAATGCCCCAATCAGAGGAGAATAAAGAGGAAAAAGATTGGACATTTTTGTCTTTTATCACAGTGAGGAATGTGGGGAATCCGCTGTGGTGGATGTTTATGTTGACTCTAATTTAGATGTGTGTTGTTGCTTTTTTTTCGTATGGCTGTAATTTGCATATCACTGTACCTTAATTGGTACATGTGACAATAAAAGACCTTTGAAACCTTTGAATAGAAAATCAGGTTGAATAAATAGTTGGAAGGAAATGGTAAACATGGTGATTATGATGAGATATGAGTAGGAGGATAGGAGGTTGGGAGTAATTGTGTGGCATTGCTTACCAATATCTGGTTCAACGTGCCATTTTACCTCTTCTGTGCTGCACCATTCAAAGAATACCTCCATATTAAATCAATTTTTGGGAGTTCTGGGTGTTGACAAGGTAACCTGCAAAATTTGTTTTCTGAAGGTTATGCAACATACCACCACAAAACTCCCCAAGGCACTTCACAGGAATGTTTGACAACAGTGGACAGAAGTAGATATTGAAGCACATAATCAAATGTTTGGCTAAATAAGGAGGTTGGCAGGAGGAAGGAGCAGTGAGAATCCTATGGATAGAATTCCAGAGTTTAGGACCTTGGCTACTTCCAAAGGTGGACGACCTATAATCACGGATACTCTGGAAGGAGAGTGGGCATTGGAATAGACTGGGAGGAGGAGGCTGTGATGGGATGTGGAAATGAGAACTGTGTTGGATTAGTCAAGAGGAACAAAGATATGGTTAGCAGCAGATGAACTGAGGCAATGCAGAGGGCCATTCACCACGATGGAAACTTTATGTCAAAGTGATAGGGCAGATATAGAGTTGAGTGATACATAAGAGCACATTTAAAATCTGATTGCAGTTTTAGGGTTTTGGCAGAGAAATGAGCTAGATAAAGGAAAGCCTGTATATTTAGGTATATAAAGCAGGAAGGAACCTGAATTTGACTCTCTGAGAGACTTGGAAAACAGAACATGCGACTGAGGTGGGTCATTTAATAAATTTGACTTTTTGGTTGAATGGGAGACAGAAGTGAAATGTATGCTGGTAGAAGAGAAGAGGCTGAATATTTATCATTGCATTCAGGAATGATCATGAAGCTTGGAGAGAATAATGGCTTTATGAGGATAAAGGTATCACAGATGAAGCGGAGAGTGTTGTTGAGCACATTGATAGCACATTGAGGTATCACAAATCTTTCTTTTAACAGATAAATTAATATTCAAATCAACAGTGTGGGTTGTCATTAAGGAGAGATTTAGTCTGGATGTAAATTATAATTGATAAAGTAACTGTTCATGAATGTTGAACTCTTAAAAGCGAAGTGAAGGAATTTGGAACATGTAGTTATTGGAATTGGGGAAATTTGCCTTGTATTACCTACATTTATGGTCTCCATGTAAGTTTATTGTTTAATGCTGCTAGTCTAAGCATAACACGATTGATGGGTAAGTTCCTATACTCACTGCTGACTCTAAAATGGTGGCCATGTTATTTATCCTGATAGTAATTTGAATTAGAGAGACCATTGATTCTCTTGGTGGATTTTAGCTCAACCTACTGTGAGAAAACTGGTCATATCATTTGAAAGAGTTGATGACAATTCAAAAGAGACTTCAAAAAGTGTAAGATTAAGTTATTGATAATAGGCCTGCAATGCAGATTGAACACCAAGGAATAGAACGGACAGTAGCTTCACAGGAAGTGCCAGGAAACAGAGTGGCAACGAAGAGTGGCTTTTTGAACAAGAAAAATTGGATATAACATGATTAATTAATTAGAGAATACCGTTTAAATTACACAGACCAAATTGGTTACAATGCAATTTCTATCAGAAATTAGAGAACAACTTCAAACTTACTGGCAAGCCGAAAAAGAAGAACAGTCTAGGAAATAATTGTTTGCATGTAAGATGGAAGCACAAGGGACTCTTAAATAGAGCTAGCACAGACTTGATGGGCCACATGTCCTCCTTCCATTTTGAAATGTTCTGTAATTTTGTATCCAGGCTAATGCTGGTTTTACTTTCAGTTGAAGTCAGGAAACAGTTGTACTTCTGGGTAAAGACAAGAGATAGCCTTGGTATCATGTTTGGTACAGACATTGTAGGGGGGGGGGGCATTTTCTTGTGCTGTACTATTCTATGATCTGCTGAGGTTCAAATGATTCACCAGCCATTGGGCATGACTCTTTGTTCATTTTCTCTCTGCCACTAGAGCACTTGGGGCCAATCCTCTGTACTGTGATTGCAACCTCCGCTGGTTGTCTGAATGGGTGAAGACAGGCTACAAGGAGCCAGGTATTGCCCGCTGCACAGGACCTGAGAACATGAATGAGAAACTTCTCTTAACAACACCCACAAACAAGTTCCACTGCAAAGGTACGTAGCCTTGGATCACACAAAGGAAGACTCTAAACAGTCAACATTTATCTTATTAATTAAAGAAAGTCACCTTTGCTGTGAAATGCAGGGTCATTTTAGTATGACTATACAGTTTGGAACATTAGGTACAGAATTCAAACAACCCAATATGAATTTCAACATTTTCCAGTTGTTTTATTCAAGTTAAAATTGCAGTTCCAAAAGCAACAGTTCATACAGTTATGAAAATTCAAACACTGACAGATGCCAGAAATATGAAATAAAAAGAGAAAATGCTGGAAGTACCTGTGAACAGAGAAACAGCTAATGAATACAAAGCAGAATGCCTTCATCAGAACTGAGAAAGTCTTTTGTGTTTAATACTCAATCTGCTAACCTAACAGTTAACAAACATTTAAGAGGAGTGTAAGAGCACTTGTTTTTTGCACAAGGCTTAAGCAAAATTATCTTCTCCAGCAACCCCTCAAAGTCAGGGATGACTGGTTTCCAATTCTGTCCCATGGAAACTGAGGTGGCTGAAGAGCCCTTTGCAGATCCTACAAGTGGGGATTGTTTGTATTACATGGACCAAATTTGTTGTAATGTGATTCCAGTCAGGAATTAGAGAACACTAAGTTCCTTTGCAAACTGACAAACAGAAAAAAAGCTGTCTTGCAAAAAAATAAAACTGCAAAGAGAAAGAACTGTTTCCATGGAAGGTAGAGACACAAAAGACTCAAAAGCTGAGTTTTGGTCCTATGGACAATGTCTTTGTCAATGTCTACCTTCACTGAGAGTGGCTCTCACACAATGGAAAGTGGTCCCCATTTTCCAGTCTTGCCATGTATCTTGATAGTTGAGTAGCTGTGTTGTACTGATGGCAC
Organism: Leucoraja erinaceus; assembly: GCF_028641065.1. NCBI lineage: Eukaryota > Metazoa > Chordata > Chondrichthyes > Rajiformes > Rajidae > Leucoraja > Leucoraja erinaceus. Next base: position 10,737,147 of record NC_073387.1, on the reverse strand, counting down.
AGATCGATTGAGCACATTTATTTTCCAGATGTTCAGTATAAGACCCATTTTAATATCTATTCCACAGAAGAGGTCAACAAAGAATTGAGTTTCAGCCTCCACACCTGCACATATATGTAAACTGTAAATTGATGCCCAAGGTTGGGAATTTCCAGATAATGAAAACAATTTGTTCCAGATAATGTTGAAACAGTTTGTGTGTGTTCCATTGATTAACACTTCTATATCTGGAAACTTGCTGGAGAATAGGTCCAATTCTGCGGTGAGAATTATTAAAGAGGGCTCGACTTCGGGAGAGGAATGGAGAGCAGGGGAGAGACAAGACTTTGCCTTCCATCACAGTGAGGAGGAGACTCACTGTGATGGATGTTTGTGTGAATTGTGTTGGTGTGTGTCTTGGTTCTTTTCTTGAATGGCTGCAGAAACCAAATTGCGTTTGAACCTCATGTGAGGTTCAAATGACAAATAAATGGTATTGTATTGTATTGTATTGTAATTGTAATATGTCTTTGTTGATCTGAATCTATACAGGTATTGGGCCTATAGCTTCAAGTTTGAATGTCATAAGATAGCGTACATAAAATGGCAATGCATAGCTGCAGTCAGCCAAATTTGAGAAGGATTCTCCATCATCTGATTGATTGTGGTGAAGGTTTTGTGAGGTTGAAGAATACCATGTACTTGTCAGTGTTACTTCTTATGGATTTGTCATATGACGAAGATGATATCTGTGGTCTCCTTGATGTGCAGAATCTACACAATGACTCTGGGAGGAGCACCTCAGCCACTTGGAGGAGATGGTTGAGTTTCCTTGTGGCAAATAATAGTAAATCTCCTCTGCAGTTATCGCAATTGCACATCTTCTATTACAACATATCTAAGAATTTGAGAAGGCAAACCAGGGGAGGACTTTCACAGTGTATGTGATGGCCCTGGGGAATGATGTCAAGCAGAGGGATCCTGGAGTACAAGTACATAGTGCCCTGAAAGTGGTGTCTCAAGTAGATGGGGTAGTGAAAAAAAAGCTTTTGGCAACCTACCCTTCATCATTCAGGGAAGTGAATGTAGAAGTTGGAACATTGTGTTGCAGTTGTACAATACATTGGTGTGGCTGCACTTGGAGCATTATGCTTAGTCTTAGTCATGCTAATATAAGAAAGATGCCATTAAGCTGGAAAATGTACAGAAAGGATTTACAGGGATGTTGACAGGACTCAAGACGTTGAGCTATATGGAGAGGATGGTCAGGGTAATATGTTATTCCTTGGAGCACAAAAGGCAGAGGGATGAACTTACTCAGGTGTATCATGATGGGTCATTTTCTCAGGGTAAGGTAATCAAAAATTAGAAGGCATAGGTTTAAGGTGAAAGGGGAAAGATTTAATAGGAACCTGAGGGGCAACTTTTCCACAGAGACGGTGGTGGGTTAATGGAATGAGGTGCCAGAGGAAACGGCTGAGCCAGATATAATAGCATTTAAAAGACATTTGGACTGGTACATGGATAGGAAAAGTTGAGAGAGTTATAGGATAGACACAGGTAAATGGGACTAACTTAGATGGGGCATCCAGGTCAGCATGGATGAGTTGGGCAAAGGGGTTTGTTTCTGTGCTGTCTATAATTCTACAACTAAGATGAGCAGGCAAGCTCTCCTCTTCCCAGCTGGAGGAGATAAGCCCATAGGTTGCACCAGAAATATTTATCTTGTTTTGTTTTAGTACTCTGGCATGAATTCAGTCTGTTCATGTGACCTTGTAGTTTTCCACATTTTAATGGTCATTTCAACCTCTATCCAGGCTGAGAAGAGCTAAGATTGTCACAGATAGTGTGTTGTGGAAAGCAGTCAAGGACACGCAAGTCAAGGTTCCAACAATGTAACCTAGCCAATCTTCATGTACTGAACAGTAAGAATGAACTCTGGTAAAGTGTAACTCTATCGTGCATGAAACCTCCCCCAAAAGAAAGGACCACTGTTTTTAATTAAATAGACAAAATGGACATCCATCACCTTATTGAAAAGACTAAATGATTTATATTGAAAGTTTCAATTTGGATGTTCTTTATGACTTTTCCAACAAGAGTACTGCGCACTCTCCTGTACTACCTTATCTTGATGAAAATTCTAGATTCAAGAATTTACGTTATAAAGCACGATAGATTCGCAGCCTGTTCTTGTTATTTCAATAGGTTTAACCAAATCGCATGGGACCACAGAAACATATTATTCTCTTCTTTTTTTACAGACCCACTGAACATCGCAATAAAGGCCAAATGCAATCCTTGCCTGTCCAGCCCTTGCAAAAACAATGGAACCTGTAACAATGACCCTGTTGAGTTCTACAGATGTACCTGTCCCTATGGGTTTAAGGTAAGAATTGAACTGAAAATATACAAGACTCTCACCCAAAGGGTAGGTTTGCTCCTGAAGTAGGTTTACTAAAGTATTGTTGAAAATACAAAACGGCACTTAGTCTCTCAATAGAAGGGGTTTCACACTGAAAAGCAGTTTAAAAGGCTAAGATATTTCCAACGTGGTAAATAATATCTTCTCATACACTCTTACCCTAAGGACCTAAATCAACAATAGCAGTAATTTTTTTCTGGTAATCAGAAAAGGACATCTCTCGACATCTGCTATCCATTTCCTAACTTTTATGATTCAGTTCAATTTGGTCCTTAAAGCTTTTGTTTGTTCTGTTTTGATGTAGACTTTGAGAAAATCTTGTTTGGAGTACAGTGTAATTGAAAGAAATTGTGCTTTGAGTAGTCACGTCACATGCAATTGAATTATAATGTGCTTTGTCATTTGGTTTCACAAACAAAATTTTAATTTAGCATTAATCTCAAAAAGAAGCTCTCTTTGCACGAACAGGATGACTTTTTCACTTTCTTGTCAATTTGCCTGTCTCTCCCGAGGGCATTGTTGCCTGAGGCTTTCTTGGCAGTCTGCAGGACTATTCCATAAGCAGCCATTAAGTGTGGCAATAGCAAATCTAGTGAAATTGCCTAAGTGTAAGACAGACATTTCAAACCGGAGCTGTTGATGACTTGTTCCACACTTCCCACTGACATCTACAGAGAAAAATTAATGGATAAAAGGAAGGTCAAAACCCAGCAGCAAGTTAACTTGGAAACTGATTCTTGGCCGACCGGCCTCCTATGTCTCAAATGCTTCTTGGACAAACTTACTGAGCCTTGGGGAATAACAACCTCCAATGAATTATTGTTTGCAGTAGCATATACTTTTTTGTCACACGTACCTAGCAACAGTACAACGCTTTGTTTTCCGTATATAATCCAAATAAGACATAGCCCAGACTATTACTTAAACCAACCTCCCTTCCATGGACTCCATCTACACTTCACGCTGTCTTGGCAAGACCACCAGCATAATCATGGACCAGTCTCACCCCGGTCACTCCCTCTTCTCCCCTCTCCCATCAGGCAAGAGGTACAGAAGTTTGAAAACACGCACCTCCCGATTCACGGACAGATTCTTCCCAGCTGTTATCGGGCAACTGAGCCATCCTCTCACCAACGAGTGCAGCCCTGACCTCCCACCTACTTCAATGGAGACCTATGAACTATCTTTGATTGGAGTTTATCTTGCACTAAATAATATACCCTTTATTATTTATCTTGCACTGTGGCTGAACTGATTGTAATCATGTATAGGCTTCTCGTTGACAGGATAGCACGCAACAAAAATGCCTTTTACTGGACCTCTGTAAACCTTAACAATAATAATAATAAACTAAACTAAAACCATGCTATGCATAAGCCCAATAATCCATGAGTAAAATAATGCAACAATTGAGTACATTACTTCTGAGGCAGTACACAAAGTCTCACCACTTTTCCAGCGCCATCTTATAGCTTTCAAGTATCAGGTTCTTAAAACTATTGAGTTGAATCTTGGCTTTAAAGATCCATTATCCTGGCAGTGTTACTGGATTGGTGAAGTACGGGTCAGCCTGACCTGGCAACACCACGTGTGGTGTGATGAGATGTGAGGTGGCACGTATTCTGGAATATACTCATTCTCCTCTTCCAAGCCTCGTGGCTCCAGGCATTAGGAACTGAAGCACATTTTTTTTTTATGACAGGAAATGCTGGGATTTGATGTGCAACCCTAATTGGTTCAAGGTTTTGAATGTAGCCTTCGAGTTTTAGTTTTGAGATACAGTGTGTAAACAGACCCTGTGGTCCAATGAGTCCGCGCCGACCAACGATCACCCGCACACTGGTTCTATTCTACACACTCGGGCCAATTTACAGAACCCAATTAACCTGCAAATCTGCACATTTTTGGAACATGGGATGAACCAGGAGCACCCGGAGAAAATCCACGTGGTCACAGGGAGAACGTACAAACTCTGTGCAGACAGCATTCGCAGTCAGGATTGGACCCGGGCGTCTGGTGCTGTGAGGCAGCAACTCTACCGCTGTGCCACTTTGCCACCCTTGAAGCCTTTTGAATGAAGATTCCTATTTTTTTACAGGCCTGATCGTCCAAATCTGCTAATATCCATTCTGCTGTCCTCATCACTCCCTATTTGCCATGTTAATGTTTCAAAAGTATTGGAATATCCATAATTTCTACCCTATGCCGACAATAATAGCTACATCTCATTGTTGTTTGTCAAGGTGTAATAGTTTGTCAATATTCCTTTCTCCTTAAATTCCTAATCTGTCCTTATTCCCCTAAACGATGTGACGGGTCACTACCTACTAGGTATTTCATTACTTTATCATATGAATATGTTTAGCAAGAGGATAACTAATATTTGTGCATTGTAAGTTCCCAGAAATAGGCATCTTTGAAAACCAGGTTTCTGGTCATTCTGAATGATGTGAAATAAAAACACACTATTAATGTTCATCCAATGCTGGAGAAACTCAGTGGGTGCAGCAGCATCTATGGAGCGAAGGAAATAGGCAACGCTTCGGGCCGAAACCCTTCTTCAGACTGACCTATCCATAGACCTGTTCACATGTCTTTCAAACATTGAAATTATACCTGCATCTTCTGGTAGCTCATTCCACATACCCACCACCCTCAGATGCCCAACTCATCTTTACCCTCTCACCTTAAACCTATGTCTGGTTTTACACTCCCCACTTAGGAAAATGACAGTGACTATCTATCTATCTATGCCCCTCATGATTTTATCTATGTCTAAAAGATCACACTTCAGTCTCCTTCAATCCATAGAAAATAATCCCAGCCTATCCAGTTGCTCCTTGTAATTCAAACCCTCCAGTTTTGGCAACATTCTTGCTAATCTTTTCTGTACCCTCTGTAGCAAAATCACATCTTTATATAACATGGCTATCAGAACTGCACAGAATACCACTGGTGCATTCTCACCAATAGTTTGTACAGCACTAACATGACTCCTTGACTCTCATATTCAATGGTCCGACTAATGAACGTTAGTGCGCCATATGCCTTCTTCATCAATCTGCCTACCAGTCATCATTATCAGGGAACTATGTATTTTACCCCTGAGTTTCTCTGTTCTACATCTCTCTCCAGGACATTGACATTCACTTGTGCTTCCTGCCCTGGTTTAATTTCTTAAAATGCATTACTTCACACTTGTCTGAATTAAATTCCAACTACCATCTCTTCCACCCACTTTCCCAGTAGACCTAGATCTTATTGTAACCTTAGACAGCCTTCTACACTGTCCACTATGTTACCAATTTGGGTGCCTGCAGAAAGAACTTCCTAATCATACCTGAACGCTTGTTTTGTGTCCCAGATTGAGGCTCAAACCCACAAGTGTTGGTCAAAGATGTTCAATCAGACGTCCTATGATTTTCTTCCGATTTCTCATGATTGTGGTGCAGTGATTCTCATTTAATAATTCACATACATGCACTTCAGCTGAAAATATAATACAGAGCGAAATAGACTCACATGTCAGGAATCTGAAATAAAATGGAAAATGCATGAATACTCAGCAGGTGAGGAAACATCAGCCGAAAGGTCATTAACTTGCAATATTAACTGTTTTGGGCTCTGCAGATGCTGATTGACTGCTGAGTATACATCATTTTCTGCGTTTAATTATGTCAAAGTCAATTTTATTTGTCACATGCACCCGAAGGTAAATGTGAAATGGATTTGCCAGCAGCGATACACTTAAAACGAACACACAATACACAATAAAATTTAACACATACATCCACCACAGCATTCGTCACTGTGGTGGAAGACAACAAAGTTCAGCTAGTCCTCCTTCTAGTTTACCCGTGGTCGGAGCCATAAACCCTCCCTAGTTGCCGCTACGGACGGCCCGATGTACAGGCCCTCTCGTCAAGATGATTGAAACTCCGCATAGTCTCCCCGATGTAAATCAGCTGACATCTAGAGCAGCGGATGCAGTAGATGAGGTTGGAGGAGATGCAGGTGAACCTTTGTCGCACCTGGAACGATTGCTTGGGTCCTTGAATGGAGTCGAGGGGGGGAGGTGAAGGGACAGGTGTTGCATTTCTTGCGGTTGCAACGGAAAGTGCCCAGGGAGGGGGTGGTGCGGGAGGGAAGGGAAGAATTGGCAAGGGAGTTGCGGAGGGAGCGGTCTTTGCGGAAGGCAGTTGCAGTAGATGAGGTTGGAGGAGATGCAGGTGAACCTTTGTCGCACCTGGAACGATTGCTTGGGTCCTTGAATGGAGTTGCAGTAGATGAGGTTGGAGATGTCAGTTGATTTACATCGGATGTCAGCTGATTTACAGCAGATGTAAATGTCAGCTGATTTACATCTGGGAGACTAAGCGTAGGTTGGGCGATCGTTTCGCTGAGCACAACTCCAGTATCTCAGTCCACAATGTCCAACACCTCTGACCTCCCGGTGGCTCAGCACTTCAACTCCCCCTCCCATTCCCAATCCGACCCAGTCTCTGTCCTGGGTCTCCTCCATTGCCAGAGTGAGCAAATAGCGGAAATTGGAGGAACAGCACCTCATATTCCGCCTGGGGTGACTTTGTGTCCGGATGAAATACATTTACATCTTTAATATGAATTGTGGTGCATTAGAATTCTCCCGAATGTCTAGCCCTTTTGCTAGTCCTTGCTGTCTCCTCCCCTTCCTTACCCCTCGAGCTGTCTCCTCCCACCCTCCCTATCCATCCGCCCTCGGGCTCCTACTCCTCCCCTTTTCCTTCCTTCTCCCCCCCCACCCCCCATCAGTCTGAAGAAGGGTTTCGGCCCGAAACATCGCCTATTTCCTTCGCTCCATAGATGCTGCTGCACCCGCTGAGTTTCTCCAGCAATTTTGTGTACCTTCTATCCACTGTTGTCTTATTATCAATGTCCATGACACCTCCTGCACCATGCCCTTCACAAATGGAAAAGGGACAAGTTCATGTTAATTCTTGTATCCTTACATTATAAATTGGATGATACATATTCCAGTCAAACATCTGATCTTTGGCCTCAAGGTCAGCTCTACATGATGGAGAAAGACATATTAATAATACCAGAGTTTTGTATTAGCTCTATAGCCATATACATTATCCCTACTACTTGGTGTGAGATTTTAACTATATGAAATACATTTACATCTTTAATATGAATTGTGGTGCATTAGTAGCATCATTGGGTGTAGAATCATCGAGTCATTTGGCACAGCAGCAGGCCATTGAGTGGACCATCCATCAGGCCCCCATGGACATTAATCCTACAATATTTCACTTTTATTCATCCCACATTCCCATTAACTCTTACAAATTCTACCACTTCACCTTGGCACTAGGAACAATTTACAGTGGCCTATTAACATGCCAGTCCCCACATCTTGTGGGTGGAAACTGGAGCACTCAGAAGAGACCAACGTGGTCACAGGGAAATGTGTAAACTCCACACAGACAGCAGGTTAGGTTTGAATACAGACACCACATCTATGATGCAGCATCTCTACTAGCTGTGCCACTGTGCTGCAAATTGTCTAATGTTGTCAAGAGCTCCAATAGCTTATAAAAAGAAAAATCATCCTGGAATTCTTTTCCTGGCCACATGCATGGAATCACTGGTGATAAGTACATATATGTGATGACCGAAACTTAACTCATACCCTTAAAAAGGTAGCAAATTTTGTCTAGGCTCAGGAATGAAAAGTGACCATCTATGTCTATTTACACAGAGAATGGTGAATCTGTGGAATTCTCTGCCACAGAAGGTAGTTGAGGCCAGTTCATTGGCTATATTTAAGAGGGAGTTAGATGTGGCCCTTGTGGCTAAAGGGATCAGGGGGTATGGAGAGAAGGCAGGTACAGGATACTGAGTTGGATGATCAGCCATGATCATATCGAATGGCGGTGCAGGCTCGAAGGGCCGAATGGCCTACTCCTGCACCTATTTTCTATGTTTCTATGTCTATGTATTGGGCTACAACAGGTCCCATTGAAATTGAAATCCAATGCATGCTGTCTTTACAGCAACGAGTTAATAGGAGGGAGAGAGAGATATTGTCTACAGCTCTATCAGGATGAAGACCACTGATTTGCCTTGTAATCTCTGATGAACTATCTGGTACTTTCATTCACAGGGCCAGGATTGTGCATTCCCCATCAACGCCTGCATCAACAGCCAGTGCCAAAACGGAGGAACCTGCCGCTTAATTGAGGGAGACAAACGTGGATTCAGGTGATCATTTAAATAATTGAACGCAAGAAGTAATTTAACGTTAAAACATGTGCTAATTCACACGAATAATAATAATAATAATAATATCTTTTATTGTCATTGCACGTCAGTGCAACGAGATTTAGTATGCAGCTCCAACCGATGAAAAAGAAAAGTAAAATAAATAAATGTGTCTGCAGTCAGTTTTGGCATCATTGCAGACAATCACAGAGCAATGATGAAATTGTTGCTTTGTGCTGTTCTGTAAGTGGAGAACACTGATCAAAGTCTCCACGGCCTTCCTTCAATGGAGCAATCAGAATTGTACAAAGTACCTCAAATGCAGCCTAACCAAAGTCCTACAAAACTGCAACATGACTTCTTTACTCTTATACTTAATGCTTCTCCCCCTCATTCTTTACCACGCTACCTATTTGTGTTACCACTTTCAAGGATCTAGGGACTTGGGCCCAAGTTCCCTCTGCACATAAAATGATAACTCATTTAAAGAGCAGTTCACTAGAAGAGATGTGCAGTGTTATATCACTATTATTTAAAATTTGGTCCATTCAAGACCTCGCAATTGGAAGAATTTGTTGGCTAAAAATTTGAAACGTTTACAATGAAAAAATGTGCTGCAGAAACGTTGAGGTGGGGGGGGGGGGGGGGGGGGGGGGGGGGGAGGGTGCAGTGTGAAACAGATTAATGTACAAAATTTGAAACCACCAAGTGTATTGTGGGTGAGGAGCAAAATGGAAGTTTCTGTCCTGGAGATAAGGTTTTAGAAGTAGAAAGTTATTAATGGATGACCTCTCAAAATATTCTAAGGCTATCAACTAAGTGAATTGCAATTATGTCACTGATCACAAAACTTCACAACTAACTGCAAAATAATTTCAATTTCATGTGGGCATGGTAAATATACGGAACAAAATGAACAAAGAGATAGCAAAGATGTGAGCTAACTCAGGAAGCAGGTGCTGAGATATTTGGCAGAGAAGGTGACTCAATGTTTTTTGGCATTTTGCTAATGCTCTACACAATGAATATGTTATGTTTACCCACTAACCGTTTAACACAATTTTTAGATCTAAAGATAATTATGGATATATTATCTCTACCTGGATGTTCTGGGGTGGAATTAGTCAAAGTGTACGTCAGAATATTAGTTAACAGTTGTCTCCTTACATTTGATTAAATTGACTTTGATAGATGCTCATCTGTGCATTTTTCTCCAGTGACCAAGGTGGATTTTCTTATTCCTTATGTTACGGAAAGAGAAGTGTGTTTTTTTCAGCCAAAGGGAGATACTTATTTACCAAACAAGCATTAGGCTGCTGGGTTTAATGCAATATTCGTTAGCAAGAATAGTTCAGAGAAGGGATAGTTGAAATCGCATTAGATTAACCTAAAAAGGTTAAACTGCACTCAAACGTTCGGCTTCAAAATATTCCAAAGTGGAATCGAGGCTGGAAATATCATGACAGATTCATGTGTTTTGCTGTCTTGTTAGATTTTACAGATCTGTTATCTTGGAAAATGCTTTCCTCATTGTCCAAATCAAAATGAAAACCTCTCACTCTGAAAGTTGATAGTATCTGGAAATCTCACTGGAAATGAATTAATGTTGTTGGGAATTTGTCGTGCTTGAGTGATTGCACCTTTGGAAATGTTATTTCTGGGTAAAGAACGTAATCATGCATCTCTTGAACTTCCTACGTCTCACACACAAGTTTACAAATAAAAATGTCACCCTCAGGTCTGGCCAGCTCCATCAATAACCCCCTGTGAGAGACACCTTTATTTATTCTGGACAGGGTCCAGTGGTCCAATGTAATGATAAATGTAATCTGAAAATGCCCAATAACATTCATATTTTTTGACCTTTGGATGTCTGCACAGTTTGACTCGCCTTGAGCGGAAAGCTTTGATCTCACTGAAGGTTTGCGTAAGGAGAATGGTAAGCAGCATAATTCTCTGTCAGCAGCTGCTCATATTTCCAGCTCTCAGTCAAGGTCAATAAAAATTGACGGTATTTTCTCTGTGGCACCTGGTGGAATTATGTGAAGTACTCCGACCTGCCTTTTGTGAGATGTGCCTTATTTAGAATAATTGCCTGGAAATGCTATCACCTGGTGCCTTTCTTTGACAGCATTTTGATAGTGAGCATTGATTTAAATTGGAGTAAATGCAGTCGCGTGTGTGTTGAAATGCTTGTGACTATTCCTGGATTGAACTCTATTAAGCCTCTGGCACAATTTCCATGTGAAGTTTGCATGGGATGATCTCATTCTATGCACAGGGCTCCTTTTTTAAGTTTGTACCTTGGTGTCACAGTCCTAGTAAAACATTGGCTTATTCCCATAGTGTCAAATAGGGAGGTCTGCAGGTAGCAAACAATTATTTATTTATTTATTGGTATAGTATGTGTATGTATATATGTATATATATGTGTGTGTATGTAAATATGTGTGTGTATATACAAGATACATTTTTTGTATATATGTGTGTGTGTGTATATATATATGTGTGTGTGTGTGTGTGTAGATATGTATATATATAAATATATATATATATGTATATGTGTATACATATGCACACGCATACATATATGTCCAGAGATTTCCAGATACTATATATTGTATATGTATAATAACTGTGCTGAACATGCTGCCTAGTTAAACAAAACGTCTCTGCCTGGACATGATCCACACCTCTTCATTCCCTGTATATCCATCATATCTATCTACCAATTTAAAAGCCTCTTAAATGTCAATATTGCATGTGCTTCCACACCACCCCTGGTAACCCATTGCAGGCACCCACCACTGTTTGCATGAAAAAACTTGTCCCCACACATCTCTTTAAACATTTCCCCTCTGATGTTAAAGCTCTGCCCCTTATTATATTTTTTTTTTACACTTCCAATCTGGGAATAAGGTTCTGACTGTGGTCACGGGGAGAACGTACAAACTCCATACAGACAGCAGTCATTGACAGAATTGAGCCCGGGTCTCTGGCGCTGTAATGCAGCAGCTCAACTGCTGCGCCACCGTGCTGCCCCTAAATTGTAAAACAAGCATTTATACTTGTCCTATTTTATTCTCCCCACAATCACTTTGACTTCACCTCAATTCCACCACTCCCCTAGAACATCGGAGCAATTTACACCGGCCTTTTTATCTTCCAACCAACAAATCTTTAACATGTGGGTGGAAACCGGAGCATCCAGGAATACTCGTGGGCACAAGGAAAATTCATAAAATTCAAGCCGGAGGTCAGGTTTGAACCTAGATTGCTGGGGTTTTGAGGCAGCAACTCTACCAGCTGCATCTCTGTGCCATTCTTGGACAGTGTCCTCGGCCTGAACTCATTGGGTGGCCTCTCTGCCGTGATCGCCACAGCCATCTCCTAGCCTGACCTCCCAACCTGCATGTCCTTGGCTGGCCACCTAGATCAATATCAGATCATATTGTTCCAAGGATGCAGAGTATGGGGCAACCCAGGCAAAACATGGCCCAACTTCCACACGAGGAAGGTTAAACTGGAAGTGATGTTAACACAAGTATCCCCAACATGCACATTACATGGAAGACCCCAAGCCTCAAAATGACTTGTTGAAGTTTTTGAGAGGAATGAAACAGCTCAGTCATTACTTATTTTATTCCTGAAAGGAGAAATTTAATTTGAACAACCCTGAAAACAAACCAGTGGCATGTTTGCCAGCATTTAATTCACAATGATCTCTTCTTCCTCCGAATCTGTTGTCATAATAGCTGTGGAAATATTAACCTGAGTAACATTGGTGATATTATTATGTGATTTACCATAATAACTTTTAATGTGGAGGCACTAAATCAGACTTGTCTTTGGTGTCCCCATCATCAGTGAAGGTGAGCAAGAATATGTTTCACTTTGAAGGATAGATCACCTTTCCTAAATTAACCTTTGAGGTTTCTCTGGGATGCTAGCAATTAAAGGGGGTAGAAATTATCCTTTGATCGCTGGCAAAAAGCAAGCGCCCGAGTAAAGAGCATTTGATATAATCACCTCGAGATGCATTGAAATCAATGAAACCAATGATAGATGCGGGGAAGAGAAGTGGGTGGCTGATACTCCTGGACCCTGTTTAACACGGAATTCCAACCCCTGAGGGTTTTAGCCCATAGCTACTCTGAATCTCAATGTTCACAATGTTAATTAATAGTTTGGAGATCTATAAAAGTATTCTGCAGTTAAAGCTTTGGAATTTTCAGTGTTTTCTTTCATAAAGCGGCTGTCCCACTGCGGCGACCTAATCTGCGAACTTAGATGAGTTTGCCCTCCACTCAAACTCGCAGCATGGTCGACACGTGATCCTATGAGGTCACTGGAACTCGCGAGGGAAGTTCCCGCATACTCGCGGCCTCAGCTAGGTCGCAGAAACTTTTCAGCATGTTGAAAAATTTTCTGCTCGTACAAATTGGTCGGCATGGTTCTTTTTAACTCGTGGTGCAGTGGAGTGGGGTCACTATGTAGTTACATGCAATCGAGGGCAACCGTAGGCAATCTCCTTTGCTGACCGGGCATTTTAATTGGCTCACTGGAGTTTTCAGGACCAAGAAAAACCAAGGAAAAGGTTAAATGCCCACTAAACGTTATTATACTTCTCAAACGTGTTTCCACTCCCCCCCCCCCCCCCCCCTTCCCTCCCCCCTTCTCTCCCCCCCTCTCTCCCCCTCTCTCCCCTTCTCTCTCCACCCCCTCCCCCTCCGCGCTCTCTAAAGGACTTACCGTTACTGTGCAGTCGTCTTTTACCTTCCTCTTCATCGCGGGTGTGAATTTCAGACAGCTTTTCCAGGCCCCCGTTTTTGCGATGTGTGTGTGTGTGTAGGTGTGTGTGTAGGTGTGTGTGTAGGTGTGTGTGTGTGTGTGTGTGTGTGTGTGTGTGTGTGTGTGTGTGTGTGTGTGTGCGCGCGCGCGCGCGTGTGGTCAGTCGATCCAGCGCGCGGTTTCATCGCTGACGGTTGATCCAGCTTGAGGTTTTCCAGGCGAGTGCCTACGAGCTTGAAGGTCGAAGGCGCTCTTCTGAATTCATGGATTAGGTCGCCTTAGTGGGACAGCCCCTTAAGGCCAAAATGACTGGGGGAATGCAGTGAGTTAGACACATTAATTTCACCAATGCTTCACCTATCACATACACTTCAATTACATGCCCAGGCTACCCAACAATACTTTTCAAAGTCATGACCTCTAACACCAAGGAGGACAAGGGAAGCCAGTGTCTATGAAAACCATCACCTGCATATTCCCTTCCATGTTGCACACAAACCTGGCATGGAAATAGATCCTTCATTGTCACTGGCTCTGACTCCTGGAATTCTCTTCCCAACAGGATTGTGTGGTCTCCTGCACTAGAAGGGACTGTAGTATTCGGGAATGTGCCGCTCCACCACCTTTGCAATGGCTAAATAATTGCTGGAGCTGCTTCTGGAAAAATAAATGAATGGGCTCCTGATTGTCAGGGATAAATTGGTGCTGAATTTCAGGAAATACCTAAGGAAGTCCAGAGAATATATCAATTATGAAGTGGGCAGATAGAATGAAAGGATTGAGTGCCTGTGATTTCAAAGGAGAAGGAAAGCATTGTGAATGGGATATCATTTTCCTTATGTTCTCACAGATCCCCATTCTCATTAGTACTTGGTAGTCATTCAATGGAAGCTTCACTTTGTAACACCTTCACTTCATTTTTCCTTTTATGTACAGGTGCCTCTGCCCGCCAGGCTTCGAGGGACAGCTGTGCGAAGTGAATCCTGACGACTGTGACGATAATGACTGTGAAAATAACTCCACATGCATCGATGGAATCAATAACTATGCCTGCCTTTGCCCACCCAATTACACAGGTATAGATGATAATGTATTGCATCTTTGACAGGCTATTGTTAGCTAGTTTGAAAAGAAAGGTAAGGTTTAAGCAGAAAGGTAGATTTTCAGGCATTTTAGTTTAAGAGAAACTGCGTGGAAATAGGCCCTTCAGCCCACCAAGTCCGCACCGACCAGCGATCTCCCTACAATTCTATATTATCCCATCCTACACACTAGGGACAATTTACACTCCTGCACATCTTTGGAATGTGGGAGGAAACCGGAGCACCCAGGGGAAACCCACGCGGTCACAGGGAGAAGGTACAAAAACCGTTCAGCATCCGTAAACTGGATCGAACTAGGGTCTCCAGCTCTGTAAGGCTGCAACTCTGCTGCTGCACCACTGGCCCTTTCAGAATATGTGCTTTTGCATTCTTAATTGTAAGGAGGTGAGGGGAATACACCCTTGTTCATCCATAGCCGTGCATTGTACAGATTTTTATTGAATGATAATTGGAGGCTGTTTCTTGCTACAACCTCCACTCCTCACCTTCCTCTTATGCTGCTCACAAATCAAGGCATGGATGTATCATCTCACAGACCCCAATAGTTGTCAGGATAGGATGGGTTCAGTGGCGGATCGTCGATCAGTAGCGAGATCCATGAAGTGTCAGTTACGTAAAAATGTATCAATGAGAATTGAATCTGGAGACATGCTTTGTGTTTTATCATTAAAGGAATCACTTGTAGAATTGCATTGCTAAGACCCACACGCCTGAAGTAGTTAGTTGGCAATGCTCTTTGAAAATGAAGAGCAAAAGAAAAACGTGAAAAATTCCGTTTGATTCAATTCTTCATTCTTTTGGTCTTCAGGGAAGGTTATTCCGTATTCTTCCTCTTTTGATTGAACAAAAAAGGAAGCAGGGATGTGCTATATGACCCCTTCAAGCCTTTTCTGCCACTGAATAAGAACAAGGCTTATCTAATCTTGGCATCAACTCCACCTTCCTTCTTGATTCCCTTAGACCAGCGATCAATCTCTTTAAACCTTGAAGATGTTTTAATGACTCTCCTCCACAGCTCTCTGAGGTAGAAAATCCTAGATCCACGAGCTTCTAAGAGGAAATTAAAATCTCCTCATCTTTGTCTTAAATGATTGACCCTTTTTTGGAAACTAGTACTAGATATCTTTGCTGACTGAAATATCCTCTCGGAATGGCCATCCAACCTTAGGTGTTTTAATAGGATCACCTCTCAATTATCTAATTCCAAGCAATATAGAGTCATTCTTCACTTACAAGGGGAACTATTCAGTGTTCAACACTAACTGGAATTAATTTAGCAACTTTACTAAGAAGCATGATATGGTCTGGTGATAATGGACAAAACGTTACCCGTCTTGCTGTTTTGTGCTGTGTGTAAGGGCCATTCTGTCAGCCTTCATATAACTTGGAAACACAATCCACAGAAATAGCTTTCTTCAGGTTTTAGTGCAATCTTCAATCTAGGACCTGAGGGCACAGCCTCAGAATAAAAGAATGTACCTTTAGAATGGAGATGAGGAGGAACTTCTTTAGCCAGAGGGGAGTGAATCTGTGGAATTTGCTGCCACAGGTGGCTGTGTTGGCCAAGGCATTGGGGATTTATAAAGCGGAGATTGGTAGGTTATTGATAGGGAGGGCGTCAGTGGTTTTGGGGAGAAGGCAGAGAATGGGGTTGAGAGGGAAAAATAGATCAGCTAAGATCTAATGGTAGAGCAGACTCAATGGACCGAATGACCTAATTCTGCTTCTATGTTTTGTGGTCTAGGTTTTTCACCACTCTGCATCAACAGTGAATGTCAGTTAATCATTTGATTGTAGAAATCCTATTTTCACCTGGGGCAGATATTTAATTGTCAGCTGAGACCAGCACTAAATATATATTTCCCCCAACACGTTTTGGCCCCCTGGCCCAATTTCTTTCCTGATACTTGCAACACTGTTTGTAGCATCCAGAATTTCCATCAAACAAGTTCTGCTAAAGCAGCATAGCTCTGAAACTTTCCTGTTTTTTTTATGAAAGGAGATTAATATGAGTGACACTTTTACACGTTAAGCCATCAATAAATAAAATATATCCTTTGTTAAATCATGAGATGTTTACTTTCTACCAAGCTAAGTAAGCCTGACACCGTCACCTCAACAAACTGATAGCCCCACATTGTAGAAAAGGGCTCAGACATAAGAAAAAGATTGTAATAAAATACAAATTCAAAGAAAGCATTGGAGCTTTCAAGGCAGCTCTTTAAACTTCTCTCCAGGGTGTTCTGTGATTTCTAAGCTTTCACAATGCACCCCACATGTGTTGATCCGTTTCATCTCCAAGCAATGGCATGTGGTTCCCAGGCAAGGATTAACTACAACCTAAACCACAAAGGATGGAGTCTATAAAAAGGATTAAAATCAGGAGTCAAATGATTGGGGTTTCCCTAATTCTAAACAGATCAGACAAAATCCAAACTCCACAGGGAGTCTTATCGCATCTGCCCATGAACATGCGTATAAAACATATTCCCCACGGTAAACTGATGTGCATTCAATGATAAGTAGCCCAGAGTTTCCAAATGTTGCATTGTTTCACAATGATGTGCACATTAAAATCATTGCTTTGTGTGTAAATGCCCCTGAACTCTTAGGAATGTTCTTTATTCTAAATTAGATCAATTTTGCCCTGAGCGAGTGGAAATTAAGATATAAAGCAGCTATTTGTCTGACCCAGCAAATGCTCTGAATTCAAATCTCCCTTTCTCATAAATTGATGCTGAGGTGTTGAGCAGATTCCCTAATCCATCCCTGAAATGTGGTGGAAAAGTAGATTTAAACACTTGCCATAAGTCTTGTCTGTTACAGTTTACGACTGTTAAAATAGGAGCCTCTAGTAAATTATTCAGACATTTCAAAGAGCTGTATACCACGAATTGCTCTTAATTCAGCCAGTTTTGTTGGAGGCAACACAACAACCATAAACAATAAATGACCAATTAATCTGTTTACCTGGGTAGAAACTGAGGGTAGGACATTGGTCTTCAGTGTGAGAGTAACAAGCAAATGGAGCATCAAATAAGTGTCTAATCTCAATGACACAGTAGAGATTGGGCTGGGAATGTTACCACATAGATGGTATGGCACTGCTTGAAGTACACACCTCCTGATATTGGAACTGGATATAGGATGGCTATTTTTGGAAATATTCATTTAAAACATCCTGGTGCTCTTAGCATGAAACACCTTCCCTCATCGCTAGCAGAAAATAATGAGTTCAACTCCTGGAGTGCTGTTTAAATGTATAACAGTGCGAATAGGTTAAGTGTATTAACCATTGATCTTAACTGTGTGCAGTTGAACCGTAGTGCAGAGAAGGTTCACCAGACTGATTCCTGGGATGTCAGGACTGGCTTATGAAGAAAGACTGGATAGACTTGGTTTATACTCTCTAGAATTTAGGAGATTGAGAGGGGATCTTATTGAAAGTTACAAAATTCTTAAGGGGTTGTACAGGCTAGATGCAGGAAGGGGTTGGACAGGCTAGATGCAGGAGGATTGCTCCCGATGTTGGGGAAGTCCAGGACAAGGGGTCACAGCTTAAGGATAAGGGGGAAATCCTTTAAAACCGAGATGAGAAGAACTTTTTTCACACAGAGAGTGGTGAATCTCTGGAACTCTCTGCCACAGAGGGTAGTCGAGGCCAGTTCATTGGCTATATTTAAGAAGAGGGAGTTAGATGTGGCCCTTGTGGCTAAGGGGATCAGAGGGTATGGAGAGAAGGCAGGTATGGGATACTGAGTTGGATGATCAGCCATGATCATATTGAATGGCGGTGCAGGCTCGAAGGGCTGAATGGCCACTCCTGCACCTAATTTCTATGTTTCTATGTTTCTATCATTTGGGTTTGTGCTGACATTCAACACCATTCATAATTCCATGTGGAATTACTATATAAGTGCAGCACAGAAGCTCTAGGGATGGATAATGGTGAGCAGTTGTTCATGTGAGGCTGGGAGAGGTGCAAGAGAAATAATCCACAAATTGGGACATTTAATTCCCCACAGTAGTGGGTAATTACGCACTAGGCATGCACTTTATAACAGCAAATTCTGGTCAAATGGTGTTCTGGCATCTCATTGATCTTCTATCTCTTCATCCACAGGTGAGCTTTGTGAAGAGGTTGTGGATTACTGTGTTGCAGAGTTCAACACCTGTCAGCATGGCTCCAAATGTATCTCCAAGGACAGGAAGTACAGGTGAGCACGCTCCACTATCTTGGATCATATGGACTAACATAAAAATCTGCACATTTTTTTTTAAAATAAAGAGAATCCTCTATTACTTTGTAGAAACAAGAGACTAGATGCTGGGTTTATTTTCAAAAAAAGACAAAAGGTGCTGGAGTATCTCAGCTGGTCAGGCAGCATCCCTGGAGAACATGGATAGGTGACGTTTTGGGTTGGGACCCTTTTACAGACTGATCATGTTCTCTAGTGATGCCACCTGACCCGCTGAGGTACTCCAGCACTTTGTGTCTTTGTTTTCCTCTATTACTTTGTTCCATCTCATATTTTCCTTCCCAGCCACAACAAACAAAGTGTTGGAGGAACTCAATGAGCCAGGCAGCATCTGTGGAAGAAAATGGCAAAATATTGTCAGTCCATTTCCCTCCGCAGATGCTGCCTGACTCGTTGAGTTCTTCCAGCACATTTTGCTGAAGTTTCCAGCATCTGCCGTCTCTTGCATTAATATTTATTTAGCGTTTTTTCCAGGTCACCAACAATATTAAAGGGCTTGAAGACAAAAGAGATTGCAGATGCCAGAATCTTGAGCTATAAAAAAGCAAACTGCTGGAGGAATTCAGCGGGTCAAGAAGCCTGCAGAAACATCCAAAGATAATATTCCTTTCTCACTCCATGGAAAAACACCTTGTTGAGTTGTATCAGAGTGTTCTACCAACTCTGCATCCCAACTTTATATTCATCCACTCACATTGTACAGGGTCTGGGTCATCAGGAACTAATGCTGTTTAACATTGTGGTGTGTTTTGTAAATTTTACTTGGTCAATGGTTAATTCAGCAACCTTTATTATTTCCAACAGGTGTGAGTGTTTGCCAGGTTACACCGGCCAAAATTGCCAAACTGATTATAACGACTGTGTGGAAAATGAGTGTCGTCATGGTGCACAGTGTGTTGATGCCGTTAATGGCTACACCTGTGTCTGTCCAACTGGTTTCAGGTAAGCAAAGGATTTTCTGGTTGGGAGAGGATTAGAGAAGGAAAAATGAACCAAATAAATAATTTGTTTATTCGGTTCGTTTTAACTCTTTTAGTTTTAGTCCAGAACCAGGGACAACAGTTTAAGAATAAGAGGTAGGCCATTTAGAACGGAGATGAGGAAAAACTTTTTTACCCAGAGAGTTGTGAATCTGTGGAATGCTCTGCCTCAAAAGGCAGTGGAGGCCAATTCTCTGGATGCTTTCGAGAGAGAGTTAGATAGAGCTCTTAAAGATAGCGGAGCCAGGGGATATGGTGAGAAGGCAGGAACGGGGTACTGACTGTGGATGATCAGCCATGATCCCAGTGAATGGTGGTGCTGGCTCGAAGGGCCGAATGGCCTACTCCCGCACCTATTGTCTATTGTCTTCTCACCCATCACAACTGCACAACAGCCACCATGATATTGCCAGTGTGCAGGAGCTAACGAGGACAAGTGAAGCATGATTGTCTTCTCCTGCCACCTGGACAGAAGTGTACAAGATCAAGTGGGACATGGATAAAGTGAACACACACTCCATATGTTGTGAATGCACACCATATTATCCAATAGAGGTCTAAGACTCGAAGGCATAGGCTTAAGGTCAGAGCAGATAGATTTAAGAGGGGCTTCAGAGGCATTTTTCACAGAGTATAGTCCATGTCTGGAATGAGCTGTCAGAGCAAATTATAAATACAATTACAACTTTCAAAAAATATTTGGACAGATATATGGATAGGAAGGGTTTAGAGGGATGGGGTGAGGGGATCAACACAGGCACATGGGACTAGTCCAGAATACCAATTTGGTCAGCATGGACAAGGTAGGCCAGCGAGCCTGTTTCCATGCTGTATCTCTCAATGCCTCTTTGTTAGAATAATAAGGTGCATATTGCTTGTCACATTATATAATGTTACTACAGCAATTTCTATGCTGTTTGCAAAATACAGATACAATAATACTATAATGCAAATCCCCATCAATTCTTATTCTTTACCATTCTGTCTTTACCCACCCTCACTATGCTCTGAATTGTTTTTCCAGTGGTCTGCTTTGTGAGATCCACCCTCCTAAGGTCCAGTCCCGGACCAGTCTCTGTGACAACTACGAGTGCCAGAATGGAGCTCAATGCATCGAGGTACAGAATGAGCCTGTCTGCAGGTGCTTAGCAGGCTTCGCAGGGCAGAGGTGCGAGAAGCTTATCACCGTCAACTTTATCGGCAAAGACTCTTATGTGATGTTGTCAGCTTCCCAGGTCCGCCCGCAAGCAAACATCTCACTTCAGGTAGGAACTTAATAATTTTAAGAAAGAGAAACTTGAAGGGCACAAGATGGTGCCGGAAACATGGTGAGTCTTTGTGTTCTGCCTCAGTGATGTTTACTATTTTTACATTACAATAATTGCATTATGTACTTGTATATGATCGTGCTAATGGATAATATGATTTTACCAAACTGTATGCAAAAGAAAGAATTCCAATGTATCGAGCTACATGTGAAACTAAACTACCATTGAACCATTAAGAATCAATCTCCATCAGTACGAGAACTGTGAAAGTTGCCAGCATTAAGGAGAGGCATTGCAAACTTCAGCAAAGGCTTCTTCAGTGTTATGTTAGAGATCATTGGTTGGCAAGTACCAGCAACCGACATATGGAAGTTTTAATGGAGCCTAGCAAATCAATTGTTAATTAGGGCCTTAAAAGCCCTGTCCCACGGTACGAGTTCATTCAAGAGCTCTCCAGAATTTGCGCTGATTCGAACTCGGAGATTTACGGTAATGGCCACTCGTCGGTATTTGGGGCTCACGTAGACATTTTTCAACATGTTGCAAAATCTTACCGAGTCTTCCCGTGCTTACCTGCCATTAGCGAGTCTTCCCGAGTACCTGCTGTTCGCGGTACGAGCCACTAAGAGACGTCCCCGAGCTCCGACGTACCCGCTACGTTCATTCTCCATGCTTACAACTATTTTTTTTTAAACTCGGGAGAGCTCTTGGAATGAACTCGTACCGTGAGACAGGGCTTTAACAATGCTTTTGGTAACTATCCCCAGTGCAGACTGCAACTCATTTACTGAGATGTCATCTTGAACTTTCAAAAGCCTGAGCTGCATTGTGGCTCAAGAATACATCTTGACAATGTCACAATGTGAGGTTTGTTATCAGGGAAAATGTTCCTCTCACTGTTGGCAGACAGCTCTCTTGTCTGATATAGCATCATCAATTTGTAAATCGAAACCCTTGGCACCCAGACCCAGGTCAGGTAGACCTTAAGCCAGAGGAGATGAAGGGCATTGTCTTTGATATTGCTTCAGTCATTCTGAGGCAAGTTACAATCAAAGTTAGATATTGAATAAAACCCTTTACACAATCCCACTTGAAGTACTGGGAGAGTCTGGAAACTGGCAACAACCAAGACTGAACCAATCCTTTCCTCCAGGGATATCGAGATTACAGTAGATTTGGTATAAATGATGATCAATGCAAACTGGTGGGCCAAAGGGCCTGTCTTCATAATGTATGACTCTGTGTGTGTGCAAGGTCAGTGAGTAGGTGACATGTAAACTGGAAAGGAGCAAATAAGCTGAACACCATCGATCAGAGATGCAGGGAGTGCATTTCAGGAGCTTTCCTAAAATAAGGTCTAACACACTTTTTTAAAGTAAAAAAACTGTCAGTATGCATGTAATAATTCATCTGACACTCCTGGCTGCTCTCCATCAATCTAATTTTCAACTTTTCAGAGGTGCTGGCACACCATATGCTCTCACAAAGAAAATGCCTTGGTCTAACATGTCTTCTTTCTGTTTGGCTAGGTTGCAACTGACAAGGACAACGGTCTTTTACTCTACAAAGGTGACAACGATCCTCTGGCTCTGGAACTGTATCAGGGACATGTTCGACTCATATACGATGCATCCAGTTATCCACCCACCACTGTGTACAGGTGCGTTCTCCCTCGCCTTGTATTTGACCATTCATTTCAGGTTATGTCGCAGTTTGGCTGATGTGGGTAGAGTTATTCGGAAAGAGCTTCCAAATGGGTTCGCATACGAGATGTGTGAAAGTGCTTGTCACTTGACAAGGATGAAGCTTTACTTTCCTTATCCCATTGGTTGTGAACCAAGGACTAGCCATGACTGAAGCGAACACTGAGCTGCTGGTGTGGTGTTGACCTCACACAACCAACATCATGGCAATAACTATGGACAGCTGGGTCAGCATGTTTGCACTCTGCATGTTGCATGGTGGAGATGGAATTGCAAATGGAAAACAAGAAACCAGGTTGCATTGTGTTGTATTTTTGTATTGTACACAATCCTTGTCCCAATAACAATCTGTGGAAAAGAAGAATTCATCAAGTTGCAAGGTGTTCACAGCCTTCCTCATGTTCTCTGTGCATCTGAAAATTGGATGCATGGAAGAGCCCAAACATTGACATCCAGATGTGAGTAGCAAACCTCTATGTGATACATGCTGCACTTCAGCACAGATGTGTGTACCTTGCAGAAGGGAGAGGTTTCTCATGTCGTAGCAAGCCTTCACCCCACTCCAAGGTTCAAGTTGGACATGGGGTTGGGCATGGAGATGTGCCTCCCTTTAGCCCCCAGTTTACCTAACCATGTACCTGCCCTGTCTGATCTGCTGATCTGCACAGAGCCAGCCACCAATCTCACCATCCCACAGCTGCCCTGCCTCCCTTCATTTCCAATCGATCAATGTGATTCTCTCCTCCATCAAATTAGCCCAAACCTACCCCATCCCACCCCACCATCTCCTCTCACCCCCACCAACCCCACTGGCAATCTCCCCACTCAGTGAAGCCTAGCAGCTGACCCTCTTCCATCCCGATACCAATTCCTCCACCAACAATAACTTTGCCCATCCTCAATTGTAAACTCTCACCCCTATTCTTAATTCTAAACCCTGATCCCTATGTCCCAGCCACTTGCCCCGAAACCACACATGAGCCAGCCCTAACTCTAGTGGCTATGCGCATTCCTCATTGGCAAAGAGTACATATAAAGGTTTTTCTCTATTGTAGGGACTATTCAGTAGTGTAGAAAGGTTAGATGTTGTGGCAGTCGACCCTTAAATGTAGGCATTTTCTAGCCTGCTCGGCACAGGTTCTCCCAAGTATCTCATGATGCACAACACAATACTGTGTATTCCTCCTGCCACAAGGAAGAAAGCCTTATGATCTTAAAAGATTCAAAATCACAGGTGGATATGAATGCTGAAACTAAGCACTTTCTGATGTTAAACATTTTTTGCAAATGTGTCCAAAATATTGTTAAACTAAAAGAATCAGCACATTTATAATATTTATACATAAAGGTGCTGCTTGCAAACATAATACTATGTGCAACACTATGCAAGCATCCCATTAGTATCAATTATATCAGTTCTGCTCACTATGCAGGAGTTGGCTCAAAGGTGACACTTTGCACGGACATCTGCCCTCATCAATCGATTAGCAATGACAGCCATTCACTGCTTGATGAGCTGGCTTTCATGGATTGTCCACATCTGTAGGCACGGAACAGGGCAAATGCTGCACGAGTTCTAATTATATTGATAAAGAAGGAGGTCGTCATTCACAATGGTGGCTCATTACCATAAGATTAATAGTTCCATATGTGTTCTGAACCCTTGCTGCTGATATTAATTCCATCGGATAATGTATTACCCTTTTATTAAATGTCACACCATTATCTTATTAGCACACTGAGAGAGATGATGCATGGCTTAAATATCTGAGTAAAATTAAATCAGAGCTGGAAGAAAAGCAATCAGATATCAGATTTCCCCGAGCTAAAGCATATATCTTAAATAAACAGCTCCCAAAAGGCAGGTTTGAGAAAGCTTTTCATTTCATTAGGACACCCAGTTTCATGTCAAAAGGTTATTTTCAATTTAAGTAAATGCTTACATCTATTATTGGGAAACGGCAATGAAAGGTTACATTGAATAATTACTTGCAGGTATATACAGAGTTCTTCAGAGTTATGTATGATTCTTTAACACTATGGGATGATCGGTGGTCGGAGCGGACTCGGTGGGCCAAAGGGTCTGTTTCCATGCTGTATCTCTAAAGATTTTGCATTGAGTTTTGTTCATTGCTCCATTGTCTCCAATGTTCTGACATGAAGGTGCAGTGTGCTCCTATGCTCCTATCTACTTCATTTGAGATCTTTAAACTATCTTTAATTAGACTTAATCAAGCTTCAATGTTATATTTTGCACAAATGCCGTACCCTTTATCCTTTATCTATGCTTTGTGGGTAGTTTGATTGTATTCATGTATAGCCTTTTCTTTGACTGGATTGCACACAAACAGAAGATTTTCACTGTACCTCGGTACACATTACAAAATAAACAAAACAAAACCAAACGGTTTACTTCCGTCAAGCACCATGTAAAGGGACACTGTCATCCTGAAACTATTAAATTACCAGCATTAAATTAGTTCTTATCTATTCACACTCAAGTGGTTTACTCCTTAATGGTATAAGATGATCCATGTTAAATTGACACACACATATTTGGTAATAGTGTGAACAGTTTAGTGATGTGTTGCTAGAATCTAGCCATGTATTACTCTATGAGGTTTAACCTTGCGTCGGTTTACTCCACTCTGCTCTGGTTTAGTATCGATAATACCATTACTAATGCTGTTGATAATACTATTGAGGGTAGACAAAAGTGCTGGAGAAACTCAGCGGGTGAGGCAGCATCTATGGGGCGAAGGAAATAGGCAACGTTTCGGGCCGAAACCCTTCTTCAGACTGATGTAGGGCGGGGGGGGGCGGGAAGAAGAAAGGAAGAGGAGGAGCCAGAGGGCTGACGGAGAGCTGAGAAGGGGAGGAGACAGCAAGGGTTGCCGGAAATTGGAGAAGTCAATGTTCAAGCCGCTGGGGTGCAGACTGCCCAAGCGGAATATGAGGTGCTGCTCCTCCAATTTCCGGTGGTGCTCACTCTGGCCATGGAGGTGGTCCAGGACAGAAAGGTCGGATTCGGAATGGGAGGGGGAGTTGAAGTGCTGATCCACCGGGAGATCAGGTTGGTTAATGCGGACCGAGCGGTGGTGTTCGGCGTAACGATCGCCAACCCTACACTTGGTCTCACCGATGTAGATCACCTGACATCTAGAGCAGTGGATGAAATAGATGAGGTTGGAGGACGTGCAGGTGAACCTCTGTCGCACCTGAAATGACTGCTTGGGTCCTTGAATGGACTCGAGGGGGGAAGGTAAAGTGACAAGTGTAGCATCTCCTGCGGTTGCAAGGGAAAGTGCATGGGGAGGGGGTGGTGCGGGTGGGAAGGGAAGAATTGACCAGGGATTTACGGTGAGAGAGGTCTTTGCAGAAAGCAGACGGGGGGAGATGGGAAGATGCGGCGAGTGGTGGGATCACGTTGGAGGTGGCGAAAATGATGGAGGACTATTTGTTGTTTGTCATGGCTAGTGGGGTGGAAGGTGAGGACTAGGGGGACTCTACCCTTGTTCCTTGTGGGGAGTTGGGGAGAGAGAGCTTATGGGGTAAGCTTATGGGGTATTGAAGAGACCCCGGTGAGAGCCTCATCTATCGTAGGGGAGGGGAACCCCCGTTCCCTGAGGATTGAGGACATTTCCGATGTCCTGGTGTGGAACACCTCATCCTGGGAGCAGATGCGGCCGAGACGGAGGAATTGGGAGTAGGGGATGGAGTCCTTACAGGAAGCAGAGTGGGAAGAAGTGTAGTCTAGATAGCCATGGGAGTCAGTGGGTTTATAGTGGATATCGGTCAGTTGTCTATCACCTGTGATGGAGATAGTGAGGTCAAGAAATGGTAGAGAAATGTCGGAAATAGTCCTGGTCTATTTGGGTGCCGTATGGAAGTTAGTGGTGAAGTTGATGAAGTCAGTGAGTTGTGTGTGGGTGCAGGAGGTAGCACCAATGCAATCATCGATGTAGCGGAGGTAGAGGTCGGGGATGGGGCCCGGGTACGTCTCAAATAAGGATTGTTCGACGGACCCTACAAAGAGACAGGCGTAGCTGGGGCCCATGCATGTGCCTATAGCTACGCCTTGTATTTGGAGGAAATGGGAGGAGTCAAACAAAAAGTTTTTAAGTGTAAGGACTAGCTCCGCTAGGCAGAGGTGAGTATCTGTAGACGGGGATTGGTTAGTCGAGGAAGAACCAGAGGGCTTTGAGACCCTCCTGGCGGGGGATGGAGTCGAGGTATGTGGAAATAAGTTCGGTAGGGCACGAACAGGCAGAAACAATGGGTCTACCAGGACAGTCAGGTTTGTGGATTTTGGGGAGAAGGTAAAATCGGGGCATGCGGGACTGGGGAATAATGAGGTTGGAGGCTTGGGAGGGCAGGGAGCCAGAGTTCATGAAGTCAGTGATGGTGCTAGAGATAGTGACCTGGTGCTCGTCAGTGGGGTCATGGTCCAGGGATAACTTTAGAAGGAGGAGGTGGTTAAGAAGGTTCATGTGATGCAGGAATAGCGGATGAGTGAGGGAGAAGCCAAGGGGCGCGGGGCCTCAGCTTTGTAGAGTTCATGAATAATATCTGGATATGGTTAATGGATTAGTATATGCAGATGAGATAACAGAGTGGCCATTTGGAAAAATGGGAGGAAAGATACAGTGCTGATAAATGTGAGGTGCTACACCTCCGCAGGTCAGGACGTACATGTGGGATCTGGGTATAACCGTGCTGAAGGTGGATGGCCAGAAGCAGGGATGTAAATGTTAATAGGCATTGGTGAGACCAGGGAGTATGGTGTACATGAGAGGTAAGGAGATTTACTAGAATGTTGCCTGGTTTCAACATGCGGGACTGGAATACAATGCGCGAAGGTTGTGAGAGAAGGATGACAGTGAGTGATTTGCTAGAGATAGTGCCTGGGACTCGACTTCAAAGTTGCTGTCAATTCTTGGCGCGTGCCTTTGCTAGGTCTTAGAGATCAGAAGGTTAAGGATATGCTATTGAGCCTCAGAATACTATTGATATAATAATTGTATTTAGTACATTGATTCAAGCTCTCCAGTGCCATGGCAGTATATCTGTGCTCTGCAATGTCACCCACATATTTTGTTAGTAACAATGGGCCTTTGAATCAAATAGTGGGCTTCAGGACAATCCATATAGTGTGGCAGAAGTGCTAAGTTCTCATAGTTGTCATTCTTTACATGATATGAGGTCTGACTACTCGGGAGGTTCAAGATGGAGTTAACAACCCTGAAGTTATATTCGAAGAAGTGACGGAATTACATCTACTATCCTGGCCCATATTGTTCCTTCAACCAGTATTACCAAGAGCAAAGTGGCTGACCTTTTGTCACTTTTCACTTTGTGGAATTATATTATATACCAACTCACCACATTATTTTCTTTATAACTAAAGCCACACAGCCTAGAAGGGAATTCATTCTGTCTGAAGTACGGTGAACTGCAGACAATGATGAAGTGCTCTATTAATATAAATCTGGTCTATCTAAATCATCATCAATTTATTCCACGTAAAGTAGAAATTTCTAAAAAAAATAATAATTGAAAGCAGCTCAGAGAAGTAAATCCTTATTAAATTGGCCATTAGTAAAATTAGCATGGCTATAATGTTAGGCAAAAACCTAATGTTGTGACTGTGGGTCATTTGGCATAATCTGTATATGTAACATTGATTTAATATAACAATATTGGCAGCTGCATGATAATTGTGAAACTGCGATTGAGGTGTAAAATAGGTTAAAAACTATCTTAAAACTAAAACTAAATCAATTTTTGGATTCAACATGTATGGACTGTGTACATCTGACTGATGGAAACGCATATTTTTATTAAAAGGGGACAGTCTGCCTGTAAATATGTAGGAAGGAACTGCAGATGCAATTTTAAACCGAAGATAGACAGAAAATCCTGGAGTAACTCAGCGGGTCAGGTAGTATCTGTGGAGAGAAGGAATGGGCGAGGTTTTGGGTCAAGAACCTTCTTCAGACCATGGGTGATGTTTCGGGTCGAGACCCTTCTTCGGACTTCTTCAGAAGAAGGGTCGAGACCCGAAATGTCACCCATTCCTTCTATCCAGAGATGCTGCTGTCCTGCTGAGTTACTCCATCATTTTGTGTCTGCCTGAAAATATGTTTGGCCAGTTTTCTTTAAATCTGGTAGGGGACAAGACCTTATTTATTTTTATTTAAAAGAGACTTGAAGGATGTTCAAAGTGCTTTGAAGCCAAAGTCCTTTTGAATTGTAGTCACTGTTGCAATGCAGAATGCACTGCAGCCAATTTGCACACAGCATGCTCGCACAAGCAACAATTTGATATGGCTCACGGAATCTGTTTCTAATAATATTGAGTGAGGATAAGTATTGATCAGGACATGGGGAATAATACCTCCTGTTCTTCTTTGAAATAGGGCCACGGGATTTTTTTACATCCATTTTTAAGTAGATCTCTTTAAACGTATGTAAGTGATTCTCTGTAGTCTGCATCAAACATGTGGTCCAATTGTAAATTTATTATTCCAAATAAAAGTGCAGCGACTGTACCAATTATACAGTCTACTCATACAGAATAGCTTCTTGCAGGCCCAAGGTGATCACATTAGGCTTCTATAGGCATTTGACCTTGGGTTGGTCTTTGATCTCTTTCCAGAAGAATGGTATCCTAATCAATTCTAGTTCACCTCCCAGAAAAGCCATCATTTGTTTCCCTTTGATGTCCTTTTATGATTCTTGGAAATGTGTTCCCCGTTCAAAACTCTAGTTTAGCTGTGATCTCATACGGAGGAAGATGCGATTTTCCACCCTAGCGTCGGTCAAATCTCCAGCCAATATTCCACCACACCATCACCATCCCAACTCCATTCTTATTTACAAACTGTAATACTCACACTTAGAACATAGAACAGTACTGCACAGCAACAGGCTGCTCAGCCCACAATGTCCATGTCGAACACAATGCCAAGTTAAACTGATCTCCACTGCTCACATATGATCCATATCCCTCCATTCCCTGTAAATCCATGTGCCTATCTAAAAGCCTCTGAAATGTGGTGTTTGCCTCCACCACCATCCCTGGCAGCCATATCAGGCACTCACCACTCTTTGCATAAAAATCTTGCTCCCACACATTCACCTTTAAACTTTGCCCCTCTCATCTTAAAGTTGTACTCTCTAGTCATTTGACATTCCATCCTGGGAGAAAGGTTCTGAATGTACACATTTATTCTATACATAAGGTGTAAATAACTCTTAAGTGAAAGATTCAATTCAAAGGTGAGAATGCTTTGAATGAGAAGTATAGAAGAAGCAGATTTCAAAACCATCTGCTTTGCATCATGTTTGACACCTTATCCAGAAAATGGTATATCTGACAGAGAAGCAGTTTTCAATGCTGCGGGGAAATTTCAGGATGGACATCTATATCTAGGGTTTCTCTTGAACATTATTAGAGCCAGGATTTTACCATAAATGCCATGTGCCTTTTCATACCTTTTTTGATGTTTTCACCAGGATAATGCCCTTTTCACAATCGAGTGCCTAAATCAGCCTTTTTTTGCCATTTTGCTAAAAGGTCGTCCTATTTTATCTAGTTGAACCGTGATTACAATGACGTTTTCTATGTTAACATGTTAATATTAATAAGTTATTATTAACGTGTTAACGTTGTATAATTTACAAGAAAATTTCCAACACCAGGGACGCCACCGTCGGTCATTCATTCGTTCGTGCTGCTGCCCACTGGTTCAGTCTTCTCCAAGATCTATCTAAGAAAGAACTGCAGATGCGGGAAAAAACTGAAGGTAGACAAAAATGCTGGAGAAACTCGGCGGGTGAGGCAGCATCTATGGAGAGAAGGAAAAGGCGATGTTTCGGGTTGAGACCCTTCTTCAGACTTCTGGGGGGGGGGGGGGGGAAAAAGAAAGGAAGAGGCGGAGACAGTAGGACTAGAAGGAGAATTGGGAAGGGGGAGGGGGAGGAGGGAGAAGAGAAGGGCTATCTAAAA
The DNA here is from genome assembly GCF_028641065.1 of Leucoraja erinaceus. Classification (NCBI taxonomy): domain Eukaryota; kingdom Metazoa; phylum Chordata; class Chondrichthyes; order Rajiformes; family Rajidae; genus Leucoraja; species Leucoraja erinaceus. The sequence goes on along the minus strand of NC_073387.1, from coordinate 10,706,382 downwards.
TGTGAGAAGTCAATGTTGATACCACTGGGGTGTGGACTACCTAAGTGAAATACCCCCAAGCTTGTCCCCTCACTACATTTACTGCTGGCTCCAGTCAAAAATCTGAGTTTTCGAGTGATCTGTACAAGGCATTCATTGATGCTGGATTCCACTGTGGAAATTGGAAAACAAATCTCTTAGAGGTTTTTTTTTAAAGAAATGCACAGAGGAACATATACCAAGCAAGTCATCATTACAGAAAAAAATATGTTGACAGCAACTTCAACATTGTTTTGCAGAAATTTAGAGTTGAAGTTGCATGCAACAAAATATGGATCTCAATAGACGAGACAACCGATGCTGTGGAGAGATATGTTATCAATGTAGTCATTGGCACACTGGAGGCAGGTCAACCATCAAAGGAGTATTTGTTGACTAGAAGTATTGGAGAAGTCAAACAGCTCAACTATTGCTCAGTTGTTTACATCTTCACTTGCTGTACTTTGGCCAGTAGGTATAAAACACGAGAATGTTCTTCTGTTTGTGACTGATGCAGCTTCGTACATGAAAAAAAGCTGCTCATGCTCTGAAAGTTTTATTCCCCGAAATGTTGCATTTGGCATGCTTAGCTCAAGGTCTTCATAGAATTGCCAAGCACATACGTAGCTTGATTCCAAATGTTGATCGCCTAGTTTCCAACGTCAAGAAAATGTTCCTCAAAGTGCAATTGTTCATGGAAATGGCACCTGATATTCCGCTACATCCTCAGCCCGTTTTGACAGGTGAGGTACATGACTCTCTGCTATACTCCACTATGCTGCAAATTTTGAAAAGATAAAATAAATCATCAACTGTTTTGAAGAAGAAGAATCTGCTGCAGTCAGGATCATCAGTGAAATCATGCAGAAAAAGGTCCCTCCACCGCGATCTTGTGTTTATTGCCTCTAATTTTGCAAACTTCCCACAAGCTATCACTTCCCTTGAGAAACGTGGCAAAACATTAGTGAATTTCAACAAAGTAACTGCCGATATTCGTAAAATTCCTGGCGATGTAGGTAAAGATATACAAGGAAAATGTGAGAGTGATTTTAGCTAACAAAGATCTTGAAGAAATACAAAACATAGCTAAAGTTCTCAAAGGTAGTTGTAATGCACAGGATATGAATATATAGGCTGTAGCTTGTTTCGGGTATGCACCAGTGACCTCAGCTGAGGTAGAGACATGTTTTTCACAACTGAAGCATATTCTGTCTGACAGATGGCACAGCTTATCACCAGATAATTTGAAAGAAATGCTAGTAATTAAGTGCAACCTGGCAACTTTGGTAATTTAATGTAGTATATCTTTATATTATCATTTTTAACCATATTTTGGTGGTGGAAATACCTGCATTTTTTGTGCCTTTTTAAAATAATTTTATTATGCCTTTTTGCCTGCATATTTCAGTTTTTTAGTACCTAAACATCCTGGCTCTAAACATTACAAACAAAAGTAAGATCAACAATAATGAGCTTGAAACCACTTGATTACCATTAAATCTTATCTGGTTCGTGAATGTCCTCAGGAAAAGGTCTGCTGTGTGTGTATCTCCAGTCATAAAACAATGTGCTTGACAAAGTTCTCTAAAAAGTCATTCAACTCACTCAGTTGATAACAGTTTAAATACTCGAAGGGAACTCTCATCAGCCACAGGGTAGGTGTGGCACTGGAGGATTACCACAGGATAGATGTGTGATTAGCCAACTTCACACTGCCTCTTTCTGCCCATAAAGGTTCCAGTGTTCAGTGGTTTAGTAGATCAGCATGTAGGATGAGCTTCCCATGATGTGACTGCAAACTCATCAATTATGCTGTTTCTGTATGCAAGTGTGTGAAGACAGCCTTGACTTGACTTGACTTGACTTATAACAGTGCTGCTGTCAGGAGCATTTTTCACATCTCCATGACAGTGTTGCTTGCTGGCTTATTAGACTTGCACTCTTACCCTGGTCAGCTCCTCAAGAGTTGCTAATATCGGCCAAAATGGAACCTCATCTTCTGCCAGTACATCTTGTGCTGGGAAATAACTGGAGGGGAAGGGATACACTTGTCTCTCACTAGTTGCTTCCTCAGGTGGACCAACAGACTATTGGCAAAGGAATAGCCAGTTACATAATGTCCCAGCACAGGAGAGCAGAACATTTTTTCATTCACAAATTATTTCTGTGAGAAGATCAGCATATAGTATTGCTAAGGGAAATTCTTGTTTGGTAACTTAAATTCATTTATTGGAGAAAGTAACAAATTGAGTCAATAAGTGTAGGACTTTAGATGTGGTCTGGCTGGATCTTAGGCCAACACTTAGCTGAGGTCCCACTGACTGAAAAGCAAGCAATTTGAGGGCGATCCAAAACCCACTCAGCAATAGGAGCAAAGAATCATAGCTGATGGGTGTTTGATGGGGACACAATGACTGGAAGACCGTTCCCTACTATGCACTAAGTTCCTTACTTTTAGTCATTTAAATTCCAACATGAGCTGTGATTAAGAAGTCTGCAAATGATACTGAAACTGAGCACAAATCAATGATTTAAAAAAACTAATCTTAGAAACATGGCAAATGGAATGTACTCCAGAGAAGTATGTTTTCTATTCAGCGAAGAAAATAAAAGTGTGAAACAATGGTAATATGCAATGATGAGTGGAGCAAATGGCTGTTGGGTGCATGTCAACAGGTATCTAAAAGCTGCAAGACACATAGATAAGATGGTTAGGAAAGCATATATGACTGGTGCCTTTATTAGTGGAGAAATTGAGTATAATAGCAAGGAAGTCAAGTCAGAACAAATTAAAACATTACTTGGACCATAGCTTGAATATTGTATAAAGCTGTAGCCCAATATACTGAGGAAATGATGGTAAAGATTTACAAGAATCCTTTCAGAACTGGAAGATTTTAATTATGGGAAGAAAATTGCTAGACTGATGTATTTTTCTTTACCAGTTTAGTTTACTATTGTCACCTGTAACAATGTACAGTGAAAGGCTTTTAGACATGGGAGTTATGAGAGTCCTGGGTAGAGTAAGTAACAAGTAATTATTTCCCTTGGAAGAGGACTAATTAAGGGAATACTGTAAATCCAAGGCCATTCCCTAAAAGGATATGAAGTTGGGAAATTCTTATCCCATTTAACATGGTCTTTGGTGTGCACTTCGTGTACTGGAGTCTACACAGCTATAGACCAGGCACTGAGAAGTATGATTCACCTTATAGTGTTTCTCTTGGCCGACATGGATAAGATGGATAAATCTCATGTGCAGTTAAAGACAAGGTTCCCTGAGTTATTGGCCATCACTAATTGCATTTGAACCAAGTGGCATGCCAGGTCTTTTCTGAGAGCAATCAACGACAGTGCTGAGTTTTGTAGTCGTACACAGAGCAGATTGAATAATTACTGTAGCTTGGCAGATGGACTTTTACAATAATCCCAACAGAGCCATGGTTCCTGAGACCAGCTTTTATTTTGTTAACCAAATTTAAAATCTCCAGCTGGCAGATTAAAATTTGAATATCTGGTGTTTTATACAAATGTCTACATGCCTGGCCCAGTGAAATAACCACTATATCCTCAAATGTGATGCAGCATTGGTGGATACAACTGCCCCTGAACTGCCCCAGATGTTGTCTGCTGAAAATCTCACCATCAGTCGAGGAATGAACCCACTCATTATTGTACTGTTAAATATCTTTGCACATTAGTTCAAGGAGTTGCTGAGAATGACTGGAAATTGTCCTTCAGTAATATTTTAAAACTTTTCCACAGGAGCAGCATATTATGTCCGATGACCCGTAAAACAAACACAAGGCAGAGCTTGAAAGCAAACAATGTTTGTTTTCAAAATGTTATCCCGAACCAACGATTGGTTTGAGTGGGCGCTTGATGTAATATGGTTGTATATTCTGTGAAAAGCCAGTGACTTGAAAAGCTTAGGCAGCAGGTTTAACGGCTCAGCAGAGAAGGATATGCTGCTTGGCGTCTGTCATGATGTCAGGTTGAATGCAATAAAATAAAGACAGAAGATATTGGTTGCCTCCCCTTCATCCAGTGCCAAGCCACTGTCTCTGTCTGTCTGCAAACATGGAGATTTATCAGGAATTCCAAGAACGGACTCCGTCTGCACAAGACAGTGAGATCTTTAAACTATCTGTGGGAATCGGAAATATGTGCATTGAAAAACGGGGAACTTCTGTCCAAATGTTTAGATTAATCAAAGGCTCTTCAAAACAAACCTTATGTCACTCTGTGGAGCTATTTGCTTGGAGTTTTGCGATGCCGGCTAAGTTTGGCAGTCTTTCCACCTCTCACATCTGTGTAAGCTCAGTAAAAGTGAATAACGCGGCAGTAAATCAGCAAAAACACAAGACACTAGTTTGTAGTTAGGCTAGAAATCTCTAATTGCCCAAGGGTGTTGCTGCTTGCTGCATGTTACAAGTTTTTTGTTGGCTCTAGATAATCCCTCAGATCCAAATGCTAATCAAGTCACGATCACAGGATCTCACATTGAGGATTGCATCAATACTGTTCTACATTTGATAATAAACCAGCATGTTTCAATATGGTCTGACAGTATATGTTCTAAGTGCCTCTTATGTTGACTTTCACATATTCCATCTGTGTTCTCCAGTCATTCATAAGCCAATTGAAGTATTTGGTAGGGGTCATTATAAATGAAAGCAAAGAAAAACTGCGGAGACAAGATATCTAAAACAAAAACAGGAAACACACAGCAGGTCATCTAGCATCGGTGGAGGATACAAAGTGCTGGAGTAACTCAGCAGGCCAGGAACATCTCTGGAGAATATGGATAGATGACGTTTCAGACCCAAAACCCGACCAGAAATGACCTGAAACGTTGCCTATCCATGTTCTCCAGAGATACTGCCTGACCTGCCAAATTACTCCAGCATTTTATGTCCTTTTGTATGTTAACCAGCATCTGCAGTTCTTTGTGTCACCATCTGTGGAGGGGTCGTTTGTCAGAACTGGAAAAGAGAGATTAATTTTAAGTTGCAGAGAAAGTGAGGGAGAGATGGATAGGACAAAAAGGATATGTCTGATTGGGTACGATCACATCAAACGGATGATTATGTTTAGGATAATCTGCAGATGCTGGTTTACACTGAAGATACACACAAAATGCTGGAGTAACTCAGCAGGACAGGCACCATCTCTGGATAGAAGGAATGGGTGACATTTCAGATCGAGACCCTTCTTCAGACTTTGCTTCTTTGCTTTGTTTCTTTGCGTGTGTTTTATATTGATAATTATAGGGCTGTGGGACATGACCTGTAAGTCAAGCTCCGCTGGAGAGAAAAAAAACTGAGCCAATATCACAGATGAAATAAGAGAAGGAATGGCCAGTTCTGATACCAATTGAGAAAGCAGGCTACTTAAAGCTGGGGAACTAGATATCGAGTCCAGAGGTTGAGGTGCAGTTCCACAAACTTGCATTGGGTCATGGGTCACAGAACCAAACTTCTACAGTCCCCCTCAGCCTAAGTCCAAACTTGCAGCTTTCTCCAAGTTCTCTCCCATTTCGATTATACAGTCTACTCTTGTATATACAGACCTCTTTATAACGTAGTTGAGTTGTAGCAGATGGAGCCTCCCAACAGTAATCAGACTCCACTGTCTCTGTAAGAACACAGACTGCTAGTTGCACTGCAGGGGTCATTAAAATTGACAAGCAATTGCTTCGATCAACACTTGTGCAATGATACTCTACTAAACAATGCAACAAATAGCCTTTAGTATTTTTAGCTTGCTGTAACAAACATATGTTTTTAACTATTAAAAATAACTTTGTATTTGAAAACAATTCATTGTTTCACCGAGTGACCTCTTGGTAGTTGGAGCAAGTCCCTTACTCAGTTATAGTGGACAATTGGCAATAACGGATATCATCCCCCCACCCCCTCACCAGTGGTCTACAATAAAGAGGGTTATCTGTCTGCTTGTCCATGAACACTCTCTCCTGCTCCCTAAATCATATAATCCACAACAGCACAATTTCTTGTCCAGATTGCTGTATTGCCAAGAGTTTAAAGTAGAAAACAGTTTCCTGATCAACAAAATTTGAATGATGCATAAAAGTGGCAGCATGGTGGCGTAGCAGTAGAGTTGCTGCCTCGCAGCACCAGAGACTATGGCCACTGTCTATACGGAGTTTGCACGTTCTCTCTGTAACTGCGTGGGTTTTCCCCCGGTACTCTGGTTTCCTCTCACGCTCCAAAGTCTGACAAGTTTGACAGGCTAATTGGGTTTGATCACTGGTTGGTGCAGGCTCGGTTGGTCGAAGGGCCTGTTTCCGCGCCGCATTACTAAACTAAACTAGAAATATAAATCATCATTAAGCATTTCACTGCTATTACACCCTCATGCTGCCAGGTTGCCTGTGGTCAAATCACCCTCTAATGCTATCCATAAAGTGGAACCATCTGGCAGAGCAGCATTTAGATGGCGACTTAACATGAGCTGTGTGTGCACTTTTGCCCAGCACCTTAACATGGGCAATATATTACTGGAGTACTATCCCTCTGTGAGTGCATAGCTTTAAATTCAAACGGAAAGGAGTACTTCACACTTCACCTTGCATCCGAGTGATGTTTCTGTCGCAAGCCTCATTCTGTTTTGTGTTCGTTTCCCCTTCCTGTGTGTGCAGTGTGGAGACGATCAATGATGGGCAGTACCACACTGTCGAGCTGATGATGATGAACCAATCTCTCAGTCTGGTGGTGGACAAAGGTACTCCCAGGAGTCTGGGCAAACTCCAGAAGCAGCCGACTCTGAGCCAGAACTCCCCCCTCTACATTGGAGGTGAGTTTGTTGCCACATTTCATTTATCTCCATTACTATCACAATGTTTAAGAAACATATGGGCCAAATGCAGATAAGTGGGACTAGAGTAGATGAGGCATGTTGGTCAGCTTGGGCAAGTTGGGCTGAAGGGCCTGTTTCCAGGCTGTAAGACTCCTTGACTTCCTCACCCCTTGTTGCAAGTTTCATTCAGTTCTATTCCTATTCATACATGGACAAAAGATTACTTTGCACAAATGCAGTTAGTTCCCTCTTGACTCCTACGGTTTATTTCCAGTAACCTTTTTTCTGACAGATGTGTTTAAAATGCCAACTTCCCAGTTAATTTTTCAAGCAATCTCCGTTGTTTGTCTCCAAACAAATCTGTCCATTCAAGAAAGCAAGAGACTTGAATTAGCATTGCACCTTCTAAAGCCTCAAAGTCACATACAGCTGACAAAGTATTCCTGAAATGCAGTCACTGGCACAATGTTATAAGCTCAGTAGCTAGCCAACACCAACTAATAGCAATGAGACACTGCTTAATTTACTGCTTTTAGCAGTTATGATGTAAACTGAGTTGAACATATATGAAGCTTGTTACCATGCCAGCTGCATCACTGACATTGTTCAATTGACCCACTTACACTCATTCCCTGGTCCGCACTGCTTTACTTTCACCTCTAGTGTCAGGGTTAAAGATTGGTCAGAGCACCTGGGAGACCCCGTCAGATCTTACATGAGAAAATCCTCCTGCGCGGATGGATTGGCCTTAACATGTCATCTCATGCCAAAGGCTTGTTATAGTGAATGGGTTGTACTAAAGAGTCAACTTTGCCAATTTAATCAAGACTCTGCGGGTGCTGGAGTAGGGGGTAGGGTGGTAAGGGATTCAATCCCCAGTCTTTAGAGTTTTAACATTCCCCCTGTGTCTGCGTGGGTTTTTCCGGGTGCTCCAATTTCTTCCCACATCCAGAAGATGTGTGGATTGGTAAGTTATTTGGCCACTGTGAATTGGTCCCATTGTGTGAGTGAGTGGGAGAATCTCGGGGGAACTGATGAGAATGACGAGAGGATTAAAAAAATACATTTTATTGGATTAGTGTTATGGGCTGATGACGATTGACACAGCTCTGTGGACCATAGGGCCTGTTTCCCAAAGACGTGTGGGTTTGTAGATTTATTGGTCTCCATAAATTATTCCTAGTATGTAGTGAGTGATTGCGAGAGTGGGATAACATAGAATTAGTGTGAATGGATGATCATTGGTCAGCATGGACTTGGTAGGCTGAAGGGACTGTTTCCATGCTGCATAGAAAATCAATCAATCAATTTCCATGCTGCACATCCTGATTACTCTCTGACTCCTGACTGTGATGTCACTGAGTCAAGGTTAACCTCAACCACGCCATCTGGTTCACCAAGTGGCACAGTGGTAGAGTTGCTGCCTTGCAGCGTCGGAGACCCGTGTTCGATCCTGACCATGGGCACTGTCTGTATGGAGTTTGTACGTTTTCCCCGTGACCGCGTGGGTTTTCTCTGAGATCTTCGATTTCCTCCCACACTCCAAAGACATACAGGTATTTAGGTAAATTGGCTTGGTAACTAATATAAATTGTCCCTAGTGTGTGTAAAAGTGCGGGGATTGCTGGTCGATGCAGACTCAGTGGGCCAAAGGGCCTGTTTCCGCGCTGTATCTCAAAATAGATAAAAATAAGCCAGCAGAGGGCACCATGCCAAACTCCCCTATCCTTGTGCCAATTGTTTGTCGTTACAGGATTCCCTCCGGTGTCAGGGGTGGCAGGACTCCGCCAGGGTCCAGAACGCAACCTCAACGGCTTCCATGGCTGCATTCACGATGTACGGATCAACAACGAGCTGCAGGACTTCAGGAGCGTGCTGCAGATGCCCCTGGGCGTCTCCCCAGGGTGCCGCTCCTGCAACATTTGCAGGCACGGCGTGTGCCACTCCATCGATCAGTCCAGCGTCACCTGCGACTGCCACGCCGGATGGACGGGACCTCTGTGTGACCAGGAGATCCGGGATGTCTGCGCCAGCAACAAGTGAGTCAACGATCTGTAGAAACAATTAAGTGCAGATGCTTGGTTTATTTTTAAAAAACACAATGTGCTGGAGTAACTCGGCGGGTCAGGTAGCATCTCTGGAGAACATGGATGGGTGATATTTCAGGCCAGGACTCTTTTAATTGGAACCTGACAGGCTAACAAAGAAATGGGTAGAAAGGAACTGCAGATGCTGGTTTATTACGAATATAGACACAAAGTGCAGGAGTAACTCAGCTGGTCAGGCAGCATCTCTGGAGAAAAAATATGTCCATTGTTCTGTACAATGACAATAAAGATATATATTATTATTATTATTATTATTATTATTATTATTATTATTATTATTATTATTATTATTTGTGACATAGAGGAAAGAGGATACAGAGTACATAATATAGTTTCTCAACAATTTAGCACATTGAAGTGCATCAGTTCCATAGACTAATTCCAAGTAGTTTTTGGAACTGTGGGAGGCTACCTCAAATGCCATGGTCATATAAATTCCCAGTTAAAATAGTGAGGAAGTGGATGTATTCTTGTGCCATCAATTATTTCAGCAGGTTGAGGTTTTTATAGCAACATGACGACCTCTTGACCAACAGAGGGGGCCATTTCTCCTTGCTTTGCAAATGGATAAGTAGGTTGGCAAACAACAGCGCCATCTGCTGTGGGAAATTCCTGCCCTGTTAAGCAAGGCGACTGTCAACTGGGCTATTCTTGCTACTGGAGAAACCACACAGGTTGTGACCTGCCCAGTCATTCCTGATAGTTTTATCCTCTCAGCATCCATTATTTTTATTTCTCAGGTGCTTTGGTTTTCTTTTTGCAGTATGGAGTTTAGAAGATGCACCTTGTAGCCTGTCAAAGTATATTTTGTTGCACTGTTTTCCTATCGAATACAAGGAATTTTGTTTGTTCTTTGTATGGTGTCAAAGAAATTTCTAAATCTGTATATTTAATCCATTTAGTTTCTTGCCTTTCACAATGCAGAAAGAGGTTATTCAGCCCTTCTTGGCCATGCCTGCTCCCAACAAAGCAATCCCATCAGTCTTATTCCGCCCTCTTAATTCCCTGCACCTCTTGCCACTTCATTTCTATCACTTGTACATCAACTCCCCTTTTGATTATTTAGGCTATCCACCTACACCAAGGGGTCATTTGAATTAGTCAGTTACCAGTAGGTCTTTGGAATGTGAGAGGAAATCCACCCAGTCACCAGGAAAGCTTGCAAACTCCACACAAACAAGTCAGTCAGGGTTGAACCAGGGTCTGTGGATTTGTAAGGCAGCAGAGATGCCAACCACTTAAATAAGCCTGTCACTGCTCAACCTTTTCATTTGCATCCTGGTACAGTTCTGTACATTATTTGTTAGACTCTTCCACCTCTTCCAATTTGATATAAAAGCAATGAATGCTAGAAATATTCAGGGTGCCACAGTGGCACAGCAGTATTGCTGCTTTACAGCACCAGAGACCCGGGTTCAATCCTGACCATGGGTGCTAGCTGTACGGGGTTAGTACGTTCACCTGTGACCGCGTGGGTTTTCTCTGGGTGCTCTTGTTTCCCCCCACATTCCAAAGACATGCAGGTTTGTAGGTTAATTGGCTTTTGTAAATTGTCCCGAGTGTGTAGTGTAAGGCGATCACTGAATGCTGACTCGCTGGACTGATGTGCCTCTTTCCATGTTTAAGAAAGAACTGCAGATGCTGGAAAAATCGAAGGTAGACAAAAATGCTGGAGAAACTCAGCGGGTGAGGCAGCATCTATGGAGCGAAGGAATGGGTGATGTTTTGGGTCGAGACCCTTCTTCAGACTGAAACGTTTACCTATTCCTTCGCTCCATAGATGCTGCTTCACCCGCTGAGTTTCACCAGCATTTTTGTCTACCTTTGCCTCTTTCCGTGTTGTATCTCTAAAACTAAACCTGAACTAAAAGAAGCCTAAATGCTGAATTGTCTCAATTGTATCCCACCTTCCACTACTCGAAGAAACTTCAGTTATTTTTTACCCTGTGTTCGGTTCTTGTAACCATCATTCAGATTATAACCTGCATTTTCCCTTGTGCCTCTTCCCAGGTGTGTTCACGGCACGTGCATCACGTCCGATTCCACCATCCGCTGTGTGTGCAAGGACGGCTATGTCGGCAGGTTCTGTGACAAGGACCAGCTGACGGTCAATTGCCAGAATCTGAAGTGTGGCCACGGTCGTTGTAAGATTTCTGGGCAGGGAGAGCCGTACTGTGAGTGTGATACCAACTTCACAGGAGAAACTTGTGAAATAGGTAAGAAAATGAGATGGACTGGAGTGCTAATGGTGCTCATTTTCTTTGGCCAACTGGTGCATGTGGGGTCCACAATTGTTTCGTGTGAGGCAAATCGCAAGTTAGAATAAGACAAAATGTGTAGGGGGGAACTGCAGCTACTGGTTTAAACCGAAGAGAGACACAAAAAGCTGGAGTAACTCAGCGGGTCAGGCAGCATTTGTGGAGAAATGGAATAGGTGACGTTTTAGGTCGAGTCCCTTCTTCAGACCCAAAATGTCACCGATTCCTTTTCTCCAGAGATGCTGCCTAACCCGCTGAGTTACTCCAGCTTTTTGCGTCTGTCTTAAGATGTTCTTTATTGCAGACGACTAAGAGCAGTAAAAACAGAAAATGCTGGAAATACTCAGCGGGTCAAGCTGCATCTGTAGAAATCTGAAAGATCATCCCCTGAAATGTTAAGTCGTGTCCTCTTTCCACAAATGCTGGCCTGACTTGCTGAATATTGCCAATCTTTTCTGCTTTTATTTCAGATTTCCAGTATCGACAGTTTTATTTATTTTTTAATTAACTAAAGCAGCGACTATAACAACTATCAAATATCATAACATTCTTCATAAAGTATATATTCACTTAGAACATATTCTACTGCTTTTCCTTAAGTAAGCAACAAGTATATTAACATTCATTAAGTTTGCTCATCTGCGTAGATGGCCAGCTTTTGAGTCCTGACCAATAAATTCTCACTAAAGACACTTCCACACTGGACAACTAAGCAGTCACCATCATTGCTATTCCTTTCACATGGTCCCTATCCCATCTCCAGGATTACACTCTAAGAAAAGTTGCCTCGCTTTTTTAAAATGTCATTTCCACCAGGGAGGCCATTTTGCTTTCTTGCTCAGAAGTTGTATCAAGTAACTCCTGGTGATCTCATTCATCAACAGTCTACATTCCAACCAGTCCTCCTAGGCCCATTCTGAAAAGATCTTGAAACATCTTCCACTATCCAAGGGCCCAAACAGTTCTTCCAAACAGTAAAGCAGCAATTTACTGGCATTTATGGCATTTATTCAGGTCAGATCTCCATGATGTAGTCTGCTCTACAATGGAGGGACCAAACACACATTGGCAATCACTTTGTGGAGGACCAACATTCAGTCTGCAAATTGCTATCATTGGTGATTATGCCTGTATGAACTACTCCACGAAACCTCCGGATGTAATGCCTTAAATCCGTATCTATGGTTAAGTTTCTGATTATTGGTTCTGGAATTTCTTTATCTCTGATTCACATCCGTGCAGCATCTCCACACATTTAGTGAATATTTTAGTTAAGGGCAATGCCTATTGAAAGCACATATTGGCTAGTTCTTCATTATCATTTTCACTGTGTTGACAGCTACCAAAGCTTTGTTTTGTTTTGCATTTATTTATGCAAAATTACTATGTATTTCAGTTTCCTAGATCCCTTTAGCACCTTAATTTCCAAGAATTCTATCAGAAATAAAACAAGATAAAAATGTGGAATTATTTGTTCCAAAGATGTACAGGTTTGCAGGTTAATTGGCTTCTGTAAATTACCCCTAGGAAGCCTTTGTAGGATGCAAAACTGGGATAACATGGAACTTGTGTACGGGTGATCGATCATTGCCGTGGACCTGGTGGGCCAAAGGTCCTGTTTCCATGCTGTATCTCTAAACTAAACAAAACATTATTAGAATGAGAAGTCTAACTTGTTCTAGAAACCCGATTTTTTAAAACTAAAGGGAACAAAATCTGGAAATCTAAAATAAAAACAGAAATTACGAAAGATACTCAGCAAGTCAGACAGCTTCTGTGGAAAGAGAATGAGAACTAATGCTTCATGTTGAAGACGCTTTATCAGACCGATGAAGGGGAAGATGGTTAATTGTGTGGTGGAAATGAACAAAATTCACCGATAGGAATTAGATTAATAGGGTGAAAAGAGACTCATGGGGATTGTCAACATTATCCAGACCTGCTGGATCAAATGGTCATTTGCTGTGCTGCAAAGTCTACTTAATTACAATATCATCCATTGTTTAGGCCTTAGATATTTGTAGTCCACTCGGGGAAACCCAAGGTTGTGGCAGGTCCACCTTTCTTGCTTTGTGGCTAGTTCTGTTTGGACCTGCGAGGTTGGGAAGAGTTGTTGTAGTTTATTCTGCAGCACCTTCTCATCAGTGGATGAATCCCAACCTCAGACTGAACTCAGTCATACACAGTGGATGCAGATTAATGGTAGTCACCCCTTAAGGCCACATGATATCCTGGGAGGGCCAGACATGTTTGTTAAACCAAATGGCCTGTGCAAATGTGGACTTCCCTATTTTGTCTTGCAGAGCTCCTTTGTCAAAAGGAAATGATCCGAGATGTCTACCGCAAACAGCAAGGATACGCTTCATGCCAGACCACAGTCAAAGTTCCCCGGCTCGAATGCAAAGGGAGCTGTGGTAATGGTGAGTGCTGTGTGCCGCTACGTAGCAAGAGACGGAAATATGTCTTCCAATGCACAGATGGCTCCTCTTTCGTGGAAGATGTGGAGCGGGTGGTTGACTGTGGCTGTGGGAATTGTTCCTTGTAGGGACCCAAAACAAGAGAAGAAGGATTAAGAGCAGCAAGCGCCTGCAACAAGAGCTGGACCATTAACTCTCAGTGGACCAAAAGAAATGGAAATATATTGTAAGATAACAAATAGAACCTATTTTTATTATTAAAAAAGGACTATTTTCTTCAGTTATTACTAAATATATCACATCACCTGGGTATATGTATCATACAGTGTTCCCTGAGCAAGATTTTTTTCTTAACCATGTTATTAACCTAACCAAGGAATTCAGAGAACGCTTCATCCTTTGGTTGTTGTAAAGATGTTTCAAGGGCTGCCTTCCCTCTGTCAAAGTTTGCCCTGCCTTTTTGTCATTGGAGGTATGAACTTTTGAAAAAGTTGAAACATCGGCAACACCTAAAATGTCAAGGGGAACATCACCAAACACCAGTTGGCTTTTGGTTTCATTGTAAACTCTGTTCCCACCTCTGGTTTCCATGCTAAGGATCAAATGCCTCCTAAAGCACTGCTAACAACAGTGGAGAGAGCACAGCAGGTACACTTAAGGAGAGCACAGTGTAACAAGCACACTACAATTAAACATAATATTATGAAGTGTCTGCAGGATCCTAATAATGTATCTATAACTTTGACAATAGTTTTGAATGTATTGCATATTCCCAATGATACACCAATAACATTGGCTCAATATAAAATATAGGGCAGGTATCTAATTCTGCAATAGAAAACAATCTAAAGCATCCTGTAGCATCCAATATTGGACACCATTGATGGAATGTTACTATTGGCAAAAGGTTGTGCATTATTTAGTACTGTTGTAAGCAGTAACATGCTTTGTCTCACAACAGAGTTTAGGTTTGACATTTCAACCAAACCATTAAATCAGGAACACAGCCACAAATGAGACCACATTTGCACCTCAAATGGTTTGCTGGTTACAAAATGCACACTTCTATATTAGGCTATGGCTATGACACTCTGCAGACTTGAGCACCAACAGAGAAATATTTTCTGTTTCTCCCAAGACCATTTAATCATCATCTTTTCACCTCTGACATGCATGACAGAATGTCTAGACTTAAGGCCCCTCAGCAGATGGAAATTCCCTTTACCCATGAGACTGTATTAGATCATTAGATCACCCCTTTTAGGGAACACATGAAAATTAATTCTAATAACCATTACACACACACCAGAGAGGGAAATTATACATTATCTGCACCAAAATTGGATTTGGCTACTTCTACATAATGCACAAGCAATGTAGACTTGTGATGTCTGAGATATTTATTGATCATCTGTCCAAAATTGCCTCCCCCAAGTCTGGTATCCAAAATATCTCCCACGTGCCAACCCCTCTTCCAAATATCTTCTCTTGAGAATCTGACTTTGATATTTAAGTTCTCAGATGAGGACGATTTATTGCACATCGAGTTAAATTCAGCTCTCTGAGGCAATGATTTAGAAAATGCCGAGCGTAATTTTAAGTAGAGAGGTACACCATGGGATGAACATTGATTATTGTGATTTAATGCATGTGGACAGGAAATGATGGATGATAAACAGGTGTTGAATTTTATCTAGGAATTTGTTAAGAAAATAAATGATCAATTAGGCACAAGAAAGAGGGCTGAATAGGGAGAAATTCCATTCTATCCTCCCCCAAGTGTTTTGTCCCCTACAGGATTTTTCTTGTGCCTAGCTATCGTTTTACCATTGATAATTCCATAAACAGCCAAAAGGGAAATCATTTCTCTTGAGCTCTGTGCCAATTTAGAGAAGTTGGCACATTGTGCACACTTCAACCACTATTGCTTAGAGTGCCACCTGACACAGGCCAAGTGAAGCTTTGGATTTCTCCATGTCATTTCGTACATATGACAAAAACACGGAGGGCCAAGGAAAACTAAACAGTCTTTTCTGAATTAATTCAGTGCCTTACATTTAAGTGATGATTGCAGTATTCCCACCTAAGTGCTAAACAGTTTCCTCATTTTTGCTGGATTGAACCAAGTGCCTTAAGTCAGCCTCTTGCCTTACATATTAACCCAAGGGCCTTGCGCTCTATTTAAAGCTTCCCCGAGGATCTGGATGCCTTGAACATTAAGCGCAGCATGGTGGTGCAGCAGTAGAGTTACTGCCTTACAGCGCCAGAGACCCAGTTTCGATACTGACGATGGGTGCTGTCTGTACGGAGTTTGTTCGTTCTCCCCATGACCGCATGGGTTTTCCTCGAGTGCTCCAGTTTCCTCCCGCATTCCAAACACGCACAGGTTTGTAGGTTAATTGCCTTCATTAAATATTGTAAATTGTCCCTAGCGTGTAGAATAGTGTTACTGTATGGGGATCGCTGGTCGGCATAGACTTGGTGGGCTGAAGGTCCTGTTTCCACGCTGTATCTCTAAACAAAATGAATCGAAAGTCCTTGGTCAACCTAGTGCATATAATAGCCCAAGGGCCTTCTGGTTCCCCCAATGTTTCATACATGAACCTATGGCCTTTACAAGTACCTCATCTAATAACCCGAGGGGTTTACAGTCAACCCAATGCCTTATACATTAAATTGAGAGTCTTACAGTCAAATGAATGTTATGTACATAAACATCAGTACCTTAATACAATAAAGAAACACCTGGACTGTTCAAGAAGGAGGTTGTACTATATACTCTCATACTGCTCTGTATACTACTTGTGCACCACTGCAGGGGACAAACAACAACATACCCACGCTCAGTGAACTCAATACCTTGTGCATTAAACTGATCCACTATTGGCAGAGTGCCGTGGTCTAAAAGTTCTACGGTGCATGATAAATGTGCGCGATTACATCACTTCTGTAAGCAGTAAATATTGCCTTGAGTCTCGGAAACCAAAGGGAGTTGAGATGGGTTTTGATTCATTTTTTAAATAGCAGACAAACATCAAAGTGCTTGTAGGCTTTGTGAAGAATAGTGTCCATTCTAAGCCTTCATGGATGTCTGGTTACAACATGGTAAGAAAACATGAACAACTATATTTCATGGAAAACAATGTTTCCATTTTCCTTACTGCTTTGCCTGCAGTATATCCATGTGTAGCCTGGACTGCAGAGTTGCTGCAGAGGGTTTGTGTGGAAACCCTGACTCTGATTTTCTCTGTATGACAATGTATTCAAGGAAATAAGCCTCAGTTTACAAATTACAGGTGCTTAACCTTTTATTCTTTGTTTTACAAAAATATGTACATTTTTATGTTATATATTTTGTGAAATGCTACTATGTCTTGTACAAAAAAAATTAAAGTGTTTGCACCAAGAAATTCACGAAAATATTATTTTCATTAATATTGGGTAAACCAGTAAAATTTGATGTTTGTTTGTAATTGATATTGATGTGCTATTGAATCTACATACCTAACTTACTAAGCTTATGATAGATCTACATAAACAGTACAATTCTACAATCCACCAATACCATTGTAATTTAATATTAAGCATATTCAGAGTAAAGAACCTATACTGACTCAGCTTTAAGCATTCATTGAGCTAGTTGTAAAGGAAAAAAAGACATGCTGAGTTTATCCTGATTTATTGAATTTTCCGAACAGATTTTTATATAACTGATCAGATTTGGATTGGAGTCTATCTCGGTTAACAATTGACTTGTTGCTGCTTCCATACTGTGCTAGTGCAACAGATTTGATGCTGAATTGCTAATAACTCTATATTAGAAATAAAAATAGTTCTGCGTTGAGTTGAGCTTGCACTGATTCAGTAAGTAGCAAGTTCAGAATTAAAGCCTACTGTCTCAGCACAGAGTTCTAAAAGAGATTAGTGTGTGACAATTCATTATTGAATCTACTCATTCTGCATTGAAGATGGTTTGTGTCAGTATAGTGTTCTCCAAGAATTTCACACACTCACTCACTGTTAGTTCCATTAAGCACAGGGCTCCACGATGGGGCAGATGGTAGAGCTTCTGCCTCACAACGTCAGAACCCGAGTTCAATCCTGACCACAGGTTTAGTTTATTTTAATTTAGAAATGCATTGTGGAAACAGGCTCTTCAGCCCACCAAGTCCAAGCCGATCAATTATCATTCATACACTAGATCTATCCTACACACTTGGGACAATTTACAGAAGCCAATTAAACTACAAACCTGCATGTCTTTGGGATGTGGGAGGAAATCCACGTTGTCACAGGGAGAACATGCAAACTCCACACAGACAGTACCCAAAGGTAGACAAAAATGCTGGAGGAACTCAGCGGGTGAGCCAGCATCTATGGAGCAAAGAAACAGATGACGTTTCAGATCGAGACCCTTCTTCAGACTCTGAGGGACTCGAAACATCACCTATTCCTTCGCTCCATAGATGCTGCCTCACCCGCTGAGTTTCTCCAGCATTTTTGTCTACCTTCAACTTACCCAGCATCTGCAGTTCTTTCTTAAACAGACAGTACCCGAGGGCAGGATTGAACCTGTGTCTCTGGAGCTGTGAGGCGGCAACTCTCCCGCTGCACCACTGTGCCACTTGTGGTGATTTCTGCATAAAGTTTATACGTCATCCCTGTGGCGGCATGGGTTTCCATCCACATCCCAACGACATGCGGGTTTGTAGCTTAATTGGGTCCTGTAAATTGCCCCTTGTGTGTAGGGAATGGATGCAAAAGTGAGATAACATAGAATTAGTATGAATGGGTTGGCGTGGACTTGGTGGACTGAAAGTTCTTTTTTCATGCTGCATCTTTCAAACTAAATCAAATCGTTCACACCAATCCCGTTCTCCATTTTTACTGCCCCACAAATGTGTAGTCAAATGTCTTTTGAAAACCCAAACTGTTCCTGTTTTAGTCACACTTAGAAGCATTTTCCTCATGTCTTCCCTGTAATTTTCACCCCAAACTACTCCCGTCTCACATTGGGCAGAAGATGCAAAAGCTTTAAAGCTGATATCATCAGATTCAGTGTGTAAGAAAGAACTGCAGATGCTGGTTTAAATCTAAGGTAGGCACAAAATGCTGGAGTAACTCAGCAGATAAAGCAGCATCTCTGGAGAAAAGGAATGGGCGACGTATTGGGCCGAGACCCATCATTCAGGATCAGCTTCCAGATTATCAGACTACTGAATGATTCTCCCATTGATTAAGGTGTAGTCCTGATCTTCCAACCTATTTCATGCAGAAGTTGCATTCTTACTGTGGAACTATACTGCTACAATGCTGTAACACTAAACTCTGCACTCTGGTATTTTTCTCTTTGCACTACCTGCTGTATTTGTGTCTAGCCTGATTGTTCTCATATATCGTATGATTTGACTGGACAGCATGCAAACAAAAGCTTTTCACTGTATCTCGGTACACACGACCATAATCATAAACCAAACCAAACCAAACTCTGGGCCCCCTATCCCTGGACCATCTGCTAAAGGGAACAGCATCTCTCCATGTATCCTGTCAAAATCATTCAATATTGTGCACATTCCTTTCTAATCTCCTCTTGACTTTATTTGCTGCAAGAACATTTTACTACTTCACACAGAGTCTGTGGAATTCTCTCCCGCAGAGGACGGTGGAAGCTGGTTTTCTGGATAATTTCAAGAGAGAGCTAGATCGGGTTCTTAAAGATAGCGAAGTCAGGGGATATGGGGAAACAGCAGGGACAGGGTACTGATTAGGGATGATCAGCCATGATCACATTGAATGGCAGTGCTGGCTCGAAGGGCCAAGTGGCTTACTCCTGCACCTATTGTCTTTATTTGCTGCAAGAACACTTTAATTCCCCTTCCCATTCCCATACTGATCTTTCTGTTCTCAGCCTCCTCCATTGTCTGAGTGAGGCTAAATGCAAATACATTTTGCATTTAGCAAGAACAGCAAATATGAGATGCAAGAACAGCATCTCATATTTCGCTTGGGCAGCTTACAACCAGGGGTATCAATATTGATTTCTCTAACTTCAAGTAACCTCTGCATTCCCTTTCTCTCCATCCCTCCCCCACCTTACAGTTAACAATGACCTGTTCCCTTTATCATTGTTACTTTTTTGCATCTCTTTCATTCATTTGTTCTATATCACTCTACATTATCGTCAATATCTCTCATTTCCCTTTCCCGCTATCTTGTTTCCTTTCCCACGTCACCCATTCCTTCTCTCCAAAGATGCTGCTGAGTTACTCCAGCATTTTGTGTCTATCTACGGTTCAAACTAGCATCTGCAGTTCCTTCCTAAACATTCTCAGCTAACCTTGTATCCTTCTCATTCATAGAACCAAAGCTGTAATTCTTTCAGTATCTTGTCAAAGACCTTCACATGCGCTCATTGTTAGGTGATCAGAATGGAGTGTAATACTCCAGTTGTGGCCCAAACAGTGTTTTAAAAAGGTTCAATATAATCTCAATGCATTCATATTCTAAGCCTCTATTTATGAAACTCAGGATCATAAAAGCTTCACTGACCAATCTCTTAACACACCCTGCCACTTCCAAAGATTTATTTGCCTATATATTTTCCTGAAAGCTTTTGGAACGTTGCCATTTAATCTATATTGAGTCTCCTTTCTTTCTGTCAAAACGTATTACTTCATAATTCACTCTTAAATTTGTTCTGCCACTTGTCTGCCTAGCTGTGTGCTTTTGCCGTCTGTTGCTATCTGTCTCCCACTTCCAAGCTTAATGTAATTTACAAATTTAGACATCGTAGTAGCCTTTTTGTTAAGGGATATGGGGTTAGTGCAGGAAAGTATTGCTGAGAATAAAAGATCAGGCATAATCTTATTGACTAATGGTAAAGGCAGGAGCACTTGAATAATTTACACCTGCTACTATATATTTTGTTATCGCACATATCCATGAAACCTGCATGAATCAAAAAGCAGTCATCCCAGCACTGACCTCTCGTGGGCACTATGGTCTACCTTCATCTAATTTAAAGAACTATTTATCAATTATATATCTGCTTTCTCCCTTTAAGCTTATTTCCTGTCAATAATACCAGTAATCATTATTTCCTTGGATCGCAATGTTTCTTTTATGGGGTCTTCATCAAACATTAGCTGAAAATTCATGTGGATGACTTAGTTGAGTTTAGTTTAGAGATACAACATGGAAACAGGTCTTTCAGCTCACACCGGCCATCAATCACCTGTACACTAGCCCTTTGTTTTCCCACTTTGGCATACTACGCATTAGGGGCAAATTACGGAGGCCAATTAACCTACAAACCTGCATGAAATTTCGGAGCACCCTGAGAAAATCCATGCAGTTACAGGGAGAACGTATAAACTCCGTTCAAACACCACCGGTAGTCAAAATCGAACCAGGGTCTCAGCCCACGTGAGGCTGCAGCGCCACTGTGCCATGCTTCTATCTTCTTCATCAACATTCTCTGTTAACTCATTAATAAAATAATTTTGGTTGGTCAAACATGATGTCCCAGTAACAAATTATTTGGCCAACTTCATAAACTTATTCAAAGGTATCAAAGGTATTTTATTGGTCACATTCACATACACCTAGGTGTAGTGAAGTGAAATGCTTCTTGCCATTTTGCAGCACATAAAGAAGGAATACAGACATAACATTAATAAGAGTTTTAAACATAAAGAACATCCCCCCACAATGGTCCCCATTATGAGGGAAGGCACAAAGTCCAGTCCCCAACCCCAGTTCACCCATAGTCGGGCCTATTGAGGCCTCCACAGTTGCCTCTACGGAGGCCCGATGTTCCAGGCCGTTCTCGCTGGGTGATGTTGCTCCGGCGTCGGGAGAGTCCTCTCAGCGGCTTGGGAACCCTGGAATGGCCGCTTCCGTACTGGAGGCAGCGGCTTCCGAAGCCAACAAGGCCGCGCCGGTTGGAGCTCCACAACTGGCGATCTCATCTAGAGATCCCAGGCTCCCGGTGTAAAGTTCAGCACCGCCGCCCGCAGCTGGTCTCTCCACAGTCCCGCAGCTCCGCGATGTTTTCCTCAGCAATCTTCAGCTCACCGCAGCTCCAGTGCGGCGACCCGGGCAAGGCATCGCCCGCTCCGCGATAGCGCTCCAGCGCTGCGCCGCCGCCGAAGCCGATGGTTCTGGGCGGTCCCCGACAGGAAACGCCACTCCAGGCCCGCTGGTAGGCCGCGAGGACGGGTCGAAGCTGCAGCCAGGAGAAAAGCTGCCTCTCCGACCAGGTAGGAACCCTGAAAGGTAGTTTCCCCCTTCCCACCCCCCACATAAAAAAGTCTAGACCTCCAAACAAAACACTTTAACTAACTTAAAATAAAAATAAAAAGATGAAAAGACAGACAGCTGCTGTCTGGGCAGCCATGCACAGGACAGCGCCCCCTACAAATGCCTATATGTATTTTTTTCTGATTCATATTTTTAAAAGCTTCTCCACAGCAGGGGTTGAACTAACTGGCTATACTTGCTCTGAATACTCCTGCACTCTAGTGTGAACAAGAGTGTTATTTTTACCATGTTCCAGTTCCCCGTGTCTCTAGGAAGTGTTGACAAATTATGGAAAACCTCCCACCACCCTTGATAACATAAGATCTGTATTCCTGATATGTTGAACAAATATTGAACAGGTATAAATTCAATATGCATTAAGTATTGAGATTGGTCTTGACAACACTGGCAAGGCTAGACTAAGATTAGACTGTGCTCATTTAGCATTTGTGCAATCCAGACACTAGTGAATCTATAATTATTTAAATTGATCCTGCAGCAACAGTGATTAATCCATAGTCATTACTATTGATCTTGTACTGACATTGATAGCCTGTACTTATTGCTCTTGATTCTCTGACAGTGGTTCATTTCAAAATGTATATCCTGAATAGAACAGCTGAAATCAACAATGCTGCAAAAACAGGCAATGCTTCAAAGAGACTGCGCTCATCTGTTCTGCAGATAACTTCCCAGAATGGGCAGACATCTCTTCTGTTCACAACCAGCAGCCTGAGTTGAGGAGTGTTGCTGTACCTATACTGATGAGGTACTGCTCCTGTCCTCATTCTGAATTATTGAAGTATTAATTCCATACACATTCAGTATAACCCAGCATAACCCAAGTTAATGTACAGGAAGGAACTGCAGATGCTGGTTTAAACGGAAGATAGACACAAAAGGCTGGAGTAACTCAGCGGTACAGGCAGCATCTCTGGGGAGAAGCAATGGGTGACGTTTCTGGTTGGGACTCTTCTTCAGACTGGTTAGGAATAAAGGAAACAAGATATATAGATGATGATGTAGAGAAATGTGTAGGAAGGAACTGATCTTCTGAAATTTTCGCCACCTCCAATGGGATCTCAACCCTAGTCACTTCCCATCTCCACCCCATACGCTTTCCGCAGAGATCGTTCCCTCCACAACTCCCTGGCTAACTCATCCCTTCCCACCCAAACTACCCCCTCCCCAGGTACCTTCCCCTGCAACTGCAGAAGATGCAACACCCTGTAACTCCTCCCTTGACTCTGTCCAAGGACCCCGACAGTCCTTTCAGGTTAGGCAGAAGTTCACTTGCACCTCCTCCACACTCATCTACTGATCCATTGTTCAAGATGTGGACTCTTATACACCGGCGAGACCGAACATAGACGGGGGATTGTTTCGCTGAACACCTTTTCTCAGTCCGCCTGAACCTACCTGATCTCCCAGTTGTAAACACTTTAATTCTCCTTCCCATTCCCACACAGGATCTGTCCTAGATCTCCTCCATTGTCACAGTGAGGCTAAATGCACATTGGAGGAACATCATCTCATATTTTGCTTGTGCAGTTTACAGCCCAGTGGTATGAATATTGATTTCCCCGGCATTCCCTCTCTCTCTATCTCTCCCGCACCCAGGTCGCACAAGCTACTCGGTTTCACCCACAAACAGCTAACAATGGCCTGTTTCCTTTATCATTGTTACTTTTTTGCATATCTTTCATTTATTGTTCTTTATCTATCTACATCATCATCTATATCTCTTGGTTCCTTTATCCCTACCGGTCTGAAGAAGGATCTCGACCCAAAACGTCACCCATTCCTTCTCTACGGAAATGCTACCTGGCCCTCTGAATTACTCCAGCTTTGTGTGTCTATAGTCCAAGCTAGCCTCCCAATGACTGAAATAGTGAATACTCACCTAATGTTGTAATATTTCTGTAGAGATTCGCTCTTTAAAATTGAGGGTCTATTATTTTTGGTTCAGTATAAGCGAGTTCAGTATTCCGAAAAACGCAAGGAATCATGGGATTTGTCAAAGGTCGTAAGCTATAACGGTAAATAGATCTCAGCGCAATAGATACAGTGAGTATACTTTTGGTCCGATCTTTAGTCTTTTTTTAAACTACTATTTGTCATGGCTGATTCAAAGTACCAAGATATGACGCTGGAAAATTTTATGTCATGGAAAGTCAATGCTTTGAAGATTTTTTTGCGGGAGGGGGTTAAAAAAAAACGGGAAGTAAAGCTGAACTTGCACCTCTTGCTGTAGCTGCTGCAGCCATGAGGAAGCCTGGCTGCCAAATGCAGGTGAAGAAAAAAGAAGCAATTTAAATCAGTACAAAGAACTCCTTAAAGTCTATTGAAAGTTATAGAAATCATACATTTAATTTCATGCCCTCCACCCTCAAGAAAAAAAATGCTTATCAACGAGAAAAACTTCACAGCTTTGTACAGGAGACGTCCAGACCGACGGGACACCGGCCCCCAGGCCCACCAGGCCCACCAGGCCCACCAGGCCCACCGCCAGCATCAAATCCACAGATCCACGTCAACTCCAGCCCAACCCCGCTTCAACTCCAGAGGAATCTGCTCCCCAATGGACCGCTACGGCGACAAGTCCCAGTTTGCCCACGGCCTGGCCAAGCTGCGCTCTGCCCCTACAGTACCCGCTGCCACTTCATCCAGTCGATGGCTGCCCATCTTCAGCAGGATCTCAGTGTCAGATTAAGGGTAGGGGGGGTGGAGGTGGAGGGCAGGACAGGCAGAGCCGAGCTGGAGCCAGCGGCTGCAAGTCTGGAGCCGCCCCGTCAGCCCACGGCCACCCCGGACACCTCTGGACAGGGACGGGACACCGGGGAGGGGAAGGCCCAGCAGCACCAAGAGTGCCCCCACCCCGACCCTGACCCCGACCATGGACGAAACGCAAGCCTGCACACAATGCAGCACCACCATTGCCAAGACTTTATAGCTAGTGACCTATGACCTGGGCATGCGCAGTCGGAATACCGAACTTGCTTATTAGTTCTAAATGGACTCATTTGGAACCACAAGATGACACCTTAGGAAAAGGTAATCATCTACTCTATCGCATTTATAACAATAAAGAGGCGATAAAAAGATGAGTGAAAGCTACTGGTGCAGTAAATGGTTTTAGTAAAGTATCAACCAGGAAACTATATGGACAATGAACAAATTGAAAAAGATATGATTGCGATACTTGTAAACAGATGGATTATAAACTATTCTCAAGGTGTTATTTTAGCTGAAAGATGAAAATAGGCAAGAAAATGATGGAAATAATCAGATCATCATCAACCTGAAATGTTAGTTCTGTTTCTCTTCCCCAAGATGTCAAGACAATATCTTTTATTGTCATATCCCAGATAGAACAATGAAATTCCTACTTGCTGCAGCACAACAGAGTACGTAAACATAGTGCATTGTAAACAATATAATAAACAAAAGAAAGAAAAGTTCAGTGTATATATATATATATACATACACGCACACATGCATGCACGCAAAAAACAAAAAACAAACAATAGTAGTGCAATAATAACAATAATAGTCTATTGTGGTTCAGAGCTTATTTGAGGTTGCAGTGTTTAATAGCCTGATGGCTATTGGGAAGAAGCTGTTCCTGAACCTGGGCACAGGGCTGGATTTACGTATAAGCGTGACAAGCTTAAGCTTAAGGGCTCGAGATCTAGGGGGGCCTCGGACCGCTCCACCAAGGTGTATAAAACTTTTGACATATTCGTATTTTCTGAGGCTTGTCCTTTCAACAGTCAGGACTGTTCGAATCGGTGTGCGGCTGCAAGTTTAATAATGTCAGAACCAGCTCCGACTGTGTCCGACCTGCCTGCTTCAGGGGAGAAGAGATAAGGCTCCGGGCGGGGTAAAGGGTGGGTGGGAACGAGCAGCCACCCGCTACGATAGTCGGAATGGTCCTTTCTATAGTTAAATCTGCTCACAGTCTCTGATGGGGCTGGTTTCCCGCCCATGCTTTGCCCGCTGACCCTCGCCACTCCACCACCCTCCAGCAGCCTTTACCTGCAGCCTGGACTCAGCACCGGGCCTGGAGTTTCGACGCTGCAGACTCCAACTCCCCTGAGTTTGACCACGCTGGGTCCTAGTGCTTGTCCCTCCCAACCCTGGTAACCTCAGTGGCTGTTCCACTGGGTCTTCCCCATTCCCCTCAAACCATGTGACCCCAGCTCTTCCCCACCCACACTACAGTCCTCATACACACACCCTGACCACCCACCAACCCCCCACCAGACATCGCCTCGGCCCCAGTCCACTCACCTTCCTTCCTCCGTCCCAACCCCCATCCCTGCCGTGTGTTCTCCATCCCCCCTGATCTCCCCCTCTCAGATACCAAATGGTCTGTCCGCAGCAGTGGCCTCCCCTTTGTCCCCCTCTATCCCCACCTCAATGAGTTCCGCGCTCGTCGCGATTTGGAGCTCTTCTTCCGAGGGCAGCCTTATGACAATGCTGCCAACATGGCTGGTAGGTACAAGGGTATGCAGGAAAAACATCCTCGAAAAAAACAAATTCGCAAGATTTATTCCATGCGCTGCTCACTCATTACATTTGGTGGGCAGTTCGGTTGCTGATTCCTGCCTTGATGCCGTGAACTGTTTTGGAATTATCAATGAAATTTATACCTTTTCATCCTCCACAAAGAGATGGGTAGTTCTAAAATCATTTTTGCAACCTCAGATAAAAGTGCCTAAATATTTGTCAGACACTAGGTGGGAGGCACATGCAAAAGCAACAGAAGCTATTTTGGAAAGTTACAGCTCTATCACTGATGCCCTCAGTCATTTGTACTCTGATGTTAATGTGAAGGGTGATACCAGGCTTCAAGCTAACAATCTTTTGCGGAAAATGGAAGAACTGGAATTTGTGTTTATGCTGCATTTTTGGATCCGTCTGCTAGATCATTTCCACAAGGTCAACAAAGCCATTCAGAAATCCAAACTGTTATTGAAAACTTGTGCAAGTTTGTACAGTTCACTTCAGGATTTTGTAAGCAAAATTGGAGAAGATTTTGATGAGCTTGAGCAACAAGCAAAGGCCAACTTGCCAGATGTTAACTACAGAACTGTCACAGGGAGACAAAGAGTAAGGAAATGGCAAGGAAATGGTGGGAGTGCACCTTGTCCTGATGCTTTTGGTAAACTCTCTTCAAGAGATAAGTTTAGGATAAAATCCTTTATTCCTATAGTAGATGCACTTGAAACCAATTTATAAAGAAGAGGTACTGTGTACAGTGAAGTTGCACAGCAGTTTTCCTTTCTTGCTAATCTGGTCACATATACGCACAAAATTCAGCAAGGTGTTGAACTGTTGATGGAAGCATCCCCAGAAGATGTTGACCTGAAACTTACTGATGAACTTTTGCACTTTCACTCATACGTGAGACAAAGCCAAAGGCATACAGAAGAGCACTCTCTGTCTCATACAGACGATTATCAAATAATATACAAGGAAACAATTCAGATGGCCTTCCATAATGTGGAAGCAATCTTGCAGCTGTTTCTTAGCTTAATGGTCACCAACTGCTCGGGAGAGAGGTCTTTTTCAAGACTCAAAAGAATTTAAAATGAATTGAGGTCCAAAATGTCTCAAGAGAGGTTGTCTGCAATGAGTATTCTGTGCATTGAGAGTGATAAACTTAGACAAACAGATCTTGGTGAACTTCTGGATGATTTTGCTATGAAGAAGGCGAGAAAAAAACATTTTTGCTCTTGGTGTATTTATAGTTTCTTTATTTCTTAATATTCCACATTCAATTCAAGAGACACTTGTTGTCACAAGCACCAATTGGTGCAATGAAATTTGGGGTCACCAACCGACATCGGAACGGGAGAACATTCTCAGCGGCTTGGACTTAAGAATCAGCCACTTCCTACTGGAGACCGCGGCTCCCGAAGTTCACAGGCCGAGCTGGGCGGAGATTCACGCTGGCGGCCCTCGGCAAATGGTTCCCAGGGCTCTGCGATGTTGAAATAAGCGTGGCCCGAGGCTGGGAGCTCCATGATGTTGAAGCAGCAGGCCCAACACTCCAGAGCTTCAAACGCCGATCCAGGTAAGGCATCGCCCGCTCCACAGTGAATCCAATATGTATTTTAAAACGAACTGTTTAATGACAACTTACAGTAGGGTCTAAAAGTGCCACACTGTCACTGTCGGTAGTCATGGTCCTCTAGTCGTGGGGTGGGGGATTGGGAGGGGGGGGGGGGGGGGGGGGGCTCACAAGTTAAATAGCTTAGGGCCTCTCTTCATCTAAATCCGGCCCTGCCTGGGCATTACAATTTTCAGGCTCCTGTGCCTTTTTCCTGATGGCAGGAGTGAAATGAATGTATGGCCAGGGTGGTGTGGATCTCTGATGATGCTGACTGCCTTTTTGAGGCAGTGACTCCGGTAAATCCCTTCGATGGTGGAGAGGTCAGAGCTGGGCAGTGTTCACAACTTTTTGCAATCTTTTTCGATCCTGGTTATTCAAGTTGCCGAACCAGGCCATGATGCAACCAGTTCATATGCTCTCGACTGTACACCTGTAGCAGATCAAGAGAACCCTATCTGACATACTAAATCTCCGTAATCTTCTCAGGAAGTAGAGGCGTTGATGTGCTTTCTTTATAATTGCATCAGTGTGCTGGGTCTTCGGAAATATGCACACCTAGGAATTTGAAATTTTTGACTCTCTCCACCATCTGATGTTGATCTAAACAGGATTGTGAGTCCTCATCCTCTTCCAAAGTCCACAACCAGTTCATTGGTTTTACTGATATTGAGAGCCGGGTTGTGCTGGCACCATTTGGTCAATCGGTCGATTTCACTTCTATACTCTGACTCATCACCATCTGTAATTCCGCCAACAATGGTGGTTTTGTCGGTGAACTTGAAGATGGAGTTTGCACTATGTCGGCTACACATAGAGTGAGTAGAGCAGGGGTCTGAGCATGTAACCTTGAGGTGCTCCCGTACTGATTGTTAATGAGGAAGAAGTGTTTCTGCCTTGTTACATTGCCCAACCTACTGAGTATTTCAAGTATTTTCATGTTACAATTGTAAGCAATGCCAAACTAACAAATTTGATACAACCTAAGTTAGAGCCGCAAGTGACTCTACACACAGTACAGCTCAGGAATAGGCCCAATGTCTGCTGAACATGATGCCAAGATCAACTACTCAACTGCCTGCACATGATCCATATTCCTCCATTCTTTGCATCCACATGCCTATCTAAAAGCCTCTTAAATGCCATTATCACATCTGCTTCCACCATCACACCTGGCAGCACCTTCCAGGATCTCACCACCTTCTATGTTAAAAAAATCTACCACCTCACATAAACTTTGTCCCTCTCACATTAAATCTATGCCCTCATGTCTTTGACATTCTCACCCTGAAGAAAGGGTTTTAACTGTCAACCATACCTATGTCTCTCATAGCGTTGTATACTGCTCTCTGTTCCTCCATCAACCTCCAGTGTTCCATAAATCTGATGCCATCCAGACTTGACTTTCACCACATAAGAAAGAAAAAACTTTGACATATCTTCATGCACTTGATGTTCAAATCACTCTGTCTCTCAAATCATAGGGCTATCTCACAATTTGATGAATGTGCATCTTTATTATTTTTCCTGCTAAAATGGACAATTTTGCATATTTCTGCAGTATACTCACTCTGCCAGATTTGGTCCGCTAACTTATCTACATTATTTTGGTGTCTCCTTATGCCCTCCTTACAACTTACTTTCCTAGGTACACAAAAATTCTGGAGAAACTCAGTGGGTGCAGCAGCATCTATGGAGCGAAGGAAATAGTCAACGTTTCGGGCGAAGAAAGGAAAAAGGAGGAAGAGGAGCCCGAGGGCTGAGGGATGGGAGGAGACAGCCCGAGGGCTGGGGAAGGGGAGGAGACAGCAAGGACTAACAACATTGGGAGAATTCAATGTTCATGCCCCCAGGAAGCAGACTCCCCAAGCGGAATACGAGGTGCTGTTCCTCCAATTTCCGGTGTTGCTCGCTCTGGCCATGGACGAGACCCAGGACAGAGAGATCGTATACGGAATGGGAGGGGGAGTTGAAGTGCTGAGCCACCGGGAGGTCAGGTTGGTTATTGTGGACCGAGCGGAGGTGTTCGGCGAAACAATCGCCCAACCTCCGCTTGGTCTCACCGATGTAGATCAGCTGACATCTAGAGCAGATCTCACCCAGACCTGCAACGGACCACAACTATACTTCATCCGCCGGAAGATCCACCTCTTCAATCAAAGATTCCTGGCCTACCTTAACTCCACCAAGGACTCTAATTTTTTTCTCTGTAAAGCACTTTGGCTTCAACATGATTTGATTTAAAAGTGCTATATAAATAAAAATGACTTACTTACTTACTAACTAAGACATAGGTTGGTGAAGCACCACAATTATAAACCAAAAGCAATTAAAATTGGAATAATTGTTACTGGCTACTAGAGTGACTAACATTGATTAAAAGAAACAGCATGGAAACTGTCCACCATTGATCACACGGTCACACCAGTTTTATGTTATCCCACTTTCTCATCCTATCCTACGCACTATGGGCAATTTACAGAGCATATTAAATACAAATCCGAACGTCTTTGGGATGTGGGAGAAAAACGGATCATCTGGTAACAACTGCAATCAAAAGTTCAATGTCCCTTTATTGTCATGTGTGCAGAGGTACAGTGAAATTTGATTTACCATACAGTCATACCAAAAAAGCAAAAAGATACAAAACTACATAAAGATTAAACATAAACAGCCACCACAGCGGCATGTGAGAATCCCCAGGGCACAGAGCATAAGCGGAGACCCACTGCCATCAGTTCAATGTCCGGGCCACACACACACATGCTCCTTCACTGTGATGTGACCAGAGTTGTATCGACCACTGTCACTCTCTCTGCAGTCCCTGACCACCCGACCAGTCAGAAAGCCGTTCACACTCGCACCAGACTCCAGGATGTCGTCATGGAGCCATGCCCCGCAAACACCGAGATCAGTGGTCTTACAGCACTCCCTCCGAGTCCCCACCAGCACAGGCAGCACGTCCATCTTGTTTTTCAGCGACCTCACATTCCCCACTGTGATGGAAGGCAAATAACTTATACCTCCTTCCTCCTTTTCTCCCATGATCAGGGCGATCGAAACTTTCCACAGTCGGGGCAATCGATGCTCCCGCAATCAGCGATCGAAGACCCCGCAACGAGGCGATCGAGGCTCCCGCGATCAAGGCGGTCGAAGCTCCTGCGGCTGGAGCTCCCGAAGTTGATCCCTAACAAAGGGACCGCCAGCTCCACGATGTTAAGGCCGCAGTGTGGAAGGAGATACGATATGGAAAAAGTTGCATTACCGTCGAGGGAAGAGATAAAAAAAGTTTCCCCTAACCCCCACCCCCCGCATAATACAGTATTAAAGATTCACTAAAACATACAAATAAAACAGACTAAAAACAACTAAAGAAGGGACGAGACAGGCTGTTGGCAGGGCTGCCACTTACGGCGCCACCCGGTGATCACAGAAAGAATGTGCAAACTGCACACAGATAGCACCGAGGTCAGGATTGAACCCAGGTGTCCGGTGCTGTGAGGCAGCAACTCCACCACTGTGCTGCCCTTGTTAGGCAAATAAAAACTGAAATTGCTGGAAACATTTGGATGACCAGGCAGAATCTATGAAAGAGAAAATGTGTTAATATTTCAGGGTGAAGACTGCTTGTCACTGGGAAAAAGAGGTTTAAGGTTAGTTTTAAGTTGTGGGGGAAGTCGGGGAGGAATGAATAGCAGCAGTGAAAGGTGATAAGGTGGGAGGACTGCTGAACATTTACTTTTATTTCACTTAGCTGCAAGTTTGACTAACAACATTTAAAAGACATTTAGTCAAGTACGTGGATAGGAAAGGTTTAGTGGGCTATGGGCTAAGGGAGTAGTGGAGATGGGGCATTTTGTTTTGCATGAACAATTTGGGCCGAAGGGGCTGTTTCCATTCTGTATAACTCTGACTCTAAAACTGAAAATTAATTAGTCTTAAAAGGTAAAAGTTGGCGGTTTTTAACAGGTAAGAAACTACGCGTTTCGTGTGTTAATAGTGTATGCCGGAAGCTGCCATGTTCTCCAGACGGATTGAGCTGCTCCGTGCATCACGCTCTTTGACCCGATGACCTTACGTGCAATCCCCCAAAAGGAAGTATTGTGTGTGAGCAGAGTAGGCAGAGGGATCATATAGGTGGTAGAGTAGATATGGGGTGTGTATAGGAAGTACAGAGAATAAAGAGTGTAAAAGGAGTTCTGGTGAGGGTATGAGGATTTATAGTGAGTGTAGTAGTGGTTGAGAAGGTGGGTAGGGGTCAATGATGTGAGTGCTGAGTGCTTCTAGTAGTGTGGGGGTTTAGCTGCAGTGGCCCATTAACAGCGGCCTGCCCGCTTCTGCCCAAAGATCATATGATCTTTGCTTCTGCCGCTTCACGTCAAAGATCCTATAGCAAGCAAGATAGACCACGCGACGAAAAAGACGTAGTACGGTCATGGGCAGATTAATGGATAATTTTCGGCCCCATTTCCAGAGAGGTTAACAATGTTTTTTTATTTAATGTTGTCCCTTGTCTAGTCCGAAATAAAGTTTATAATTGAATATTAGAATCAGGAGAAATATAAATGTGTGTTATATGATTATATACATCTATATCACATTCATATATGTGTGTATGTGTGTTCTTTCCAGCACAATCTAATCAGTTGTATGCTCGCTGAATAAAACCATCCTTAAGTTATACATCATGTGTAAATCTTGCTCAAAACAAATTTTATTTTGTGAAATACTTCATTTAGATAACCCTACCATTACAGACAGATCTCTGGCTATTGGGAAGACCAGACGCATTTTATTGTTGAGAAACAACTCCATAGACACAAAAATATTAAGCAACATTCCAAGAGCAGAGCAACTGCAATCTTCATAATGCTACTATTTTCCCAAATACTGCAGTTGTGAACAGTGTGATTAGATGAATTACAGAGTGCGTGTAATACAAAATCAACTCAAACACAGAACATGAGCCATTCGTCTCCAGTTGGTCCAAAATGCTGCCGCTCGCCTTTTAACCGGAACTCGAAAGAGGGAGCACATTACGCCAATTTTGGCCTCCCTTCACTGGCTCCCAGTGCACTTTCGAGTTCATTTTAAAATTATTTTATTTGTTTTTAAATAATTGAATGGCCTCGCCCCGCCTTACCTCTCTGAGCTGCTCCACCTATATGCTCCTACCCGGTGCCTCAGGTCAGCGGATCAGCTGCTCCTTGAGGTACCAAGGTCTAAGCGGAAGCTTAGAGGGGATAGAGCCTTTTCTGTTGCTGCCCCGGCACTATGGAACACCTTGCCGCTGCAGATCAGACAGGCCCCTTCACTGTCCATCTTTAAATCCTCCCTAAAAACTAACTTTTATTCACTGGCTTTCGACACTGGCTGAGACATTGTTCCTGTTTTAGTGCTTTTAAATGTCTTTTAATTTTTACTGTTTTTATAGTCCTGTCGTCTTAATGGTTTTAGTAGTTTGTAATAACTTTTTGTTGACTTCCCATGTACAGCACTTTGTGGTAACTGATGTTGTCTAAAAGCGCTTTATAAATAAAGTTGTTATTATTATTATTATTATTATTATTAAAAAGAAATTATGTAAAAAAACATTTAAAAAAAAGAAAGTTAACAGAATCAAAATTTATAAACATATTATTATTTAACATATTACGCTTTAACAACAATTAACAGAATTATGAATGAACAGAATTATGAATCTATATCACACACACACAAACTGTTTCCCGCAACGCTGATTACACTGTGAGAGAGTCGGGTCGGGTTACTGAAATGGACGAAAGAAGCTCCGTTGCGTACTACACGTCAGCCCATTGCATTGAGCAGGAGTGGCCTATCTTGCTCCGCTATTGGATCTTTGCTTCACATTGTTGCATCAGGTGCGGGGAAAGCCGCGATTGGTTTAGCGGTGCAGAGTAACGAGGCGACGTGGTGACAGTAGAGGAAGACAAGTCGGCGGCCGGGACCGGGACCAGGACCAGTACAGCGTCTGTGTCAGTCCCAGTATAGCGGCCTGAACCAGCGTCTGTGTCAGTCCCAGTACAGCGGCCAGAACCAGCGTCTGTGTCGGTCCCAGTATAGCGGCCTGAACCAGCGTCTGTGTCAGTCCCAGTACAGCGGCCAGAACCAGCGTCTGTGTCGGTCCCAGTATAGCGGCCTGAACCAGCGTCTGTGTCAGTCCCAGTACAGCGGCCAGAACCAGCGTCTGTGTCGGTCCCAGTACACAGCCCCTGAACCAGCGTCTGTGTCGGTCCCAGTATAGCGGCCTGAACCAGCGTCTGTGTCGGTCCCAGTACAGCGGCCAGAACCAGCGTCTGTGTCGGTCCCAGTATAGCGGCCTGAACCAGCGTCTGTGTCAGTCCCAGTACAGCGGCCAGAACCAGCGTCTGTGTCAGTCCCAGTACAGCGGCCAGAACCAGCGAGAGGCCGGCGGGGAGAGTCCACGGGCGCGGGTGAGTCACGGAGAGACAGACACGGCGGTGTCCCCTATACTGGGGAGCAGCCTCAGTAAGAGGATTTAAATGTGGGACCGGCAGTGTGGGCGTAAGGGGCGCTGAGCGAGAGGTTGTAACTTGGACTGAAGTGGTCACAGTGGTAGTCGGGTTGCCTGCACATGGAGAGGTAGCTTGGACTGGAGTGGTCGGGGTTGGCACTGGAGGGACTGGTGGTCTGGAGCTGTCAAAGTTTCTGATGTACCAGGTTAAAATGTACTGGTCACTTTTGTAAAATTAAGTTTAAAAAGTTGTTCTAATTTAAAATGTTATTATTTATTTTAGGTGACGTTCAAAAAGTAAACAAGTGAGAGTAACAGCTGTGATCAGGTCTTTTTAAACAGATGACGTTGGGCTAATAAACTGATGTAGAATGTAGAACTGCAGTTTTCAAGGAAAGTGTATTATTAATTGTACAGCGTTTAGGTTTTGCAGTGAGCCATGTATGGCCTTAGTCATAGTGTCTGGTAATTGCTGTTGTGAACTCATTTATGTGGGGTTTTCATTAGAAACATAGAAAATAGGTGCAGGAGGAGGCCATTCGGCCCTTTGAGCCAGCACAGCCATTCATTGTGATCATGGCTGATCGTCCCCAATCGATAACCCGTGTCTGCCTTCTCCCCATCAAAGATTCTAGATGAGCCCCATATCCCTGGATTCCGGAAGTGGCGGCGCTGCCCTGGCAGCAGCGGCTCGCCTGCAGTCCGTTGGTTTTTACTTTTTTGTGTTGTTTTTTTTCGTTTTTGTCTAGTTATGTTTTTGGTTTTTAGGCCGTGTTTATGTGGGGAGGGGGGTGGGGGGGTGAAACGGGGGCTGCTGTCACTCCCTTCGGGGGAATACGACCTTTTTGTCGTATCCCCCTTCTTTGCCTCCGTCTACACTGAGGCCTAGCGGAGCCGGCGACCTCGGGACTCTGGAGGCAGCTGACAGGACTCGTCCTGGGCTCGCTCCCGGACCAGCCCGGGATGGAACGGTGCTCCCGTGAGAGCAGCATGGTGAGGGGCTGGAGTGGCCCAGCCCGAGGGAGGAATGGCACTCCCGTCGGAGTGGCCAGCCCGAGGGAGGAACGGCACTCCCGTCGGAGTGGCCCAGCCCGAGGGAGGAACGGCACTCCCGCTGGAGTGGCCCAGCCCGAGGGAGGAACGGCACTCCCGCTGGAGTGGCCCAGCCCGAGGGAGGAACGGCACTCCCGTCGGAGTGGCCCAGCCCGAGGGAGGAACGGCACTCCCGCTGGAGTGGCCCAGCCCGAGGGAGGAACGGCACTCCCGCTGGAGTGGCCCAGCCCGAGGGAGGAACGGCACTCCCGCTGGAGTGGCCCAGCCCGAGGGAGGAACGGCACTCCCGCTGGAGTGGCCCAGCCCGAGGGAGGAACGGCACTCCCGTCGGAGTGGCCCAGCCCGAGGGAGGAACGGTACTCACGTGAGGGCGATCCGGTCCGGGGGCTGGGACGGTGCTCCGGTGGCTGGGACGACGTTCTGGCGGCGGTGTCCAGAGTCCTGGGTTCAGCCGCGGGCCGGCGGCTGCGTGTGCTGGACTGGAGGTGCGGCGGCTTCGACCACCCCGGGCCGCAGTGTTTGAACCGGCCCGTTCGCGGGGTTCGGTGAGCTGCGGGACTGTTTATACCATCGCCCGGTGGGGAATCGCCTCAGCGCAGAGGGAGCAGAGGGAGAGACTGCAACCCTAAGATTTTTGCCTCCACCACAGTGAGGAGGTGTTTGGAGGACTCACTGTGGTGGAAGTTAATTTGTGTTTATTGTTGTTATTATTGTATCATTGTATGTATGACTGCAGGCACGAAATTTCGTTCAGACCGTAAGGTCTGAATGACAATAAAGGAATTCAATTCAATTCAATTCAATTCAATTCAATTCAATTCAATTCAACCAACTCCTAGAGCTCTATCTAACTCTCTCTTAAATCCATCCAGTGATTTGGCCTCCACTGCCCTCTGTGGCAGGGAATTCCACAACATCCCAGCACTTTCTTGTCAAACTGAAGTGCAAGAACTTGCCTGGGTGACCAAATTGTGCACAAGTTTGAGGGATACATTTTGACTAACTCTAGAAAAAACAACTTTGAATGGTGTCATTGAATCTTGTATAATTAAGAAGGCAGACTGGCAGCGGATTACAGCTCTCGTTCAGTTATTCTAGTAGCAGTGATTAAGCTGCAGAAAAGTGGCATAATGTTTTGATGGAACATATATTAGGTTGGGAGATTCCTATAGCTGTTCACTCAACTCCCTACATTATTGCTATGTTTCTGTATATCAAAACTTTTGAACAGTTATAAATGAGTGTATATAATTATAAATTATTTAATGGCCATTTATAAATGAACAGGTGTCTGGTTACAAATCCCAGTGCCTATAAATAGACTGATAATTCCAAGTTTTCCCAAATAGTATTTTAATTGTAATATTAAATAGATAACTTAGATCAACACTCTGCAGAGACACAAAACATTCAGTCATTATCACAATACGGAAAATAAGGAGCAAGAAATTCTGGCCTTTCTAGTGATGCTTTCTCTGTTTGACTTATTAAAATGAATATTTGGCTAATAATTACTCTTGCTTTTCACATAACGACTGGCCCACTGCTAAGACCATTGATTATAAGGTAACTATTAAATACAAAGAGAGTACAGAAGAAAAGTGGTTACTGGTAGACCAGAAGCCAGAACTTCCCTGGAAATCAATTAAAAATCAATAAAATGCAATCAATAGTCAATAGATGCAGGAGTAGGCCATTCGGCCCTTCGAGCCAGCACAGCCATTCACTGTGATCATATCCACATTCAGTACCCCGTTCCTGCCTTCTCACCATATCTCCTGTTTAAGAGCTCGATCTAACTCTCTCTTGAAAGCATCCAGAGAATTGCCCTATGCTGCCTTCTGAGGCAGAGAATTCCACAGATTCACAACACTCTGGGTGAAAAGGTTTTTCCTCATCTCTGTTCTAAATGGTTTACCCCTTATTCTTAAACTGTGACCCCTGGTTCTGGACTCCCCTAACAATGGGAACATGTTTCCTGCCTCAGCGTGTCCAATCCCTTAATAATGTTATATGTTTCAATAAGATACCCTCTCATCCTTCTAAATTCCAGAATATACAAGCCCAGCCGCTCTATTCTATCAGCATGTGACTGTCCCGCCATCCAGGGAATTAGCCTTGGGAACCTACGCTGCACTCCTTCAATAGAAAGAATGTCCTTTCTCAAATTTGGTGACCAAAACTGCCACAATACTCTGGGTGTGGTTTCACTAGGGCCCTGTACAACTGCAGAAGGACCTATTTGCTCCTATATTCAACTCCTCTTGTTTTGAAGGCCAACATGCCATTAGCTTTTTTCACTGCCTGCTGTACCAACATGCTTACTTTCAGTGAGTGATGAACAAGGATTCCCAGATCTCTTTGCACTTCACCTTTTCCCAACTGACACCATTCAGATAATAATCTGCCTTCCTATTTTGGACACCAACGTGGATAACCTCACATTTATTCACATTAAACTGCATCTGCCATGCATCCGCCCACTTACCCAACCTGTCCAAGTCACCCTGCATCCTCATAGCATCCTCCTCACAGTTCACACTGCCACCCAGCTTTGTGTCGGTAAATGTGGTCAGTAAATCAGTAAATGTGGCCATCCAATGTTAGATTGGAAAGCCCCATCTAATCAATGTAATGTTCACTGCAATCTTTGCCTTGTCTGCTGCTATGTGTGTGACTTTAGGGTCCACAATGTTATGGTGGTCCTGTAAATGAGCATAGCGGGTCACTTGGTTATATCACCAAATTCCTGGGGCATTAATGGATGGGCACAGATACCAGTTTTGCAAAGATGAATGCAAAACAATCTTGTAAGATTAATGTGGCAGCTGATGAAAATGGTATGGCTGTGGAGTAAAGGTTTTAATAAGTGCTTTGGAGTTCTGCATTTGTACACATTCACACCACTGCACTCTTTGCATCTTAGATTGTGAACGTTCTGAGAATGAAACCTTTGCATTTCAACCTGGTGTTGATGCTGATTTTTGTCCAGTGTTTCGCTTCCAGTTGGAGTGAGGACAGCAAACCACCGGTGAGTTGGGGAATTTGTTGCAGAAGGTGAAAGTACATTTTGATGATGCATATCTAAAAAATTCTGAAGTAGTGACTTTCAACCAGAATTTCTTCAATTTTGTTCCAGTTTGTTTGAATATCCAATGAAAGTTGGTACGTTCATTAGTGGGTCACTGTCATATTCTTAAAATGTACTTTCCCACCAGTCTGTACAATTTGCTTTCTACAAAGAAGTTGATCTTATAGTGCTGGATCTTGAGATACAGCGGGGAAACCCACCAAAGTCCAGCCGACCATAGATCACCCGCACACCAGTTCCATGTTATCACACTTTTGCATCCCACACATAAGGTACAATTTACAGAAGCCAATTAACCTACAAATCTTCACATCGTTGGAATGTGTGGGGAAACCAGAACACCCAGAGAAAACCCATGCGGTCACAGGGAGAAAGTACAAGCTCCGCGCAGACAAGCACCCATAGTCAGGATCAAACCTGGTCCTCCAGGGAGCTGATTGTCTTTTGTTCTATGCTACAATTTTGCAAAGAACTGCCGAATTGAGATGAAAACCTGAGAGCGCATCAGGGTCAGAATGCAAGGCAAACCTGCAAATGTAACAAGTTGAGTGATGCCCATTCCACAAGAACACTTAGCAATTGAATGCAAGCATGTGACTGAGTTTCTCTGCATATCGAAATCCAGTGTAAGTTGCTCAGCCTAGTTTAGTTAAGCTATCTTGACGCTATGCAGCAAGTATTACCAAACTCTTGAAAGATTGATAATGCATTCTATCCTTGTCTCTAGAATGTGTCTGCTCTTGCTGTTATGGAACGGGCGGAAGAAAATGTTGGAAAAGTAGAAGAAGCAATAGTGGAGGATGACTTGGACCCTGAAGACATGGAGGTCTTTTATCCAACTAATGAATGGCAAATTGTTAAACCAGGTAACTTCTTCTTTATGTATCTGAGTGAGCCTGTGATGTATTAGTAGGAGCAATATTGCTTGCTATCATAACTTGCCATCACTACAGAGGGGCATGAGGTAGAGCTGCTGCCTCACGGCGCCAGAGTCACAGGTTCTATCCTGATCTCGGTTGCTGTCTGTGTGGAGTTCACA
Source organism: Leucoraja erinaceus (assembly GCF_028641065.1). Classification (NCBI taxonomy): domain Eukaryota; kingdom Metazoa; phylum Chordata; class Chondrichthyes; order Rajiformes; family Rajidae; genus Leucoraja; species Leucoraja erinaceus. The sequence continues at coordinate 10,666,661 of NC_073387.1, read as the reverse complement.
AGTTCTCCCTGTGACCATGTGGGTTTCCGCTGGGTGTTCTGGTTTTCTCCCTCATCCCAAAGACATGTGGATTCAGAGGTTAATTGGCCTCTGTAAATTGCCTATGTTGTGTGAGGAGTGGATGCAAGAAATTATATAACAGAACTGGTGAACAGATGGTCAGTGTGGTCTCGCTGGACTGAAGGGCCTGTTTCTGTGTCCTTTTTGCCCTTACTTGTTGTACCTCTTTCATCCTGTCCACTCTAATCTCTCAACTTTCCCAATACTTCTGCAACTGGGTTTGCTGTTTTTCTATCTGTGCAGGTCAAGCAATCCCGGCAGGGCTACATGTTCGGTTAAACTTGGAGACTGGGACAAATGAAGCAAAAATCCTGGATGACGAAAGAGGAAATAGTGCACTGAAGCACTGGAAACAGGGAACAAGGTATCCTGCGTGTTACATATCTGTGCAGTATAACATTGAAGCCTGATCCTGACGTGACTTGCATGGAAAAAAAAAACCATTGTTGGTATAACACCGTGGGTTGGACAGCATCTCGGTAGAACATGGATAAATGGTGTTTTGGGTCAGAACCCTTCTTGTATGTGAAGGATCAGAAGAATCCCGACCGAAAACATCACGTATCCATGTTATCCAAAAATGTTGCTTGATCTGTTGAGTTACTTCAACAATTTGCACCTTTTCTTTGGAAATCGGCATCTGCAGTTCCTTGTGTCCACATTTGATTTGCATGTAGTTGTTTCCTGCCAGGAGCTGGCTGGGGGATGAGGAATGGGGGGGAGGGGGGGTCAAAGTGGTGAGGAGGTGATGGACTGCAGGAGCTTCTGGAGGGAGGTGTACATGTATATTAAAAAAAATGTGGAGGAACTGTCAGAGAAGAATTATCAGAGTGACCACAAAACTGATCCTTTCGTTGTCTTGGAGATGAGGGTTGGGTCTCTCTTACCCACCTTTGGCAAGTACTTGGAGTCAGTTGCCCCATGCATTGGACATCTTGTGAGTGAGACCTAACCCCCAAATCCAGGGCAATAAAAAGGGATGATTGGAAGACCTTTGTCATTATAAGGGATCGGCTCCAATGTTAAGTCCACACCCCGCGGTGGGGCATAAAGTCAGTCTGAGGAGGCCTACAGTTCCATCGATGGTAGGCCACAGAGCGACCAGAGATGCAATCCGGAAAATAATCGCATCTCCGGCAAGGTACGAAATTGGGGGGAAAAAAATCCCCAACCCCCTCCCCCTCCCCCCCACATAAAACAAACCGGAGAACATTTACACAGACTTTTAACACACACTAAAAATGTTAAAAAGACGAAAAACAGGACAGACTGTTGGCGTGGCTGCCAATTGTGCGGCGCCCCTGGTGCCGCAACATTTTGACATTGCACTTGTAATCCCACTTATTTTCTATGCATGTTGGTCTCTTTCTGTTGTAGTGGAATGCTTTTGTCAATATACTTTGCCATTCATGTACACTTGATGACAAAGTGGTAATTTTATTTGTTTATGAATGGGTTTTCTGACCTACGTCAAGGACACAACTTTTCTAGTCTTTGACCCAACTCTATGTATTTGGGTCCCATCAAACTTGGGTTGGGTACCAGGTTTTATTGGGTTGGTTACATTGACAGAAAGATCTTGTCCTGTTGCAAATATGTTGAAAGATTTGTGGATATTCGGTATGTGGGTGTGGGTGTGTGTATATATACATTATCTATATAGATATATATATCTATATATCTATATAGATAATGTTTTATTTATTTGTTTATCCTCCAATCCACAATCTAGTTATTTTTTGGTAGGATGATTTGGGGGGGGAAGGGGACAAAGTGGTGAATGAGGCTGATGACATTTTGTGAAAACTGCTCTAAATTCACACTCCGACTACAGGAATTCAATGTTACTTTTTTCAATATATAATAAGACATGATTAGGAATCCTGGTCATTGATCTGCTTTTTCCCTTTTAGGCAGGGAATGGTGAATACAAACTCCAAATCTTTCACAGCAGAGGAGCTGAAAAAGTCCTTGAAATTTATTAAACAAGACGGCAACATAGAGATGGAAGAGGTAATGTTGTTTATAAAGGAATTACTCTGAAAGTTGAAGAAAGTCTCCTGTTTGGAAAAGTTCTTAAGAAATGATTTGCTTGATAATGGAACTGTTGTATAATTATGCATGTTACACGAATACCTTTAATCTCACTCTTTCATTCAATATTTTTGTTGTAATCAATTTTTTCCTTAATCACACTACAAAAGGATATAATTTATTTAGAGTTCACAATTGATGAGTATTGTGAATTAGCCATTTAATGATCTGAGATTCTGGTCTTTGTTTTTAGTTATTGTCCTAACTTTTGGAGAGCAAGGTTCAGGGAAATATTACATAGAAACGTAGAAAATAGGTGCAGGAGTAGGTCATTCGGCCCTTCGAGCCTGTACCGCCATTCAATATGATCATGGCTGATCATCCAACTCGGTATCCTGTACCTGCCTTCTCTCCATACCCCCTGATCCCTTTAGCCACAAGGGCCACAACTAACTCCCTCTTAAATATAGCCAATGAACTGACCTCAACTACCTTCTGTGGCAGAGTTCCAGAGATGTACCACTCTCTGTGTTAAAAATGTTTTTCTCATCTCGGTCCTAAAGGATTTCCCCTTTATCCTTAAACTGTGACCCCTTGTCCTGGACTTCCCCAACATCGAGAACAATCTTCCTGCATCTAGCCTGTCCAACCCCTTAAGAATTCTGTACGTTTCTATGAGATCCCCCCTCAATCTTCCAAATTCTAGCGAGTACAAACCGAGTCTATCCAGTCTTTCTTCATATGAAAGTCCTGACATCCCAGGAATCAGTCTGGTGAACCTTCTCTGTACTCCCTCGAGAGCAAGAATGTATTTCCTCAGATTTGGAGACCAAAACTGTACACAATACTCCAGGTGTGGTCTCACCAGTACCCTGTACAACAGCAGTAGAACCTCCCTGCTCCTATACTCAAATCCTTTTGCTATGAAATCCTTTTACATCTTCTAACATCCTCCGCGTTCATTGCCCGCATTGTACCCTACCCCTCCAATCCCACTATATTTAAATCATTTTAATACGCATATTGACTGCAAAATGCAAAAGTGCCTTTTTTTAATGAAAAATGATCTGCTTCTTGGTTCTTGGTTTCTTGGTCCTCCAAAATATTCCAAATGGAATTTAAACTGGAGGTGGTGTTTAAACTGGAGGTGGTGTATTGTTCTGTATTGAACTTAAGTACTGAATTAAACTGACAGTCATAATGCAATCAAATCTCTTTTCACATATTTCAAATTCATAAATTAGTGCTAGAATTTGAATAAATGTTCACCCTTTTTACTTGGGTATGCTGTCAATTTGAAAAGCCAATTTTTTTTTAAATCAAAGGAGACTGTTTAGGGGTATTGGACCAGGGAATTAAAGAGCTTTGATGTGTATTGGCTACTGTTGCTGGTAAAATGATTGGAATTTGTGAGGTGTTGAAAAGCATACTGCAGTTGATATGTCACCTTTACAAGAAACTGTAGGCTTTTGTTTATGCAGATAAATCGAGTATCAGATATGGATGAGCTCTGTTTATTTGGAATATGTTGGAAAGATTAAGATGCTATTAGGAGGTTATTTCAAATGGTAATTTTCAGAAGCAGATTCACTTCAATGAAACATGTGGGTTTTTTATACTATATATGGACTTGCTTGTCAAGTTTTAACAGAAAACCTACCACTAACATACATTGTACATACATTATCTTATGCAATTTTAGATTTCTAACAAGTTGCCTAGTCACTCTCAAAGTACACGGATTACACAGAAACGGGCCCTCTTTATATCTTTATATTTATATAGGACTGTCAACAATGACCTTAAGAATGCTTAGTGTGATAAGAGGTTTAAAGAGGGAATCGCAGGTTCAAATGCCAAAATTATCAACGTTTGCCTTTTTTGTTTATTTTCATTCAGGACAACCAGGAGAAGGTGATGGAACGCTTCCGTCCAATAAATGAGCTGAAGAAAGATTTTGAAGCAATGAACATAAGGATAGAGACTGACATGGAAATAATTGATAAACTTGTTGGCAAATTCAACAGTACCAGTGCAACACTGAAGCAGAAAATTGGGGCACTTTATGACCTGGAATATTATGTCCATCAGGTACTGACAATGTTTCTTTTGCATGTGAACTGGCAATTGGTGGTGAGGCATAATCACTATTATGAAGATACAAGGTCACCCATTTATTGTGCTATCCTACACCTCTCCTCTCTACACCTCCCCGGGGGTTGCCTTCCTTTCCCTGTCCCCTTCTACTCGCATCCCTTTCTCTGGATTTCCATTCACTCCTTTCCTCTGCTTATCAGACACCATTTTGTCTCATTTTCATCTCTAGCCTATGTCACTTACTCTACTCATCTGCCAATCCATCCCCCTCACCTTTATCCATCTATCATTTTCCAGGATTTGTCGCAAACTCCCCCACCCCCACCTCTCTTCTCTAGCTTGCTCCCTCCTAGTACAACCAGTGTGAAGAAGGGTCCCGACCCGAAACGTCACCTATCCATTTCCTCCACAGATGCTGTTTGACCATCTGTACGCTGTATTTGTTCATAATTCTTCTTGCACTTGTTCCTAGGTGGACAATGCCAGGCACCTGATGTCCACCGGAGGGCTGCAACTTGTGATCAATGCCTTAAATGCCAGTGAGCCTTTGATTCAGGAACATGCTGCCTTTGTCCTGGGATCCACACTTTCTGGGTAACAACTCATTTAGTTTTCCTTGTGTTGGGAGAGGGGTGTTTGGTACAATGCGCAAAGAATGTAACTGAAAATGTAGGGGTAATGTCTGACTTGTAAATTTCTTGCTGCTGACGTCAGCATAATGGTTTATCTGCACCAACCAAGCAACAAGCCATCTGCACAGGGTTGGACATCTTGGGTTTTTTTTCCCCGTTTTCAGCTAATCTTTGAGCTACAAATTGTTGAAAGCTGATGGAACATTGGAGACCTTTAACAAATGAAGAAGTTATTTGCCTATCTCCTGAACCAATGATTTGAAGGGTGGGAAAGACATTTTTTAAATGGGTGATGCAAATGGGGAAAATTAGAATTAAATTGGTTTCAGAAATAGATACACAAATTAGATAAATGTATAGAAAATGTAATGTAAATGTATAAGATCTTAAGTCTCTATTTTGAACCACAGTGTCAACTGTTTTCTTCCTGGACCTCCAAGATTTAGTGGCTTGGAAAAACACAAATCCCCTCATTTATAAGGGTCCTTGCAGTGTTAAGCACCGTCCATAAGTTTGTGACACAAATTGTTTGTTTTAACAGCTCAAATGCAGCACTTTAATGGGATCCACAGGGAAGCTAATGACAAAGAATCTACTAAGCATCTCTTCCACAGCACAGATTGACATATAAATAACACAATTTGGACACTTAACTCATTGGTAAATTGCCAGTACATTGGCAGGCTTGACAATAAATTCCAGCAGGAGAAGAGAACAAGTGCTCTTTGGCGAAATCTTCTTGGGATGACTCGAGTCTTGATCTCCATATTATGATCAGTTCTTGCGCCGGTTTGCTGTCAATGCTAAGAGTCATTGAGATATGCTGGTAACGTGGGTATCAATACGAATTAGGTTGGCCTTAGTTTTAATAGTCATCTGCGTTTGATTTTTAGCGGGACTTTACAGGAGAGTAAAATTCTGAGCTGCAATGTTGTGGGATCAAGTGCCACTCCAGAGTTCTGAGCACTTGAGGGGTGGCACGGGTTCGATCCTGACCACGGGGCTTGTTTATGCGGAGTTTGTACATCCTCCCCGTTACCTGCGTAGGTTTTCTTCCGAGATCTTTGTTTTTTTCCCACATACAGATCTATAGGTTAATTGGCTTGGTATAAATGTAAATTTGCCCCTAGTGTGTTTAGGATAGTGTTAGTGTGTGGGGATTACGGGACTGTGCAGACTCGGTGGGCTCTATTGTATCTATAAACTTAACAAAAAAAAAACAGAATCTTAACTAAACTTGATTGGAGCTGGAATTTGATCAGTACTAAGAATCTACCGCACTGATAATAGTGCAATTTATTTTTCATGGGATATTCAAACAGTGGAATACCAAGAATACATGTTACCATTTGCAGAAGAACAGATGAGCTATTGCTATAGCCTTGGCCATTATTTTAATAATGTGAATAGAGATTTTTTCCAGCTGTTATTCTTCCTGTTTGTGGAACCTCCCTGTGTTAAATTGACTATCTACATTTTAGAGGTGACTGCACTTCAGGCATAATTGCAAAGCATTTTGTGGAAAACGCGTGAGAAAAGTAGTATAAAATGAAATGGAGGTCTTCCAGATGAGATTTGTGTTCACTTCTGAATCCTCCAAACTCATCTATACATTAGCCGCTGAGATACTCCAGCATTTTGTGTCTATCTTCATCTGTACATTCAGTGATCTCTACATCGGCGAGACTAAGCATAGATGGAGGTGCCTGTTTCGCCAATAACTTACTCTCTGTCAGCCAAGGTCTGTCTGCTGGTACGCTCAGTTGCTAATCATTTTAACTGCATTTCCCATACCCATATCAACCTTCCTGTCCTCTGCCACATGTACTGATAGAGAACCAGCACACAAATTGCAAGAACTGACCTCTTCCACTTTGTTGGCCTACAACCCAAGAATACAAAATTTTCAAATTTCAAATAAACTTTCTGACCCCATTTCTATTTCCACCACATCTGTGTACACCTTTCTCCCCTTATCCCATTCTTTCCTCCCTGTCCCCTTATACCCATATTCCTCCCTCCAGTTTTATATTTAACTCTCCTTCCTTATCTACACTCTTGTTTTCATTTTACATCCAGCTGTTGTTACCATCCCCATCCATTTGCCAGACACCTCTTGCCTGTACCCACCTATCACGTCAGTTCTAGCCCCATCCCCCTTTACTCCATTAGATTGAAGGAAGCGCATGACCCATGACGTCATCTGTCCACTTCCTTCTATAGATTTTGCCTAACCCGCATAGTTCCTCCAGCACTTTGTGTTTTGCATGTAAATGAAATTGTTCCCTTGTTTTATTATGAATTTATTGATTTCAATTTTATCCATGTGAAGCAATTTGACACTAATGTACTTCAAAACTCTGCTATTGGTGTATAGGGTGTGTTACTTTAAAAGAACACCAGAATGTTGTTTGGAGTGTGGCAATGTTTGAAACATCACTACAAGTTAAACTGTTTCACTTTGTTCCCTAGAAATCCACAAGTTCAAATTGCAGCAATGGAAGCTGGAGCTTTGCAGAAATTATTAGTATTGTTGGCTACTGATCATCCTGTGGCTATAAAGAAAAAGGTATGGATGAAAAATAAACCAAATCTGGGCCAGAGGGAGAGGCAAATTTCTGGTGGCAGTCAGTACCAAAATAGAACCAAAATCATAAAATACTAGGAAAAAATCAGATGGTCAAGCAGCATCGTCAACCTGAAAATGTAACTTTCTCTTTTCATTCAAGTTGCCTGACCTGAATTTTTCTCACATTATCTGTATTTTTTTCAGATCTCCAGCATTTTCAGATTATGTTTTGTTTAATTTTCAAAATAGTGAGCTGTTTGTAATGGAAGATTTGATTCATCTTGGCAACTAATTCAATGGCAAATAATTCCCCAAACAAATATAATTCTTGACTGTCAATGTAATGTTATACAAACAGGCCGTGCCCAGGTCATTGACATCCCTACACACAAATAAGCTCTGATACAGGTGCACAACCTTTTATACGGAGTTCCGGAAACCAAAAAACTCCGAAAACCGGCCATTTTTTTTCCAGGATGTCGCCTGCACACCAAAGCTCGCGTTTCGCGCCAAACTTGACCCGAAACGACCCACGGTCAACCCAGGTCTGTACTACTGTAGCGGCTGCCTCCTCCCCGGAGACCGGGGAGACACTTAAACATCTGTAAATCATTGCTTAAATGTTAGTCAGTTAGTTTGGAGGGCTTTTATGTGAAGGGGGGGGGTGAGGTGAGGGGGTGAAGGAATAAACTTTAATTCTTAGTCCCCTACCTGGTCGGAGAGGCGGGGAGTGGTCAATGCCTTACCGGGTCGCCGTGCAGTAAGCTCCGCAGCGCTGTGGCCGCCAACTTCCAGCTGGGGCTGCGGGCGTCCGGCCGCGGGCGGCGCCGGTTGTAGCTCCGACCCCGGCAACTCTACCCCTGGCTGCGAGGCGCTCCAAATCCACCGCCGCCCGCGGCCGGACGCCCGCAGCCCCAGCTCCGCGAATGTTGGGAGTCGGCGGCGTCGCAGCGCTGGGATACCAGCGGGGAGCGGGCAATGCCTTACCGGGTTGCCGTGCGGTAAGCTCCGGAGCGCTGTGGCCGCCGACTCCCAACATTCGCGGAGCTGGGGCTGCGGGCGTCCGGCTGCGGGCGGCGCTGGATTTGGAGCGCCTCGCAGCCAGGGGTAGAGTTGCCGGGGTCGGAGCTCCAACCGGCGCCGCCCGCGGCCGGACGGAGCCCCCAGCTCCGCGATGTTGGGAGTCGCCGACCAGGTAGGGGACTAAGAATTAAAGTTTCCCCCTTCACCCCACCACCACCACATAAAATCCCTCCAAACTAACTGACTAACATTTATGCAATGATTTACAATGATTCCCCGGTCTCCGGGGAGGAGGCAGCCGCTCCAGACTTTTCAAGCTGCCCGCGCTACCTACCTAATCTACGCTAAAAATCTTCCATTCGGAAATCCGAAAATGTCCGAAATCCGACAAGTGTCTGGTCCCAAGGCTTTCGGATAAAAGGTTGTGCACCTGTAATAGTATTAAGTGCAAATGTCGTCCAAAATTTGCTCAGTAGTGGGGTAATGGGTTGCTATTGTGATGAGAAGCCCCTTTGGTGTGGGCTCTCTTGCTGCTTGCTATGTACATTAACAACCTAACTGAATGTAAGACATGGACATTAGTGTTGTTGATAGCAAAAAGAGTAGTGAAGCTTCAGAATGATATTGATCTACTGATAAGATGAGCAGAGCAATGGCAGGTGGAATTTAATCCTGATAAATATAAGGTGGTACATTTTAGGGAGTCTAAGGGTAGGATGTATACAGCGACCGTTATTTTAGCAGTGGGAGGTGGGGTTGCATTCCCAGAAAACAGACCATATAACTATTTTCCACCGTGCGAAGTGCCATCATTGGTGCACGCATCAAGAAATGCAATAAATGCCATAAGTGTCTTTTATTCTGCGTCTCCTATTTTTGTGTAGTAATTTGAGAATTCTGCAAGGTTGTATGTCCATTATCCGAATGGCGTAATGCAGGAGGAGCCTGTAGTATGAATAGCCAGGCCTTGGGAAGATTGAGGAACAAATGGAACTTGGTGTACAAATTCAAACATCCCAGTAGGTGGCAGCAAGTGAAGTTTATTGTCATCTGCACAAGTACACTGAAGCACAGGCATAAAGATCTTGCTTTCTTTCAGCAGCATCATAGGCACAGACTCGAACAACACAAATTATGCATAAATTATACAAAAATTACACAAATTTTGCAAGACAGCAAAACAGAAGAATGTGCCAAGTAGTCCAGAATTTGTGCAAAACACAATTTGAAAATAAGACACAAAATGCTGGAGTAACTCTGCGGGACAGGCAGCATCTCTGAAGGAATGATATAAGAAAAGAGGGCTATGATATTGCACAAGGTAGTACATAGTGGTTCCTGATGCAGAGTTAGGATTAGGGTTGGGCAGGTCGGTTCCAGAACTTTGTGGTTGTAGGAAAGTAGTTGTCCTGAAAGTGGCAATATGGGTGTTCAGACTTGTGTTCCAGGCTTAGATGGTGGGGATCTTTAATGATAAATACCACTGCCCTGAAGCAACGTGTCATTTAGATGCTTTCAATGGTGAGGGATGGCTATGGTGATGATGGATTGGGCTGCGTCCATCACTCTCTGCAGCCTCTTGCATTTCTCTGCGATAGGCTGGAGAAGAAGGCACATGAGATTCTTGCCATCATTAAGCAGGGCATAGAATAAAAAAGCAAGGAGGTTTTTGGGAAACTTTGTAAAACATTAAGTTTCATTTACAATATTGTGTGCATTTCGGATTGCCACAAGATAGGAAAGATGCAATTGCACTGGAAATGACGCAGAGATTCACTAGAATTTTCCCAGGGATCGGCATTGAATTATGAGGAGAAGCTGGATACACTGTGTATGTCTTTCCCAGAGCAGAGGAGGCTGAGGCAGGACATAAAATTTGAGAGAGCCAATACAAAAGAGTGCTTAATTGTCATGTGTTCTGGAAACGGAATAACTAAATTCTTGCTTGCTGTAGCTTTACAGGCTCATTAACACAAATGTACAAAATAAATAATATAATAAATCAATAATCAGTAATACTAGGTAATCACACCATAATAGTGCGAAACCACACTCTGTAATGCAACTAATAATAAATCCATAGAAGATTACAGTTGTTGAGGTAGTTGTTGGTGCTGTTCGGTGTTCAAGGGTCTGATGGTTTCTGGAAGAAGCTGCTCTTCAACCTGAAGGTCATGTTTTCAGGCTCCATTACCATCTATCTAATGGTACAGGGTATTAGAAAGATTGGAGCATGACCAGAATAGTGTGCCTCTTTGATATTAGCTGCCTTATGTAGATCTCTTTGGTGGTGACCAGGCAAAGTCCACCATTTTCTGCAGCCTGGGCATTTGAGTTATTGAACCAGGCTGGTATGCCTTTTACTATACATCTGTAAAGGTTTTACATAATTTTTCGCGACTGACGAATCTCCTCAATTCTTCTATGGAAGTAGAGGTATTGTTGAATTGCTTTCTGTGATTGCATCAATGTGCTGAGATATCTGGGAAGACAATTCTTCCTGTGGCAGAGGTTTCTAAGACCTGAGGGCATGGGTTTTAAGGTGAAGACTAACACATTTAGGAAGATCTGAGGAAGAGTTCTTTTCAACCAGATGGTGGTTGCAATCTGGCACACTGCTTGTATTCAAGGCAGGTATTCAATAGTTGAGCATCTGCACATACATTTGCATTACCAATGCATGGTAAGCTATGGACCAAGTGCTGTCCAATGCACAAGGGTGCCTGAATGGTCAGCATGGACATGTGCGCCAAAAGGCCTGTTTCTGTATGAATCTGAAATAATCCTGGCTTATCCACCCCTGTCCTCAGTTCCCCAATCAATTTATTTATCTACCTCCTCTATAATTATCTACCATGATTTATCTTCTACAACTCCTGAAACGATAATTCCAGAAATGCCCCACCTTCTGTAAAAAATATATATATTCTGTGCACCTCATTTTGAAATTATTCCCCCTTTAGCTTACATTTTTGTACTGTTTAGTCTTAACTTCCACTCAGAAAAGTATCAATCTATCCAGTCAAACATTTTTTAATGATCTTGAATGTTTCAATAAGGTCACCCTTTATTCTTGAAAACTCTTTCAATGTCCAGTGAATTCTTTGAAAGATTGTGACCATATTTAATATATAGGCTTGACCAAAGATTTCTGAATAAAATTTTCCACTTTTGTTTTATCGACCTATTTACAATGAAGGCTGAAATTCCATTATCTTTTATATCTATCCATTACTTTAGCCCATCTGCTTATTTGGATGTTATAAATCTCTTAGCTTAATTGTTAATTTCCTGCCTTTCATAGACATGTTCTAAAATAGAAAAATAAAATGGTAGAACTACTCAGGAGATCCAACTACTGCTGAATATGTCTGTTTTTGTTGAGGTTATCCTCGGATTTACAGCATCTGCGGGTTTTTATCACTTTTATATGTCAGAAAATATTTTAAATTGGTTGTCTATGATATTGACGTACCCACAGAGAACTTTAATCGATGCTAAATTTTCCCCATCCACTCATTTGCATGTAGGACTTTTCTCCTCAATGGAATATACTTTATAGCCAAGCCTCAGCTTCATTCCAGTTTGTGATGTTTCATATTTATGTGGTGATGGAGAAATATATCCAGGCAGTTGAAGGCTGAAATGGAGAGAGGTACAAAATCTTTAAACAATGCATTATTGGAAATATCTTCTTTTTTTTTTATAGGCACTTTTCGCATTGTCATCAACATTACGCCACTTTCCCTTTGCACAGCAGCAGTTTCTGAAACTTGGGGGCCTGCAAGTACTACGGCAACTTTTTCAAGCAAGGAGAACAGAGTCCCTGCATGTTCGAGTGATAACCCTGCTCTACGATATGGCCTTGGAGAAGGTGAGGAAATGGTCCGAAATGAAGAGTTTGGTGTGAATGATTACTTTTGCCATGCCGTCCTTATTGTGACCATTGCAATCATACAACTTATAACGTGGATAAACTAAAGATATGCTATCATAAGTAGAAATAATCTTGTGTTTATAACAGGCACTGGAGTTGGACTGTACCTGTGAGAATTTCCAAAGCACACGTGAAATGCATGATTGGTAGTACTGAACATCTGACTACAGCAGTTCTTAAATATCTCCCCCTCTGCACCTTTATGAATTGAGATGTTATGTACCTTTTCCCCAAAAAAGTGAAATTATTGTTTCACTTTGGTTATTTAATTACAGCTGAATTAATTTTAGATGTTTTTGAAACTTTGTGGAATGAACTGTGTTGAGGTTAAGTGGATAATAATGCACACGGTTGTAGTGCTGGGTAGATGTTTAGCTGGTGGTTCTAAAGTGAATGCAGTTCATCATGGGTGGCTGTTTATACTGGAGGTTTGGACCAGTCTGCAGTCTCTGCCTCACACTTGATTCCTGTATTACATGTATTTTCATATTGGGAGCAGAAATTTGTGAATGAAAAATAAGGCAGTAAATTCAGAGATTTGGATGTTGACTGGACGATTGTGTAATTTATTGAGTATTATTTGATCAATCACAGAAGCTCATCCAAGAAAATAAAGACAGCCATACAATGCACAAGGAGGAAAACCGGCAATATGATGAGATTAACTTGCTGCCACCCATGCTGGAACAGGGCTGGTGTATACTGCTTCCACAGCTCTTGACATCTACTGAACATGACACAAGAGAGAAGGTGTTCAAGACCATGAGTCTTCTGATGGCTGCCTGCAGGAACCAGTACCAAGCTTTGCAGGGGCTTAGTTCTTCGCTAATTATGCTCCGATCTGAGTACGAGAACCTGGCTGCTGAAGAACTGAGAGAGGGGGAGCAAGATGGTTATTTCCTGGGACTTTTGAACTCTCTCAATAGCATTATTGAGCAGCTGAGATGATTGGTATTGGAGGTGCTTCGAACTTGAACTTTTCAAAACCAAAAGCTATCGAGGCAATATTCTGAAACGTTTACTCCCTGCAGCTGAGGTCAAAATGAATATTGGATATCTGTCAGGATAATACCGCTGTGCCTTTGTACAGTTGGGTTTGTTATCTATTGCCTGTTGTGTGCCTGACTAAGAGATTAACGTATAATTTATGTGGTATTCTTGAATAAATTGACAATCCATTGATGTGAAGATTTTTACCTCACTTAAAATCTGATTTTTGACCCTCTACTCGATATAATTACAGAATCAGCAAAGGTAGTCTGCCAGATCTGGATGCTATGGTTATCATCAGATCTGTACTGTTCACATTATCTATATTGGTTAGTAAAGGTCACTGAAGTTGAATGTTACTTTTGCTCTGTTTTCAATGCTGACTGGTGTCTAATTTCAATTTAATACTGTGTATTAATGTCTAATCGGTTTCCGGAAAATAGTGTTTCAGAATGTTTTAGAATTAGGCAAATTCTGCAATGTTAATGTACAATATGCACCTTTTTTTAAAATCGCTTTCCCCAAGTTTATTTCAAATGCCAAACTACTGAAATCTAATTTCCTCCACTGTCATAGCAATACAAATTGGAAACATCAGTCCAATTAATTTATATTCCACCCAAAAAACATTTCAATCTGATAATCTTAATAATTCTCTTTAAGATTGATATTAGAACAGAAGGGCATTTGTTTCAGCTGACCAAAAGAAGGAACCCCGTAGTATGATGTATTTCCATTTACAAATCACTACAGCAAATTCTAAAGACTTGCCTCTGAGTAAAGAAATTTATTGTTTATAAACCAACTGGCCTATTCTTTGTTTTGTGACTGAGTCCGTTCCAGATTCCTTGTGTGGGGGTTGAAATGTTGCTCTACTTGATGAAACCACCAAAGTTGGAAAAACTCAGCAGGTCAGACAGCATCTGTGGAAACTGTCAATGTTGAATCGGGGACTTTTCGTCTGAGCTGCTCAGTCATGAAATGTGGTCTGTTTTACATTCTACACTGATAATGGTGCCAGAAATGGCGGCCCCTACATGTGTAATGTATGAAAAAATAATTTCACTGTCAAATAAAGCACTATTGAGATGCATCTACAGTCTCTTGTGTTTCCAGCTTCTCCAGTTATTTTTTAAAATCATTGTTCCTTTGTCCACCATCCAAGAATTCTGTATATTTCAATGTTTATAAACTCTAGAAAGTATAGGCCGCACTTTTCCTCCTGTGACAGGCTACCAGCAGGAGATTCAGGCTACTTAATCCTTTCAACACCTTAATTCAAACAAACTCTTCCCCAAACTCCTGCAACAAGGACTCGGCAGCCCCCTCTGCAATTGGATTGTCGACTACCTGACCCATCGATCATAAGCAGTAACGATAGGTCACACAACAACCTTCATGATAATTCTCAATATTGGTGCCAGATTCAAGATCAGTTTCTTCTCTGCTGTTACCAGACTACTGATAATTTTTCTCATGAGCTCAAGTATAGTCCCAATTTCTCAATCTACCTCTGCTAACCTTGGGACGTTTTTTTTGTAACTTTAACACTACAGGTGCACAACCTTTTATCCGAAAGCCTTGGGACCAGACACTTGTCGGATTTCGGACATTTTCGGATTTCAGAATGGAAGATTTTTAGCGTAGATTAGGTAGGTAGCGCGGGCGGCTTGAAAAGTCTGGAGCTGCTGCCTCCTCCCGGGTGACCGGGAGACTCCCAACCTCGCGGAGCTGGGGGCTCCGTCCGGCCGCGGGCGGCGCCGGTTGGAGCTCCGACCCCGGCAACTCTACCCCTGGCTGCGAGGCGCTCCAAATCCAGCGCCGCCCGCGGTCGGACGTCCCAGCTCCGGGAATGTCGGGAGTCGGCGGCGTCGCAGCGCTGGGATACCAGCGGGGAGCGGGCAATGCCTTACCGGGTCGCCGTGCGGCAAGCTCCGGAACGCTGTGGCCGCCGACACACAACATCGCGGAGCGTCGCTGGATTTGGAGCCGCGGAGTTGGGGGCTCCGTCCGGCCGCGGACGGCGCCGGTTGGAGCTCCAACCCTGGCAACTCTACCCCTGGCTGCGCGGCTCCAAATCCAGCGACGCTCCGCGATGTTGTGTGTCGGCGGCCACAGCGCTCCGGAGCTTGCCGCACGGCGACCCGGTAAGGCATTGCCCGCTCCCCGCTGGTATCCCAGCGCTGCGATCCCGCCGACTCCCGACATTCCCGGAGCCGGGGCGTCCGGCCGCGGGCCGCGCTGGATTTGGAGCGCCTCGCAGCCAGGGGTAGAGTTGCCGGGTCAGAGCTACAAACTGGCGCCGCCCGCAGCCCCAACGGCCACAGCGCTGCGGAGCTTACTGCACGGCGACCCGGTAAGGCATTGACCGCTCCCCGCCTCTCCGACCAGGTAGGGGACTAAGAATTAAAGTTTACCCCTTCACCCCCCCCCTTCACATAAAAGCCCTCCAAACTAACTGACTAACATTTAAGCAATGATTTACAGATGTTTAAGCGTCTCCCGGTCTCCAGGGAGGAGGCAGCCGCTACAGTAGTACAGACCTGGGTTGACCGTGGGTCGTTTTGGGTCGGGTTTGGCGCCAAACGCGAGCTTTGGTGCGCAGACGACATCTGGAAAAAATGGCCGGTTTTCGGAGCTTTTCGGTTTCTGGAACACCGGTTGTGCACCTGTATAATGCTGTAAAACGCTATTCTACACTTGTCTTTTTTTCCTCTTTGCACAACCTGTGATACTTATGTAGAGTCATGGAGTGATAGTGTGGAAACAGGCCCTTTGGCCCAACTTGCTCACACTGGCCAACAATGTCCCAGCTACCCTAGTCCCACTTGGTCCATATCCCTCCAAACCTGTCCTATCCATGTACCTGTCTAACTGTTTCTTAAACAATGGGATAGTCCCAGCCTTGACTACCTCTGTCAACTTGTTCCATACACCCACCAGCCTTTGTGTGAAAAGGTTACCCCCTGGATTGCTATTAAATCTTTTCCCTTTCACCTTGAACCTATGTCCTCTGGTCCTCGATTCCCGTACTCTGGGCAAGAGACTGCATCTACCCAATCTATTGCTCTCATAAGATCACCCCTCATCCTCCTGCACTCCAAGGAATAGAGACCCAGCCTACCAACTCTCCCTATAGCTCGGACCCTCTAGTCCTGGCAACATCCTTGTAAATCTTTTCTGAACCCTTTCAAGCTTGACAATATCTTTTCTATAACATGGTTGCCAGAACTGAACACAATACTCTAAATGTGGTCACACCAACGTCTTATACAACTGCAACATGACCTAACTTCTATACCCACTGTGTGGTTTGATTGTACATGTGTATAAGCTGGTTCAGGTTTATTCTTAAGTGTATTGGGGTACAGTGAAAAGCCACCTTTTGCATGCTATCCAATCAATTCAGATACTACTGTACATAAAGGCAATGAAGCCATACTCGAATACAATAGGTAGATCAAAGAGGAAGATACAGAGCGCAGAATATCTCTCTCCGTGTTGTAGTGCATCAATTCCAGAGACCAAGTCCAATGTCCGCAATGAGGTAGAGGTGAATCAGACAGTACCCTAGCTTTTGGAAGGACTGTTCAGAAACCAGTTCACAGAAGAAGCTGTTCCTGAGTCTGATGGTGCACATTTTCAAGCTTCTGTACCTTTTGTCACAGAAGCAGGGAGAAGAATGGCTGGGTTGGGACAAGACTGAAGAATATACGTAAGAAACGTTTCACTATTTAATGGTACATGTACCCATGATAAATCGTTACCTATATCTTGCTGTAGGAAGGAACTGCAGATGCTGGTTTAAATTGAAGATAGACAAAAAAATGCTGGAGTAACTCAGCGGGACGGGCAACATCTCTGGAGAAAATAAATGATAATAGACAATAGGTGCAGGAGTAGGCCCTTTGAGCCAGCACTGCCATTCAATGTGATCATGGCTGATCATCCCCAATTAGTACCCCGTTCCTGCCTTCTCCCCATATCCCCTGACCACTATTTTTATGAGCCCTATCTAGCTCTCTCTTGAAAGTATCCAGGGAACCTGCCTCCACCGCCCTCTGAGGCAGAGAATTCCACAGACAAATGGGTGATGTATCTGGTCGTCAGGTCTGAAGAAGGATCTTGACCCAAAACGTCACTTATTCCTAGATCTTGCTGCCCCTTCTCAGCACATGTAGGTATTAATGATGATGGTGGTGCGGTGCAGCACTGTTGGACATCCATTTTACTTGGCCAGCTAACACCCCAGCAGTATGAATATTGACTTCTCTAACTTCAAATAACCCTTGCTCTCCCTCTCTCCTGTTTCCTAGTTCTCTGACCAATCTGACTGTCCTCCTGATTAAATCTTATCTCCGTATGCCTCTTTGTCAGCTTCCCCGAGCTAAAACGATCTATTCAACATTTTCCCTGAGCTTCATCCCCTTTGATCTCTCGTTCTCACACCTTGCCCTTCCTTATCTTTGTGTCTCCCTCTCCCCTGACTCTCAGTCTGAAGAAGGGGCGATGAAAGAATGGGTCGACTAGGCTTGGAATTTAGAACGATGAGAGGGGATCTTATAGAAACATGTAACATTCTTAAAGGAATGGACTGGCTAGATGCAGCAAAAATGTTCCCGATGTTGGTGGAGTCGAGAACCTGGGTTCACAGTTTAAGAATAAGGGATAGGCCATTTAGGACTGAGATGAGGAAAAAAGTCTTCACCCAGAGAGTTGGGACTGTGGAATTCTATGTCAATTCACTGGATGTATTTAAAGAGGGAGTTAGATTTAGCTCTTGGGGCTAACGGAATCAAGGGATTATGGGGAGAAAAGCAGGAACGGGGTACTGATTCTGGATGGTGAGCCATGATCATATTGAATGGAGGTTACACAAAAAAGCTGGAGAAACTCAGCGGGTGCAGCAGCATCTATGGAGCGAAGGAAATAGGCAACGTTTCGGGCCGAAACCCTTCTTCAGACTGATCGGGGGCTCTCCACAGGGTGCTGACAAGAAAGGGAAAAGTTAGGAGGAGCCCGACTTTGGGGGATGGGAGGAGACAGCGGGGGGCTGAGGAAGGGGACAGCAAGGACTAACCTATTGGGATAATTCGATTTCATGCCCCAGGGTGCAGACTGAAACGTAACATGAGGTGCCCCCTCACAATTTCGAAAATTTTGTGGCCATGGAGGACATAGGACAGAGAGGTCGGAGACAGTGTTAGGGAATGGGGAAGTGCTGAGCCACACTTCAGCTTGGTTATTGCGGACCCGCGGAAAAACATGGAAAACGGCCGAACCTGAGCTGACATCACCGATGTGATCTGCTGACGGGGTGAGCAGCGGAAGCAATAGATGAGGTTAAAGAGATGCAGGCAAAAAAAAGCACCTGGTAACGAATTACAAGAGGGAACTGAAGGGAGTCGAAACAGCGGAAGTGAACAGTGTGACATTTCTGCGGTTTTAAGATCCAAAATGCCGGGGAGGGGGTGGATCGCGAGGGCTCGGAAGAATTGACAAGGGAGTTAGTTAATAATGCCTTACGTTTGCGGAAGGCAGCGAGCAACATGGGAATTCCCGATATTTTGGTCTTACGTTCCACGGGCAAAACTGTCAGAGGATTACTTTTTGTATGTGACGGCTGGTGGGGTGAAAGGTGAGGACTAGGGGGACTCTAGTCAGAGACTCAGGGACTCCATATTGAATGGAGGTGCTGGCTTGAAGGGCCGAATGGCCTGCTCCTGCACCTATTGTCTATGTTTCTAAGGATCTCTCCACAGATGCTGCCTGTCCCGCTGAGTTACTCCAGCACTTTGTTGACCTTCTGTGTAAACCAAAGACCAGCATCTGCAGTTCCTTCCTGCACATTTCTGACGTCACCAGGAGTTGACCTCTGACCCCAGCCGCTGTCTGACGCAATCCGCAGCAACGCTCACCTTCACGGCGAGGCCCCCGGCCTGGGCTGTCCACCCAACGCCAGCGTCTCTGCGGTCACGTCAAACGCCCGCCCAGCCCAGCACGGATTTCCCAGGCGTTATCTACGACAGGAGAGTCGATGTGAATGCGTTCAGTTTTTTCCCTTTTAGTTTGTGAGAGGGGAAAACAATCTCCCTGCCTTCAGGCGGCGCTTGGACGCGGCGGAGCGGGGTCCTTGCTGGCGGGGCTCTGCTCTGACGACATCAGCTGCGAGCGAGGGGCACGTGTGGCGGTGGAGGGTTCGAGAAGGTCCGCGAGCGGCGACGGCGGCACTGGTGTCACGCTGCTGCCCCTTGACACCCGCTCATCCTCCCATCCAGCGGGCAGGCAGGCTCCGTCATCCCACCCCGGAACCACTCGCACTCGCACACGGACTGGGCGGCAAGTCGGACCCGGACACCGTGAACCCCCGCACCCGGCCGGCCGGACCCCAGTGTGCGCGGACACCCGGACCCCTCGCTGCAGCCTCCGCCGTTTGGTCGCCATGATCCACCTCGTGCGCTCCGCGTCCCGGCGCCTCGCCACCGCCACCGCCAACACGGTGAGTAACGTAGCGCGGGGCCGCTCGCCGGGTGTAGGCCGCCAATCCACGGCCTCGCCTGCCCGTGGCAGCCAGTGACCTTCAGCCCGCCCCTGCGGCGGGTGGATGGGGCGGGGGGGGTCGGGGTCGGGTGGCGTGGGTCGGGCCCGTCTACCCGCTCCGTCTCCCGGGGCCGCCCTGTAGTCAGTCAGTCCGGGGCGCTGCCCCCCTCCAGCCCCAGCGGGAAGATGTCCGGGATGGGGACAGTCACAGTCGGCGCCCTGTGAAACACCTCACACTCTATCTGGCAAGAATCTCCGGGCTTTTGCCTCCTCCCCTCTCCTCAATTCATTAAAATTCAATTCATCTCTCTATAACGTTGTTTTCCATAAGACAAGGTTTCTAGGAGCGTAGTCACCGCGTTACAGCAGAAATATCTGTACAATAAAACTGCTGTTCCAGCACCTTTTGAACTTTGGTTGATCCGGGCTAACTTGACTAGTTGATCGATTAACACCCAAAGTACACTTTCTTACGCAATTGGTTTAAAATGAGCTGGACTCCAGCTCCAGCCACTAATCTACCTCTTCGTGATGCCCTAACTGTGGCTCTGGCCACATGCCTGACCCACAGTCTGGACTCTGGCCCCAATTGTACTCTTGAACCTTGGTTCACATTCTAGACAAATGAGTGAGAAAATGCCAAATTATTATGATTTCTCATCATGCTGGATTATTGTAGTTTTACCTCACTATGCAAAAAATCCATTGTGATCTTTGGGTACATGTGGACCCAAACGAAGCTTACACAACAATTTTATACTGTTCTCAATGTACTCCGTTTTATTTCCTGTCAAGTTGTAAATGGGCAAGATCAGTCATTTGCTATGAATCCTCTGGGACCATTGAACACATTGAGAAGGACACAAAACCTAGTTTACTCAGCAACTCTAAAGTTCTCTCTTTTGTCTCTAAAGTTACATAAATCCAGCAAAGAGTGTACCCCCAGTCGACCTATCAGCCGACTTTGAATGTACTTTTTTGGTCACTTGTTTTAATGTGAAAATGTAACAGAATTTGCAGATGAAATCACTGCTGATGTGAAGCTTCAGGTTCATTTTCCAATGGTTTTACTGATATTCTTTTCAAAACATTTGACATAACAGTTGTAGGATATGCCCAGCAGGGAATTTTTTCTTCACTTGGGAGGACAATGGTGGGAAGGGAAGGAGTAAAACAACTGGTGGCAGTCCCCTCTAATTCTCTCTGACAGAGAGAGGGGAATAGTTAGTACAATCTCAAGGTCGAAGACTTGGAACAGAAATGGCCAGTTCTGGTGCAGATGGAGAATGCAAATTAACCAAAGTTGTAGAATTCAATATTGAGTTTGCAAGATTATAAGGCGCTCAGATGGGCAATGAGCTGTTCTGCAAGCTTACACAAGGCTATATTGTAAAAGAGGCCACAGCCAAGTCTGATTGGGTTGTGAATTAAAGTGGCAGGCAGCAGTGAGCTCAGAGTTGTTCCTGTGGACTGATTGCTAGAGCTCTGCAAAGTGGATTACCAATCTATGATTTTTACAGTGGAGAAGTTACCACTATAGGGTGATTTCACCAAAGTTAAAATGAGCGTAGATACCCCCTCACGTGACCGAAAATTTTAACTGGAGGACATATGTCACTTCGGTGCATGTTAGTGAATGGGGAAACACGCACTTTCACACCCGTTAAAAACATGGAAAACGGCCGATTTTTTTAGCTGAAATTTTCTGTGCGTGTTTTCCCATCCACTAACATGTACCGGATGTCTAGCATGTCCTCCACTTGAGATTTTCGGTCACGTTGGTGCGGATCTACGCTCCAGTGACCTTTCATGAAATCACCCTATAACCAGCATCATTTCTTTTGAACTCTTATCTACTGCTTGCAACATCTCACAGCAACCTTTTGGAGACATTCCAACGTTTTAAAGTGATGAAATCTCCAGAAATGATTTAACATGCCGATCACACATATTCCCAGATTTGCCTGGGTCGGCCACTGCACTTTTCCATGCAATTACAGGAAATCCATCACATCCCTTTACATCTTCCCCTCAAGCCATCCAAACACCCAAACCGTAATTCCAAGTGAAGCTGCAACCCCCCCAGCACTTCTTCCAATCTAAGGTATTGTAGTCAACATTCATAAAGTGGACAGACACAAAAAGCTGGAGTAACTCAGCAGGACAGGCAACATCAATGGAGAGAAGGAATGAGTGACCTTTCGGGTCGAGACCCTTCTTCATATAGGGTGATTTCACCAAAGTTAAAATGAGCGTAGATCCCCCCTCAAGTGACCGAAAAATGTAACTGGAGGACATATGTCACTTCGGTACATGTTAGTGAATGGGGAAACACGCACTTTCACACCCGTTAAAAACATGGAAAACGGCCGATTTTTTAGCTGAAATTTTCTGTGCTAGTCGGGGTGACCATGAAGCACAGCGACCTAAATTTTCAGGCAAAAAAAAAAAATAGAAAGTAAGGTAATTACAAGAGGGAACTGAAGGTGGAAAAACAGCGGAAGTGAACAGCCGACATTTGCCATGGAGATTATCACGTTTGCTCGCTGAATTTCATCAAAAGTAAGACAATAATGCTTTACTTTTGATGAAATTCAGCGAGCAAACGCGATAATTCCCGATATTTTGGACCTTTAAATCTCCACGGCAAATGTCCGCTGTTCACTTCCGCTGGATTGGCACCTTCAGCTCCCTCTTTAATTTACCTTGGTTTCTATCTTTTTTTTTTAACTGTAAATCTAGGTAGCTGTGCCTCACGGTCCACCCCGACTGGCACAATAAATTGCAGATCAAAACCTGGCCGTTTTCTATGTTTTTAACGGGTGGGAAAGTGCGTGTTTTCCCATCCACTAACATGTACCGGATGTCTAGCATGTCCTCCACTTGAGATTTTTGGTCACGTGGGTGCGGATCTACGCTCCAGTGACCTTTCGTGAAATCACCTTATACTAACCACCATTAACTTAGTTAATGAAATGAATAAAATAAATGATGGGTGAATGCTAACAGTAAGATGTTTTCCAGGGTCATTGGAATGGTTTGAACCAGGATGTCCTTCAAACATTGGCAAGACGTAATTATGCGTGAGTATTTTTATTAATCACATGAGTGCAATAGTCTTGTTACCCAACAGTCAGCTTTTGAGCATTGATATATTTCTAGTTTATTGTCCAAATAATCTGGTAACTTGGAATTGTTATGCACATTTATATGTATGTAGATTGCTTAAATGTGTAGGAAGGAACTGCAGATGCTGGGTTAAATCAAAGATAGACACAAAATGCTGGCTGTTGCCTCTTCCCATGTGATCTTTGAACTTTAAATGTCATTGCTTCAATGGGGTCTTGCATTATTATCACAATTATCAAACTTCAAAGTTCCAATTGTTTGGGTCTTTTTGCAGTTCTTCCATTCATTCTCAGAATTTGGATATTCCAGATACAGTCCCAGTAGTGATATATGGCATTGAAATGGGGGTATTCCATGTCAGCCCAAGTTGGCATTTTGGGCTAGTCTATTTTCCTGCATTTAGTCCAAATCCTTTGCTCCAAAGCAAAAAAGGTCTGATCTATCCATTCCTTGGGTAACATCTTGGTTGTGCAAAGTACTTATGATACAGAGTCGTCATATATCATAACAAGTACTTTAATTTGTATGGTATACATACAGAGACCATCGAGATGAGTACTGTAGGCTCCGAATCGTAAGTTAAAACTAAAAAACACTTCATGGCTGCCCGCATGCCACAAGGTGGTGGTGGTGGTGTGGAAACCTTGACATGGATTATGGATCAGGTCATCAGCAGCAAAACCAGACATGGATCAAATCAGCAATACTGTTTAATCTATATCCCCTTCTTGGGCATTCAGGATAGTTAATTAACACAATTGCAATGTATTAATGTGTGTTACTAAATTGCTCTGCTCTTCAGGAGAATGAAGTGTACTATGTGATTAGTTATAAGTAAATATTAATATGGTGTTTTCAAATTATCAGAAATTTCAGTTATTAAATATTTCCACATTGATATGGAAGTCTATAGCTGTGATTTGTATTTCTCAGGTCTGAAGCTATTAAAGGTGCTGTTGTTGGCATTGATCTGGGCACAACTAACTCCTGTGTTGCTGTGATGGAAGGCAAGCAAGCAAAGGTAGGTTACTATGCTAGTTCAAAAACTTTAGCAGAACTTAAACTCCTAGTATATCTCATAGACTTGTCGTTTGAGCTTTTTTAGTCACTTTAAAATGCGACAAATCAGTCAAACTTTTTACAGCATCTCATTAAGAAGCTGTTCGAATTAAAGCGTTACAGCTTTCAAATTTACAGCATAGTACAATTTCTGTTCGTTACTCACGATTACTCGGTCAGTGAAAATTTTCAATCTTCAGATCAGTTGAGTGGCTGTGTCAATTAACCTACCAGCGGGTAGGCTCTAAACTGGATCAAGCTGGCAGAGATTTAGCCTCTTCAGTTCCTCTTCTACAGAACCAATTCTTCAGGCAGTAATCTCACACAGAGATCCAACCCAATCTTCTACCTTCTGGTAGTAAGGTAGTTTTTGACTCTAATGTAATGACAGTCTTTACGACGTCTCAAGGTTTTAGCCCTCGATAGTCACTAATTTGCTGACCATGGTTCAGAAGGTAATCTTGCGCATTCCAGGAGCTCTCCACAAGAAATTCAAAGCCTTCGAAAGATGAATATTCCAAAAACACTCTTGATTAATAGTTTCTTTATTGTAGTAGTACAAAACAGTAAAATCACTCATAAAAACTTATTTTTGTATAACTACATCGTCTTCCAGCATATATACATTTCAATCATGCTTGTGATCATGGTCGAAAACTAACATTCCCCCCAGTCTTCATCAAACTAAAAAAAAACTATCTGGTCGTTTGCGCCAGAAACCTAGCTACAAACACGCCCCAGACTACGTATAAATCCCATCCACATAATTACAGGCAGATAAAATTAAAGGTAACTGGTTATAATTATAATATACTGAGTTAAGCTAAATGGCTACTGCATTCAGAAATACATTATATATAAGACCTTCTTCGGATCGTTTACCTTGTCGTGGTGAAGAGGCCTGCGTGTCCCCATGATTCCGAGAGCGATGCCGTCGGAAGCACCAGCTTCTGGTAGTGACACCCATGACGGTAAGGTCGAGGATGAGGGTCCGGACTCAGAACGATCCAACCTACAAGACCTCAGCAGCAAACCAGGCGGACAAAGTTATCTGTAACACAACGGCTGTGAAGGCGGATGAAGGCTGCAACAGATCTATCAGCTCCAATCGTCTTGGTTCCCTTGCCATTTGAACGAGTTGATTGATTTGTGAAGGACCGTGTGCTTCTTGGAGTGTAACATCAAATACACGTTAAACAAACACACGACAGGCGTCTTTGTTCTGTGAGTAGCACAAAACTTTTCAAGACTTTCGGCAGTCGGGGAAGGGCGACGGGAGCAGGCCACGTGATGGTTGGAAGCTCCTAGTCAAGAACCGGCACGGAAGCGGTGAATGCTTGATTCAATCGCTCAACTTTGGGCGGAAGCAGGAAAGTTGTTCAGTAGCAGTATTCATGTCTGAGCAGCCCAATTTAGGATCCACTCTGCTCACTCTGAACTGGGAAGGGGCTAGAAAAGGTGCCCTAAAAGTAGTCTGCTTCGCCTCATCATGTCTGGAAAGCCGCTGTAATTGCCGGACTCGTACACATTTGAAGATACAACACATCTTTATTAAACTACTTGCAGTATTGGATATGCAGCACATTACATGTCCAAGCTTCTACATCTACTGCCTGATGTAGGCGAGTTCCTAATATTTTAAAGCATGTACTAGGCGGGGCTACTACTAACAAACACTCTGATTGGCTAGCATGCAATAGCCAATCTACCGCCGCATCCAGAGGGATCACCATCATACGGTCGGAAACCATCACAAAGCGAAATTATGGAACTCAGAACTAGGAATATACGTACTCTGATGGACAACCCAAACTCACACCGACGAGAGAGAAGAACCGCCTTTGTTGCTCGGGAACTCAAAAAATTCAGCTTTGACGTTGTTGCTCTGAGTGAGATCCGCAAAGCTGGAGAAGGGCAACTAAAGGAAGAACAAGATCAATACACCTTTTCCTGGAAAGGTCTTGATCCTAAACAACTGAGGATCCATGGAATAGGTTTTGCTGTCCGAAGTGACCTACTTCAAAAACTGATAGAGCAACCACTGGGAATCATGATGGTGGTTTATCGGTTTTTGACGAGCTGGACTCGTAGAATCCTAAGACGTTCGTTGATTCCCATCGCTCCATAGATGCTGCCTCACCCGCTGAGTTTCTCCAGCATTTTTGTCTACCTTCGATTTTTTTTTTTCCGGTTCAGTTCTTAAATAATTTTTAAGCGGTACATTACCAACATCTTTGGGGATCCAATATAGAAACAATGCACCTCCAACTATCTGTGTGTGGTCAGTGCTTGAATGGGTTTCTTAGTTATTGCTTTGTATTCAAGGTACTGGAAAATTCAGAAGGTGCCAGAACAACCCCCTCTGTAGTTGCATTTACAGCTGATGGAGAACGTTTAGTCGGAATGCCAGCTAAAAGACAAGCAGTAACCAACCCGAAGAACACTTTATATGCAACAAAACGCTTGATTGGGCGGCGATTTGAGGATTCTGAAGTACAGAAGGATACGTAAGTTTGAATTTTATCTGTAATCAAAAATCATTATTTTTTCAAGATTGCAATTTTGATTATTCAAACGTAAAACATTTTTACTTTTATTTTAAATGTTCATAGTGAAAATGTGTCCTATAAAATAGTCCGTGCCTCTAATGGTGATGCCTGGGTAGAAGCACACGGGAAGATGTACTCTCCAAGCCAAGTTGGGGCATTTGTCTTAATGAAAATGAAGGAAACAGCAGGTTGGTGCAAGCATGGCAAAAGGTTTATTTTAGAACCCCAAGGAGAAGACAAGAATTTATAACATCACCTTTTTTGTTTTTAGAAAGCTACCTGGGACAACCCGTGAAGAATGCAGTTATCACAGTGCCTGCATATTTCAATGATTCACAAAGACAGGTAAAAACAATACGCAAATTTAAGTTTTTTTTGACTGACAAAATTAGTTTATGTTTGATGTTGGTAAGTAAGCTACATGTCAGTATTGATTACTTGGGGGAAATTGTGTTTATTTTCTTATTTACTTTATTTACTGTGGTATGTATAATCCTCAATCATATTTCAAATTATAACTGTTTCCTACCTGTGCCTTATGAAACAACTGTTAATTAATATGGCCAAAAACTATTACCAAATATGTGAAGCAATCAAATTTATGGTGTTGCAACGGTGACTGGCCATGTAAACTAGTTCTGGGAGCCACCAATACTGCATATTTAATATTCCATTACGCTCTTGTTCCTTCCAGCTGAAATTATATTTTAAACTAATACGTTAGTTTATATATTTTTGAAATATTTGGTGTGTCCATTTAGGCCACAAAAGATGCTGGACAGATATCTGGATTGAATGTTCTGCGAGTCATTAATGAACCCACTGCGGCAGCTCTAGCATATGGATTAGACAAATCTGAAGATAAAGTGTATGTAAAATCAAACTTTTAATTCACAAAGTTTCTGTTTTATTGAAAAAATGAACACTCTTGAATCTGAATACCATTTGTGCATTCTTGTTACTTTGAAAGATATCGGTGAATTTGTTGCAACAGTATAATAGCTGACATGGTAAAAATAGTTTGACTTTCAATAGTAAAGCACTCGAAATGTGTGACTTTGATCTGTGTTTCAAAAGAAAGTGAAGAAATTGTAGAATAGACTGTCATAGTGCCTGAGACAGGAATTCTGCTATCAATTACAAAATTTTAAATTTCAATCAAATTTAATGAACAAATTGTAAGCTTAGTAAATGTGAGAGGTTGTCTCACAAACCTGATTGATTTTTTTGAAGACGTGACCAAAAAGGTCGATGAGGGCAGAGCTGTAGATGTTGTGTACATGGAATTCAGTCCGCATGGTCGGCTGCGCTGGAAGGTTAGATCGCATGGGATCCAAGGAGAGATAACTGAATGGATAGCAAATTGGCTCCATGGAAGGAAGCAGAGGGTGATGGTGGAAGGTTGCTTGATGGTGGAAGGCCTGTGACTAGTGGTGTGTCTCAGGGTTCGGTGCTGGGCCCGTAATTGTTTGTCATCTACATCAATGATTTATAGGAAAGATATTGTAGGCTTGAAAGGGTTCAGCAAAGATTTACGAGGATGTTGCCAGGACTAGAGGCTGTGAGCTATAGGGAGAGGTTGAGTAGGCTGGGTCTCTATTCATTGCAGTGCAGGAGGATGAAGGGTGATCTTATAGAGGTGTATAAAATCATGAGAGGAATAGATCAGGTAGATGCACAGTCGGGGAATTGAAGACCCGAGGACATAGGTTCAAAATGAAAGGGAAAATATTTAATAGGAATCTGAGGGGCAACTTCTTCACACAAAGGGGCGAGTCATTAATGAACAAATTGCCAGAGGATGTAGTTGAGGCTGGGACTATCCCAACATTCAAGAAACAGACAGGTACATGGATAGGACGGGTTTGGAGGGATATGGACCAAGCGCAGGTAGGTGGGACTAGTGTTGCTGGGACATATTGGCCGGTGTGGGCAAATTGGTCCGAAGGTTCCACACTGTATCACTCTATGACTAGCCCTATCAATGTAATCATGTACAAAGTGATCGATGTCCATGTTGATGCATTGATATAAAATCTAGTCTAGAAGTTTACTGTACACAAGGTTATTGGGATTTTATAAAGCTACATTTGTGCTCTACAAATTGTGAGATGCCATCTAAGATATCGTGTTGCAGTTTTAGGAACAAACCACACAAAGTAATGGTCTAAGAAGCATTTAATAAAAGGATTGAGTAGAATAAATCACCTGTGTCCCTAAGTTGGGACTATGTTTACATATACTGTTGTGCTGCAGCAAGTAAGAATTTGATTGCCCTTTCTGGGACATATGACAATAAAACACTCTTGACTCTCTTCAGTTCTGTTATGTTGAAGGGTTGCTTAGGCTGGGTCTCTATGAGAGAAAAATGCTGATTGTTGCTCCAACAGAGATTTTCAACATTTCTGGAGTTCAGTAAGAAATGTATGTACAGGTGCACAACCTTTTATCCGAAAGCCTTGGGACCAGACACTTTTCGTAATTCGGAATTTTTCGGCTTTCGGATTGGAAGATTTTTAGCGTAGATTTTAACGGCTGGCTCAGTGGTAGAGTGCT
Source organism: Leucoraja erinaceus (assembly GCF_028641065.1). NCBI lineage: Eukaryota > Metazoa > Chordata > Chondrichthyes > Rajiformes > Rajidae > Leucoraja > Leucoraja erinaceus. The sequence continues at coordinate 10,637,486 of NC_073387.1, read as the reverse complement.
CGGCTCATATCCGCAAGGTCGCGAATTTGCGCCTCGATCCCGGCAGTTACTCGATCGCGAGTTTGAGTCTTCAATGTAGTTTTTCTTGCAGAATAGGAGAGAATAGGGAGGGTTAGGCTGGGATCATCCTCTGCGAGATAATCTTAGTGCGGGAGACAAGTATAGGAGAGGTGTACTGACTGTGTGGGCAGAACTTTGGAAGTGATTGCCCACCATTCTCAAAAGCCGCTGTGTCTCCCTGTCCCTCCAACTCCAGAGGAATCCGCTCCCCGATGGGCCGCTACGGCGACAAGTGGCAGTTCGCCCACAGCCCGAGCTGCGCCACCCCAAGAACAAGACGTACCTTGCACACCATCAGCTTCTGCCCCTACGGGGAGCGTGTTCCTCTGGAGTTGGAACGGGGCTGGGCTGGAGTTGCTGATCTGGGATCTTCGTGCTTGCAGTGGGCCTGGGGGTCGGTGTCCCGATGAGGGGGCGCAGCTCGGGCTGTGGGCGAACTGCCACTTGTCGCCGTGGCCGCCCATCGGGGAGCGGCTTCTGGTGGTCCTGACGTCTTCGGCCACCCCCCTGTACAGGAGCTGAGACTGGGAACTGTACCGCCCTTGCAGGTGAGCAGGAGAGTGGGGTTGTTTGCAGTTGCAGAGGGAGGGGGCAAGGGCGGTACAGTTCCCAGTCTCAGCTCCTGTCCAGGGGGGTGTCCGGAGACGTCAGGACCAACAGGAACCCACTCCCTGATGGGCCGCTACAGTGACAAGTGGCAGTTCGCCCACAGCCCGAGCTGCGCCCCCTCATCCGCAACCCGGGTTCCTCTGGAGTTGGAACGGGGCTAGGCTAGAGTTGCTGCTGGCTGTGAGTCTCTGGGATCTCCGTGCTTGCAGTTGGTGTCCCGTTGGTCCTGACGTCTCCGGCCACCCCCTTGGACAGGAGCTGAGACTGTGAACTGTACCGCCCTTGCCCCCTCCCTCTGCAACTGCAAACAACCCCACTCTCCTGCAAGGGCGGTACAGTTCCCAGTCTCAGCTCCTGTACAGGGGGGTGGCCGGAGACGTCAAAGCCCGAGCTGCGCCCCCTCATCTGCAACCCCAAGAACAAGACATACCTTGCACACCATCAGCTTCTGTCCCTACGGGAAGCGTGTTCCTCTGGAGTTGGAACGGGGCTGGGCTGCTGCTGGCTGTGGGTCTCTGGGATCTCCGTGCTTGCAGTGGGCCTGGGGGTCGGTGTCCTGTTGGCCCTGATGTCTCCGGTGACTGGCACTGACCTGCTGGCTGGCATCGCCGACGTGAAGACAGTGCAAAGCCCCCGCGCCGGTGCAATGGGCGGTGAACTGGAGAGGGGAGGTAAGGGGTCACACACATGGCCGGAAAGCAGAGGGGTGTAGGTGGGGTGAAACTGAAGGGAGCGACAATCTGCTGCTGCCTGCCCGTTAAAACGTTCCCAGGCAAGACTCACGATACACTGTGTATCGTGAGTCTACCGTGGGAACTTTTTAACTCAGTGGGCAGGCAGCAGCAGATTGTAAATTATTGACCCTCCCACGCAATATACCCTCACCTCTTTTATGAATGGGGATTTAGTTCCCCTTTCTTCGAGGACCAACCGGAGGTTCCGCTGTCACCTCTGCGGGCCGCCCTCAGTGAACGTCTTCAAGGACCTTTCTTCAAGGACTGAAAAAATGTCCGCTATTCGGAGCTTTTCGTTATTTGGATCTTCGGATAAAAGGTTGTGCGCCTGTATTTAAAAATAATTTTCTAGTTGTGGGACAACAAAGCTCACAAATATCAATTGGTTGCCAATTAATTCATAGAAAGTTAAAGATTTTTTTAATTTAAATGGTGATCAAAATATGGAACTTGCTATCATTATAGTTGAGATAAAGAGCATTTGTACCATCATAGATAGATTAGTTAAATACATGGAGAAAAAGAATAATACGTTGACAAGATGCCGTAAACAATAGTCAGAGGCTACCATGGAGCATAAGTGTTGGGTTTACTGAACTGAGTTACAAATTCTCTGTATGATGGCCTACTAGAATTAAACCTAGACTGTTTCGGACTGGAGTCAAGAAGCAATTGTTCCATGTAGTCGAAAGCTGGAGCAAGATCCCTTAAGGTTATGATCAAATATAAACTTAAGCTCAATAGACCTGAGAAAGGTGAAGATATCGAGAGATGAAGCAAAGAAAGGCTACTGCATAGATCAATTGACATTAATAGGAGATTGAAATTATCCTTCTGAAGAATGGTGTTTGCTGTTTTTTGATAGGTATGTGACCAAACAGAGAATGGAAGGGCATGGATCACATGTTGATAGAAGAGAGGTTTCATTTCACAAGCACTCTGGGTCTTTCCTATGCTGTGCTATTTCTTCCATGTATGCAATTAATTGCATATAATATGTTTGTAAGTGTTTTTTCATTAAACTGGATTAATTTCTGTCTTGTATAGAATCGCTGTCTACGATCTGGGTGGTGGCACCTTTGATATCTCTGTTCTGGAGATTCAAAAAGGAGTCTTTGAAGTAAAATCCACAAATGGGGATACGTTTTTGGGAGGCGAGGACTTTGACCACGCATTGCTCAAGCACATCATCAAGGAATTCAAGAGAGAGGTCTGTATTTACTATGACTCTATTGAAGTTGATGGGCATGGAAGAATGCATTTTAAATTTGTTAGATTTAATTGTATAATAACATTGCACTGAAAGGTAATGTTATTTCCATTGTAATAATTCTCATGAAAGCCAGTTAATTTATATCAATGAGGCGTACAAGAGCAGCATCAAAGTTGTATCTCCAGTGACCTGATGAAGCTAGAACTCAACTTCATGCTTGCAAAAAAACTGGAACAAAGTGCTTCAGAGCTGACTGATCCCACAGTAAATTAAGCACAGTGAGGTTGCAGGTTTAATGAAACAGATGTATATAGAAAGCATCCCCACTGGTTGCATCGTGGTCTGGTATAGCAATTCCAATACAGGAGCGCAAGAGCCTGCAGAGGTGGACTCTGCCTGGGCTATCACAGGCGCAGCTCACCCTCCAAAAGTATTCCTGTCGGGTCGCAGCCAGAGAGTCAGAGTGGGCCATCATACATCCACGGCCCTCAGCCTCAGTACCGGCTCTCCACAGGGCTGTGTACTGAGCCCCCTGCTCTACACCATCTACACACATGACTGCACCCCCGCCCACCACAGCAACACCATTGTCAAATTTGCGGATGACACTACGGTGGTGGGACTCATCTCCGGGGGGGGGACGAGTACGCCTACCGGGATGAGGTGGAGCAGCTGACAGTGTGGTGTGAAGAAAATAACCTGCTCCTCAACACCTTAAAGACAAAGGAAGTAATAATAGACTTCAGGAAGAACAAAACGGACATGGTACCATTGACTATCAGAGGGGACTGTGTAGAGAGGGTGGCGGATTTCCGCTTCCTGGGAATCCATATTGAGGAGGACCTGACGTGGAGCGTGAACACCACTGCGCTGCTGAAAAAGGTCCAGCAGAGACTGCACTTCCTGAGGGTGCTCAGGAAGAATAACATCACTCAGAGACTGCTGCTGTCCTTTTATCGGTGCTCCATTGAGAGCATACTAACATACTGTGTATGCGTGTGGTACACCAGCTGCACAGCGGCTCAGAGGAAAGCGCTCCAGAGGGCCATTGACAACGCCCAGAGGATTGTCGGCTGCCCTCTCCTTACCTTGGAGGACTTACACAGTTCCCGCTGCACCAAAAAATCCCAGAATATCATAAAGGACATTTCCCACCCCGGACACTCCCTGTTTGAACTGTTGCCGTCAGGCAGACGGTACAGATCTACAAGGACAAGGACAAATAGACTAAAAAACAGTTTTTACCCCACTGCTATAAAAGCACTAAATGTAGCCGCCAAGGAACGCAGGGGCGATACAGACTAAGGGACTGTGGTAACTGTGGAATCGACAGAAGGATGGAGGGTTGGGTGTGTATGCGTGCTTTGTCCGTGATATTTATTTAGTTGTTTATCTTTAATATTTTACCTTGTATGTATCGTTAGCTTTTAGAAATGTTTGAATGCTGCACTGACTGGCTGACATTTTAAATTTCGTTGTACATGGTTCATGTTACAATGACAATAAAGAAACTATTCTATTTGCATAAGATGCTGGCTCAAGAATCAGCATCTATCAATGATGGTTGCCATCCAGGCACAGCTCACTGGGCACAACAGTAAACTAGCTCGTCACCACAACCATTGGGCAAGATGATACAGAAACCTGACGTCTCACATCACTAGGTTCAGGATTCGCTACATTCATGCAACTATCAAGTTATTGAACCAAACTGTCCAACCTTCAAATTATATTTTTGTACTTGTGTTGATTTTGTTTTGCATGGTTTTTAGAAAATGTCAGTATAATTTATGCATAATTTGCCTTTGTTTGTTTGAGTCTATGTGCCCTCCATAATGTTTGGGACACCCATTTATTTATTTGCCTCTGTACTCCACAATTTGAGATTTGTAATAGAAAAAAAATCACACGTGGTTAAAGTGCACATTGTCAGATTTTAATAAAGGCCATTTTTATACATTCTGGTTTCACCATTTAGAAATTACAGCAGTGTTTATACATAGTCCCCCCATTTCAGGGCACCATAGTGTTTGGGACACAGCAATGCCATGTAAATGAAAGTAGTCATATTTAGTATTTTTTGCATATCCTTTGCATGCAATGACTGCTTGAAGTCTGCAATTCATGCACATCACCAGTTGCTGGGTGTCTTCTCAGGTGATGCTCTGGCAGGCCTGCATTGCAGCCATCTTTAGCTTATGCTTTTTTTGGGGGCTAGTCCCCTTCAGTTTTCTCTTCAGCATATAAAGGGCATGCTCAATTGGGTTCAGATCGGGTGATTGACTTGGCCACTCAAGAATTGACCATTTTTTAATTTGAATGCACTGCCGGCCAATGAATGAGTTTTGAGGCATTTGTTTGAACATGCAGATAAGATGTGTCTATACACTTCAGCATTCATTATGCTACTACCACCAGCAGTTGTATCATCAATGATGATAAGTGAGCCAGTACCTTCAGCAGCCATTTATGCCCAAGCCATAACACCCCCACCACCGTGTTTCACAGATGAGGTGGTATGCTTTGGAACTTGGGCAGTTCCTTCTCTCCTCCATACTTTGCTCTTGCCATCACTCTGATGTAAGTTAATCTTCGTCTCGTCTGTCTACAAGATCTTTTTCCAGAACTGTAGTTGCTCTTTTAAGTACTTGGCAAATTGTAACCTAGCCATCCTATTTTTGCGGCTAACCAGTGGTTTGCATCTAGCAGTGTTGCCTCTATTTCTGTTCATGAAGTATTCTGCGGACAGTGGTCATTGACAAATACACACCTGACTCCTGAAGAGTGTTTCTAATCTATCGGACAAATGTTTGGGGATTTTTCTTTATTGTAGAGAGAATTCTTCTGTCATCAGCTGTGGTCTTCCTTGGCCTGCCAGTACCTTTGCAATTAGTAAGCTCACCAGTGCTCTCTTCCTTCTTAATGATGTTCCAAACAGTTGATTTTGGTAAGCCTAAGGTTTGGCTGATGTCTCTTTAAGAGTTTTATTCTTGTTTCTCAGCCCTTATAATGGCTTATTTGACTTTCATGAAACAGCAATAAACAATTTCCTAAGGTGATGGAAAGACTGGAGGAAAGACTAGATGCTGAGAGCTCTCTTATACCTGCATTAAGGAGACATTTAAACACACCTGAGCAATTACAAACACCTGTGAACCCATGTCCCAAACGTTATGGAGCCCTGAAATGGGGGGAGTATATATAAACACAGCTGTAATTTGTACATGGTGAAATCAAAATGTATAACAAATATCCTTGAATAAAATCTGACAATGTGCACTTTAACCACATGTGATTTTTTTATTTTACAAATCTCAAATTGTGGAGTACAGAGGCAAATATATAAATGATGGGTCTTTGTCCCAAACATTATGGAGGGCACTGTACCTATGATGCTGCTACAAGCAAGATTTCACGTTCTACTTGTACCTTACCGTACTTGTGCATATGGTAATAAAGTTAACTTGCCGTATAAATGTCCAATATAATTTATGAGTAGATGTGGCAGGAGTTTGAACTATTCCATACTGAGGTACAAAGGGAAGGTGGGCGTTTCTTAGGTCTGTTTCTTTGTCTTGGGCTTTTCTACCTCCCCATAAAAGTGAGTTTAATTGCATACCTTTTTTTCTTTGTGTTGATATTATTAGTTGTATGTGTCTGTATGTTGATTTAATAGCTAATACACCTACTGTTATATTAAATCTTATTTAATTTTTAGTCTGGTGTGGACCTCGCCAAAGATAACATGGCACTGCAACGTGTAAGAGAAGCAGCAGAGAAAGCCAAGTGTGAGTTGTCTTCATCCCTTCAGGTGAGTGTATATTTCCCAAGAATATTTACCTGTAAATTTTCACACGGGGGTTTTGGAACTCCAGTTTCCCATACTAAGTTGACCTTGCGAGTAATGTGGATGGGATAGCTAAAGATGTATTGGCATTTATTCAAGCCTGATTGGAATTCAGGGTTACATAAAAATTGCTTTGTTTTAGACTTTGATGAGGCCATGCTAAGAATCATGTGTACGGAAGGGCATTATATTCCAGAGTTCAGAAGAATTACATATTTAGACATTAATGCCAAGTTGCTTTTTGTTAGCGAAATAGACTAAAAATGGGGGCGTTTTGACAATAAATTACTCTGTCACGTTGGACTGAGATGAGAAATGTGCTAACTAAATAGCAAAGCCAGGTTCAAGTTCTGTTTGCCCTATGAGTTCATGTTCAGTTTGTGGACAAAATAATCTGATAATCTCAACCTGGTCTATAAAAAGCACAGGTTTAGCAAATAATGCAGGTTTGGTGTTCATTGTTATAGTTTAATATTATGTGAGATTGCAGGAAGTGGAAAATGCAGTATGAAGTGCATCTTGGTTTTGTTTAGAGATGGATTACAAGAAATGTTAGTTGCTATTTCAACAATTCATCTTTGTGTTAATTTAGTCTCCACTAATTTATCATTGTCACCTCCAATATTTAAAGATGAGATGGTGAGTGTTCAATGTCTGCATGTTCCTGTTGGCATGAAGGGTAAGTCAGGCAGGAGTAAGGAACTCTGACATGAGAAAAATCGATGGTCTGGTTTTGGGTGGGGGGGGGGGGGGGGGGGGGGGGAAGGGGGGGGGGGGAAGGAAGGGAAGGGGGGGGGGGGAAGGAGGGGGGAGGGGGGGGGGGGGGGGGGGGGGGGAAGAGGTAGCTGGGATCAAATGTATTCCCAGAGGAGTATTGGAGATTGAGAAGCCTATGTAAGAAGGAAATCAAGAGTGCAAAAATGGGGCTTGAGATACCTGGCAGGTAGGAACATTAAATAGGGTAACTAGGAAATGAAAGGGGCCCCTCAGAGTGATCATCTAGCTGTGGAGCTGCAGGAGATGGGCGAGGTCCTCAATTAATATTTCTTATCTTTTTTACCTTGGAGATAGAAATGAAGATGAGGAATCTTGGGAAAGTTAACAGCACTATATTGAGAATAATCCTTATCTACAGTTAATGAGCTGAATGTTCCCAATTGTTTGAAGGAAGATAAATCTCTGGGAGCTGGTGAGGTATATCTAAGGGAACGATGGGAAGCTGGAGATGAAATTGTGGAAGGAAGCCCTGGCTAGGATATAAGAATCCTCCTTAGCCATAGGTGGGTTGCTGGTGGACTGAAGGGTGGTTAATTGTGCTCCTTTATTTAAGAAGGGATGCAAAGAAATACATGGGAACTATAGGCCACTAAGAATAGCATTTGTATTAGACACATTACTGGGAAGATTCTGAGGGATAAGGTGTACATGAATTTGGACAGGTTGTCTAGGAATATTCAGCATGGTTTACTGTGTGGGGAATTGTCTCATGAATCTGATGAAGTTTTTTGAAAAAATAACCAAGAAGGTTGATGAGGGCAGGGTTGTAGACTCAGTCTATAGACTACCCTTCTAATTGCGGAACTCTTTATGACGGATTTTGTTTATGGCGGACGAAGCATCCCCACTGTAATCAGATACCACGGTCTTTAAGAACACAGGCCACAATCAGAACACTGTAGGAATTCATTGAAATTGACAAGCAATTGCTCCAATTGGCAAGCACTTGTGCAATGATACTCAAATAAACAATGTAATAAAAAGCTTTCAGCATTGTTAGCTTGCAGTAGTAAAAAATATACATTTTAGTTATTAAAAAGAACCGTTTCTATTTGAAAACCACTCGTTTCACAGAGTATATAGACTTCAGCAAAGAGGTAGTTGATTTTTCAGAATGGAGGTCTTTGTTTAGGTGAGGGAAAAGGAACCTGAGGATACAACATTTTCACACGGTGGTGGAACTAGCTTAAGTAGGGCATTTTGGTTGGCACAACCGAGTTGGGCTGAAGGGCCTGTTTCTATGCTCTGATTAATATGTGCAGAGTTCTAATTAGTTTGTTCAAATAACTACTTGAACCTGGACATTTGCACTCTGGGGAAAAAATGAAGATTTTACTGTGATTTCCAGCCAGTGTATTGGCCCACTGGTTTTAGAAGTGATTAGCAGAATCTTAGAATGTATATTACAGGTTCACCACCGACTTTCCAGCAACTGATTGCCCAGCACCTCTTTTCATCTGAACAAAACCACGAGAGCGCACTTGAAATCCTGCACCCGCCCACGCCTCCAAAAATAAGGCGGCCGATCTCGACCTACTCCGGACTTCCGCGCTGGGTCGAATTTGCACCCTGCGGCCGGGACTCTGAAACTCCAACCCAGATCGGTTCCCATGTCCAACTTCCGAGACTGACTGCGTTATCTCGGTGCCTAAGAGGACCATTCTGGTACCGTTAGACTCCTCTTGGAGGCCATGACCTCTGTTGGCCCGGCAAAACAGATCATCCAGAAATGCTCTGGAATCAAGGGTGCTGGAAAATCTGTGGAGGACCTGTATTTGTTATTCCAGCAATTTACTAACAAGTGTCTTTTCTACATTTGAACAGACTGACATTAATCTTCCTTATTTGACAATGGATGCATCTGGACCAAAACATCTTAATATTAAAATTACTCGTGCTCAATTTGAGAACATTGTTGGTGATCTAATTAAGAGGACTATTAAGCCCTGCCAGAAAGCCTTGCAAGATGCTGAGGTCAACAAAAGTGACATTGGTGAGGTCATTCTTGTGGGTGGAATGAGCAGAATGCCAAAGGTGAGTGACATTAAGATATTAAAGCCAGTTTGAGTGTCATTGAGGGAGAAAGGATTTGAGTATTGTGGTTTGAAATTGCACTGTGCCATGATGTTTTACAAAAACACATCATTCTGACTTAAGATTATGGGGAACATCTTATATAACTGAGCACAGTGTTTATATTCCTATCACCTTTGTGGCTATAATGTACCAATACTCTGGACAAGAAAATCTAGTATTTGTTTTGATGTTCACTTTTGATCTGAGTTTAGGTAGAGAGAAGAAACGTGATATTTTTCAGTTTGCGGGGAAAAGGTTAGGCGGGATTTCTGTTACTGAAAAATATGCATGCACCGGATAGGACTCTGCTGTTGGGTACTCCTTGCTCGAATTTACTTGATAATACTGCTTATCTAGTCCTTCGTGTAAGTGGGAGCTATTGGGTGGGCTAACCTTGGGCTGCTGACATTGGAACCTTGAGTCAATGTCTTTGGGTAAGTTTGGAACTAGTTTGAGATGAATATAAACTGAATGTAATATATTAGGCTCTGTTTTGAAGTATTTTTTATGTTGTAGCTGTCAAATAATTTTTGTTTTTGATTATAGCTTATCTTTGTTTGTTTCTCTAGGTTCAGTCAACAGTTCAGGAGCTCTTTGGTCGATCCCCCAGTAGGTCTGTGAATCCAGATGAAGCTGTTGCTGTCGGTGCTGCCATCCAAGGGGGGGTGCTTGCTGGGGATGTCACAGATGTGCTGCTGCTTGATGTTACTCCTTTGTCACTGGGTATTGAGACCTTGGGAGGCGTTTTTACCAAACTCATCAACAGGAACACTACAATTCCAACAAAGAAAGGCCAGGTGTGCAAATGAATAGTTTAACAGAACCAACTTTTTCATCTGAAATTACAAGGCGTTGGGATGTTCCATGCATTATTCTGACCCTGAGTGTTGCAGAATATGTACATGGAAGAAAACTACACAATTTAGTAAATTATCGCTAATAAAAATGAATACCTGCACTTTATAATCCTATTTAAAAGGGAAAATGTAGTGTTATATATTTTAGCTATTTAATTATCTGTGTGCTTACTCTATTCCATATAGTTCATAGTTCAGCTGATATAGTGATCTCATGACAAATAAAAACATTTCTTTAAATCGAGCTTTTGCTTTAAGATTACAGACATCCCAAATTAAATGCATCTTATATTGACTGTTCATGTGCGGCAGGTTTTTTCGACGGCTGCTGATGGACAGACACAGGTTGAGATCAAAGTGTTTCAGGGAGAGCGAGAGATGGCAGCTGACAACAAACTTCTGGGGCAGTTCACTTTGGTGAGTATGTAAGAAATTTCTCAACACTCTGAGAACCTAGTAATGAAGTTGTGCAGCTAAATTATTTTTGAACCAAAATGACCTTGCATTAATTTGAAAATAGCCACAGGGCATAATTGCATGAAAGAGCTTGGTTGGACCTAATACTGAAACTACAGCCAATATTCCAAACATTGAAATATATTTCTGTAACAAGAGTTCTTAAGGATTTTCTTCGAACTGCTTCCTCTTCTAAATTATGGATTGTCTCACAACATCCATCCCTAATTATCTTGAATGATGGAACTGCTTCAGTGGGGTGGAAGATTGCAACCTTCACATGGTCCGCCCTGTTTCGACTAATGGAATCAACTCAACGTGCACAAGCGGAAGATCAAATAAACAACTTTAGGCTGTGCACGCCACACGAAAGAAGAAGAAGAACTGCTTCAGTTGTAAGGGCATTCCATTATTGCAGAGAGTCAGGCATTGATTGCTTATCCCAAGTGGATATGCATTTCTATGTTAGGATGGTGTCTGACTATGAATGCTGACCTTGTTCTTCAAGGCAGCGGAGGTTGCAGATTGGGAAATGTTGGTAAGAAACCCATGCTAATATGATGCAGTTCGCATTCAAGATGTTCTTCTTGCGTATGGCGTGCACAGCTTAAAGTTGTAGGTCAACTTCTTGTCTCCTTCAAAAAAAATTGATTGTTCGCGCCAGGTTGATTGCATTCATTGACCACGAGACGGTTGCAATCTCCTACCCCATTGAAGATGTTAATACTTTGATTGAAGTACTTGTATCCGAATGTCATCTCAGCATTCTTCTACATTTCACGTGAAATAAATATTTTGGGGCTGTCGAGGATTAGCAACCCCACATTTTGTTGATTTACAAATGGTAATGCTTTTGTTTTGCCAGGTTGGCATGCCCCCTGCTCCCCGGGGAGTTCCTCAAATTGAAGTAACATTTGACATTGATGCCAATGGTATTGTCCATGTTTCTGCAAGGGACAAAGGCACAGGCCGTGAACAGCAGAGTAAGTAATAGTGGTGTGTACAGAGGTATTGTCTTTGAAATAAAATATTTGATCTCATTTTTTTCAAAATGTTTTCACTTTTAGAAGGGGTTTCAAAATGAACATAGTTATTTTTCAAGTGAAGGATCTGTTAAGTACACGTTGCAAAAAGAAAAGAGATCCTGTGGGCGTTGGATTATTATTTTTTTTAAAGAAGGAACTGCAGATGCTGGAAAAAATCGAAAGTATATAATAAATACTGGAGAAAATCAGCGGGTGAGGCAGGAAGGGTCTCGACCGAAACGTCGCCTACTTTTCTCCATAGATGCTGCCTCACCCACTGAGTTTCTCCAGAATTTTTTGTATACTTGGGGTTATTATGTAGGCTATTTGTGATACTTGGAATTTATTTGAACTGCTTGTTAAATCATTACAACTTTCTAAGATTTTCAGATAACGTTTTATTTAATTGAAATTTTGTAAATTATTTTCCATTTCCAGTTATCATCCAGTCTTCTGGTGGACTGAGCAAGGATGATATTGAGAACATGATCAAGAATGCAGAGAAATACGCTGAAGCAGACAGGAGGAGAAAGGTAAGACAGCTTTATAGTTTGGCTCCAAGACAGGAATCAGAAAGGTTGAAGTGAAGGTTGGTAGTTCCAAATGAAGATGTTACAGCTGGGGAGAGGATGTGAGTAAGAGTCCAGGCATGAAATTCATTTAATTACGAAGCAGGAAAGGAGGCGACATGCCACCACCTGGTAAGATAAAAGCAAATTTTAGAAAAATTACAGCATTATGTAAGAACAGTCCAGTTCTTACATAATGCTGTAATATTCAGGTACTGCTTTACCCTTTCCTCAAAACTGGAGTCATTGTGATTTTTAAGAAGGCATTTGCCCTAGAAAAAAACAAGATAGTAAAATAGATGTACAGGGTATTAAAGGGTCACTCCAGCATGGATTGGAATTTGGCAGAGACAAAAATAGTAGTGATTTCTTAAGAGTAGGTGATTGAACATGGTATTTTACAAGAGTCACATAAATAAGTCTTGGGATAGAAATTATAATTTCCAGAATTGCAGATGAGACAGATGAACTAGCAACAAATGCAGGCCTCTGGAGCGCACAATGTCATTTAATAAGATCATGGTCAATATTGCTGTAACTGCAACTCCCCTGCTATCCTGTCACCCCTTTGCTTGTTAAGTATCATTCCATCTTTTGCCTTACTATTTTGGTTAAATTATGTAAGTTAGGTGCAAAGGGTGGATTTTTGTTTAAAAAAAAGGAAATATAATCAACGTCGGCCTTCAGGTGGGAAGTGGAAGCTACTTGAGAACGAACAGTTTAGGCAGAGTTGGGGAAATAGGACGGGTCTACTCTGAAATATTGTGTGTTGGATTCATGGCTCATTTCTTGCATAAATCTGCGTTCTGTTTTAAGTGTGAACTCATTGTCAATGTAATTGAGCTTTTCTCCAGATTCTGGTGTTATATTTTAAACATTTTGAAGGCCATTATGTAATTATTCACAACGTACATTCAAAGTTAGATTAAATTAGATAACTAACAATGAATAAGCACAACAAATCTCTGCCCTGCAGTTCCTTGCATTTAAACTCTAACCAGTTAATGAATTTGTGGTTGGAGTCGGTGTGGATAGGCTTTAATTTTGTTGGTTTTCACCACAGGAAACTGTTGAAGCAGTAAACACTGCTGAAGGAATTATTCATGACACAGAGTCTAAAATGGAAGAATTCAAGGATCAGCTTCCAAAAGAGGAGGTATGATTTTAGCATTACAGACAGCCGTTAAATGGGTTAAATTTCAGCAATTGTCAAAAATGGTTTAGTTGATAACTTAGTGAAAATTGTCTTTCTTTTTATATAAACTAGTGTGATAAATTAAGAGAAGAAATTACCAAAGTGAAGGATCTCTTGGCGCGCAAGGATTCAGAAACGGGTGAAGCCATCAAAGCAGCAGCATCCAGTCTACAGCAGGCTTCATTAAAACTCTTTGAGATTGCATACAAGAAGGTAAGGCTTGATTTTACGTTCGCTACTATGTATTTGAGAGTCTAGGAAAGGGATGGTTAATGTTTTATGTCCAGTCTTGTAATTTGAATTCTATTTACTGAAGGTCTGTAAGGCCATGTTCTAGTTCGTTCTTTAACATAATTGAACAATATGTGGACACATGCACACTTAACTGTTTAATCGTTGATTTGCAGATGGCATCTGAGAGGGAGAGCTCGGGCAGCACAGAAAATACAGAAGGTGGAGACAAGAAAGAAGAGAAACAATAAAAGGCTTAGTTATTGCTATAATGAACTGGCAAGGGGACATAAGCTTGGGAGCAGCAGAGACAGCCGACAACTTTTTCCTGAGCGAATTTGCACGATATTCATTCTTGTACTGTGTTTTCTGCAGTATCCTATATACATAGTTTTTGTTTAATGTGAAAAGTATCAGCATTGTCTGCATTTTAACAAAAGTCAGGCTTGTCATTCCTGCAACTTAATTTACCTTGTGTAAGAAATGCATCTCTAAGGGCCAGAGTAGTAGAAGAAATAAACTTTTTGGTTCACAGCCAGATTGTAATTCCCTGTATGTGATAAGTTCCTTTTATTTGGGCAGTGAAATACAGTACTCTATTGATCTCTGCTGGTGTTTTAATTTGAGAGCAGACTGTTATTCATGGAAGAGCATTTTGTGTACAGTCCCAGTTGTAAAACAGGAAGTGGCACTTGTTTGAATATAAACCTGACAAATAATAATGTTTTAGGACTTCTGCACAAGAGATAAAAAAAATAACTTGCAAATGAATGCTTGGATTGAAAACTATAAGATAAACTCCAATATCGCGAAGGTGAAAGATTTATATTTAACATATTTATGGGAGCCCTCAGCAGCTAAAATGAAATTGTACATCTTTCAGCTCGATGGTGACTGGCTTTCAAATAACTTTCCAGTTTATCATGTAATTTGTTCATTACCAGCAGCATCTCCTGCTCCACAAACAGCTGCTTCAAGTGACACAAAACGACATGGCATAATCCTTTGTTTATTAATGATCTGTTTAACTGAAACGGCTGCATTACAAAAGACTATTTCTGGCTCATGAGAAGAAGTTTGATCAAGTTGTATCAGACACAGTTGCTACACTGAAACGATGATGAAGATGCAGGTACTTTCAATAGTTGTTCATGATCTAATCAGTTACATGCACAATAAATCAATTTTTTTTTAGGTTTGATTTCATTTGTCTGCTCTCGAATATTGAAGAGTGGTGGGTGGGAGGGAGTGGTAGAGAGTAAGGAGCACTTATGGCGCTCCTGCTTCCAGTTCATAATTGTACGAAGTTGTGACTAAATTTAACTGGAAATATTTAGTAATCCCAGCCTTGTGATTTATTTGTAATAAATGTTAAAGATGAAATGACAGGGCTTCTGTAACTTGTTTGTTCCACAAAAAGTGTTTAGTTGAAATTAAGGTGAATGACTAAGTTTGTTAATGTTCCATACGTAGCTTTCTAGAATATTAAGTCATGTGTGATTAAGTATAGGATGTAAAATAATTTTGTAATGCACAGATTAACAATAGTTTAAAATGAATTCAAATTAAATACTGAATATCTTAAGATCCCTGCCATGACCCTATGAAAAGCTAGCCAGTTAACTTACTGGGCATCTCAGACACCTTTAAGCTGTGACCTACAACTGCTAAATAACTAGTGTGATCTATCTGGAATTGTAAGTACCAAAACACTTTTGTTGCAAATGCCTGAGGACAATCTCCACAAGCTTTAAACTAAATTCAAGATCTTCCTGGTGTAATGCAGGAAACAGATCCTAATACAAGAATCTTTAATCACCAGACCTGGCAGGTATCCTTTTCTTCCCAAGTTTAAAAGCTGCTCAATATGACAAATACTTTCCCAAGCAAATCCAGAAGCCAACGGGAACACAATAGATCAGGTGACCATTTTGTCACACATTTGTGGTCTGTCTGCCAAGACTAGAGTTTCTGGTTGCTAGCCATTCATCGTCCCATTCCCATACCGACCTAACCACCCCCATCTCAAGAACATTCCCCAGCAACTGCAGGAGATATAACATATTTCCTTTTACCTTCTCCCTTGTATCCATGCAGGGACTCCAGTGAGACAAAGATTCACATATACTACCTGTAACTTCATCTGCATTTGATTCTCCCACTCCATTGGGCAAGACCAAGCGTAGACTACGCAATCATTTTGCCGAACATTTACACTTGGTCCATGGAGACCTGCTGGATCTCCTGGATGCTCACCATGTTAACTCCTTCCCATTCCCATACCAATGTTTCTGTCCTGGGCATCCATTGCCAGTGAGGCCACTTGCAGACTTGAGGAGCAGCACCTCATAATTCAGCCTGGGTAGCCTTCAACCCAGCGGGACGAACACTGAATTATCCAATTACACATAACACCTCCCCTTTTCTCCCCACCCAACCTCTTTCCTGTGCCCCACCTCAATTGCTCCCCTGTGCAATTCCATATACATCCCTTTCTCTGGCCTCATGATGCCTCTTCTCTCCTTATCTCTGTCCTTTGTCTCTTTTTCATCTATGGCCTTTGTCCACCCAGCTGCTAATCAAGCCTCGTCTCCCCTTGCCTGTCTTCCAGCTTTCTCCACCTTACTACAATCAGTCTGAAGAAGGGTCCCAACCAAAAGCATCGCCTATCCATGTTCTCCAGAGATGCTGCCTGACATTGCTGAATTACTACCGCGCACTTTTTTTGCCCATTCTGACATTTCTGGCCTCGGCTGCTTTTAGCACAAACTGGAAGATCAGCAACTCATTCTGTTTTAGTAGCTTGCATTCCAACGACATTCTCTAATTTCACATACCCCCTCTCTTCCCCTACCCCATATCTACCTAGCTTTCTTGCCACCCCCATGTTTCTTTAGAATATAGAATAGTACAGCACAGGAACAGGCCCTTCAGCCCATAATATCTGGGCCGTGCACGATGTCTAGACCAAGACATATGCCTGCACAATCCATATCCCTCCATTCCATGCATATCCATGTGCCTACCCAACATTCCTAAAGGCCACTCTTTATCTGCCTCCACTACTCCCAGCAGCGTGTTCCAGACACTCAGAGTGCTCCGGATTCCTTCCATATCCCCAAGAAATGTGGGTTTGGATGTTAATTGGTATTGTCAGGAGTGGATGAGAAAGTGAGATGACAGCACTAGTGTGAACAGGTGATCAATGGTCGGTTTGGACTTAGTGGGCTGAAGAGCCTGTTTCCATGCTTTATCTCCACAATAAACAAATGCTCGAGCTTACCCTCTCCTAATGCCTCCCCACAAGGCTCATGATTTCAGATATTCTCCAATCTTTATTGCAAGTCTACAAGAGAGAAAGAAAGCTCTATTTTAGACAATAGGTACAGGAGTAGACCATTCGGCCCTTCAAGCCAGCATCGCCATTCAATATCATGGCTGATCATCCACAATCAGTACCCCGTTCCTGCATTCTCCCCATATCCCCTGACTCCGCTATCTTTAAGAGCCCTATCTTGCTCTCTCTTGAAAGTATCCAGAAAATCGGCCTCCACCGCCCCTCTGAGGCAGAGAATTCCACAGACTCACAACTCTGCGACAATGTTTCATCGTCTCCGTTCTAAATGGCTTACCCTTTATTCTTAAACAGTGTCCCCTGGTTCTGGACTCCCCCAACATTGGGAATATGTTTCCTGCCTCTAGCGTGTCCAAACCCTTAATAATCTTATATGTTTCAATAAGACATCCTCTCATCCTTCTAAATTCCAGAGTATACAAGCCCTGCTGCTCCATTCTCTCAGCATATGACAGTCCTGCCATCCCGGGAATTAACCTTGTGAACCTACGCTGCACTCCCTCAATAGCAAGAATGTCCTTCCTCAAATCTGGAGACCAACACTACACACAATACTCCAGGTGTGGTCTCACTAGGGCCCTGTACAACTGCAGAAGGACCTATTTGCCCCTATACTCAACTCTTGTTATGAAGGCCAACATGCCATTTGCTTTCTTCATTGCCTGCTGTGCCTACATGCTTACTTTAATTGACTGATGTGCAAGGACCCCCAGAAGAGTTTCAGCCCGAAAAGTTGCTTATTTCCTTTGCTACATAGGTGCTACTGCACCCACTGAGTTTCTCCAGCACTTTTGTCTACCATTGTACTTCACCTTTTACCAACTTGACACCATTCAGATAATAATCTGCCTTCCTGTTTTTGCTACCAAAGTGGATCACATTTATCCACATTAAACTGCATCTGCCCACTCACCCAACCTGTCCTAGTCACCATGCATTCTCATAGCACGCTCCTCACAGTTCACATTGCCACCAGCTTTTAATATCTAACCTGGCCATACAGCCTTTTCTTACTGTTCAGAGCTTTTATTGTGCATTCATACAATTCAACACACCCCTATGTCTGAGCAGTAAGTTTCCTACAACTACCACTCTTGAAGATCTTCTAAATTCACGAGTGATTTTCACATACTGGTTGAAGTATTTCCCACCATCCCCTATTATGTTGCTGCCAAGGAGTCTTTCAAATGCTAAGTGTTAAAAGTAAAAAAGATAATTTAAAAAATTGTAGGCCATAGGTTTAATGTGAGGGGAAATTTTAAAATGGAACTTGGGAACTTTTTCATTCAGACGGTACTATTTGGAGCAAACTGCGAGAGGAAGTTATGAAAGTGGATACAATTAACTGATTTGGACAGATAAATAGATAGGAAAGGCTTACTGCGACATGGGCCAAATGCAGAATACCAACTTGGTCAGCTTGGACAAGTTGGGCCAAAGGGCCTGTTCCTTGCTGTATAGCTCCTTTACTTTTGTGAGAAATATGACTTTTACCCCCAGTTGCTGGAATAGGATTCATTTCTGGAAATGTAATTGACTGTTGAACAGCAGAGCATAGCAAGAAGCCCTTAGGCCCATGGTGTATGTGTCAGAATTATTAAATGATCATTAATATTTTCTAAAATTGCTTCCGGTAAGCCTACATTTTCAATCCATTTTGAAACAAGGACAACTGATTACCCAGTAACTGGTTCTAATATTACTCAAACTATTCACAAAAACTGGTTATGATCATTGTCATTTAATAGGAAAATAAATTTAAATTTACAAGAATTATATGACACCACTATAAGGTGAAATGGCGGGAAAAATAATTGACACCAATCTTGTTGGTTTGAGGATTTTTTTACAGAGCTTACAGAGGAAATTATGCGTTGACAAGAACATTCAGAGCTTGAGACCAAGCACCCAAATCAGAAATACAACTAGCACAGCAAAAGACGTGTGTCCATATCTGTTACCAAGTCACCCAAGTACCTGTACTGTTTATACACTCGAGTCACAGCACAGAAATGGGTCTTTCAGCCAACTCACACATGCTGATCAAGAATTGCCATCTAAGCTAGTTCTCTGGTCTATATCCTTCTAAACCTTATCCATGTACCTGTCCAAATGTCATAGAATCATAGAAATTATGTCTTTTCAATGTTGCTTCAACAACTATCAGCTCATACCACTACCATTTCCTCTGGCCACTCATGGTTTTATACCTCTATAAGATAACCCCTCAGTCCCTTATGCTCTAAAACTAAAGTCCCATCCTGTCCAAACTCTCCCTATAATTCAGAAGCTGGAGTATTGACAATTCCTGGGCCCAAGTGGCACATCTGGTAGAGTTACTGCCTCATAACACCAAAGACCCAGGTTAGATCCTGACCTTGGGTACTGTATGTGTGGAGTTTGCACGTTCTCCCTGTGTCTGCTTGGCTTTCTTCTGCGTGATCTAGTTTCCTCTCACATCCCCAAGTGTGAGTGTAGGTTAATTTGTCCTCTATAGGTTTGTCGGTCAATTTGTTAGTAGTGAGTAGGAACTGAATAGCTCCCTGCATTCACTCCACAGGATCTCATCCCTTTTCCTACATATGTCATTTGTGTCAATGTGCACAATGAATTCTGACTGCTCCCGCGCCCTCTTGAGAATGTTCTGCAGCTGCTCCAAGACATCCTGGACCCTGGTACCAGGGAGGTGACACGTCATCCTGGAGCCTCGATTGTGGCCACAAGATCGCTTGTCTGTCCCCTAATTCTTGAGCCTCCTATCTCTATAGCCTTGACTGACTTCAGCCTTCCCTTTGTGTATCAGTGCCAGTCTTGGTGCTGAAAACATATTAGCTGCTGTATCGCCCAGAACGATCATCCCTCACAAGATAGGAATCTTCCAATGCCTCTGGTGACGACACCTGTGCGAAGTGAGTCCAGCTGCAGCTCCTGACGGAACAAATGAAGATGTTGGTGCTGGAGCATCATAGATAAGAGCTTTAATTATGTAGTTGCACTTAAAGGAAGCAGTTAGGTGACCACCAGGAAGGTTAAAGGGAGTAGACAGAAATCCCTGTGGTCATTCCCACAATGTGAACATCATTGCCAAGAGATAGTGTTATTCCTATATACACAGACAGATGGAACAAATCGAAGGATTTTAGTCATACAATAGCTATTGTATTCCAAAAATTGATTAATTGAACTTGAGTAAAGTATAATGAATAACCTGAATTTCAAAAGGAGTTGTCGCACTTGACAAACTTAGTTGAATTATGACTTAGCAGAAATAAAAGGTTAATGAATTAGATGCAATATTCCAGACTTTTTAAAAAGGGTTCCCATAAGATGTCCAAAAACACTTGCACTGGGTTAGAGGATGTGGGATCAAGGAAGAAGAGGCAATTGGATGGAAATCCAGCTTCCAAGCAGAATGCATGTTGGTCAGCAGTTCACAAGTGGGTGGTGGGAAGTGATGCTTCTTTAGAGCGGGATCACTGAAGTTCACCATGTATGGAAATAGTTTTGTATCTCACAGAAATGTCAATATGCTGTAAGAATTTCCAATGACAACATACGCGAGCGTGATGTTCATTTAGATGGGACAAACTAGATTAACTTGGGGGAAAAAATGTGGCTGCAAGTAATTGAGTGTGAATGTGATGCAAGTTCACAAACCAGCAAAAGTGCAATTGTTTCTAAAGAGATGTAAAACTTATATAGAACACAAAGAGAATCACGATGCACAATTCTGATCATCATGTTAGAATCAAGGAACAAGTGGTGAAGCTGTGCAGTGGCAGCACAGTGGCATTGCGGCAGCACACTGCCTTACAGCAATAGAGACCCAGGGTTCAATCCTGACTACGGGTGCTTGTCTGTATGTAGTTTGCATGCACTCTCCTAGACCTGCGTGGAATTTCTCTGAGATCTTTGATTTCCTCTCACACTCTACTCCAAAGACATACAGGTTTGTAGGTTAATTGGCTTGATGTAAATGTAAATTGTCCCTGGTGTGTGTAGGATAGTGTTAGTGTGTGGGGACCGCTGGTCGGCACGGACTTGGTGGGCTGAAGGGCCTGTTTCTGCGTTGTATAACAGTAAACAAATAATTTCGGACTATTACTCCAGAACCATGAATTTGTAACTACACAAAAAGTCTGGTACTCATTTCTTTGCAAGGTTCCTCTTCAAGGAATTTGAAGTTCTTGGCCCTTTCCATCATTAGATATAAACAGCATTGTGGGTCCCTATCCTACCCCTCCCAAAGTCCACAGTCAGTTCCTTGGTTTTGCTGGTGTTGAGAGCCAGGTTATTGTGCTGGCACCATTTGGTCAATCGATCTTTGCAAGGTTCCTTGAAGAGGTTTCAAGTCAAGTCAAGAGAGTTTATTGTCATGTGTCCCAGATAGGACAATGAAATTCTTGATTGCTGCAGCACAACAGAGTATTGTAAGCATAAATACAGAACAGTTCAGTGTGTCTATATAGCATAGACCCCATATATACACATAAATAAACAGAAAATGCAACAGGCTGCTATAGTTCAGAGTTTGTTTGAAGTTCTGTTTAATAGTCTGATGGCTGTGGGGAAGCAGCTGTTCCTGAACTTGGATGTACCAGATTTCCTGCTCCCGTTCCTTCTACCTGATGGCAGCGGAGAGATGTGTGGCCAGGATGGTGTGGGCAGCCTATTTGAGGCAGCGACTGCGGTAGATCCCTTCGATGGTGGGGAGGTCAGAGCCAATGATGGACTGGGCAGTGGTCACAACTTTCTGCATTCTTTTCCGCTCCTGGACGCTCAGGTTGCCGAACCAAGCCACGATGCAGTTAGTCAGAATGCTCTCAACTGTGCACCTGTAGATGTTTGACATACTGACCCTCTGTAATCTTCTCAGGAAGTAGAGGTGCTAATGTGCTTTCTTTATAATTGCATCAGTGTGCTTGGAGCAGGAAAGATTTTCGGAAATATGCACGCCCAGGAATTTGAAGTTCTTGACCCTTTCCACAATTTGATATAAACAGGATTGTGGGTCCCTATCCTACCCCTACCAAAGTCCACAATCAGTTCCTTGGTTTTGCTAGTGTTGAGAGCCAGGTTATTGTGCTGGCACCATTTGGTCCATCAGTCGATCTCACTTCTATACTCTGACCCGTCACCATCAATGATTCGTCCCACAACAGTGGTGTCGTCGGCGAACTTGATGATGGAGTTCGCACTATGTCTGGCTAAGCAGTCATGAGTATAGAGTGAGTACAGCAGGGAGCTGAGCACGCAGCCTTGAGGTGCTCCCATGCTGATTGTTATCGAAAATGACATATTTCCACCAATATGGACAGACTGTGGTCTGTGGATGAGGAAGTCGAGGATCCATTTGCAGAGGGATGCGCAGAGACCCAGATCTGAGAGCTTGGTAACCAGCTTGGAGGGGATGATGGTATTAAATGCTGAGCTGTAGTCAATGAATAACAGCCTGACATATGAGTTTCTGTTGTCCAAGTGGTCCAGAGCAGAGCCAGTGAGATCGCATCCACCGTTGATCTGTTATGGCGGTAAGCGAACTGCAGTGGGTCGATGTTCTTGTCAAGGTAGGAGTTGATATCACTCTGTAACTTTGCTTTTGCTCTAATTATTGTACTTGAATTTGAACTTGTATCTTTGTATAGTATATCCGATCTATTTGGGTAGCATGCAACACAAAGGTTTTCACTGTACCTCAGTACATGTGACAACAATAAACCGAACCGTAAAAATACAAATCAATTATTAATTAATCTAACACAGAACTCAGGGGAAAAATACTTATTGCCTTGCAATTAGAATATGGAAATTGAAAGCACATAGCTTAAATGCATTTAAAGTAAAGCTAGAGACACGAGGAAGAAAAATAATTACATTAAGCAGGATGGCCATTGAGATCTGCAACGACAATATTCAACTTAATTTCTTGAGTTTACTCAAATGTAACAAAATGCAGAAACTGAATTAGAATATCAACAATTATTCATATGAAAACTGCCATAGCTATTTGATCCATACTGCAATGAATAATTAATCTACTTCTTGATGATGTTGGTCGAAAGAATGTAGCCCAGGACACAGCAAAACATTGTTCCTTTAATCTTGCCCCCTAAGCAGGATGACTCAAAATGATTCAAATGGTGCCAGATCTGACAATCTGGTAATTATCCCAGTATTGGTTCTGTGGCAGCTGATTTACTTTTTCTTTCCCACGCTGGCAAGATCGAATCAAATCCCTATTGAGAACCGAGGAAAGCTGATGCATGTCATGATAAAAAAAAGTTAGAGGATGAGATTACAACAAGAATAAGACCTTTGAGCTGTAAATATTGATTTGGCCAACTTTGACATGGCAAATTTCATTTTGATTTTTGCAGTCTGCGTTCAAAGGAAAAAAGTGCTGGATTGCTAAACAAGCTTACTGTCATGTTATTGTTTAATAGACATTTCATCATCGACCGAAATAAACTTCATTTTTCATCAGCACAAAGATTAGAACAAACCAGTCAGTAGCTTCTGCTGAAGTAGTGCTCAGTGGAACTTAACTACAATTTGTTAATTCTCGTTGCTGGTGCCTAACTTTGGATTAATCAAAAGGGGGGCGGGAGAGAGAAAAGCTTCCTAGCACTACTGTTCCTTACACTGAGCACAGCCATACAAATCCCAGCAAGATAAATTAATTGCAGAGGCCAGTACCTGTTAACATATTCCCTGAAGACACGCTGCATCTGAGAACCTTGAGGCACAAACCCACATAAATTAAAGCCTCTTTGTTTAATTGATTGAACATCCTGAAATAGAGGTGCAAAAACACAAAGTGCTGTAGGAATTCAGCAGGTCAGATAACATCTCTGGAGGACATGGATAGGAGATGTTTCGGGTTGGGACCCTTCTCTCTGGTTTCGTGTGTTTGAAATAGAGATCTATCCCTATGGCGTTGGGTTGTTTCCTATACATAGCTTTAGACCACAACTACAAATAGTTTCACTGGACGCTATTATTTAGGATTTAAGTAGACTATCACCTGAATCTTGATGAAAACACTGGGTGCAAACTAACTCCTTTCCGATTCAATTTCCTTCCCAACAATGCTGAGGGGGATACCTGGCAGGGCAGCAAATCTTGGAATAATAGGTAATTATAAACATAGCCACCAGAGGGAGGCATTTCCACGCTTTTGTAGCTTCATTTGGCAGCAAATCAGAAGGAAGGTGAGGAATGGAAGATAGACACAAAAAGCTGTAGTAACTCAGTGGGTCAGACAGCATCCCTGGAGAAAAGGAATAGGTGACGTTTCGAGTCAGGACCCTTCTAGAGATCAGAATTCTTCGGAATGGAGCTACCAGGGTAATAGAGTTTGGTGGGGGGGGGGGGGGGTATTTTAGATTAGATATCACATCAGGACAATTACTATGTCTCTTGTCAGATTCAAATTCAGATTCAACTTTAATTGGTATTGTCAGTGTACAGTACAGAGACAACGAAATGCAGTTAGCATCTCCCTGGAAGAGCGACATAAAATATGATAATATGATATCAATAAATAAATCTATTTACATGCATACAGTCATAGTGTTTTTCATGTGGGAGGAGTGTCTGGGGGGGGGAGGGTGTGATTGGCAGTCATCGAGGTACATTGTTGAGTAGTGTGACAGCCGCAGGGAAGAAGCTGTTCCTGGACCTGCTGGTCCGGCAACGGAGAGACCTGTAGCGCCTCCCGGATGGTAGGAGGGTAAACAGTCCATGGTTGAGGTGAGAGCAGTCCTTGGCAATGCTGAGCACCCTTTGCAGACAGCGCTTGCTTTGGACAGACTCAATGGAGGGGAGCGAGGAACCGGTGATGCGTTGGGCAATTTTCACCACCCTCTGCAGTGCTTTCCGGTCGGAGACAGAGCAGTTGCCATACCATACTGTGATACAGTTGGTAAGGATGCTCTCGATGGTGCACCGGTAGACGTTCACCAGAATCTGAGGAGACAGATGGACCTTCTTCAGTCTCCTCAGGAAGAAGAGACGCTGGTGAGCCTTCTTGACCAGAGTTGAGGTATTGTGGGTCCAAGAGAGGTCATCGGAGATGTTGACCCCCAGGAACCTGAAGCTGGAAACACGTTCCACCTCCGTCCCGTTGACTTCCTGAAGTCTACAATGAGCTCCTTGGTCTTCTTGGAGTTAAGGGCCAGGTCTTGTCCCACCAATGGCCAGAATACTCTTGACCACTGCTACATATCCATGAAAAACACCTATCACACCTTTTCCTCAGCCCCATTTTAGAAAATCTGATCATCCAGCTGTGGTTTTACTCCCTGTATTCATGCCTACTATATTATGTTGTGCTGAAGCAAAGCAAGAATGTCATTGTTCTATCTGGGACACATGACAATAAACTCTCTTGACTTGACTGCTTACAAAACAACCACTGAAGCAGGATGATCGGGTACAGAAAGTCGTTTAGTGCTGGTGTGCGGAAACGGATGACATCCTACGTGACTGCTTTGAGTCAGTGGACTGGTCCATATTCAGGGAATCTGCAGCCAACCCGTGACTGACTTGATCGGGATGTGTGTGGAGGAATGCATGATGAAGAAAACACTCACAGTGGCCCAGCAGTAGAGTTGCTGCCTTACAGCGCCAGAGATCAGGGTTCGATCCCGACTACGGGTGCTGCCTGTACGGAGTTTGTACGTTCTCCCCGTGACCGTGTGAGTTTTCTCCGAGATCTTCGATTTCCTCCCACACTCCAAAGACGTACAGGTTTGTAGGTTAATTGACTTGGTATGAATGTAGAATTGTCCCTAGTGTGTGTAAGATAGTGTTAATGTGCGGGGGGTAGCTGGTCAGAGGAGGGCCTGTTTCTGTGCTGTATCTCTAAAACTAAAAAAAAACAGAAACCATGGATTCATGAAACCATGGTCCATTCTCAATGGTCCATTCCCAGTGAGGGACAAGACCGCTGCATACAAGTCAAACAATCAGGAATGTCAAGAGACAATACTGGGACAAACATGAATCCAAGTATAATCACCCAGACTGCCAACTGTGGCAGTGCCTGAATACCATAACTATCTGCAAATTGAAGTCAGGCAGCATCGCTGGTGATAGTGCTGCCCTCCCTAATGAACAATGTATTCAATGTTCACTTTGAGCAGAAGGCCAACAGGGTGATGACATCCTTCCCATCAGGCTGGAGTGTGCCCTTTCCCAGGGTCACTTACAGAAGTTAGATCACTGTTACTGAGGGTGAGCCCACGGAAAGCATCTGATACGGAAGGAAACCCTGGCCTTGTCCGTAGGAACCACAAACCAACTTCCCGGAGTGTTCACGGACACCTTTAATCTCTCCCTACTCTCCTCTGAAGTACCCACCTGCTTCAAGAAGGCCACTATCATCCAAGTGCCGGAGAAAAGCAAGTCATGCATTAATGACAACTGTCCAGTGGCCTTGACATCGACCATCATGAAGTGCTTCGAAAGACTGGTTATGGCACACTTTTAATCCAGTCTACCAAGCGGCCCTTATCCATTGTAGTTTGCCATCTGCCACAACAGATCCATGGCTGATGTCATCTCCCTGTCCCTACACTCATCCCTGGAACACCGGGATAAGAAGGACATCTATGTCGGACTCCTATTCATTGACTATAGTTCTGCTTTCAATATCATTATCACAACCAAGCTCATCTCTAAACTAGAAGGCAGATACAAAATGCTGGAGTAACTCAGATAGACAGCATCTCTAGAGAGAAGGAATGGGTGATGTTTCAGGTCAAGATCCTTCAAACTTGTGGAACATGGAGTCAGCGCTCCCCTCTGCAACTAGATCCTTGACCTCCAGAGGGTCCTCAATGTTGGAAAATGAGGCAGGGCAAGTGACTGAAATGTCAATGGAGGAGCACTTTGGGATCAGTGACATTAATTCTATCAGATTTACTATAGTTGTGGAAAAAGACCAGACTGGTTCTCACGTTAAACCCCTAAATCAAGGCAAATCTGATTTTAATGGTTTAAACATGACTGATGGAATAGGGGAGGGAACGCTGGAAAAGAACTCTCAGGCACTTCCTCATAACTACCCGTTCACCATAACCCATCTGATGAATACCAGGCTATCATCTCCCAGGCAACTGAAATGTCCTCTCACCAGCTACAGCTTGATCCCAAACTACCATCTACCTCATTGGAGACCTTTGAACTATCTTTAATCAGACTTTATTGGGCTTTATCTTGCCCTAAATAATAATATACCTTGTGTCATCCTGTATCTGTACACAGTGGACAGTTTGATTGTAAT
Organism: Leucoraja erinaceus; assembly: GCF_028641065.1. Classification (NCBI taxonomy): domain Eukaryota; kingdom Metazoa; phylum Chordata; class Chondrichthyes; order Rajiformes; family Rajidae; genus Leucoraja; species Leucoraja erinaceus. The sequence goes on along the minus strand of NC_073387.1, from coordinate 10,610,194 downwards.
CATGTACAGTCTTCTCATTGACTGGATTGCATGCAACAAAAAAGCCTTTCATTGTACATTGGTAGACATGACAATAATAAAGTCAGCTAAAACATTTAACTGGCTCAGGTGATCTCCCCTCCAAGGCCTCAAACCTTGGAGCTCACCAAGCCCATTTCTATTGCCTTCTGCAAATTCACAAGACTCATCTGACTGATTGTTTTTGCCTGCTCCTGCTTCAGCGAATGCATCTTCAAATAATTTGACTCTGTCTTCCATTCAAGGCCAAAACAAGTGACAGAGCACAGCGGCAGGCCTTTCAGTCCACTGAGTCTACAACCAGTTTCATGAATCCTATGTTATTCTTCCCAAAGTCCCACCAACTCCCCTCAGATTCTCCCCCTCGCCTACACACAAGGGGCAACATACAAGGGGCACATTAACCTACCCCAATCTGCACGTCTTTGAGATGTGGGAGGAAACCAGAGCACCCGAAGGAAACTCATGAGGTCAAAAGGAGTGCATGTAAACTGCACACAGACAGGGCCCAAGGACAGGATTGAACCTGGATCGCTTGAGCAGTGAGGCAGTAGCTCTACTTGTGGCACAATTGTGGCATCCTGCAGTAACAAGCAATAATACACCATCCCTTTTATACCGCTCAATGCCTCTTTAAGGAGTGATGAACCATGTCCACCGCGACCTCCCCTGCTGGCTGTGCAGCTGGCAATTAACATAGTTGGCACTGGCAGGATTCAGAAACCATCATTATTAACCAGGCAGTGTGAAGCTGGTGTACATCTGGATAACACCAAGTGAGCACAGGTTCATCACACTTTGTGATTCCTCCACATGTTGTCGTATGCCATCCAATTTTATCCCCAGATAACTCTCAGACAAATGCAGCGTCGTTGTCGTGCTACAATGGTCTGTCAAATGCAGGGCTTTGAAATGTTGATTCTGATTATTGATGCAAAAACACACAAACGGTAAAACCTCCCTCCAGGTGTCGAACCACATCTAGATCTGGAATTTGGAATGGCCCAAACATGACTTTCTACAATTAGCAAAAGTTTTGTTTTTACGAAGAAAGAAGATCTCCAGAAATTAAAAAGGTGAAAAAAATCTGTCATTTTTTAAAATCTTGCAAAATAAACTTCTGGTATTTAAATACCTCTGAAATTAATTAGATTAGCAAGAATATTGTTGATTTCAAGTACAATAGGTAGAGTGAAGGGAAAGATACAGAGTGCAGAATATAGTTCTCAGCATTGCAGCGCAATGGTTCCAGGGACAAAATCCAATGTCTGCAATGGGGTAGAGGGGAATTGGATAGTACCCTAGTTAATGGATGGGCTTCAGCTCACCATGATGGTGCCGATCAGCCTGTAGCCGTCTAAACTGATCCCATTTGCCAGTACTTGGTCCACAGCCTACTATGCCTTGGCAACAATGTTTGGAACAAACTGCCGGAGGAGGTAGTTAAGGCACAGACTATCCCAACATTTAAGAAGCAGTTAGACAGACACATGGATAGGACAGGTTTGGAGGGATATGGACCAAATGCTGGTAGGTGGGACTAGTGTAACTGGGACATGTTTGCCTGTGTGGGCAAGATCCCACACTGTATCTCTCTATGACTCTAATTCAAATGATCATCCCGATACTTTTAAAATGTGCCTGTCTTCACCACTTCTCAGGCAGTGCGCTGCAGATTGCAACCAACTTCTGAGTGAAAACATTTCTCCTCAGCTTTCTTCTTGTTTCAAGATTCAAGATTCAAGATTCAATTTAATTGTCATTTGGACCCCTTGAGGTCCAAACGAAATGCCGTTTCTGCAGCCATACATTACAAAAAAATAGACCCAAGACACAACATAATTTACATAAACATCCATCACATCGCTGGAAGGCCAAAAAAAAACTTATCTCTCCACTGCACTCTTTGTCAGAGTCAAAGTCAAAGGCTGGCGATGGCGATTGTCCCGTGGCCATTAAAGCCACGCCGGGTGGTGCGAGGTCGCACACCGGGTCTTGATGTTAGAGCCCCCGGCGTGCGCTCGCAGAGTCCCGCGGCCATTCCAAGCTGCACGGGGCGGTGATGTCAGGCCCCGCTCCAGGAGCTCTTCGACCCCGCAACTCGGGCGGGAGAAGTCGCCGTTGCGAGAGCCCTGAAAAGCGGTCTCCCTCCAGGGAACCGCGGGCTCCCGTGCCGCCGTCCGCCAGACCCGCAGTTGCAGCCTCCGAATCTCCGGAGGTCGGGCCGCAGCAGCAGCAGAGCTCCACCACCGCTCCACCCGCTCTGGACTCGGCCAACTCCGCGACGGTGAGGTGAGTAGTCGGCACCAGAGTCCCCGGTCTTCTCCTGTTGGAGGCTCACTTGTTCACTTACTCCTCACCATACACCTGTGATCTTTTACTTTACTTTTCTCCGTTTTGAGGAAAAGTATCTAACTACCCTATTTTTGCCCCTCACGATTTTGTACAATTCCATCAGGTCCTGTCTCAGCCTTCTACGGCCAGAACAAAGCCAGAGTGTCGTGCGTTCCCTCATAACTGAAATATTCCATCTGAGGCAATATCCTGGAGAACCTTCTTTGCACGCTCTCTAACGCAACCAATCCCTCCTATAGCCTGGTGACTAGAACTGCACACTGCACCCTAACTGTGACTTAACCAATATTTTATAAAGTTCTGTCTTAACGTCTTTGCTCTTCTACTCAATGCCTTGGCTATCAGAGCAACTCACAGATTTTCCTCACCACCCTATCTACCTGCACTGCCACCTTCCAGGATCTATGAATAGGATCTATAGATTGATACACCTAGATTGCTCTGTTCCTCGATACTACCAGACCATTGTCATTCCTGTTGCATGTCCCACCTTTATTATTCCTTCCAAAGTACATTACCTCACACTTATCACAATTACATTCCATTTGCCAAATCCGGTCTGCCAATTTATCAGATGATCAATATCATTCTTTAAATACGATCCTCTATATTATTAACACCACCATCAATTCATGTGTCATCCGCAAATTTAGCAAATATACCTTCTATATTCACATCCAAACTATGAATGATGTACAGTGAAGTTCCCAGTACCAATCCATGTTGATCACAAAAAATAAATCTCCATTATCACCCTTTGCCTCATATTACTAAGTCAATTTTTGGATTAAATTTGCCAGCTAGCCTTGGTGCCATACGGTCCATGAACCAACCATCTAATTAAAGGGCTTACTGAGGTCCATGCAAACTTGACTTGACTATATTTCGTTACTTCTTCAATGTATTCAATCAAATTAGTCACAATTGACCTCCCACTAACATAGGTGTGCTAACTGTCGCTAATCAATCCTTGTATTACCTTGTGTAGATTAAGGTTGTTCCTCTGAATTTCTGCTGATACCTTCCCATTACTGGCTATTACTACCTGGCTTATTTCTCCTAATCTTCTTAAATAAAGGTATCACATTGGTGATCCTCCATTCATCCACCTATTGTCAGCAAAGATTAATGGGCTTGTCCCACAGGCGATTATTTAGGCAACTACAGGCGACTAGTTTGTCGCCACATGTTGGCCGGTAGTTGCCGGGTGTAGTCTCCTCAGTTGCGCAAAAAGTCGTAGCGTCTTTCTGCTCGGCGCTAAATTTTCAACACGTTGAAAAAATTTCCGCGACAGTGGGTTTGATGCCAAAGAGCGAAGCCTGACTTCTCCTGACGTAGTTGCTGTCGTAGGTTGTCGCCAGGATGACGTAGGTTGTCGCCGTTTGTTCGGCGGCCTGCTATGACTATGACAGTCGCCGGCAGTTGCCTAAAAAATTGTCAAGTGGGACAGGCCCATTAGAATTCTATCAGGGCCGCTGCAATCTCGTCCCTTGCTTCCTGTAGCAACCTGGAATATCTCTCATCAGGCCCTGGGGATTTATTCCCCTTTATTGCCTCGGAGACATCCAAAGTTTTTAATGTTAACATGCTCTAAAATATTCTCATCCACTTCTCCAACATCTGCAACTACAATGTCTTTCTCCTTAGTCATCACAGCTGAGAAGGATTCATTTAAGAAACATGTCCTCGGGCTCCACACTATTTCTGGTCCTACTCTTTCCCAGGTTCCCGAGTAACAAAACACATAAAATGCCTTGGGCTTTTATTTTGACTCTTGTCTGCCAAGGATAATTCGAACCTCCGCTGCCCTTGTAATCTCTTCTCTTAATGCCCCCCTACACATCCAATACTCATGAAGCTCCTCATTTGTTCTCAATATTCTATATCGGCTAAATGCTTCCTTTATTCCTCCTTCTGTTACCGACCTCTTGAAATCCATTGATATCCAGAGGTCCCCAAACTTGTCATCTGTACTTTCACCATTAAAGGAAAATACCGGCCATGAACTTAGCCAGAAACTTTGACAACTAATAATGTTAATACCTTCCTAATGTAAGGATGAATATTGCAATGGCAGCCTGATTGGCCCCAAAATTGAACAAATGAACCTTTCATGGGCCTGTCCCACTTACGCGACTTTTGTGGCGACTTCTGACACCCGTCATAGGTCGTCGCATGTTGAAAATTTGGCGGCGATCAGAAAAATGCCACGACTCTTTGGGCGACTGAGGAGACTACTCACGACCATAAAGGCGACACTCTGGTACATGTCCCAGGGTAAAGCCTGTATGGTCATGAGTAGTCGCCCAAAGAGTCGTATCTTGTTCTGGTCGCCGCTGACTTTTCAACATGTTGAAAACTTTCGGCGATCGATAACAACCTATGACGGGTGCCGGCAGTCGCCTAAAAAGTCATGTAAGTGGGACACATCCTGGTGGTAAATTGTTCTTAAGAGCTGAAGGATATCAGAAAAAAATAGTTTCCTCAACTCAGCGTGAAATGTTCTGCTCCAGGAAGGTCACATCCAATAAACCTGCCTTGAAAATGCATCTAACTTTTGCTATTCAAATTTGACTGGTGCCAGAGGAACTTAATGAATGGCTTACTAATGTGGTTAGTAGAGTTGCTGTCTCACAGTGCCAGAGCCCTGGGTTCAAACCTGACCTGGGTTTACAATTTCTCCCCATCCTGGCCTGGGCATTCCCAAACCCAAGGTCCCCCATTCCGCACCACCAAAGAAGTACAGGTTGGTATTGGTCACTATAAGTTGTACCTCATGTGTAGGTGAATGGCAGAGGTTGGCACGAGTTGATTGATTGAAACATACAGCATGGAAACGGGCCTTTCAGCCACCAAGTCCACGCTGACCATCGATCACCCGCTCACATTAATTCTATGTTATCCCACTTTTGATGGGAACGTGGGGGCATACAGGGGATTGTGGAGTGAGGAAGCAAAAGTGCCTGTCCCACCAGCATGCAATTGCATGCGATTAGCGCAACCAAACGTGGTGGCTTGAGGCGTACGGCCTCGCGGGGCCGGTCCCACTTCCAACCGCGGAGCCGTCTGGAGTTGTGCGGGGCTGGTCCCGACATCATACTCACCAATCAGCTGGGCAGGAGGCGGGCCGACTGAATTTGGACGTCGCACGGTATCGGGCGGTTACGCCATCACGCAACGGCACGCCGGGCGGTGACGTCATCGTGCAACGCCACGCGCTAGGCGTACGCCGTCAAGACTTTGCGTACGGCGTCAAGATGCTGCGTACGCCGTCGAGATGCTGCGTACGTCCGTCGAGGCGCTGCGTACGGCCTCAATGTGGCTGCGGGCCGACAGGCCTTTGTCGCACAGAATTTTTGGACAGTGTCAGTTTTTCGGAACCCGCCGATGTCGGGACCAGCCCCACACAACTCCATACGGCTCCTGCGATCGAAGTGGGACCGGCCCCGCGAGGCCGTACGGCTCAAGCGACCACGTTAGGTCGCGCTAGCCGCATGCAGTCGCATGCTGGTGGGCCAGGCCCATTAATGATCAGCATGGGCTGGGTGTGATGAAGAGCATTTTCTGTGCTTGTACTACAAGTTTGCTGGATTTCAAAGATTAAGCATGTCATATTTCAGAAATGTTATGCTCATACATCAGACTGGAAATAGGACACCATTAGCAATACTTCTCCACCCCACACTGACAATAGTAATTATTCAAAACATTGATAATAATAATAATTATCACAAGCACTTAAATTACAGTGACTTCCTCCATCACATTGAAATTAGACAACGAAAGCCAGCAGAAAAAGATTAACAGTTTGCATTCATATTTTATGTTACATATTCTTCAGTAATTTTCACCCCTCCCCTGACTGACACTGGATAAATGCTGGAATGCGGTTTGTGCAGTTCGATCTGTCCTTTTATTGTGCCATCCCAGAGGCCATTCTTGCTACAAATGTGACGTCAAAAGAGGTTGTGTCGGAAAAGTTTATGAACCTCATCCGACACTAGCATTCGCGCAACAAGGTGTGCCGCAAAACACAGATGCTTTTACACCCGTCTTCATGTCCTGGGTTAACGTGGCCAGCTTAAAAAAACATTTAGAATGTGTAGAATCCCATGTAGAAAACTATTTGAGCTCTTAAAAATTACATATTTGCAGGAGTTTATGGGAAGTACAAGAGTAGAAAGCTGATGTTTTTAGCTATGCAAGGATGACCATGAGATATTCAGGAACTTGAGCATGTTTCGTCAGGCAGGTCACAGCAAGAATGTACTTCAATTTATTTTGGGTTTCCTATTGTTTGATGTCCTCACTCAGTTTAAAAAAATCCCAAACAACCCCTGTTTGTCTTTGGGCTAGGGAATTCCATATCATTGAAGGTTGTTAAAACAATGCATTTTTCATTGTAATGTTTTCAGGTACAATGCAGTGCTTCGTTTCTGTACATACAAGGATTGTCCTGGATCTGACCCAGTATCTGAGCTCCTGCGGCCAACACCAACAGATCAAAATTCAACAAATTCAAAGACTCAGAGTTCAACACATCAGAATTCAAAGGCCTGCAAGTCAACATCCAAAATCCCACCTGCAAATGAGAGTAGATTGTGATCCCTTAACTCAGCACAACAGTTTTTGCAGGATGCTAAATACAGTGGTAGAAAGTTCCTTCCTACAACAGAGGTGGAAAGGCAGGTCAGATACACTAAGGACAATGCAGCCAATGATTATCTGTCGAACCACTGATCCAGGATGGGTATAATCTGGCCCATTGACCATTATTGTTTAACAGTGCAATTAAAACTGCAATTAATTAAAACAAATAAATCACTCAACAGCCTTAATTACAACCAATATTGCTATAATTTCCCCACCACGAGCCATGGGTGAAAATATCAGATTCTGAAGGTTCATCCACACCAACAACTTTGTTATTAATCTTAAGTACAACAAGTTATATTTCTGTGCAGGATGGAACTGCAGATGCTGGTCATATATGGAAGATAGATACAAAATGCTAGAATAATTCCGTGGGACATGCAGCATTTCTGGAGAGAAGAAATGGGGGATGTTTCGGGTCGAGACCCTTTTTCAGACTTAATGGGTGACGTTTTGGGTCGACACGGAACGTCACCTATTCCTTCTCTCCAGAGATGTTGCTTGGCCTGCTGTGTTACTCCATCATTTTGCATCAAATTCATATTTCTTTCACCTGTATGTTATCCCTTTCATTTGCTGTGCTAGATGGTGCGGCAAAATTGACAGCCCTTAACATCAAGGCAACATTTGAGTAAGTATGGGACCTCTGCATCTTAATGAAACTGAAATCGGTGGATGGAGCCTTATCCCGCATTGAGGAAGATGGTTGCAGTTGTCAGCCAGCCCCAGGATATGAGTACAGGATTGCCACAAGGCATGTCCTCAACCCAACCATCTTCAGCTACTTCATTAGAATGTCAGAAGTGATGTAGAAGTTGGTTGTTCAATTTTATTTACATCTCCTTAGCAAAAATTGTTACGGTGGCATGGCTGGCAGAGGTGCCCCCTCATAAAGCCAGAGACCTGGGTTTGAACCTGACCTCGGCTGCCCTCTGAGTGGTGTTTGTGTGTTCTCCTTGTGACCGCAAGGGTCTCCTTTGGGTGCTCCTCCCACATCCTAAAGACTTGTGTGTGTGTAGGTTAATTGGTCTCTGTAACTTGCCCCTAAGTGTGTAGGGAGTGGATGCAAAAGTGAGTTTACATGGAACTAGTGTGAATGGGTGAATGATTCTTGGAGAAGACTCGGTGGGCCAAAGGGCCTGTTTCCATGCTGCATCTCTAAACTACAAATGAACAGTTCATGCCTGCATGCTGCATGACTTATGGCTAGGTGTGTGTGTGTGTGTGTGTGTGTGTGTGTGTTGTGTGTGTGTGTGTGTGTGTGTGTGTGTGTGTGTGTGTGTGTGTGTGTGTGTGTGTGTGTGTGTGTGTGTGTGTGTGTGTGTGTGTGTGTGTGTGTGTGTGTGTGTGTGTGTGTGTGTGTGTGTGTGTGTGTGTGTGTGTGTGTCAATAGTCAATAGTCTATTTAAATGCCGTTTCTGCAGCCATACATTACACACAAATAGACCCCAGACACAACATAATTTACATTTTACATAAACATCCATCACATAGCTGTGATGGAAGGCCAAAAAAAACTTATCTCTCCACTGCACTCTCCCCCCCCCCGATGTCAGACTCAAAGTCAAAGCCCACGGCTGGCGATGGCGACTGTCCCGCGGCCATTAAAGCCACGCCGGGTGGTGCGAGGTCGCACACCGGGTCTTGATGTTGGAGCCCCCGGCGTTCGCTCGCAGAGTCCCGCGGCCATTCCAAGCCGCGCGGGGCAGTGATGTAGGACCCGCTCCAGGAGCTCTTCGACCCCGCAACTCGGGCGGGAGAAGTCGCCGTTGCAGGAGCCCTGAAAAGAGGTCTCCCTCCAGGGACCCGCGGGCTCCCAGTGCCGCCGTCCACAGACCTGTCGTTGGAGCCTCCGCATCAGCAGCAGCAGCAGCAGCAGCAGCAGCAGCGGCAGCGCTCCTCCACCGCTCCACCCGCTCCGGACTCGGCCAGCCCCGCAATGGCGAGGTGAGTCGGCACCAGAGTCCCCGGCTTCTTCTGTTGGAGGCCCCTCCTCGTTGCAGCCTCAACGACAACTTGAGACCCGACGAGAAAAGGTCGGGTCTCCAGTGCAGGGAGAGATTTAAAAGTTTTCCCCCTCCCTCCCACCCCACCCCTTTGACCCCAACATAAAATAACAAAAACTACATATAAACATAGACAAAAAAAATAATAAAAACGCGGACAGGCTGCAGAGGCCGCTGCTGACCAGAGTCCGCCGCCTATGGTGTGTGTGTGTGTGCTTTATTTCTTGAGTTATTTATGAAAATGTTCTGAAAATGAACGAGTTGGGCATGTCACAATGGCTCTCTGCTCGCGCTGTATTCCGTGCCATCACCCTCCGACCCCTCTCCCCCCCCTCCCCGACCACTCTCCACTCTCCACCCCCCCCCCCCCCACATCGTACTCGGGCCCTGAAGCCTGCCGCCCACCCACGGGAGCATTCGGGAATCAGCCCTCCTCTGTGATGAGCCCCCCCCTCTCCCCCGAGCTCTGAATTGAAGCCTTTGAAGTCCTTTTCCCTGCAGCCCTGCTGCCCCCCTAGATCCCTTCCTCCTCTTCCCCCTCCCCCTCTTTCCCCACCTATTCCCCCTCTTCTCCCCCCCATCGTCGCCCCCCATCTCCCCCCCATCTCTTCCCCCCATCTTTCCCCCCATCTTTCCCCCCATCTTCCCCCCCCTCTTCACCCCCACTTTTTCCCACCTCTTTCCCCCTCTCTCTTCCCCCCCCTCTCTTCACCCCCCTCTTTCCCCTCCTCATCTCCCCCCTCCTTCCCCATCCTCTTTTCCCCCTTCTTTCCCCCTTCCCCCCCCTCTTCCCCCCCTTCTCCCCATCTTCCCCCCCTTCTTATTTTCCCCCTCCTTTCCCCCCCCCTCCCCCATTTCCCCCCCCCGCTCTACCCCCCACTCTGCCCCCCCTCTCTCCCCCTCTACCCCCCTCTCCTCCCCTTCTCTACCCCTCTCTCCCCTCTCTCCCTCCCATCTCTCTCCCCTCTCTCTCTGCGTCTGCCTCCGTCTCTCTCTGCCACTCTCTCTCTGTCTCCACATCCCCTCTCTGTGCCCTCTCTCTCTACCCCCCCCCCCCCCTCCCCTCCCCCCCCCCCCCCCCTCTCTAGATGCACCTGCGAGTTGGGGGCCATGCATAAGTGGATAGGGTGGGGATGAGGTAAAAGGAGCCAATGAATAATATTAATATAATATTAAGGGGGGTGGTTAGTGTGCAGGGGGAGGGGTGGTTAGTGTGTGTGTGATGCCGTGGGCCACCCCCCCTCCCCCCCACCCTCGCAACCACGGTTTAAGGGGACTTGGTCTATAAAATATAAAAAAAGAACCAAGTTTAGTGATAAGTGATTGACATTGCGGCACTGTTAGTAAAGCCATTGTCTCTCATGCAGGAGACTCAGTTTATATTCTGACCTCAGGTCTGTCTTTGTGTTATTCTCCCTATTGGCCCCATAGCGTCCACATTGCGGGGCTGTGAACTGGAAGTATCCTGAGCTAATTCTGCTACCACCATCATCTATTGCAACAAGGGATTGCTCCCACTGATTGTCGCCGGAAGCTTGCGTCTTTTTCAGGATGGACGATGACAGCCATGTCAACATTTGAAACATGAAAGACGGACACGAAAGAAGAAGGTGAAGAAGATTCTCCCTGTGACCTCTTGAGATTCTTCCAGGTATGTCGGTTTCCTACCACATCACATAGGTGTGTTGGATGGAATATTAAGTGGTTGCTATAAGTTTCCCTTAACATGTAGACATCCTTGTAATATAGGAACGGTCCTCTTCTCCCTGAAAAAAAATGAATAACACAATATATAAGAAGAACCCAATTATATATGGTACAATAAGAATTTGGAAACAAATAAAATTATCTTTAAAATTAAGACATTTATCATTGTTAATGACAATAGTGAATAACCCTTTATTTAAACCATCTCTTATTGATAAAACATATAACCAATGGGAAAGTCTCGGAATTAGAAGGATCGGGGATATGTACGAAATGGGAAACCTACTATCATTCCAACAATTACAATTAAAATTTAAACTGAAAAACAACCAATATTTTAAATATCTTCAGATTTGCGATTTCATGAAAAAATATATACAAGGATATCAAAAAACAACTCCTGAATTATAGGAAGAAGCAATGAATATTGAAGCTGACTCACAAAAATTAATATCATATTTATATAATAGTATTCCAAATATAGACCTACCATCGACAGAGGTACTTAGAGAAGAGTGGGAACGGGAACTAATGATAAAAATTACGAAGGCTACATGGGAAAAGTATTTGATATATATTCACAAATGTTTGATTAATGTAAGACATAATCTAATTCAATTTAAAATTTTACAAAGATTATATTATTCAAAAACAAGATTGATAAATTTTATCCAAATATACCCCCCATTTGTGATAAATGTCTAGCCCAAAACGCAACTATAACACACTCCTTAGTCTCCTGCACAAAACTTTATAGATTTTGGTGTGATATTTTCGAAATATTTACAAAATTATTCAAGATAAGAATGGAACCTAATATTGAAACAATTATATTTGGAGTGATGGAAGATGGGAATAAATTGAACATATCTCAAAATTTATTTTTAAACTATGGTTTAATAATAGCAAAAAAATTAATACTTAAATTTTGGAAAAATACATCAATACCAACGCTTAAAATGTGGATTGCAAATATGTTGGACATCTTGAGGAAATGCGATTCCTCCTAATAGATAAATCAGACCAATTCATAACGAGTTGGTCCCCATTTGTCGTCTGTTTGGAATCATATGGTGCAACACAATTGTAAAAACTAACTGTTTCAGGACTGGACGAGGGTTAGTCAAGATTATAAACAATGATCTCCTTTTTTTTTCTTTTTTTTCTTTATGTCTTATTCTCTTTTTTCTATTTTATTTTCCTCAACTTTCTTCACTCATTCGTCTTTCTTCTTTTTCTTCACACACCATATATATCACGCTTTTCTATCCTTTACTATCTAATTTATTTTTCTTATTCTAATCTTTCTTTAATATAACAAAAAAAAAGAAGCTGTACATAAAATGTATTATGTAAATATATATTAGGCACTTTGGTGCCATATGATTGTACTTGCTTCTAATAAAATATAATATTAAAAAAACAAAACATGTAGACGAATGGTAGAATCTAGGGGTAGTAGATTGTAATGTGGGGAGAATTTTAAAAGGTGTGATTAATGTAAGATTAGTGTAGATAGGTGGTCAGCATGGGCTCGGTGGGCTGAAGGGCCTGTTTCTGAGCAGTATCTTTCAGTCCATTAACCCATTCATTAATAGTCTAATCTCCCTTCATTGCTCAATATTTATAGACATAGATTTAGAGGGAGAATTATGAAAAGTAAAGAAGGTTGAATACAAGGAACAATTACTGAGGGTGCACAGGTCAAGGGTCAACATCAAGGCCCAATGAATAAGCTATAAGTATATTGATCAATCTATCACTTCTATCATTTTCATGGCATTCCACAACAATCAATACGACTGTGCCGTGCAAGTTCTAATTCACATTCTCCAGGTGAATTGTACGTTCTTTCAACAACTGCTAGCAACAATCAAAACTCCCTTTCACACAATCAATAGATTCAGCTTCATGTGCAAAATAACTTCTCAAGGTCATTTTGTTGAATCCCGTTTGATCCCCAAATGATTTTAAGGTAATCTTCGACAGTTGAAGGGGATTAGAGTATTGACAGTTCACTAGTAACTAGATTTAATGTGAAGTGAGCTGGTTAATCATGTAATGGAATACACTGAGCATGCCTTGTATGAGGGAGTTAGAGCAAGAGTATTACTTTCCAGTCATCTTCATCCAACAGTTATACTGCACGGAAATTTGATTAATATAACATTTTGTCGTGTTTGTAAAAGGTGGAGAGATAAGGGCTTTTAAGAGCTTCTGGTCCGGTGTAAATTTAGGGTTTAGAGATACATCATGGAAACAGGCCCTTCGGCCCACCAAATCCACGCCGGCCATTGATCACCTGTTCACACTTGTTCACTCCCCGTGCACTAGGCCAATTAACCTACAAAATCTGCACATCTTTGGGATGGGGCAGTAACCTGAGACGCCCAGAGAAAACCCATGCGGTCACAGGGAGAAAGTGCAAACTCCACGCAGACAGCACCGGAGGTCAGGATCAAACCCAGGTCTCTGGCACTGTGAGGCAGCAGCTCTATCAGCTGTGCCACTGTGCCACCAAAGTTGATTTCTGTATTGCGTCCATAACAAAGACCTGTTATTTATACTAGTATATTATTCTGTCCTACATTAGGGAACTGTTCTTACAATGTGAAAATGTTATTCCCACATTATGATAGATTACCTAATGAATATATAAATGAGGTTGCACTTCTACACTATATTTGAAGTAAGTGATAGCACCCTTGAGACCTCAGTGCACAACGATGAAACCTCATGTAGCCTTGAATCATTTTGTTCCAGTGCAAGCATTGTTGAGGCAATGTTGAGTTAGTTGATTCTAACTGGGATAGATTTGTCCCTAAATTAATTTCTGTACTCCAGAGAGCACAGGGTTTGGGGATGGAATGGATTGCCCAGAGGGATCAACGTGTTTACTTCTTGGATGTGGAACAAGATTTTCCTTTTTTTCAATCTCTTACGTTGCCGGAGATGCAATTGTTTTTTGGCTTGTATCTATGGTCGCTCTGCGGCCTAACATCATGGAGCTGGCGGCCTTGCTCGGGACTGACTTTGAGCCCCACCGTGGGACCATGGACTTACCAACAGAGCATGCGATCCCTTGCCTGAGATCGACGCTCCAACTGTGGCCTGCGGATTTCAACATCGAGGAGCTTGCAGTCTCGGGTGGAGACTGATGTCGGGAAGCTCCAAAGTTGCAAGAGGTTCGACTAGCCCGGACCCTGGGTCCAATCGCCCGGCATGGGGGAGCTGAGATCCTCCCGATGCGGGAGCTTGATCGCACTGCTGCGGAGGGCCCAACCGCCGGCTACGGGAGCCAAGATCGTCCCGTGAATGGTAGGCTCGAGGCCCCCAACCGTGGGAGAACAAAGTAGGGGAGAGATTGAACTTTTTTTTTCGCCTTCCATCACAATGAGGAATGTGGAGGAGTCAGTGTGGTGGATGTTTATGTAAAAATGTATTTTGTGTGTCTTGTTGCTTTTTATTGGTATGACTGTATGGCAAATCAAATTCCTAGTACGTAAAACATACTTGGCTAATAAAGTATGATGATTATTACGATTATGAATTACCAGGTGGGGTGAGGAAACAATTCAAGGATGCTCTCCAAGCTTCCTTGGGAAAGTACAACCTCCCCAGTGACTCCCAGAAATTCCAGTCTGATAATGGAGATGGGGTAATGCATTTGGAGTGACACTCAAAATCTCAAGTCAGGAGGATTCAAAAGACCAATGTACACATTCCTAATGCCCACCCATCTGCTCTGTAAAGTATTTGTCCCACCAATGGCAGAGACGGTGGATCCTACTTTGTTCATCGGTCACGGATCCAATTTATTTGGTTATCGATATTCACAGAATATTATCAATTCTGCAAAAAGTTTCAATGTTTTTATTAAATCCATTGAAGTTATAGTTATGCATTTTGAAAATATTTAACAAGTATAATTTCTTCAACTTTTAAATTCTGCCTTCATGGCTGATACCCATGCAAACTCATTTATAGCAAATCAGATATATTATGTATTAACAAAAGTAAGAACATGCCTTGGAAGAAGACAAAGATGTCGTGCAATACTTACACTAAGAATGATTTAATTCATCATGAGAAATAATGTTGGACAAATTTTCTTTACGTGCAATGCAAGGAATTCTTTTAAAATCCCAAATCTAATTGTTTGTCTTGTGCTTTAATTTGTGGCTTCTCTGCTTAGGAGGTCTCCTGGATAGCAAATCAATATTCTCATTCAGTAACTATTGACACATTCAAGTCACTGGTACCCTGTTTTTCCTTCAAACTTTAGAGAATTCACCATTTGATGTTGTGCAATGTAACAAGACCAGCTTGCACCTTTATAAATGAAGACCAACAACTCAACAAGAACGAGTCAGCCTCTACTCCAGAGACACGTGTTCGTAATCTGGGCTGAATTTTCAGTACAATATATTATAAATTGAGGCTCCATTTGCCTTTCACCTGCAGGTAAAACATTCCTGAGGGTATTTCAGGAGGAATAAAGGAATCCTCTGGTTCCCTGAACAACATATCCTTCAGTCAACATCGTTCATTTATCGTTCATAATTAATTTGCAATTTGAACGATCTTACAGTATGTTCTCTTCTTTACAGCTGTAAGAGTTACAAAGTACTTTGGGTCCTGAAAGATACCATACAATGACTTGTTCTCTTAACAAACAATATTTCTGTATTGGTTCAATACAAGACAATAACTAACAATGAAAAAAGAAGAACATTGCAGATTTAACATTGAAAATCTCAGGAAAATTGGTCACTAAAAAAGAAAAATCAAGCTGACATTGTCTTCCCTCAAACGCTGAAGCACAGAAACAGCCCTTTCACCACACCATGTCCACTATGATCTTTATTGGCCATCTACACTGTCCATTTGCCCAAAATAGGACTGAGTCACTCCATGCCTTGCCTATTTAAGTATTTGTCTAAATGCCTCTAACACAAAGGTGGCAACAGTGTCTGATTCCAACACAATTTTCAGCAGTGTGTTCCCAATAACAAAGTTGGCATAAACAATTAACCCTCAGATCCTTGGATAGATGCATGGAGAGGAAGGATTTTGAGAGACATTTGCCAAATGTAGGCAGATGGGACTAGTGTAGATAGAGCATCTTGGTTGGCATAGATTAGTTTGGCCGAAGGGCCTGTTTGTATGATGTTTGACTCAATGAATGCCTGATGAAATGTCATCCTCTTGTCTCAATACTATGTTTTCTTGCTTTTGCAGCATTGGATGATTTTGTTTTCATTTAGGTAATTAACATTGTAATTACTATAAAATGTTGTGTCTCCATAACATGGTGGTGAATTGGATATGCCAGTGTGTCATGGAGTCCAGTTTTGCACTTTGCAAATTGTAACAAGACCCACAAGCATAATACGTAAAGAATTATAAGGAGCCTGAGGATACCTTTGGCAAAGGGAGCAGAATGTGCCTCACTAAAGTGGCTGAAGTCACTCCCAAGTGTGAAGAAGGGTCCCGACCCGAAACGTTACGCTTCCATGTTCTCCAGAGGTGCTGCCTGACCTGCTGAGTTACTCCAGCACTTTGTGTCCTTTCATGTAATTCCTTGTATCTACAATCCATCAAGGTATTTTGCTTGGGAAAGTGCTGACCAAATAGAAGTTTTAAGGGCCTGTCTCACTTGGACGGCCTAATTGGCGAGTTTAGAAGAGTTTGAAAAAATGACATGTTGAAGACCTCCTTCGACTATGTAGAAGACTTCCTTCGACCTCCTTCGACTATGTTGAAGACCAGCTTCGACTAGCTACGACTAGCTATGACTAGCTACGACTAACTTCGGGAAAATTGGATCCCGAAAGTGGAGAGCGAAGACGACCTCCTTCGATCTCCTTCGACCTCCCTTCGACTATGATGAAAACTACCTATGACTACCTTCGACTACCTTCAACTACCCTCGATTACCTACGACTAACATGCCGACCTACTATGAGTAAAAAAAGTATAGATTTTTTCCATGGCGACCTTTTTTTACTCGCGGGCATTTTTTTAACATATTGAAAAAAATGCCGCAACCCAGCTGAGGCCTCGAGTACGTGGGAACTACTCTCCAGCATGAAGGGGAGTTCCGAAGACCTCCTACGAGCTTGTGTCGACCAGGCTGCATGTATGAGTCGAGGGTAAACTCGTCAGAACTCGCAGATTAGGTCGCCCAAGTGGGACAGGCCCTTAATGCCACCAGTTTATTTGCCAGCATTTTCTTTTGTACACTGACACCAAAGGACAAACTAGGTAGACATTCACAAGGACATTTTGGGGGGGGAATTCATACAAATTGGGCAGAGCTATCTGGTTGCCTCATGTTGCTGGTCTCAGAAGTGAAGAGCATCGTAAACTTGATAACATCATGAGCTCCAATTGATCCCTTCAACTTTCGTAAAGGCATATTCATTGAATTATGTCTGAACTGCTGCAGAAAATAAAATACACCACGAAAATCCCAGATTTGCTCTAAGTATCTATGATTTGTCCATCCTTAACTCTGGTTTTTCGAAGAAATTCCAGAAAAAGTGTTAAGGGACTGGGTAGCTAACACATGATGAAGAGGCTGAGTGGTGACCTTATAGAATAGTGTAAAATTATGTAAGACATAGATAGGGTAGACCCTCAGTCTTTTTCCTGAGATGAAAATGTCAAATTTATACTGGAGAACATGAATTCAAGGTGAGATGGGAATGTTTGAAGGTGATGTGCAAGGCAAGCATTTTTTTTAGTTGCGGCCTGGATTGCATTTCCAAAGAAGGTGGTAGAAACTGATACGGTTGCAAATTTTAAGAGGCATTTTGAAAGGAACATGAACAGGCAGTAAATAGATGGATGTGAATCATGTCCAGGAAGATAGGATTAGTTTAAATTGGTATCATGGTCAGTGCAGACATAGGAAGGGCCTGTTCCTGTGGTGTACTGTTGTACATTCAAAGTATACCCCATGGATAATAGCCCATCTCCAAGAACCAGGAACAGATGAGCTAAAGTGACATATGTGCCTACCACTGTTGAAAGAGAGACAGAGAGGGGATTTATAGGGATCCTAAAAGCCATTCTTTTTCTGCTGTAGTAGATAAAGAGGGCATCTCAATGAGCTTTGGGAAGAACTGCCTCTAGGATGGCAGAGAATGGTACTGCTTTGAGAAGTGAAGATAGACAAAACACTGGAGTAACTCAGTGGGTCAGACAGCATCTCTGGAGAAAAGGAATAGGTGACGTTTCAGGTTGAGACCCTTCTTCAGAAAACGTAATCTATTCCTTTTTTTGTGTCTATCTTCGGTTTAAATCAGTATCTGCAGTTCCTTCCTACACATTTCGTAAGCAAAGTGGATTTGTTCTTATGAGCAAAGTAATCAATGGCCAGAGTGCACATCTGAAACATAATTGGAAGAGCCAGGGGTGAAGAGAAGAAGGCTGAATGTAGAGTATAGTTATGATTTGGCAGCATTACCTGAAGGCACATTGGCTGCAGATCCAATTGTGACTTTCAAAACAGAATTGTTTAAATAGTTGCTGATTAAACATTAACTGGGATGCACAACATTTCAGAACTATGGAATCGACTGGATTACCTCCAAAAAGAGTTGGCATTTTATCTCCT
Organism: Leucoraja erinaceus; assembly: GCF_028641065.1. Classification (NCBI taxonomy): domain Eukaryota; kingdom Metazoa; phylum Chordata; class Chondrichthyes; order Rajiformes; family Rajidae; genus Leucoraja; species Leucoraja erinaceus. The sequence continues at coordinate 10,591,831 of NC_073387.1, read as the reverse complement.
TCCATGCCTTTGCAATTCCTGGATTTTTGATAACTGATCAAGCACTCTGTAGGTATATCATTAAATTTAAATCAATGTTGTTGGTTAACATTTCTTAATATTCTGCAATAAAATTTGGCTTTATTACAATACTGCAATAACAGGACTTCAAGATAGTAACATAGAAACATAGAAAAATAGGTGCAGGAGTAGGTCATTTGGCCCTTCGAGCCAGCACCGCCATCCAGAATCAATACCCCATTCCTGCTTTCTCCGCTGGGAGTCTGGGATATTATGAAGATGTGGAAGATGCTATATATTAATATAAACAATGTTATGAGGTTTTGCACAGTGTTGGTATTTGCTCGCAGATAACGTCACCTAGTGTGATCACTTTCTTTTGTGTATTTTTTTATTGCAAATGAACATTCATGACTGCAGTGAAGTAACTTACATTGAATTTAGAGAGAGGTCTACACAGTAAGATTACCACAGAAAAATATTTATCTTTCATTTTATTGCATCTCTGAAAATACCTGCTCCACAGTGTTCAGATTGATAAGTGCCGAGCTATATATCATTATTGCACAGTGGTCTCTTGGTACCTTGGAGAATGTATAAACTTCATACAGACAGCACCCGCAGTCAGGATCGAACCCGGGTCTCTGGTGTTATAAACCAGCAGCTCGACTACTATGCCACTGTGCCATCACTTTGATATGCTTTGAGCTAATACTTAGAAAATATTTAGCAGAGTTTAGAATGAATGTTTAATTATAGACTGTATATGGACTAATTTTATTGAACACCACAAGTAACTGGCATCCTATTCGGCAAACAGCCCTCAATGTCTATTTTACTTCGGAGTCACGTGAGTGACTACGTGAAGAACCCGCTTCCAACACATGCGTGTCATTACGCTACACGCATTGCAACTCGTCATTGTCGGGAGGAAGGACGTTCCTCCCAAACGGCAGGGTTTCGAACCTGCAACAGTAAGGTAAGGGAACATCGTTTCCATACTTACCTTTTTTTCTACAGAAGGCTGTTGAAAGCTGGCGGGGGAGGAGTCTGCAAGCAGCAGGCAGCCAGCAACGGCCGGTGGCACGACAGTCTCCCTTAGCGGGAGTTCGTGCGACTTCAGCTCCGGGAAGAGAACGCCGACAAGGGAGTACTCCGGAGCCGACAGTCCGACAACTCGGACAACAGCCCCAAAGACCGACGCTACATGGGCCTGGGGCTGCGGAACAGGTAAGAAATTTCCTTACCTTTTATCTTGTTTGCAGGAAGGCTGCCGAGCTGCCACTGAACAGCAGCAGGCAGCCAGCAACGGAAGTCGGCACCACTGTCTCCCATAACGGGAGCGAGTGCCAACTTCACCCCATACGGGGTGGAGAAAAACAGAGCCAACAACCCACAAAACAGTGGGTTGTATTAGTGCTCTGCCCCCTTTTTAAAATTAGGGGATAAAATGGACTTTAGCTCCGGGAGAAAACGCCGACAAGGAAGTACTCCGGAGCCGTCAGTCCGACAACTCGGACAACAGCCAAGGACCGACGCTACATGGAGGGGAGAATGGAAAGTTGGGAACAGCAGGTAAGAGACTCTGCGTTCCTTCCACTTACCCTTTAGGTGCAGACATGGACCGGGTCCATGTAAGCTGCAGAAAGCTGGCGGGAGAACCGCGGAGTGCAGGCAGCCGGCAGGAGCAGCAACGGCAGCGGCAGCCGGCAGAAGCAGCAACGGGAACAGCAACGGCAGCCGGCAGCGGCAGGAGCAGCAACGGCACATCGATTCCCGGAGAGGGAAAACACCTGTGCCCGACTTCGCTCCCGCACCAGGGGAAAATTCATTTCTCGGCCAGTATGCCAGTCTCGCTTTGGAAGCGAGTCTGGCTTGAAGCAGCGCTACCGGCCAGCGCCGAGGCTCACAAACTAAGGACATTGCAGTGGAGTTGACTGGCTGCAATCGACCGCGAGGGACCAGTACCGTGAGTACCGGGGGCGGTCCCAGCGGTCTGAGATAAACGAACAGCCAGGAGCGCTGAGAGCGCTGGAGCCGGGTTTTGACCGCCTACACAGCAAAATCCAGACGTATCGGGTACAACCCCACGGACCCCATTGAATTGAGTGGCGGTGCAGGCTCGAGGGGCTGAATGGCCTGCTCCTGCACCTAATTTCTATGTTTTTTCATAAAAATCTGTTTATTAATCCTTTGGTTAAAGTATTAGATGGGTCCATGGCGCTGGAAGTACGGAGACGGCGTGGACCCGCTAGCCCACGCTGGAGGAAGCCGGTACGAGTGGCTGCAGCATGACAGCAGCCAGCACAGGTGCCTGTGAGTACCGGGACCGTGTGGAGAGGTGGACCTACATACAAGACCGGTGCGGACAGCGGTAGGGCGAGGAAAACCCGCAAACCAGTGCCCGTGTGTACGGGGGACGGAAACAGCGGGGGAAAAAAGGAGCTCCTTCACAGTAGCAGTCACATGGATGTGGAGACTAGCCACAGTGGGCAGGAGGTAAGCCCCACATGGGTACCCCGTGCGGGACCCCTAGAGATCTCTAACTATAAAAAAGAGTAGGCAGGACCCTGATGGGCCAGAGCCTGGTAATACAGCGTCCCATGATCCTAACACAGCAGGGACTCTGCTGGACATGGTGGCTGATTACTTTAAACCAAGTCAAACAGGGGTAGACTTGGATCCAGGGTGGCAATAGTATTAACTATATGTCTGGCCACAAACTCCAACAAGAAATATTTACAGAGACTGGCCAGACATCTGCCACCTGGCAACGGTGAGGCATTACAGGTGCCCAGTGTAAACCAATGCATTTGGCAGCATATGGGGAGGAACATCAGGAACCAGGACCTCAAGATCCAGAAAACCTTAAAGGGAATGACGGAAGGGATCACAGCATACACCCGCACCCTGGACCAAACAGAGGTAACCAAAGACCATCAAGACGCACTAGCTCTGTTTTAGTAATATGCAATATGAGCTGAACTACATGTGGAAGGCTGCCATTCAGCCAGCACTGGACCCCTAAAATGCTACCATTTGCAAACAAAGAACCGTGTGTGGACGAAGCCAAGACACTGGGGCTCATCAAGGCCAGCGCAAGGGCCTATTTTGGAGCACGATACCAGCCACATGCAAGGCCATAAAAATGTGGCTCATACCAGCGGCAGTGCCAGAAATCAATATAACCCGCAGCAGCCTTTTTAGGGTATGGCCAGGAACGGCCACCCTGGAAGATGCGGAAGCCTCAACCTCCCACACAACCCCGAACAAGAGATATCAAACCAGAATCCCCTTTTCAAAAAACCAAGGAAATAACACAACCACCGGTAACCATGGAGGTAGGTGGGTGTGGTTCTTCTGTAAAAAGGGGACCCACGACGGTGGGGGAGGGGAGGTTGCAACACTACAGTTATGTATGGTGTAAAATCACTACAGACTCATATAATCTCAGCAGTATTCAGGGTTATCTGATAGAATTTACTCATCCCAATAACCCCAGTACAACATACACCAGAATGGCATTTTGTCCTTACATAAAACAAAAATTGTACACAAAAGGTGTGATTGAGCATACTTTTCATGGAACATTAGAATTTGTATCAAACATATTTATTAAAAATAAAATAGATGGGGGTTGCAGGATTATCATTGACCTTTCAACCCTAAACACATTCGTTCAATATGTTCATTTTAAGATGGATACTCTTATTACTGATAAAGACTTGGTGTCAGCTGGGTTTTCTATATGGCAGGCATTGACTCAAAAGATACATACTATACAGTACCCATCAGAGGGGATCACAGACGGTGTTTGAAATTTAACTGGATGGGGGGGGAACTTTGGCAATATAAAGCTTACCAAAGGGGCAAACATCAGCCCCAATATTATTTACTAAAATTCTAAAACCAGCTTGGCATTGTTACGTAAACAAAGCCATAGGGTGATGTATTTCCCCCGTTCTGCCCCATCAATGGGGTACTAGGGAAAAAATTCAACAAGACTCGGCATCTGGGATTCTCATAGTACCCGACTGGCCTACTCAATCATGGTATTCGGTCATACAGGGGATGGTGTTAGAACCATGTTCCCTCATGAACATAGCCAAATTTATTAATTCATCCAGTGACTGGGGGCAGTCATCCATGCCATAAGACTATGGATTTGTTGATTTGTAGAGTCTGAAAGACCCACTACACGGCATGGGGCTGTCAGACAGGACGATGAATCTCATCTCATCTGCACTAAGACTGTCAACACGGAAGCAGTACCTTGGACACATCAAGAAATGGGGCATATACTGCTTGGACAACAACCTCGACCAAAAGGACAAGAACATTCTGGCTGTATTGGAATTTTAACAAGCCTCCATTATGATAATCGATGGAGCTACAGTGCCATCAATAGTGCCAGAAGTGCACTCTCCAATTACCTATCACAAGGAACGGAGCGGCACATGGTGGGAACACACCCCCTGGTAACAAAACTCATGAGGGGCATATTCAATGGAATCCCCCTAAAACCAGGTACTCCGAAATCTGGGAGGTGGGTGTCATTCTAAACATGCTGAGGAGCTGGTAGCCCATAACAGCATTGTCACTTCAGCAACGGACCAGGAAGATGGTTATGCTCATGGTGTTATTTACCGCACAACGAGTCCAGCCATTAAGCAAACTGAGCCTGGACTCCCTGATCATCTCACCCGAGAAACTGGTGTTTGTCATACAGGATTTAATAAAAGAAAACAGACCAGGTTCATCGGGTCAAGTGTTTGAATTTATGGTATACCCATATGACGAACGACTGTGTATAGCAAGACACATCCAACTATACATAGAATATACTAAGAGCATTCGAGGTCAGAGAATGGCGTTGTTAATCTCTTACAAGAAACCGCACAAAAGGGTCACGACCCAAACTATATCAAGGTGGCTCAAATATGTCCTAAAGATGGCAGGAATAGACACTAATGTTTTTTAACTCTCATTCCACCAGGGCTGCAGCAACATCCGCAGCAAAAATTCTAGAGGTACCCACAGACCAAATCCTCAGAATGGCAGGATGGTCATCCGAAAGGATTTTCCAAGGTTTTATAATAAACCAGTTGTTTTTTTGAAGCCACCATCGTGTTCGGAAACCATTTTACGTTCAACAATATAATTTGCCCGAAAGGTTACAGGGCTATGATTGTCAATTTAAAAAATGTATATATTTTTTCGTTATACCACACAACTCTTTGTATAAGTGTGTTTTAAAATTACTAATGATGCTCTCTCCCAATACCCAAGGCAGTTGTGAAGCATGGACTCGTTCCACGGCATGAGGTCACAGAGCTTTGAAATCTTCACGAAGTCACTCACGTGACTCCGAAGTAAAATAGTAAGATTAAACGAGAACTTACCAGTTTGAAGTTTGATCTGTATTTTATGAGGAGGAACGTTGAGGGAATACGTGCCCCCCGCTCCCACCCTCTTATGATCATATCAAAAACTGGTATCTCTTTGATAATCTTACTATGTTAGGTCATTATAGGTTTCTGTGACCTCACACCGCTGCTTTGAAGAATGACACGCATGCGTTGGAAGCGGGTTCTTCACGTATTCCCTCAACGTTCCTCCTCATAAAATACAGATCAAACTTCAAACTGGTAAGTTCTCGTTTAATCTTACTATTTCACGATATCCCAAAGAAAAGGGAAGGCAGTTTCAATTTTTGCAGAACCAACCAATCCCCGTCTACTGATACTCTCCTCCAACTAGCAGAGCTGGTCCTCACCCTTAACAACTTTTCATTTGACTCCTCCCATTTCCTCCAAATACAAGGCGTAGCTATGGGCACACGCATGGGCCCAAGCTGTGCCTGCCTCTTTGTAGGGTACGTCGAACAATCTTTGTTCAAGGCATACGATGGCCCTATTCCCAAACTCTACCTCCGCTACATCTACGACTGCATTAGTGCTACCTCCTGCACCCATGCACAACTCACTGACTTCATCCATTGCACCACTAACTTCCATCTGATACTCAGATACACCTGGACTATATCTGACATTTCCCTACAATTTCTGGACCGCACTATCTCCATTGCAGGTGATAGACTCTGACCGACATCCACTATAAACCCACTGACTCCCATGGCAATCTGGACTACACTTCTTCCCACTCTGCTTCCTGTAAGGACTCCATCCCCTACTCCCAATTCCTCTGTCTACGCCGCATCTGCACCCTGGATGAGGTGTTTCAAACCAGGGCATGATGCTCTCATTCTTCAGGAAACGGAGGTTTCTCTCTTCCACTATAGATGAGGCTCTCACCAGGGTCTCTTCTATACCCCGTAACTTTGCTTTCATTCCCCATTCCCCCACTCGCAACAAGGGCAGAGTCCCCCTTGTCCTCACCTTCCACCCTACCAGCCATCACATACAACAAATAATCCTCTGACATTTTCGCCACCTCCAACGGGATCCTACCACTGGGCACATCTTTCCAGCTCCTCCCCTGTCTGCTTTCCATAGAGACGGCTTCCTCCATAATTCCTTGGTCAATTCGTCCCTTTCCATCCAAACCACCCCCTCTCCTGGCACTTTCCCTTGCAACCGCAGGAAATGCTACACTGTTGCTTTACCTCCCCAATTGGTTCCATTCAAGGACCCAAGCCGTCTTTCCAGGTGCGGCAGAGGTTCACCTGCACCTCCTCTGCACCTGCATCTATTGCATCTGCTGCTCTAGGTGTCAGCTGCTCTACATCGATGAGACCAAGCGTAGGCTTGGCGATCGCTTCGCCCAACACCTCCGCTCGGTTCGCAATAACCAACTTGATCTCCCGGTGGCTCAGCACTCCAACTCCCCCTCCCATTCCAAATCCGATCTTTCTGTCCTGGGTCTCCTCCATGGCCAGAGTGAGGCCCACTGTAAATTGGAGGAGCAGCGCCTCATATTTCGCTTGGGCAGTTTACACCCCAGCGGTATGAATATTGACCTCCAATCTCAGATAGTCCCTGCTTTCTCCTCCCCTTCCCAGCTCCCCTCAGCCCACTGTCTCCGTCTCTTCCTTTCTTCTTCCCGCTTTCTTTTCCCAGCCCCCCCCCCCCACACCCTCACATCAGTCTGAAGAAGGCTACTTAGCCTATTTCCTTCGCTCCATAGATGCTGCCTCAACCGCTGAGTTTCTCCAGCAGTTTTGTCTACCTGCAGTTTCAATTTCATTCTCTTAATTCTAGACAGCTTTGCTTAGATTACCTTGCTGAGATACGAACACATTAGCTGCAATTCTAGCTCTGTAACATAACTTTCCTATTAGCAGCTGTCTCAGAAAGCTCAAATCCGTCCGATTTGTCAGAAAGCCACGTAGACAAGAAATTGAAAGTGCCATGCTCACAAATACTACCTTCTCGAGGAGGAAGCAGGGTGGTAACACAATACCAATTCTTAGTATTACAAGGGAAAGAAAAATATACTCTAAACAGTCGTTCAATATCCTCCCAAGAAAGTCAAATTTGTTTCATTTAATGGAAAAGGTCACAGAAGCATATGCATAGCCTGTATATGACAGCAGAAATCTTACATATGAAAAAGTGTTGGTTCATATCTGTAATTTAATGTGTGCCAAAGGCAGAATTGAGAGGAGTCCGATATGAAAAGACATCAGTCAAATTGAAATCAGTGATTATTCCATTTCAATAGACTGGACATAAAACGATTGAAATATGCTGTCTCTCTCTCCAATTGTGTGTTGTGCTTACAAGTGCATAGGTAGTGTTTTTCAAAATATTAATCCATTCTGAACTAATTTATTTAATGTTGAAAAACATCCATTTTAAGATACATAGCTTGCATTTTAATGCAGGATTGCAATCCACAATTCATATTGCTGCAGCTGTGAATCATAAAGTGTGCTTTTAACAGAGCTGGGGCGAGTAATGCATTGTACAGTAGAGGGATGAAGATTATAATCAGATTTAAAAACCATTTCAGGAGCGCATTTCAGAATATCATCAGTGACTCAAAGCAACAGCACAGAGACGAGATAAAGCCAATAATAAAAAATAGACAATTGAAGAAAGAAATTTGCAAACATCGTTGCAAGGCCTTTTAGGTAAACACGTCCAGGAGATCATATATAGATCCTGATTATATTACAGGTTACCTATCTTCTTGGTCAAGGTGATCTCTTGCAGCTCCAGCTACATTTAGGGATTTAATAAATTGATTGAACCGATACCCTTTCCTGATAGATGGTTGAACTACTTAATTTTATTCTTGTGATTTTGGGATTTCCCTAAACGAACAAGTTGAAATAATTTGGTCCACAAAGTGCAAGCAATCCCGCCATTTTTCTTTCAAGGCAACATTGATTAAATCGCGTTTATATTTGTGCTCCTCCAAGACATACAAATCAAACTTGAAGCCTCTAAGACTATTAAAAATATTTTAAAATGGGGACATTTGTCCTCTGATGCTCCACTGCTCCCTTTCCAAAGAGGCATCATCCAAGAAATGATGAGTCATGAACTATAATGTATTCTGATTTAAAGTATAAAGTAATGTTCATTTTAGAAACAAATAAGATGCCTTTATAGTCACTTTATATGTTAAATATATTGAGTCTAGAATTGGGTGATTTGGGTTAGGCAAATTATATATAAATGCAAAGTACATAATACATCTCAAAAATGAATAAAATAAACTGTTTAACTAACTCCATTAGGATTAGGACTTTCTGGACCAATGCAACAGATGTTGAATTCTCTAGCGCATTCATTGAATGGAGTTATGGTTAAGCTGACGTGACAAGTCGGCAAGAAGTGTGCATTAAACACAGTGTAGTTCAGACAAGTGACCAGCAGTGGGAGGCACGGTCCATTCTGAGAGCTGCCCAAAGTTAGCGTTGTGCTGAAAACAAAAAGGGCAGCAGGTCTGATCTGCATCACCCCACCTCACCAATAAGCAGTCGGGTATTGACCTGGTTTGGAAGGTGAAGGGAAGAAGGACATGGCACTGATGGAGCTTCCATTGTTTTGTAAAGTGTGACAATGTAAACATATTGCACCAGCCTCGAGAAATCAGCATCAACTAAGGAAGATAGAATCTGAACCAAGTGGACACTTGAACATGCATTCAAGTGGGAGTGGTAAATACAGGTCTTCAACTCCATTGATGTGACCAAGCACATTTGCTGCTCTGTCAGGGACATATGTTCAGATCAATCATAATCAAAATCATAATAATCATAATCATACTTTATTAGCCAAGTATGCTTTGCAACATATGAGGAATTTAATTTGCTATACGGTCACATCAATAAAAAGCAACAAGACACACAAAATACATTTTAACATAAACATCCACCACAGTGACTCCTCCACATTCCTCACTGTGATGGAAGGTGATAAATAGTTCAATCTCATCCCTTCGTTGTCCTCCAGCAGTCGGGGGCCTCTAACCTTCCATTGACGGGACGATCTTACTCCCGTAGACGGCGGTGGGCCTCCTCCTCGGGGCGATGAAGCTCCTGCATCGGGGGGGGGGAAATCTCAGCTCCCCCGCACTGGGCGATCTACCTCAGGTCGGAACATCGTGCGGCTTTTGGAGCTTCCCGACTCGGTCTCTCCCGAGACTGCGAGCTCCTTGATGTTAAAGTCCGCAGGCCGCGGTTGGAGCGTCGATCCCAGGCAAGGAATCGACTCCGATGGTAAGTCCACGCACCCTGCGGTCGAGCTCAAAGTTTAAGAATAAGGTGTAAGCCATTTAGAATGGAGACGAGGAAACACTTTTACTCACAGAGAGTGGTGAGTCTGTGGAATTCTCTGCCTCAGAGGGCGGTGGAGGCCGGTTCTCTGGATGCTTTCAAGAGAGAGCTAGGCTAGGGCTCTTAAAAATAGTTGAGTCAGGGGTTATGGGGAGAAGCAGGAGTGGGGTACTGATTGGGGATGATCAGCCATGATCACATTGAATGGCGGTGCTGGCTCAAAGGACCAAATGGCCTACTCCTGCACCTATTGCTTATTGTCTATTGTCTATTGTCTAAAGTCAGTCCCGTACAAGTCCTCCAGCTCCATGATGTTAGGCCGCAGAGCGACCGGAGATACGACCCGGAAAACAATCACATCTCCGGCAAGGTAAGAGATTGACAAAAAGTTGAAAATGCCCATTGTGAGTGGGCTGGATGTTGAAGGACTGTGTTATATCGATAGGGAACTGTTTGGAATAAATCGTGCCAGGGACCCGTGTAAACCTCTCCAGACTGTCTTTGCAAATCCACACTCTGCAAAAAGGTGGGCAACTGTCTCCTCTCCATAGGGCAGCGTGCGCTGGTGGTGAGGTTCCGATGGTGCTGGAAGGATCTGACTGGGAGGGCTCCCCTCACCACCAGCCAAGCATTTGTGCTTGTTGGTGAGTTCTGGCAATGAGGCATTTCGCCAGACAAGCTGGGCAGTCTGCTCTGGAAACCATGCCACAGGATCCATGGAGTCATTTCCCTGCAGTGCCTGCAGGACGTTCTGTGCTGACCACTGCCTGATGGACTTGTGGTCAAAGGTGTTTGTCCAGAAGAACCTTTCCACGAATGACAGATGGTGCGGCAATGTCCAGCTGACTGGCACTTTGCGTGGCATCTGCGCTTGGCCCATCGTTCGCAACACCGGGGACAGGTAGAACCTCAGCAGGTAGTGACACTTGGTGCCCACGTGCCTTGGCTCTATGCTCCGCCTGATGCAGCCACACGTGAAGGTGGCCATCAGGGTGAGGGCGCGTTGGGCCCCCCCGTTGTCTGCCGACTTGTGCATTGTGGCCCGTCGCACCCGGTCCATCCTCGACCCCCAGATGAACTGGAAGACGGCCCGGGTGATCCCTGTGGTGTAGGAGGGAGGGACAAGTTACACTTGTGTCAAGTACAGCAGCCCCGAGAGCTCCTCACACCTGATGACCAATTTATTTCCTTTTATAGAGAGGGAGCGCGTTGCTCCCACAGCTCCAGTTTCTTCCCCATCTTGGCTATCCGCTCCAGCCAATTCTTGTTACTCGCCTCAGCCCCCCCGAACCAGATCCCCAGCACCTTCAAGAAATCAGGCTTGATGGTGAAGGGGACGGAAGATCGGTCGGGACAGTTGCCAAAGAACACGGCCTCGCTCTTCCTGCGGTTCACCCTGGCTCCCGTGGCCGATTCAAACGGGTCACAGATGCTGATCAATCTGCAGACCGACCCTGGATCCAAGCAGAAGATGGCAAAATCGTCCATGTACAGGGAGGTCTTGACCTGAAATGTCCCCACTGCCTGGCAATGTCTATCCTCTTATGCTCACGTCCTTCCTGATGGACTCGGCAAAAGGTTCAATACAACAGATGAACAAGACAGGGGAGCGAGGGCAACCCTGCCTGACTCCATGCCTGACGGGTAAGCTGTCTGATTCCCACCCATTGATTGGGACTGCGCTACAGATATCGGTGTTGAGCAGTTAGATTCAATTTCCGATTCTCATCCCAAAGCCCATTTTGGAGAGCAAGTCCCTCATGGACGTGGGCGATATCCTGTCGAAAGCCTTCTCCTGGTCCAAGCTGACTAGGCAGGCATCCACCCGTCTGTCCTGCACGTAGGCAATGGTATCTCTCAGCAGCGCCAGGCTATCTGTGATTTTCCTGCCTGGTACAGCACAGGTTTGGTCCCAGAGCAGACTTCACCCAGTTGGCAATGACCTTAGACAGGATCTTATAATCAACAATGTGATGGGTCTCCAATTTCTTATATCCTTCATCTCCCCCTTCTGCTTGTAGATTAGGGTAATGCTGCCCTTCCTCATGGAGTCTGACATGCTGCCAGCTAGAAGCATGTCGTTGTATACTTCCAGCAGGTCTGGGCCCACCCAGTCCCACAGACCCCAATACAACTCGGCCGGTAAGCCATCGCTTCCGGGAGTTTTACTCGATTCAAAGGAACAGATGGAGCCAGTCAGCTCCTCTAGGGTCAGTGGTTGGTCCAGACTCTCCCGCTTGCTGTCCTCCAAGCCCTCCATGATAGAGGACAGGAAGTCCTGGGAGGCGGTGCTGTCTGTGGCCTTTCTGTCGTACAAATCCAAATAAAAGGATTTGCAGATCCTCAACATATCTGTCTGCAAGGATGTTACCGAGCGTCCTCCTCCATAAGGCTGTTGATCATAGAGCTCCCCCTGTGAACCTTATGGAAGAAGAAGCGTGAGCACGTCTCATCCTACTTCACGTGGCGGACCCTGGATCGGAAGATGATCTTGGAGGATGCGGAGGTAATAAGCCGAGCTTGCAGGTCATTCAAATCTCTAGGTTCCTCCATCACATCCACCCCTCTCGACTGTAGAAGGAGCAGTTGCTGCAAATCTGCCTAGAGTTGACACAATTCCCTCTGACTGTCATGCTCTCTGAACCCCTTTACATATGAAGAACCTCTTAATGTTCTCCATGGTTGTTGCCCACCAGTGTGTCGGGGAGCCAAAGAGCACAGTTCTCCAACATGCGTAGTCCTTCTTTAGCTCCTCAATGTTCTCTGGGGTCAACAGCTTCGCATTTAACTTCCACGTTCCTCTGCCCGCCTTCCGGTCCTCCTGTAGGTGACAGGAAGTCTGAAGGAGGCAATGATCAGAGTAGAAGCATGAGGTGGATGTGTCTGACCGTGGGCCCTTCGACGTGAAGAGGAAGTCTCTCCGGGACCGGGCTGAACCGTCCGATCTCAACTAGGTGAACTGCGACTGGGACCTGCCTGCAGGGTTGCTGAAGGTGTCGCGCAACTTTGCGTCTTTTACCGTCTCCATCAGGAGCTTGGAGGTGCCGTCCAGTCTGTGGTTGTCCAGCCGCATCAATGATGCAGTTGAAGTTACCGGTCAGAGCGAGCGGCCGGGATGTGGCCAGCTGCTGGAGAATGGTCAGCCGCTCGCTCAGCACGGGTGAGGCATACACATTAATCAGCCGGAGCGGAGAGCCATGGTACATAACATCCACCACGAGGAGACGCCCCCCCAACCACCTCCGTGACCTCAGTGATGGCGAAGTTCCCTCCCTGCAGCAAGATCCCCAGACCGGAAGCGCGACAGTCATTGCCCCCCGACCATGTCGACAGTCCGTGGGGCCACCATCGCGACCACCTCCGATAGCAGCGGAGGTGTGGCAACCCGCACTCCTGCAGAAAAATCACGTCCGCCGTGACCTTGGCCAGGTACTGCAAGGCGTTTACACATCGCGCAATGTTCTTCACACTGCGCACGTTTAGCGATGCCAGTTTTGGCTCCATTGTTCTTAAAAAGACACTGACCGTCATCATGTCCCCTCATGCCCACCACTTTGGTGAATTGCAGCACCTTTCCGGGGCTCAGACACTGGGTGCTGGCATCCTCAAGGAGGGGGGGTCTCCTCTGGCGTAGCTGGAGTTGTTGTCAGAGGGACCCTCCTTGTTCCACCCTCTTCTGGGAGCACTGCCTCCTCCGTCTCCTGTCGCTGGGGTACAGTGGCTGATTTACTGCTCCCGGTCTCCCGGAGCTGGGGCCCATTGGCTGCTGCACTGCTCCCGGTCTCCTGGAACTGGAGGACAACAGGCACGCCCTTTCCCTTTTCGATCTCCTCGCCCGTTTTCTTCCTCTGCCTCCGTCGTTGGGTCCTCAATGTCACCTCATCCTCCAATGAGGAAAGGTTGCTGGCGTGTGTCTGGGAGAGGACTCTTTTTTTAGACTTTCCTGTTCCCTCCGGCCTTGGCTTTTTGGGCAGAGACCTCTGGTGTTTCTTACTTTTCACCACCTGCCATGCCTCCTCCTGTTCACCATCTTCCATCGACTCCCCCTCCTGGACAGGGGGCTGGGGGTCTATGTCTGGCGGTTGGGGGCTCGAGGTGGTCGGGCTGTTCACATCTGTGTTCTCTTATTCTGCAGTCAGACAACACAAGATACACATGCTGACAGTAGGAAATGAAACCCGAGACATTACAAGGCACCTACCACTGGAAACACTAATGCACCATGGAGCAGGCTATTGTGAAAGTGGCACAAGACTTTCTGTTGGTGCTTGCAAGGTAAAAAACTTTCAATCTCCATTTTAATATCCAGTTAAAGGCAACAATTGAAATTAACATTGACCTCTAATCTAGACAGTACTTGTTCATTTGCAAGAAAATGAGATACTCCAATAATCTTCTACAGTCAAATAGATGTCATGAACTAAAACTGTACTCTGATAACAGCAATCAAGCACCAATTCTTAAATTCAACTTTCAATTGACTATTTTTTGATTATCTGACTGATTTTTAATTTGACTAAATCTTCTCAAAATGCATATGACATAATTATTAGAAGTCCCTCTTAAGTGACCACTTACTAAAGCAGGGGGATGATTCTATGTAACGTAAGTTGCCACAATCATTGTCTCCTCATCAATAAATATTCCAATTCCAAATGTTCAGGAGCAAAAATAACAAAGTGCTGGAAGATCTGAATGGGTCAGGCAGCATCTGCACCCATCTTCCAAACACCAACCTCCGCCCCATCTGTATCAACCTATCATTTGTCAGACTTTGCCTCATCCCCAACCTCTTTCTTCTCCAGCTTTCACACTTTTACTACATCAATCTGAAGTATAGATCCCTCTGACTTGTTGTCTGTCATATTCCCACACAGATGCTGGCTGGCCTGCTTTTCATTTTTTGCTCAGGCTTCCAGCATCTGCAGCGTCTTGTGTTAAGGAGACCATCTCATTTAATCTTTCCCCCTTTGACCTTCTAGTCATTTGACATTTCCACTCTGGGAAAATTATTCTGACTGTCTATTCTATCTATGCCTCTCTTAATTTTATAAACGTCCATCAGCCCTCCAACACTCCAGAGAAAACAATTCAGGTTTTTCCAACCTCTCCTTATAGTTAATACCTCTAATCCACACAAACCTCTTTTGCACCCTCACCAAAGTATCTACAGTACACCCTTCCTGCAATGGGACAACCAGAACTGCACACATTACTCCAAATGCAGCCAAACCAGTGTTTTACAAAGTTGCAATATGACCTCCTGACTCTTATATTCAATGCCCTAAATAATAAATGCAAGCATATCAAATCTCCTCTTTACTATTATCAATATTGGTTTATTGTTGTCCTGTGTGTTAAGATACAGTGAAATGCTCTATTTTGCATACTATCCAGGGGAATCATCCATACATGAATCTAATTAAATCATGCAGAATATAGTGGTACAGCTATACAGAGAGTGTAGATGAAAGAAAGAGTGCATGACCCACAGGAGGAACATTGGGGTATTGGGAATACATCCTTAGATTTTAAGGATGCTGTCTGCACCAACCAGAAATGCATCAAACAGAGAAGCTATCTGACCCACTGAGTTACTCCAGCTTTTTGTGTCTACCTTAGATTGTAAGAGATCTGTTAAATAGAGCAATAACAGTGGGGAAGAATTTTCCCCTCAAATCTGGAGGCACTTGCTTTCAAGCGTATGTCTCTTCTGCCCAGCAGTAGAGGGGAGAAGCGGAATGACTGGGGTATAAGTGGTCCTTGATTATGTTGTTTGTTTTCCCGAGGCAGCATGAAGTGATGATAGAGTTAATCAGGAGAGATTGAGGAGGCTAGTTTGCTTGATATACTGGTTTGTATTCACACCCTTCTATAATTTCTTGCCATGTTGGGCATAGCAGTTACCAAGCCAAGTTGTGATGCATCCTGATGAGATACTATACAAGGTGCATCTGAAGAAATTAGTAAGAGTCATTTGAGACATGCCAAATATTTCTTTGTCTTTTGCATTTGGTGTGCTATCTTGCCTACAGCACCAAGGATTGGACCAGGACAGATTGTTGTGTGATATTTATGCAAAGGAACTTGAAGCCCTCGACTATCTTCATTCACTTCAGCACCAGTGATGTAGACTAAATCATGTACAATACTTGTGTTGTAGAGCATACGTGGCTGATGGGCCGATTGGCTTAATTCTGCTCCTATGTCTTATGGTCCTATGGTTGCTACTTTCAGGGAGCTTTAGACTCGGACCCTCGAGATCACTCTGTTCATCAATGCTGGTATAGGCCCTTTTAAAGGTCCTGCCACTAACTGTATACAATCCACTTACATTTGACCTTATAAAGTTCAACACCTCACATTTTTTCCAGAATAGATAGATAGATAGATAGATAGATAGATAGATAGATAGATAGATAGATAGATAGATAGATAGATAGATAGATAGATAGATAGATAGATAGATAGATAGATAGATAGATCATTTATTGTCATTCAGACCTTTCGGTCTGAACAAAATTATGTTGCCTGCAGTCATACAAAGAATCAATAATAACAAAACATACAATAAACACAAATTAAACATCCACCACAGTGAGTTCACCAAGCACATCCTCACTGTGATGGAGGCAAAGTCTTAGTCTCCGTCTCTTCCCTCCTTGTTCTCCCTCTGCGCTGAGGCGATCGATCCAGGCCGAAGATGCCGCTCTCCAGTCCAGCGGACCTCCGTGGTGATGTCGCCGCCGCTGAAAGCCTGAACGCCATCTCTGCTCCGAGACGGCCCTCCACAGCATCAGCTCCGGGCCGCTGCCCCAGGTCCGGGTCCCGCAGTCTCCGTTCCAGGTCCCGCAGTCTCCACTCCGGGCAGCCGCCCCAGCTCCAGGCCGCTGCCCCAGCTCTGGGTCCCACAGTCTCAGCTCCGAGCCCCGCTGCATCAGCTCCAAGCCACCGCCGAAAGCCAGAACGCCGCACCAGCAAGTCGGGCCACCGCTGCCTTGGCACCGAAGACGGCCAGCCTCTCGTTGGTAAGTCCTGGCTGGCTCTGCCTCCGCAGCAGCCTCGGGGTCGGTCGCAGGTTGGAGGCCACCAGCTCCGCCATTAGACCTCAGCGCAGACGGAGGCAGAGAAGGGGGATACGACACAAAAAAGTCTCATTCCCCCGAAGGAAGAGACAGAGAACATGTTTCACCCCACTCCCCCCTAACACAACCCAACAAACTAAAACTTAACCAAAACAAGACAAACAAAAAAAACAACAGAAAAAAGTAAAGGCAGACGGACTGCAGGCGAGCCACAGCTGTTAACAGCGCCACCACTTCCGGATTAAACTCCACCTGCCCATGTTTATAAATTATCTTTACCCCACTCTATCCTTTGACATCCTTCGTCATTTTCTGCAACTACACCGTTTTTTGTGCTCTCCATCAACTTACAAACCAACCTAACTACATTTTACTCCAATTAATTTATGTACAAAATCATAAACATCAGGAGTTCCCAGTACTCATCCCTGCCAAATACCACTGGCAAAAGAACTTCAACCAGAATGACACCACCCTTCCACCACTATCATCTGTCTTCAATGTGCAAGCCAGTTCTGAATCCAAACTACCAATTTACCATGGATCTCATGCATCTTAATCTTCTGGATCAGACTACAATAAGGACCTTGTCAAATACCTTACTAACATCCACTACCTATTCTCAACAAACACCTTCATCGCCTTCTCAAAAAACATAATTATGTTTGTAAGACATGACTTGTCACAGATAAAGCCATGATGGCCATCCCTATTTAACTCATTCTCTCCCAAATGTGAGAAAATCCTATCCCTAAGAACCCTCTCCAATAGTTCCCCTATCACTGATATGTGAGGCTTACCATAATTTCCTGGAATATCCCTATTTCTCTTCCTAACCAAGGAACAACATTGGCTACTCTCCACTCCTCCAGAATCTTCGCCTGTGGCTGGAGAGGTTACAAAATATTTTTTTATGTCCAATCCCCAATAATCATCTTTCTTTCCTCTCTCAATAACCTATGATAGATCTCTATAAGGCCTGGGGATTTATCCACCTTAATGCTCATCAAGAGACCTCACAACATCTCCATCTTGATCGCAAAGTGCTCTAGCATATTAGTGTTAGTTTCACCTCATACTGTTCTCACTGTCCTCAATTTTCTTTACCTTGGTAAATACTGATGTAAAGTACTGATTTTGTACATGTTACATCCTCTGACTGAGCATAAATTCCCTTCTTTCTCCTGAGTGGTCCTACCCTCTCTCTGGTTACCTGTTTGTATAAAAAGCCTTCCAATTCTCTTTAATCTGACTTGCCAATGACCTTCTGGTCCTCCTAATGCCCTACATGTATTCTATTCTGCTTGCTTCATTTTCTTCAAGACCTATCTAATTTCATTTTCTGAAGTTTCATATACACTCAAATTTACAACCTCTCATATTGTAGAAGAATCCCTGTCCTTACTCTTTATTGGGACATGCTGGGTCTGAAATCTGACCAACTGGTCGTAGTTTAGTTTAGTTTAGAGATACAGCAAGGAAACAGCCCTTTCACCCTTTTTTTATATTTAGTGAGTTAAATAGTGTTTGTTTTGGAGGTCTAGTCTTTTTATGTGGGGGGTGGGGGGGGGGAAGGGGGAAACTGTTTTTCTCAGTCCCTATCTGGTCGGATATGCGGCTTTTCTCCGAGCGTACCAACGGGACTGGAGCGGCATGTAGAATGAAGATTTCACTTTCTGAGAATCAGCATTCTCAGAAGTTCTCAGAAATTTCCGGAAAAGATAAGCAGGAGGGTGGTAATGGATTACAACTTGTTTGCATTTAGTAATTGCTGTAAGTGCATACATGCCTGATTCGATTTGAAAAGGCAAGGACAAATGTTTGGGGAGAAAAAGATCATCAATCTACTTGGATCAGGCACATGTTAGTGTTACTTATTAATTTTTAAACCACCCTTGTTCATATTATAGTGACAAGAGCCAAAGAAAATGCATTATGTAAAATCAAATGTTTATGAATTCAAGGTGTTCGTTTTCATTCTTTATGAATGACATTCTCAAGGCAAACTTGTGCTGGTGCATTAATAGATTTGATGGAATTTGGTAATTGGGATCAGTTGGATTATGGAAGATTGAAAATCACAGGAGACTACAAAATCTAACGGGTTTGTCATGAGTAAAATGCTGCTGCCATACAGATATGAAATCAAATTAAATATAAATGGTAAAATGTATGTGTTTGTGCAGTCTCAATCATTTCCCTGTGACATGGGTTCACAAAAGAAATCGGTCCTTAATTTTTCTAAATTGGCATTAAATTGGAAATTTCACTCAAAGATGGAGAAGATAGCTGGGAAGGGAGGCTGAGAATAATTACACATCACAGCCTGTTCCTCTCAGCTAGAGCTGAGGCTATTTGCCGAGGCAGAATGCTATACCAAATGGAAGATTTTTGGCACTGGCCCTGGTCATTTCAAATGGAAGGAATTTCAGCTCCTGTCAATAACCTCTCTCCTTAACCAGCAACTACGTTTTTGAAAATAGTTCAAACACCCAATGAGGGTAATACTTCCAACTACTGAATGACTTGAACAGAATGAACCTATGGGTGAACCTATGGGGGGCTATAATTATGAACCATGGCTATTATGGTGAAATGTTTGAACCTATGGGTGGCTATAATTATGTTTTACTTGCTCATGCGTTCAAACGAAATACGAGGCAAATCATATCAATTTTTTTTTCCAGGTGACACAGAGCCTGTAGATACTGAAATCTTGAGTGAACAAAGTGCTGAAATAACTCAACGGGTCAGGTCGCATTTGTGGAGGGAAATAGACGGACAACATTTCAGGTCGGGACACTTCTTCAGTCCTTTCATTTCAAGCAAACATAAACAATCTGCATAATTTAAAGAAAAGCAAATTATTTATTTACACAAATAGCTACATGTAGGATCAATGCCATAAAAATATTCACTGGTCAGCCATCACATGAATGCCCATGGGATCTCCCTGTGCACAGATTGTTACTGCATTCCAACTGGGATGTGTAGTAGATGGTGCATAACAACTATTGATGCAGCTAGATATGGCACACATGATTGCGGTACTGGACTTGATACGTGCCGAATAAACCTTCACTTTCCTACTAGTTGTATAAATATGAGCAGTTTTCATTCTAACCTGGATTTGTGGGAGTGTGATCACAAAATACATTAAGCCACAGGATTAAAGGAAAAATGTGTAAGTCTATATTGTGTGTCTAGGCTCCTGCAGCAGACTTAAGGGTTCCAGTCAGTCATTTATCTAACAGATCACTGTATATCCACACACAAATATACACACAGTCCTCTATGTCCATCCAGACCAACTCGCACACAGGTCGCTGGTACTTATAGTAAACCTATGTCATTTGGATACATCTAATGTCTACGAGGATATGAAGTGGTGAGGAATTGAAATCACATTCATCTCAACAGAAGCAAAACCAAGGGTATTTTTCATTTCTTATATAGTTTGTGCATAACTCCTGCTCCAATTTCCTCAACCTCCCCTACAGTGCATTCAGAAAGTATTCAGATCCCTTCACTTTCTCCACATTTTGTTACATTACAGCCTAATACTAAAATGAATTAAAAAAAAAATGTTAATCAATAATCTATGCACAATACCCCATAATAAAAAAAAGTGAAAACTGGTGTTTAAAAATTTTTTGTGAAGTAATTAAAAATAAATAACTGAAATATCATGTTTACATAAGTATTCAGACCCTTCACTCAGCATTTTGTTGAGGCACCTTTGGCAGCGATTATAGCCTCGTCTTCTTGAGTATGACGCTACAAGCTTGGCACACCTGTACTTGTGTAATTTCTCCCATTCTTATCTGCAGATCCTCTCACGCTCTGTCAGGTTGGGTGGGGAGCGTTGATGCACAGCTATTTTCTGGTCCCTCATGTCCTGAGATATTCGATCGGGTTCAAGTCTGGGCTCTGGCTGGGCCACTCAAGGACATTTACAAACTTGTCATGAAGCTACTCCTGCATTGTCTTGGCTGTGTGATTAGAGTCGTTGTCCTGTTGGAAGGTGAATCTCTGCCCCAGTCTGGCCTGAAAGCTCTGGAGCAGGTTTTCATCAAGGATCTCTCTGTACTTTGCTCCATTCATCTTTCCCTCGATCCTGACTAGTCTCCCAGTTCCTGCCGCTGAAAAACATCCTCACAGCATGATGCTGCTACCACCATGCTTCACCGTAGACATGGTATTGGCCAGGTGATGAGCGGTGCCTGGTTTCCTCCAGACGTGACACTTGACATTCAGGCCAAAGAGTTCAATCTTGGTTTCATCAGATCAGAGAATCTTGTTTAGGTGCCTTTTGGCAAACTCCAAGCGGGCTGTCATGTGCCTTTTACTGAGGAGTGGCTTCCGTCTAGCCACTCTACCATAAAGGCCTGATTGGTGGAGTGCTGCAGATATAGTTGTCCTTCTGGAAGGTTCTCCCATCACCACAGAGGAGCTCTGGAGCTCTGTCAGAGTGACCATCGTGTTCTTGGTCACCTCCCTAACCAAGGCCCTTCTCCCCCGATTGCTCAGTTTGGCCAGGGCGGCCAGCTCTATGAAGAGTCCTGGTGATTTCAAAGTTATACCATTTAAGAATGACGGAGGCCATTGTGCTTTTTGTGACCTGCAATGCTGCAGAAATTGCTTTATGCCCTTCCCCAGATCTGTGTCTCGACACAATCCTGTCTTGGAGGTCTACGGACAATTCCTTCTTCTTCATGGCTTGGTGTTTGCTCTGACATGCACTGTCAACTGTGGGACCTTATATAGACAGGTGTGTGCCTTTCCAAATCATGTACAATCAATTTAATTTACCACAGGCGGACTCCAATCAAGTTGTAGAAATATCTAACGGATAATTAATGGAAACAGGATGCACTGAAGCTCTATTTTGAGTGACATAGCAAAGGGTCTGAATACTTATGTAAATGTGATATTTCAGTTATTTATTTTTAATTACTATGCAAAAATTTCTAAACACCTGTTTTTGCTTTTATATTATGAGGCATTGTGTGTAAATTGATGATAAAAATGTTTTTAAATTAATTTTAAAATATGACTGTAACATAACAAAATGTGGAACAAGCAAAGGGGTCTGAATACTTTTTGAATGCATTGTAGATGCCTTTGCTGGCTAAATAGCATATTGTGCAATGTTCATGTTCTTTCAAATCATGAAATGCCTTCCCTTTTACCAGACGTTTGAACCAATTCACCTCTGATATAGTGTCCATTTATATTCTGCATCATTCCTTTGGTGCTAATTTCTTAATCTTTTCCTTCACGATCACTGAGACTTGGGAGATTGTTTACTAATTCACCCTCTCCATTCATAAATAGCATCTCACACAACCTGATGCCTGAGACTCCCCTTAAACAAATCCAGTGAAGCAGACAACCCTGTATTTGTGATGTTCCTTGAACTCATGTTCAAATTGTCCAAAGTTTTGCTTTGGTTGAATGAGCAATTTTCTCTGATGAGGTCAGAACTTATATCATCTACTACTCTAATTGCAAATGACTGTTCAATCCTTGTTCACATCATCTTACACTCCTGGTGATGGCTGATCCTCCTGCTAATCATTACTGTCTGCAGAGTAATCTACATATACCGTACCTTTACTACTTGGAAAATCTTTCCCATTAAACGTTTTCCCATCCTTACTCTTTATATGTATAAAGATGACACCCTCATGTGTGAGATGTTTATGGATGTTATTTGTCCTTTTGGCATTGAAAATGCTCATGATGCTAGTTATTAACATATCATTCTCATTCACCAATAATTGAAAAATGATTAGTAACTGGCTTCAAAAACTAACCTTACAGAGGTTATGGATAAAGTGTGTTGTTGTTAGTCCAATCACCCAACAAAAACAACCTCTGAGGTCCAATAATGCCGTCTCAGTAAGCACCACAGTCTTCGCATGTTCAAGAGACAAGGAAAATTTGTTCACTCAACTCAAGCAAGACTTTGGGCCAATAAGCATCATGGTCCTTGAATGGATGAGATACAAAGCTGCAGCATTCTGTTGCAAACACAATGTATTTTCTGGTATCATCTGTGTTGTGGTGGGTGACCAAGCTTGATCCTACATAGATCTAGTTTTTCCACCCTTACCTTCATTCTACCTTTCTCTGTTTCCACCTCCATCAAAGACGTCGAAGTCAGCTTCCACATATGCGTGAATGACTAGGTCAAAAAGGTTATGGATACAATGCAGATTAGTACAGATAGATACAACAGCAGGAATGCTGGCCATGGGCTGAATGGCCTTTTTCTGTGCTGTACAACTAATGTGGACCTTTCTACAATGTACTGTATTATAGCATGCATTCTACATTCTACAATCCTTTCGATATGTTATAATGAATAGCACTTTCTCAGCTGTGTTTAAAATAGAGATTCACTGTTAAAAAAACCCCATCTCATTGATCACAATATGAGCTCTGTCCAATGTCTCATCACATCATGAGTACAATAAGAATTATCCGTTGCTACTGCCAACAGCTCATAAGGCACTCGAGGGATTGCTCTTTTTTAATATTTCACAAACAAGGTATTAGAAGGACTAAATTAATCTGCATATTTACAGTTTTAGTTAGCAAAGAAAATGAATTGCTATTTCATTCAAGTAATTTGCAATTCAAATAATAATCTTTGGAATATGTACTCCCTTGTTAACATTGATCATAGTTTTCAAACAATATTATTCATAGTGAGAAAGTGGCATTTCTGATAACACTGACGATCAGAGAGTGCATTACTGGAGAAGAAGACGCATGATTATTTCAGCTCAAATAATCTTTCTGCTTATTCTCTTTACTGAAGTCCACACTTCATGAAACAACCAAGCTCCAGAGTTTTATCAACCCGCTAGGTTGGAGGAACAGCACCTCATATTTTGCTTGGACAGCTTGCAACCCAGCGGTATGAATAACCCTTTCTTTCCCTCCTCCGCCCTAGTTCTCTGAATAGTTACACTGTCTTTCTGATTCATCTTACTGATTGTATGCCTCATCACCTTCCTCTCAGCCAACAATGAACCAGTGGAACATCTTCAACCTCAATGGTGGCACAGTAGTTACGAATCACCATCTGTCAGAATTAGTGATCTGTTTATCTACCTGTTCCCCTGAAGCTTCCACCTCCACAGCAATCGATTGCATTCACTCTGTGGTATCAAGAGGTGTCAGAGTTCACCTGATACCCAAAGAGCATCAGGCTTAACATCTGTGGTGCTGAAACTATTAATCACATCTCTCCATCCATCAGTTACATTCACCACCAAATACAACCACTTGTCTGCACAACCTACATCTGACTCGCCTGACTGCTGACTATTCAATGCTACTCAAAACTTTGCCACTGTGTTGGAGGTTGAGGAGAGACCTGCTAGAACTATAATACACCCTTGTTTTAATGGACCTCTTAATAACAGATTTTGGTAGTAGCGGACACACCTACCGATGGCTGCTGGTACCACACCCAGCTTTCACCCCCCTCCCCTAGCGCTTTCCGCCCCGGCTGCCGAAGCCACTCCTGATTCATGCTGCATCCCCTGCCACTTACGGCCTCAGCTGCCCATGTCAGCCCAGGCTTGCACCACTTCCCCCGCTGCTTACAGCCCCCACTGACCAGGTTAGCCCTGCCTGCCTACTCCATCCCTGGCTCAGGCCGTTTCCCTGCCGCTTACAGCCCAGCTGCCCATGCCACCCCTAGCCAACACCACCTCCCCTGCCACTGGCTGGCTGTCCAGGCCACCCTTGCCCCCCTGGCCACCTCCGGCACGCACTGCCTCCCCTGCTGCCACCTCCCCGACCCTTACCTGCACCCCGGCTGCCCGTAGGCCACGACCGTTGATTCTGCCGATCCTCGCCTCTTACCCCGCTGTCAGCAGGCCAGGGCCATCAACTCACCTGGATTCCAGGCCCAGTTCCAGAACAAGAGTCTGAGGAAGGGTCTCGACCCAAAATGACCCCTATTCATGTTCTCCAGAGATGCTGCCTGACCAGTTGTGTTACTCCAGCACTTTGTGTCCTTTTGTTTATTAATCAGCATCTGCAGTTGTTTGTTTCTACTACTTATACAATGATAATACCTCTCTTGATTATAGCGGACAGATCCCCCACCCGCCTCCACCCCCCCATCCATTGTCCATTACAATAAGGGTTTGCTCTATATTAAATTTAAAGTATAGAAATGGTAACCGGCAAAAACCTTTTTCCAATAGGGAGGAATTGTCAAGGACTGGTGGAAATAGCATGAAGGTGGGATGGGCAATGTTTAAAGGAAATGTGTGGGGCAAGTTCCTTTTACACAGAGTGTTGGGTGCCTGGAATGCAAAGCCTGGTGTGGCGGCGGAAGCAGATATGATAGTGGCATTTATGATGCTTTTAAGATAGCCTATGATGGGTATGCAGAGAGCATGGGAACATGGATCGCATGCTGACGGAGGAGATTAGTTTAAATTGTCATCATGTTCAGTTACAGTGCTGTGCTGTTCTATGTTACAGTATGTGCTTTCTATCTTACTCAAAGACTAGAGTCCACTATTGATTCTATCCAGCAGAGGATAGATCTACCCTCTAGCAAATACTTCAAAGCTCCTGTTCTGCACCCCGACATACATAGAGCACAAAGAACTGAAGCAGATGTAGGCCATTCAGTCCTTCTCATCTGAAAGGTCATTCAGCAAGAACCTGGCTGATCTTGTCCAACACAACTGTCATATGCTAACTGCATATCTCTAGATTTCCTCTGCCTAAGGCCTCTCACCCATGACTTGGCACCAACTCCTACTCCCCAGTATTTGGTGACACCCCAATTACTCTCTGCATGTTCTGCAATGCTGGAGCACCGTAAGGAAGACCTTTCAAAGCACAGCCATGGCAGTTTGTACATTGTGTACCACTGAATTTCCTACCAAATCCCTTCAATTAAACCATATGCTGACTTGTGACAAACCATCATGTGCCTTTAAAAGCAGCAACCAATTTCTACATACAGGAATCTATATTAAGGGAAAATGTGGGCCAATATTTGCAAAATTGCGGAACTTTAGATGGTCTCGAAAATTCACCATGGTTCTGTAGATTTGTAAAATGTATTCCAATAATGTATATGAAGTGGGGTGTACAGTAAGTGCTTAAGAACAAGCTTAACAATCAAAAATTATATACTGGTTATTATGCAGGCACAGTTCTAATGTACTAAATGCTGCAATCCTCACAGACCAATTTTTCACAAACAGTAATGTAATATTGATCAGCTCAGCTCCTTTAGTGATGATTGTTGATGGATAAATATTGACGAAGACATCAGGGAGAACTCTGTAGATCCTTTTCAGAACAGGGCTACAGAGTCAGTGGCCAAGAGAGGAGACAAGGCTTTAATTTAATAGCTCATATGAAAAACAACTCGTGCCAAATGTCAAATTAATACTGGCCTGTCATTAACCTTCCATGCCACAAGATGTTGGTTACAGTGAAACGAAGGGTTAGCAACATTGACAAAGTGATAGGGTTATTCAAAGGATGATAATCTAGATCTGGATTAGTAGCAGGAATGGGGTATTCAGCTCCTTGTGCCTGCTTTACCAAACAACAAGAGTGCAGCTGATATTTAACAAAGCTATGCAGTCCTGAACTACTATCTACCTCATTAGAGACCTTTGGACTGTCTTTGATCAAACCTTTCTGGCTTTACCTTGCATAAACGTTACTCACATTATTCCCTTTACCATGTATCTGTACATTGTGGATGGCTCGATTGTAATCATGTATTGTCTTTCCACTGACTGGTTAACACACAACAGAAGTTTTTCTCTGCACCTCGGTAGACGTGACAACTTGGATACAGCCCATACCTGACGTTGTTGGGAAATGTCAGCCATGGACACAGGGACAATGTCAGTTATGGGCTCGACTTGGTACAATTATGGGTACATACCAATCATTCATGGTGTTGCCATCCACTTTCACACCATTTGTTGCTGGCAAAAGATCACATACATATTTTTTGTTTACTCAGGCCTGGATAGAGTGGATGTGGTGAGGATGTTTCCGCTGGCAAGACTCTTCCTCTGGACTCAACTTTCTTCCACAGATGCTGCCTAACCCACTGAGTTCCTCTACCAGTTTGTTTTTTTTTGCTCCAGATTCCAGCATCTGCAGACTCTTGTGCCTCCTCCTGAGAGTTTTGAGATTAATGGTTCTCTGCTTACAATTTCTAAAAAAGTCATTGTAAATATCGAAGA
The DNA here is from genome assembly GCF_028641065.1 of Leucoraja erinaceus. Classification (NCBI taxonomy): domain Eukaryota; kingdom Metazoa; phylum Chordata; class Chondrichthyes; order Rajiformes; family Rajidae; genus Leucoraja; species Leucoraja erinaceus. Next base: position 10,564,742 of record NC_073387.1, on the reverse strand, counting down.
TTAAAATTATGCAGAAATACATTTCCATGGTTTGACCTTTCATTGCAGAATAAGATCACCAGCTTCACTGATGAAGAATTCAGCTGACTTATTCACTATATAAGGGGCTTATCATTCAATCATTTTAACAAATGTCATAATTTAGGATGGAATTAATGTGCAGCTAGATTTCTGATAATGTTCTTGGCCCCTGCTGTTTCCTGCACAGGTCATTAATGGTTTCCTCGTCAATATCCAGTCTTCTTTTCATATCACTAAACCTGTCTAACTGACCACTGCAGTCTGTGATTGCTTGCTGTGATTTTGAGAAACCCCGACAATGTGAGTAGCACTTCATTTAACTGGGAGATTAATAACAAGGGGATACATGCTACAGTATTTAAGGGTGAGGAGAATTGATGGATTTTGGTTCCAACCTTGAGCAGAGGATAAAGCACAAAAACAGGCTCTTCAGCCTGCCATTCTCCCAATTGTGTTAGCCCTTGCTGTCTCCTCCCCTTCCTTAGCTCTCGAGCTGTCTCCTCCCATCCCCCAGCCCTCGGGCTCCTCCTCCTCCTTTTTTCCTTCCTTCTCCCCGCCACCCCCTATCAGTCTGAAGAAGGGTTTCGGACCGAAACATTACCCATTTCCTTCACTCCATAGATGCTGCTGCACCCGCTGAGTTTCTCCAGCATTTTTGTGTACCTTCGATTTTCCAGCATCTGCAGTTCCTTCTTGAAATCTTCAGCCTACTTTTGTTTTAGTAGATGGGTTTTAGAACTCGCTGTGTTGAACAGTGGTAGACCAAAATCCTTGCAATATATAAAATATACATGGATAATCGCATGGAAAGTTGCAATGTACAGGATGATGGATCAAGCAGGATTAACCCAAATATATCCTTAATTTGCTTGCGTGATAAATGGCTTCATCTCTGCAATGCCCGTGCTGGTGGTAAATTAATTCAATGGTTCCGTGTGTAAATTGGCTGCTGCATATCCTGCATTAGACACATGACAACTTTTTGAAAGTACTTCACTGCCTGCAAATCACTTTGGAACATCCCAAAATCATGAAAGGTGCTGCACTAATGAGAATCCTTTAAAGGCTACAAAAACAACTCCTTTGTTCTGAAATGTTCTTGTTCCTGTTGATTGCATTTTACATCACCAACAGAAGGGTTAGGTTGTGAAACTCCATGTCACCAGCTGAACCTGTTCCACACTCAGTAGTTTATCAGTGTATAGTTTCAGTAGCTATCCTATCTAATGCACTCACAACATTCAAATGTCCTTTTCTGAGCCTGAGGTCCCAACGCTAACCCCCAGACGTTCAGCAAACAGGAATCTAGGCTATAAAAGTTCAATACAAACACTACAGAATTGGTAGTGACCAAATGCATTGATGGGATGATTTATTCAGTCTTTTTACAGAGCAAGAATACATTTCGATCCAGCCCACATCAAATTCATTGCATGCAAATTCTTAGAGTGATTTATTTGCCAATAAGAAGAACATATTTTCTTTGTACCTAACATGAATAAACGTATTCTTGATATTTATAATGACATGATGCAATTACTAAAGCTCGTGATTACTGTTACCAATTGTAGCTTAATGTTTCTGCATAATAGTTCTTGTGTTTGTTATTTTATTAAATATATTACTAAAAAATAATGTTCAATGGTAATTATAGTTGGGAAAATATATATATTTGTAAATGTGAAAACCTAAAGCAATCCACTGAAATAAGATTAATATTCCTCTGTTTTACCCCCATTGATTCTGTAATCCCTCACCACAGAATCTCGCAGAAAAATCACTCTGTAAACATCAGTGTGGGCTGGACTGAATCCACAATCCAGACACAGAAGCATATCCTTCAACTGAGCTAAGTACCAATGTTTAAGAGTTGCTAAATAATATTAGCATTTATCTAAGTACCTCTTGTCTTTATGTAGACAACCATAGATCAATACATTAGGTTTCTTAGCAGATCTTGGAACCATCCAGCGGCAATGCATCAAATTGTATTATTGCCAATTATTCTAAATAGCCCTTCGACCTGATGCAAGATAATCCCTAAGCACTCTTTCTTTTGTCAACCTAATGATTACTCTAAATCCAACATATATTGTCCAACAGGCAATTTATTAGAAGATTATTTATTGCACAATAAAATGATTCCACTTGGAGCCAGCAACAAAATATTTGATTTAATTGGCTTTGGCAAATGTTATAAATTGTTGTGTTTGTTTTAGGACTTCCAGGGGAGAAGAGATTCAAATTTCATGGGGAGAAGAGATTCAAATTTCTACTAGTCATTGTGTGAGGAAGGTATTCCCCTGATTACCCTAGCTCGGAAGTTATGTGTATCCCTTCTAGACCAGAGGTTCCAAAGACCCATTAACAAACATGTACTCACCAACATGTAACCTATGGGCCTGTCCCATTGTAATAAGGTCAGTCACACGCACAACATAGTACAACATGTTTATTAAAGTCTACTCACAGTGTACTTCAGCATGGTGTTAAGGCCAGCTTAGCAGCTACTCAGACTGATTATATGAACTAAATTATGATAATTTAAACCACGTAGTAGGCAGAGCTTCTACTAATAGAGCACTACAATTGTTTAGTGTGATGTAACCAATCAACATCTTTCCTTGTAGAAATGTGATAAAACACAACTAAATTGCAAATCAATAAGCAGAAATACATTAATACATGATGGCCAAATAATACAGTAGCCAAATTGCTATTAACGCATACAGGGATGTATAGATGATTACACAAAATCTCCATATCTAAGGTGTGGCCTACAGACCCATCCAGCGTGCGTGCGGTATAAATCTGCATCCTCTCCTTTCACCGGGGAAGTGACCGGGGAAGCGACCGGAGACCCTCACGGTGGAGGCGGCAAACCAGGCGGGCATGGCGCTGAACGCTGTGGAGAGACCGCAGGTGTCACGGTCAGTGGTTGTTCTGCAGCAATTCATCTCGCACTTTGTCACTGAGTAAACCTCCTACAAGTTTGTCGCGGGTTAATTTGTCACATAAATCTCCGAAGCGGCATCGTGTAGCCATGTGTTTCAAATCACCCAGAAAACTTTCAATCGGCTCATCTTGTTGCTGGAAACGAGCAAAAAACCTGGTGCGTTCGATTATCGAGTTTGCTCTCAGGTCACATAACTGTCTGAACATAGCTAGTAAAACCGCAGGGACGTCAATTGTCTCCGCAGGCACCGCAATCTGATTGTTGTGGTCTAAAACAGCAGGCGCATAATTAAAAAATGTTCTGCATGCTTCATTGCTTCAGGGCCAGCAAGATTTAAGCATGCACCTCAGGCGCATCGTTGAGATGAGCAATACAAATGTAGTGGTTGTAGTTGCGCTCGAAGAGGCGCCATCATTCAGCGATGTCGGAGTCAAAGATCAGGAGACTTGGACAGCAAGGTGCATTTGCCATGATAGAGATAATGAGCACACAAAACAGGATGGAAAAATAAAACCCGATAAACTTAAAAACGGAGTGGATAGGATCCCACTTCTGACACCATGTAATAAGGTCAGTCACATGCACGACATGGTACAACATCTTTATTAAAGTCCACTGACAGTATACTTCAGCATGGTGTTAAAGCCAGCTTAGCAGCTACTCAGACTTACTATATGAACTAAATTCTGATAATATAAACCGCATAGTAGGTGGATCTTCTAATAATAGAGCACTACAATTGGTTAGTATGAAGTAACCAATCTACACCAACATAGGCAATTTTTTAGGCAACTAGGCTGTCGCAACATGGCAGCCGGGGTGTTGCCTATATGGTCGTGAGTAGTCTCCTTAGTCGTCCAAAGAATCGTAGAATTTTTCCGGTCACCGCTGGATTTTGAAATGTTCAAAACTTTTTGGCGACAGTCGGTGCCAGTTGACTTGATGCCAATGAGCGTAGCTTGACTTCTCTTGAAGTCATAGGTTGTCGCCAGGATGACGTAGGTTTTCGCCGGGTTGACGTAGGTTGTTGCCGGTGCTGAATTCGGTGAATTCCATTGGCGACTACCTATGTCAACCTACCTCATCCGGCGACAGGTGTGGTCATGGGTGGACACCCTAATGGGTCACCAGTTGTTGGTAGCTTGCCATAGCTTGACGTCGACTAAGTGGTAGGTTGTTGTAGACATTGTCATAGAAATTGTCGTAGGGGGTTTCCAGTCACCTGTTTTTGGGTGACCTACTACGACTATGACAGTCACCGGCAGTCGCTGAAAAAATCGCCTAAGTGGGACAGGCCCATTAGACTCCTATTCATCAACTGTAGTTCCACCTCCAACACCATAAACCCTGGGCCTTGGAATCAGTACCACCTCTTTGGCAGCCGATCCTTGACTTAGTGAGGATAGGTGACCATAATCAGTGAGGAGAGGTGACAACACCTCCTCCACAATAATTCTCAACACCAGCACCCTGCAAGGATGTATCTCAGTCTTTTACCATACTCACCATAGATTTACGACTGTGCAGCCAAATTCAGCTCTAAATCCATTTAGTAGCTTGCAGATGACATAACTGTGGTGGGCTGGATCACAAACGAGATGGAGTTCAAGAAGTAGTAACATGGTGGCAGGATAATGACCTCTCCCTCAATGTCAGCAAGACAAAGGAATTAGATATATAATTAAATAGTTGATGCTTATAAAGTAATTTTTCTGTGCTATTCTGTGGTAAGGGATTTGGGAATCAAGAGGGATAGAGCATAGGAATCTTTGCCCACCAGCAATAACTACAAATGCACCATAGAAAGCACCACAGCTTTGTTTTGGAACAGCTCTGCATGACTGCAAGCAATTGCAGAGAGCTATAGATGTAGCCCAGTCCATCGCACAGACCAGACTTCTCATCATTGACTCTATTTACACTTCATGCTGCCTCGGAAAGGCAGCCAACATAATCAATGACTTGCCCCACCCCAGTCACTCCTGCTTCTCCCTATTCCTATCAAACATCAGATACAGAAGCTTGAAATCACGCACCACCAGATTTGGGTTAAACTTCTTCCCTTCTGTTACCAGGCCTTGGAGCGGTCCATCCATAAACTAAGTTATGGTCTGATTCACGTAGCTCATCGCGGATGTTGGGCTTTGTCCCTGGAACTGGTGCATTGCAATGGCAAGAACTATATTCAGCACCCTGTATCTTCCCCTTTGGTCTACCTTTTGAACATGAGATAGGCTTAAATGTATTTATGTACAGTAACTGATTTGATTGGAAAGCATGCAAAACAATGCTTATTACTGCAGAAGGTTCTGCAGATGCTGGTTTAATCTGAAGATAGACACAAAATGCTGGAGCAACTCAGCGGGACAGGCAGCATCTCTGGAGAGAGGGAATGAGTGACGTTTCGGGTCGAGACCCGAAGGATATTGTCTGAAGAAGGGTCTCGACTCGAAACGTAATTTCTTCTCTCCAGAGATGCTGCCTGTCCCGCTGAGTTACTCCAGTATTTTGTGTCCATCGACGCTTATTATTGTACCTCTGCACATGTGAAAATAACAAAGCTAAACCTAACATACTCATCCTCTTCTGCCCAATAGAGTGATGATTGCTGAAACCCACAGTGCTTGCTTCTTACTCCCTGGGGACATATTGGAGACAGTAATATGCAGGTGCGGAAATTCCGGGGGGGGACAGGGGACACCCCCCAACCCCCCTATTTTGAGAGGTGGGGTACGATCCCCCCCATTTTTTGTAATCCGGATTTTAAAACTCTGTGAAATCTCCGCTTTCCGCGTGACAGTGGGCATGGGACTACTGATTGAGGGCGTGATTGTGAATGAGAGAGACGTCAGTCAGCAGGCAATGGGGGTGGGATAATGATATTCCTGGCAAGACAGGCAGAGTTGAGCTGCCTATAGCGCTGCTTCTCCGTGCAGGCTGTGGGCCTTACGGGATTTTTCAGCGACTGCCGGCACCGGTCACTAATCACCATCCATAGGGCCCACGGCTGAAGCCTCCGAAGCCGTGTGTGTGTGTGTGTGTGTGTGTGCGCGTGTGTGTGTGTGTGTGTGTGTGTGTGTGTGTGTGTGTGTGTGTGTGTGTGTGTGTGTGTGTGTGTGTGTGTGTGTGTGTGTGTGTGTGTGTGTGTGCGCGTGTGTGTGCCTGTGTACGCGCGTGCATGTGGCAGCCAAGAAATTCTGTCCCCATGGTCTCCCCCATGTTTTGATAGCAATTTCCGTGCTGGGTAATACGCACTCAGCATGTACATAATCAATGAATAATCTTGATCTATACCTTGATTTTAGCAACGGTCATCTGTAAAAATGTGTTTTTCCATGAAAGTAAATGCTGGCAAACATAAAATGAAGCCCAATGCAATTCTTTTCAGAAGTGAAAAATTGTCATTTGAAGATACTGCTAGAAATACAATCAAATCACCGACATTGATTTGTAACTCAAAGCATTGTCTGTCCATAGATAAATGAGTCCAGTTGCAGTGTTTCTGGTGCCGAATCAATACTGGCAGCAAATGGATTTTCAAATAGCTGTTTGTCAGCATCTTGTTGGTGGGGATTTTAGGATCTCACGGAGAGCTGCTTTTGCAACTCATTGCTCCGTGTGTCCCTTGTAAATTATGGTTCCAGAGTTTGGCTCTCTTCAAGAGTGATATGAGCCAGAAAATGATTGAACTTGCCTTCAGCTAACTGCTTACTAAACAGCTACAGCTATATCACAAACTCTTTAACACAGCTATATAAATCACCGATTAGCTTCCCCTCTGCCCTACAATTTATGGTTGAGATCAATTTATGCGTTGTTAGAGCAGAGATAGAAGTGAGCTTGCAGAGATGTAGGCTATCAGAATATCCTTTCACAGGCCTGCCTTCTTTCAGTCGGGGACATGTCAATCTTGACCATAGCTCTAAAAACCTTTTGTACATCCACTGTGACAGATCACGTCAGTGAATAGTGCACTAGTTTCTTCCAAGCACGTTTGGTAATGTCTATGATTATCAGCATGAGAAGGGATGAAATTTACCATTGAAACCACAACTTCATTACATCATCAAAGTCACCTGCCGCTCCATGAAGCAACTGTTGCTGGATAATGCAATGATGATTGCTTTTGCTCTGAACATCGCTTCCCCATCACGTTACTTGCTACTTCAGTGATCACTCAATTCAGAGTTAAATCCGGGAACTCACACATTTTACAGATAGTTAATTAAAATGGATTAGAGTTTTTACAGAGTGGGAGAGAGAGGGGTCTGGGAGAGGGCTTATCAAGGAGTGTAGAAGGAGTGTGGAAGAGATTGTGGGAGAGAGAGCAACGGGGACTTTTGAGGGAATGTTGGAGAGACAGACCCAGGGATTGCAGAAGGCGTTTGGGAGAGAGTGTTGGAGAGAGTGGTGAAGAGAGCACAGAGGGAGTGGGGCAAGATGGGCTTGGTGACTATAGAAGGGTGGGAGAGTGGGCTGTGGAGTGCAGAAAGAGGGTAGATGAGTGGCGTTTGGATGGTGCGGATGGAGTGTGGGGGGATAGGGCCTGGGAGTTTAGATGAAGTAAGGTGAATACATTTTCTGCATCAACCTTCACAATGGGAGGCATTGCTAATATCCTGAAGATATCAAAGATAGACAGAAAATGCTAGAGTAATTTTAGAGTAATATGTCTATCTTCGATTTAAACCAGGATCTGCAGTTCCTTCCTACACATTCTGAAAATCTCAGGCAGATTAATTTCATATAATGTTGGAGAATTTACAAACATCCCAATTACAAGAAATAAAGTATTAGAGAAACATAAGTGGGCAAAGATTGACAAGTCGTCAGGATCGGGTGGATTGCTTGCTTTTTAATGGAAATGGTTGCAGAAATTAATGGAAATGGTTGCAGTACAGAGACAGAAATAATGGACCCATTGGTTGAAAATTCTCAATTTTCTGACTTCTGGCAGGGTACCAGAAGATTGTAAAACACCCAACAAACATTTTTTTTTGTAAACCAGCATCTACAGTTCCTTGTGTCTCCAAAACAACCAGTGTCAATCTTGTATACAACTGAGAGAGGCAGAGACAGGGAACTGCAAGCTCGACAATTTCACAGATTTTATTAGCAAGATGCTAGAGTTAATAACCAAAGAGGAAATAGCAAATCATTTAGGAAAGCTGAATATGATTAAACCTAGATAACATGATTTTCTATACAGTAAATCATGTTTGACAATTGTGATCAAATTCTTTGAGGATGCAAACACGGGGTTGATTGAGTGGAACCGGTAGATGTTGTGATTTAGATTTCCAAAGAGTATTTGACAAGATATCACATAGGAGGCTGGTGCATACATTAGAAGCACATGACATTGGAGGAAGTGTGTAAGAATGGATTGAAAACATAAACAATTAGAGACTTGAATTGAATGGGTCCTTTTCAGACTGAAAGGAGGTAATTGGTGTAGTACCACCGAATATCAGCTCTTGGTACTATTTATATAAATGACCCGCAAGAAGGAACAGTGTGTAACATTTGCAAATTTGCTTATGATGCAAATATAGATGGAAGGATGCATTGTGATATAGATACTGTTATTCTGCGATGGGATATGGATAAAATAAGTGAGTGGGCAAAAATCTGACAAATAGAGTTTAATGCTGGCAGGTGACAGGTGGCATCAAAAGGCAGATTAATATCTAAATGGAGAGAGAGTATGCAGGTGAGTGCAGTACAGAGAAATGTTGGTGTTTCAATTCATGAATCACAAAAAATTAGCCGACAAGTCCAACAACAATGTAAGAATGTTGGCCTTTATCGCAAAAGGGTTGGAGTTTTAAAGTAGGAAAATAGGGAGGTTTGTTACTGTGTATAGTGTTTTGGTCCCATTGCTTAAAAAATGCATTGCAGCATGGGAGGCAGTGCAAGGGCAATTCCAGGGCCGAGACGGTTATCCTCCCAAGAGCAATGAAACAGCTTGAATCATATTCCTTGCAGTTTAGGAGATTGGTGATCATTTTTCAAATATATAAGATACATAGGGGGGGCTTGACAGGGTAGATGTTGAGATACTTTCACCAGTGGGAGCATCTCAAACAGGAGAACTGGACTTTAAGGTAAGGGATCGACCATTTAAAACTATGGTACGTAAGAATTTCTTCATACAGAGGGTGATGAATCTCTTTGACTCTCTGCCCCGGTGGAAGATTAAAATCAGACTTAAGGAGAAAGGGCATAAATATTTGAAGGGTCAAGGTATGGAGGAATGGAGAAATGGCACAGCAGAGGAGTTGGGGCTGGCATAGATTAGTCACAATCAAATGAAATGGTGGGGCAAGCTTGAAGGGCCTATCGGCATACTCCTGATCCGACTTTTCTTGTGTCCATGTGAGAGTGGGAGAGAAGGGCGAGAAAAGTGTAGAAGGAATGCAATGACAGGACTCCTGTATTTTGGTCATCTTTGGAGGGCACAATGGCACAGCTGTGTAGCCGCTGTGTCTCATAGCGCTACAGAATTGCGTTTGATCCTGAGCTCAGGCGCTGTCAGTGTGGAGTTTGCATGTTCTCCCTGTGAATGTGTGGGTTTCTCTGGGTGCTTTGGTTTCCTCCCACATCCCCTAAAAGTGCAGGCTTGTAGGTTAATTTTCCTCTGTAAATTGATCCTCATAGGTAGGGAGTGGATGCGAAAATGGGATAACATAGAAATAGTATGAACGGGTGATCGATGGTCGATGTGGACTCGGTGGGCTGAGTATCTCTAAACTAAACTAAATCAAACTACATTTACTGTTTCTGCTGGACAAAGGTGATGGCATTGCACGGTCAATTTTCCTTTTCTATTTTCATAGGTTATACCTTCATTTTGATAAAATTGATCTGCGCGGTTGATTATTTTTAAGCCTCTTTGTGGGCCGGGAAGGGATGGTAGGAGCTGTTATAAATAATTGGGCTGCAATTTGCCTGCAGGCCATACTTCGGCGATCCCTACTCTAGACTAATGGAAAAAATAGTTTCCCTCTGTTTTCCAATCAAATCTTTCATTATCTTAGACAGCTAAATAAGACAACTTAATATTGGCATGGCACTTATAAACGGTGAGTCGGAAATGAAAACATTATCTCTGTTTCTCGTAACTTCTGAGACTGAACCTGAATCTGGGATGAACTTCAGATGAACATGCCCATGCCGTCACAAAGACTAATGTAGCCCCGTACTCCTAAAACCCTAAATTAACCTTTGTTAACTCTAATTAATCTAGTTTAGTTTTGTTTATTATTGTCACATCTACCGAGGTACAGTGAAAGGCTTTTGTTTGTGTGCTATCCAGTCAAAAAAAGGCAATACATGAATATAATGAAGCTGGTCCACAGTGCACATATAAAGGCTAAAGGGCACAACATAAAGGGCAATATTGAAATCTGATACAATTTGATTAAAGATAATTCAAAGATCTCCAATGAGGTAGAAGGGAGGTCAGGACTGCACTCGAGCAGAAGAGAGGACGGTTCAGTTGCCCGATAACAGCTGGAACAAAACTGTCCTTGAATCTGGATTTATGCATTTTCAAATTTCTGTACCTATTGCCTAAAGGAAGAGAGGTGGAGGGGGGTAACCAGGGTGAGACTGGTCCTTGGTGGTGGCCTTGCTGAGGAAGTGTGAAGTATAGATGGAGTCAAAGTGATGATCTGGGCTGCGTCCACAACTCTGCAATTTCTTGCAGTCTTGGATGGAGTTGTTCCCAAACCAGGCAGCGATGCATCTTGATAAATGCTTTCTACGGCGCATCTGCAGAAGTTGGTGAGGGTTGTCGGGAACATCCAAACTTCATAAGCCTTCTAAGGAGGTAGAGGTGTTGATTTGCTTTATTAGCTATAGTTTTGAGGTGGCTGGTCCAGAATAAAATTGTCGGTGATATTTATTTGATATTCCTACACATTTCCAGTTTGCCTGCCTCTCTGTAAATGTGAGGTCTTCCAACCTCCACTGCTTCTGCCTCAACTTGCTTCAAGCCTATAGCTAACATCCGCTATGATTGTTGTTATGCACAGACTTCTTGTTGAGCAATGCTTTAATTTAAAAATTCTTGACATGCTTTTTAGTTCTCCCCAAAGCCTCACTTCTTCATATCTCTGTAGGCATCTCCTGCCCAACAAGCCTCTATATTTTTCAAATTATTTCGTTCTGAACACACCCAATTTAATCACCTCACTTCTGATGCTGAGGCACCAAGTTATAGAAATTCCTCCCGAAACCTTTCCATTTATATCTTCTTTCAAGACATTAAACAAAAAATCTGCTTCTTTTACCAAGTTATTGTCAATCTCACTGATTAACTCCTTCTGTAGTTTAGATGTTGAATTTTGCTTTGTTCTTGCTGCTGAGATGCAACTTGGGATGTTTGATTATGTTATGCATAAATTGTTGCTCCTAATGAACAACACAAAGATGAGGGGAGAGGTAATTTTCAGGGGAAGTCATAATCTATATTTACTTTAACACCCTTTACTTTGTGTCCAGCAGCACCATTTCTATTGAAAACTAGACTAAGTGGGACCCGTTGGGTCCCAGCTTCAAACGGGAGGGCTGGTCCCCCAACGCAATATTCCACCTCTCCACCAATTCCAATTCCAATGTTGGGGGGGGGGGGGGGGGGGGGGGGGGGGGGGGGGGGGGGGGGGGGGGGGGGGGGGGGGGGGGGGGGGGGGGGGGGGCTAGCATGGGTGTTGTGGGCTGAAGGGACTGGTTCCTAGAGGGCTAGTATGGACATTGTGGACTGAATGGAATCTAGGACTTGCAGTTCGGTGAGTCATGGCTGGTGGGCTGGCAGTTCATTAAGTCATGGCTGGTGGGCTGGGAGTGCAGTCACTCACGGCTGGTGTGGTGGCAGTTCACTCAGTCACCCCTCCTCCCTTCACCCCCCACTCTGCTCCTTGCTATTCCCCTCCCCCCATGCATTCAGTCCATCTCCCTCAACCTCCCCCCATGCCTTAGTGGCTCTCCGACAGCGGAGCCATTCCTGCCTATTAGGTTCCCATTGTGATGAAGAACACGCAGGCATTGCAAGTGGAAAAATGATTTATTAAATTTTTAAATGTGAACGACTCTTAAAATATAACACCAATTTAAATGTTAAAGATGAGATTCATTAAGTTCTTTCTTGTGTCTCTTGTTGTGTTCTGCTGCTCACTGCCTCTTGATGACTCTTTGCTGTTGATTTAAAAAAAAACACAATTTTAATATAGAGAGCTTGAGCGGTCAAATTTTAACAAAGAAAATCTGTTAATTTACCTCAAAAGTCATCATTCAGTGCAGGCCTGCAAATCCAATCTCACAGCACTTGAAGCAGAGTGCAGTCCGCAAATCCAATCTCACAGCACTGGAAGTGGAGTGCAGGCCACAAACAGCAGTCGAAACAAGTCAGGCCACAAATCCAATCTCACAGCACTCCAAGCGGAGAGCAAGCAGCAAGTCCAACCTCACAGCACTCCAAGCAGAGTGCAGGCGGCAAGTCCAATCTCACAGCACTCCAAGGAGGGTGCAGGCAGCAAGTCCAATCTCACAGCACTCCAAGCAGAGTGCAGGCAGCAATTCCAACCTCACAGCACTCCAAGCAGAGTGCAGGCCAGCAAATCATATGAGCAATTGGACGAATTTCTGAACAGGTTAGCTTTTATTCAGTCCTTCATAGAGGACAACAGGTCATCCTGTGTCTACGTCATGGGTGATTTTAATGCTGACATGGCAGATAGCAAATCTTTATTTGCAGCACACCTGCAGCAGTTTTGTAATGAGTCTAAATTAATTCTATCGAGTAAAGCTCTGTTGCCTGACACAAGTTTTACCTATGTTAGTGAAGCGTGGCACGCAACATCTTGGTTAGACCATATTGTGACCACAGCTGATGCTCATGCCTCACTGGAAAAGGTGGAGATTTGTTATGAACTTGCCACCTCTGATCACATACCTATTGCTGCACGGTTAAATGTTGAGAATGTCCCCCTGCTGTCCAGTAATAATAATGTTGCTTCCTCAAGTAAACTGGACTGGTCAAAACTGAGCAGAGAGGTTATGGCTGGATACTCACTGCGAACGGACAGTTTTTTAAAAATAATAATACTGTATTGCCTCAAGAGGCCCTAATGTGCTCAGATATGAATTGTAAGGATGTGCAACATGCTGAAAAACTCTGTGCCATGTATGATATTATTGTGAAATGTCTCAATGCTTCCAGTGAACCCTTTCGTAAAAGTAAATGTAAGGTACCCAACATCAGACCTGGGTGGAATGAGTTTGTGGCTGAGCAGTACGCTGAGGCAACAGAGGCCTTTGGTCAGAGGCAGGTAGGCCTAGACAGGGGGTATTGCTAGATATGAAAAAACGCACAAATGCTAGAGTTAAGTATGCACTTCGTGTTATTAAGAAAAATGAAAACACAATGAGAGCAGACTCGCTTGCCAGAAAGCTACAGAACAACAACCTTACTAACTTCTGGAAAGAGGTCAAAGTAATGAATAACAATAAAACACCCCAAGCGTCTGACATTGAAGGTGTTAGTAGCCCAGAAAAAATAGCTGAGATTTGGCGTGAGCACTACCGTAACCTTTTTAATTGTGTTAAAAGTAACCCAGTTAGAATCAATCATGAACATATTGATCTCTCAGCAGATATGATAGTTAGGGCAGCAGATGCCTATGATGCCATTAACATGTTGGATAGCAACAAAGCCTGCAGTATGGACTGCATTACAGCAGAACATCTAAAATATGCCAGCTATAAGCTCTGCCCTTTGCTTTCCATATGCTTTAATGGTTGTCTGGTTCTTGGTGTCCTGCCAAATGCTATTATGTCTGTAATGTTAGTGCCTGTGCTTAAAGACAAGGCTGGTAAGCTCAACAGTATTGACAATTATCGACCTATTGCATTAGCCAGTATCTTGTCTAAAGTACTGGAGAGAATACTGCTAACAAAGCTAGAAATGTATGTCCTAACTTCTGACAATCAATTTGGGTTCAAAAGAAAACATGGAACTGACCAGTGTATCTATGCTCTTAAAGAGATTGTGTTCAGGTACACAAGCCTGAATTCATCTGTATTCCTATGTTTTATTGATGCGTCCAAGGCATTTGATAGAATTAATCATGAACAATTGTTTGTAAAATTGCTAGATAGAGGTGCCCCTAAATTTTTAGTGAGAATTTTAGTGTTTTGGTATGCCCATCAAACGTTTCAGGTTAAATGGGACAATGTTGTATCTGCTCCATTCTGTGTTAGTAACGGAGTGCGGCAAGGAGGAATTTTGTCTCCTATTTTATTTAATGTTTATATGGATGAATTATCAAATCAGTTAAATAGGTTAAAAACTGTCTGTCTTGTGGGCAACACTATTGTTAATCATCTTATGTATGCAGACGACCTGGTCCTGCTCTGTCCATATAGTGCTGGGCTGCAGCAGATGTTGAAGGTGTGCTCTCAGTATGGCCTTGATTATGACATAAAGTATAACGCTAAGAAAAGCCGCATAATGATAGTTAGAAGCGCTGAGGACAGGAAATCAACTTTTCCGATCTTTTATTTGTCAGACAGTCCTCTAACTGTGTGTGAGGAAATTAAATACCTAGGTCATGTCATATCTGATGACTGGACGGATGACAAAGACCTCTACCGACAGCGCTGTAAAATTTATTTTCAAGCTAACATACTTCTAAGGAAGATTTCTATGTGCTCTGACTCTGTGAAGTGTTCCTTGTTCAGAACCTATATCACACTGTTATATACTGCTCAATTGTGGTCTAACTATAAGAAAAAGAGTATGCAGAGGCTCAAGGTAGCATACAATGATGCAATGAGGTTGCTACTTCGTGTCCCTAGGTGGCATAGTGCCAGTCAATTGTTTGTGTCCACTAGAGTGCCAACCTGTGAGGCACTCTTAAGACAGCTGATGTTTAGTTTTATGTGTCGCCTGGACAAGTCAGAGAACCACATAATTGAAGCCCTAGGCAGCGCTCTGAAAAGCTGCTATAGATTCAGTTCTAGGCTAAGATGGCATTGGTGCAATAGCTTGTATATCTTATAGGCTAATGTGCAATTTTTAATGTATTTTTTGTATCTCCTTATACTGTATGATGTGTTATATGGACCTGTGTCTGAAATAAAGCTTTATTATTATTATTATTATAAATCCAATTACACAGCATTTCAAGCAGTCACACACATGCACTCACCCACACATGCACTCACCCACACATGCACTCACCCACACATGCACTCACACACACATGTACTCACACTCGTTCAGGAACAGCTTCTTCCTGACAGCCATCAGGCTATTAAACCCCGTAAATAAGCTCTGAACTACAAAATACTATATTATTTGTACTATTTGTTATTTATTGAACATTCACACACACCCTCCACCTCACACACACACATCCTCCACCTCACATACACACCCTCCAACTCACACTCACCCACACACTCCACCTCACACACACAGACACACTCACACAGACACACACACACAGCCACTCACACACAGACACTCACTCACGCACACCAGACACCACACACAACAATCACGCACACACACACACACCATATAAATGGCAGTAAACTTTTTTGAATACTTAAACGGCTCAGCACGGCTTCTCCACTATGGGCCTTCCGCAGTCAGCAACACTTCCACATTCAGCACAACCTCTGCACTCACCGGAAATTACGCGTTGTTCAGCGTGACCTGTCCACTACATCACGGAATGAGCGGGACTTTTGCAGTAAACAGAGTCTGATCTTTCAAACCACATTTTCATTTTCAAACTTCATTTTCAAAGCACATTTCCATTTCCAAACCCCATTTTCAAACCAAACCACATTTTCATTTTCAAACTTCATTTTCAAAGCACATTTCCATTTCCAAACCCCATTTTCAAACCAAACCACATTTTCATTTTCAAACTTCATTTTCAAAGCACATTTCCATTTCCAAACCCCATTTTCAAACCAAACCACATTTTCATTTTCAAACTTCATTTCCAAACCACATTTTCAAACCAACCCACATTTTCATTTGCAAACTTCATTTTCAAACCCCATTTTCATTTTCGAACTTCATTTTCAAACCACATTTTCATTTTCGAACTTCATTTTCAAACCATTTTCATTTTCAAACCCACATTTTCAAACCACCCACATTTTCAAACCACCCACATTTTCAAACCACCCACATTTTCAGACCAACCACATTTTCAGACCAACCACATTTTCAAACCAACCAAATATTCAAACCACACTAAGGTCAGTAGACACTGCAGGCACATAAAACTACACTCACAGCGTAGTAGACATTCAGTGTTCAGTTGATTCACAGCTCAGATTGAGAGTCGTGACCTCTCGCTTGCCATCTTGCAGCCACAGAGGCACGTCCAGACTTCTGGGTTTTATAGCTTCTCCCCCCACCCTCCAGAAGGGGAGTGGCCTTCATTGTGGCGATTGACAGGAGAGAAAATCTCAACATTTTTTAAACACTAATAACTCATCGATGGGAAAAATCCTCTGCACCTGATGAGCGGAGGGGGACTCTGAGTAAGATGGCCAAAAATCACAGCCTTAGGTGGTAGCGTTTTTTCTAAAATCAATATACAGCGCAAACAGGAAGTGGTCGAATTTAGACTTTTAATTACATAGATAATTGTCAGCACATTAATAATTTTTTAATTAATCCACGCTGTTTGTGAATATATGAAACACATTCAGATAATAGAGCCTACAATTACTTCCAAATTTGCTTAGAAAATATTATCTGTTCATTCAGGGAACTTCCAATGTGCAGGATTTTACAGGTCTGTGCCCCACAGTATCAAACATGGTCAATTTCTGCTGCTTCACATTCTACGTCAATCCTTTCAGAGAGGTTGCTTCTGAAGACTGGTTCTCCTGTGCATTGTTACACCACCTGTGAGCTACCAACGTTTCTGTGTGGATCTGTTGAATCTGATGGAAACAGATGTCCACCCTGATAGAACCCACTGGTTGTTCTCCCAATCAAGTTTAATGGATGCGAATACCAATGGTGCTTTTACAAGGACCAAAAGCTCTCTACTGGAGTTTGCTCTTAGCTCAATCTGTCCTGTAACATAGCATTTGATGAGTGATTTCAAAGGAAGAAACGCACAGGTTGAGAGGAACTGATCGACAGGGTGCTCAGGATGTTCTTGAGACAAAGCATCCACAAACTTTGCTGCATAACAGTGGTTGAGAATAAAGAGAGGTCATAACTACCAAGAAAGTGAGAAGTGTTTCCCATTACATAACTTTAAAATGTCATTGTTTACAGATTTGAAATTCCTGCCCTGATAGCAAAATTTCCTTTCTATTGCAATAAAGCGAAATAAAACCTCCTTGGATATTCTCCTTTATAAATAAAGCATTAGTTGTTTTAAAGTAAAATTTAAAAGTGAATTCCTTACAACCTACAGCAAAGCAGTGAGTTACATGTCATTTAAGGAGACCATTCTGTCCAGTGGATTCTGTCCATCCATTTAGAGCATCTAAGATGCCTGGTCTTTCCCCCAGAGTCCTGCAGTTCCCTTTCCAGTAATTGGACAAACCTCTTTTAAACATCACAAATCGGTTACTTTCCATTGTCCATCTTGCTTCTCATCCAAGTTACTTTAAACCAATTGGCTTTGACTGCTGATCCCTTTGGGACAGGTAAGGTTACAGCCTGCAAATTGTCTCAAAGTCGTCATCATTTGGCTCACCTCAATTAGATCTCACCTTAACTTTCACTGCTCCTGTGCCTCAGCTAAGTCAATCTCTTTCATGCCCAGGCAAGGTCTTTAAATTGGCACAACAGTGCAACAAACAGAGCTGCTGCCTCATAACTCCAGCAACCTGGGTTCAATTCAGACATTGGGTGCTGTTGTGCAGAGTTTGTACGTTCTCCCTGTGTCTGTACAGATTTCCTCTGATATTCTGTTTTGTCTTCCCACATTCCAGAAAGGTGAGGTTTAATAGGTTAATCACCTACTGTAATTATCCCTAGTATGTAGATGGATACTAAAATCTGGAAGACTGGTGATGGGAATGTGGGGAGAATAACATGCATTCAGGTACGATTTGTAGAAAATATTAATTCAGTGCAGCCACGATAGGCTGACGGTTCTTTCTCTGCATGTATCTCTCTGTAACTTTATGACTAAAAATTGGGTAATCAGAGCTGAACACTACTGCCAAGCCCAGACTTATGATTTATGAAAGTCTTGCACATCTTCCTGGCTTTCGATCCCCCCTTCTCATTGAAAATTCTAGGATCCTCTATGCTTTTTTTAACCAATCTTTTCAATGGACAAACCACATTCAAAAGCCCGAGTGCATGAAGCTCCAGGGCTTCTCTGACCTGTATATTTTTTAAAGCTGTTCCATTTGATTTATATTTCTTCTCTTTATTTGCCCTTCCAAATCCATCATTTCATGCTTCTCCATTCAGTTTAATCTGTCTTATGCCTACACCTTTCATCAGGCCATCTCCTTCCTCCTGATCTTTATCTCTGTTTCTTAGGCCTGTGTCACCTGTGGACATTGAAATTTATGCCCTATGCTGGTTGCTGATATACATCAAAACGAGCTATACGGTATTCCTGATCCCTAGATAGACCAGCTGCACTTTTCAGCAGCATGATAAACAACTGTTCATCAGAGTACACTGCTCTCTATCCCTTAGCTGATTTCATACCGTGCTGCCTTTGCATCTTGGACCAATAATTAATTGAACTTTTAGCTTTAGGAAGTGATAAATAGTTTAATGCTCCCAGTGAAGTGAAGCAAAGATTTAATAGGAATCTGAGGGGGTAACCTTTTCACACATAGGGTGGTGGGTGTATGGAACAAGCTGCCAGAGGAGGTAGCTGAGGCTGGGACTATCCCAACGTTTAAGGAACAGTTAGCCAGGTACATGGATAGGACTGGTTTGGAGGGATATTGACCAAATGTGGGCAGGTAGGACTAGTGTAGCTGGGACATGTTGGCAAATTGGGCCGAAGAGCCTGTTTCCACACTGTATGACTCTCTGATTCTAAGTCTGCTTGGAGAGCATTGAATGGGAATTCACATCAGTCAGAAAGCCTTGCAATTATATGGCACTGTAGGATGATTTCAAAGGACTTCGTAATCAATTAGCCATTATATTGTGAAAAACGAGATGATCTCATTGATAGCAGTTTCTCCACAAAGGATTAATGATCCACATAATTCATAACTAGCCATGACCCTGGATTCACTGCCTGCTTGCACCAAGCTGAACCATAAGCTGTTGTAGTTAGTCACAAAGTGCTGGACTAACTCATCAGGTCAGGGAGCATATCTGGAGAAAAAAAGATAGATGACGTTTTGGGTTGGGTCCTAACCTGATCCTTTTTCTCCAGAAAGGCTGCCTGGCCTTCTGAGTTACTCCAGCACTTTGTGTCTAATTTTGGTATAAACTAGTATCTGCAGTTCTTTGTCTCTGCTGTTATACTTATGCCCCTGTCCCACTTAGGAAACCTGAATGGAAACCTCTGGAGACTATGCGCCCCACCCAAGGTTTCTGTGCGGTTCCCGGAGGTTCCTGGAGGTTTTTGCTTCCACTACCTGCAACCTCCGGCAACCACCTGCAACCTCCGGGAACCGCACGGAAACCTTGGGTGGGGCGCAAAGTCTCCAGAGGTTTCAGTTCAGGTTTCCTAAGTGGGACAGGGGCATGAATTGTACAACATGATGATGAGACCACATTTGGAGTACTATGTTCAGTTATGGTCACTGCAATAGGAAGGTTGCCATTAAGCTGAAGAGAAAGTAAAGAAAATCTACAAGGAAGTTGCCAGGAGCTGAGATCTGAGCTATAGGGATAGGTTGGGCAGGCTAGGACTTTTCATCTTTGGAGCAGGGATGATCTTATAGAGGTGAATAAAATCATGAGGAAAATAGATAGGTAAATGCACATTCTTTTACCCAGGGTTGGGGAGTCAAAAACAAGAGGATACATGTTTAAGGTGAGATGGACAAGATTTTATACAAATCTGAGGGGCAGCATTTTCACTCAGAAGATGGCGGGTATATGGAACAAGATGCCAGAGGAGGTAGTTGAGGCAGATACTATAGCAACTTTTTAAAGACCCTTGGACAGTCTTAATTTAGTCTAAAGAGGCAAGAGATTTTGAGGGGACTGAGGGGGATCTTTTTCACCCAGAGAGTGGTAAGCAGTTGCAATGCACAGCTGGAGAGAGTCGCTGACAGCACTTAAGAAAATAAGACCCAAAATGCTAGAGTAACTCAGCAGGTCAGGCAGCATCTCTGGTGAATATGGATAGGCAATGTTTCGGGTTGGTGCCCTTTGTCAGACTGTGTTGACAGCATTGAAGACTTTAAGAGTTGTCTAGACAAGAACAAAAGGGTATGGGTTAAGTGCAGGGAGATGGGATTAATACGGATGGATGCCCTCGAGTCAATAGTGAAGGGTGGTAATTGTCATATGTACTGAAACGGAAAAATGAAATTCTTACTTGCAGCACCATAACAAGTCGGTAAATACATTACTCAATAGAGAGCATAATAAAGGGATGCACAAAGTTTCCTGCCCAGAGTAGTGGAATTGAGGACCAGAGGACATAGGTTCAAGGTGAAGGCAAAAAGATTTAATAGGAATCTGAAGGGTAAAGGGCCTGTCCCACAAGCATGCAACTGCATGCGGCAAGCGCGACCAAACGGAAGAGGGGGCCGCGCGGGGGTTGCGCGGAGGTCGAGTGATCCCCGTACAGGGCCGGACCCACCAGCATGCGACTGCATGTGGCAAGCGCGATCAAACCGGACGCGGGGGCCGCGCGGAGGTCGAGTAAGTGCCGTGAAGTTTGAGCGAAGTCCGCGGGAGGTTCGCGCGTGACGTATGGCGTCAAGACGCTAGTCCAGCGTCGCGACGCTGCGTATGCCCGTCGAGGCGGCTGCGGGCCAGCAGGCCGTTGCCTCGTGGAATTTTTGAACACTGTCAGTTTTTTGGAGCCCCGCGTGATGTCGGGACCAGTTCCGCACAACTCCATACGGCTCCGGCGATCGAAGTGGGATCGATCCCGCGAGGCTGTATGGCTCAAGCGACCACGTTAGGTCGCGCTTGACGCATGCAGTCGCATGCTCGTGGAACAGGCCTTTAACTTTTTCACACAAGGGGTGGTGGGTGTATGGAACAAGCTGCCAGAGGAGATAGTTGAGGGTGGGACTATCCCAACACTTAAGAAACAGTTAGACAAGTACATGGATATGACAGGTTTGGAGGGATATGGGCCAAGCGCAGGCAGGTGGGACTAGTGTGCTGGAACATGTTGGCCGGTGTGGACTAGTTGGGTCAAAGGGCCTGTTTCCACACTGTATCACTCTATGACTCTAAACAGACAAAACAAAGAAGTTCAATAAATTTAATAAAAGCAATATTAGCTCAAAAACAAAACAAATGCCTCAAATCCCTAATGTAACCAGAACAGTTTGTAGTTTATGTAGGAAAGAACTGCTGATGCTGGTTTAAGCCAAAGGTAGAAAAAAAATGCAGGAGTTTGTAGTTTGAACTTTAGATCATGTTTGTTGTGTACAATTGCCTGATGATTGTTGGGAAGAAGCTATCCCACTGGTTAACGGGCTTGTTTCCATGCTATGATTAACACTGATTAAACTTTTACAGGTAAAACAACTACAGTATTTCACCTGCACATATACACCAGGAGCAAAAGTAAGCCACTCATACCCTCTCCTCCATATTCAATAAGATAACGTGTGGTATGATTGCATTCTCCACTCTAGTTCACATCTATGGTAACCTTTCACCCCCTTGGTTATCAAGAACATATCTACCCATGTCTTAAAAACATTCAAAGACTGCTATTACTGCTCTTTGTGGAAGAGAATTCTAAACACTAACAACCTCTGTGAGAAACAAAAATAACTCCCTCTGCGGCTGAATGTTTATTTCTGTATGGCAACCGCGAGTATTAGATTCTCCTGCTTTTGGAAACATCCTCTTCACAGGAGCCCTGATCAGATCGCTCAGAATTTTAAATGCTTCCACCATTACCTCTCACTTCGGAACTCCAGTGGATACAAGCTTAGCATATCCTGTCATTACTCTAAGATAGACACAAAAAGCTGGAGTAACTCAGCGGGACAGGCAGCATCTCTGGAGAGAAGGAATGGGTAATGTTCCGGGTTGAGACCCTTCTTCATTACTTAGCCTCATTCCAAGTAGACTTTGAAATTTCAGTATATAACCGACCACTGTGTAGATAGCTTATTCTCTAAAGATGACTCTCTTAATGCATTAAACATTACAACTTATTCTATGTCGCTGGTGGGTGGATTGCCAAACTATGGCTAGTTGCTTTCAGAAAATTGAGGATAAAAATCGTAGAAGGTGCACTTTCTTCTCCAGCCCGAATAATCCGATTTGCTCGCCTCAATCTGTCTACAAAGTGGCTCCACAAAAGCCTGGGAGCATATTGATTCGACTGTGGCAAATGAAGCAGAACCTAGCAGAGAGAAACTGCAGAGTGAGGAAAAGAGGTCAGTGTGCTGAATAAATGCAACTCATCAACAAAAAAATGGTTGATTTATCTAAGACTAAGACGGTTTACAAATTCTGCCTGCTCTTTCTGGGAACATTGGTTTATGGTAAATCAGACAAGGATTGATATAATCATCAGTTTCATTTCTCTCCAACACAACAAGAGGCAATTATTATTGTTTTTATTATTAATAACAGCAGTAATACTAATACTACTACTAATAATAATGATGATGATAATAATATTAAGCTATTCTTCCCTCATTCGAAAGTCAGCACAGAATCGCTTCACATTTTATTTAATGGTCTGACTCCAACAGATCCAAAGGATTCTGCAGGACAGTGTAGGATATTTTTTCAGTAATACATTTCCTGATGTTTAACTGCAAACAAGATTTTTTACAACGTCAATCAATCAGCTTTCATCCAGGCCCTTCCCTTTTGAATCAGGACGATAGTTTTATTTAAACTGTGCTTAATATTATTATTTAATTTTATATGTTTCTGCTATCTGTTTGATGTTTCATAGACACCCACGGTCTTCAGAGTCACAGAATGATCACAGCATAAAATGAGACCATTTGGCCCATCAAGGGGCACCTAGGTCAACATGGACGTTGGATTCAAGGAGGCAGTCTCGTCCACTGTCTCCCCAAAGCACTGCAATCTCTTTCTTTTTGGATACTTATCTAGCGATAAGGCTTCCACTACACCTTTTGGAAATGCATTTCAAATTCTTCCTCCCAAGTCTCTGAGCGCCTTTTTACTCTTTTGTCAATTATTTTCACCTTGTATCCCCAGTTCCTGACCATCAAAGCTATATCTCTTATAGGGTTATCTCTTCTCCATTTATACCCTTCATACCACTATCAGAATCTTTCACAATCTTCTCTTTTCCAAGCAGACCAACACCAGCTTCTCCATTCTATCTACATTATTGAAGTACTCGACCCGGGTATCATTTCAGTAAATCTCTTTTGCAACCCCTCCATTTGCTAAATCAGTTTTTTATAAAGTTTCATCGTGAGTTCCTTGTCTTGTACACGGTGGCACTATTTATAAAACCCAAGTCCTCACTTACTTTTTTCACCACATTCTCAACCTGCCACTTTCAACAAAATATGCACAGAGGTACAAGAACAACATTACAAATAACATTTGGACAGGTGCATGGATAGGAAAGGTTATGAGGAATATGAGCCAAATGTGAGTAATTGGGATTAGCTTAGATGGGGCATCTTAGTCAGCATGGATGAGATGGGCCTGTTTCCATGCTGTATGACTATGATTATGATTCTATGATCCCTCTGTCCTATCTCTATTAACATTGTGTATTCTAGGTTATTTCAGTTCTTCTCATTTTTCTTACAGCAGTTACACTTTGCATTTTTCAACAATAAATTTAATTCTCTATTGTAAATAAGCTCTTTCTAAGCTTTCCCCCCAGTCTAGTTCAGTTAATAAAACACTGAGTCAAGCACTGGCACATCTAAACTTTATTTTTGGATTGGACAACAAATTCCCCTATACGACACCTAAGCTACCACGGGTTCGATCCATGTATCTGCCTGGTCAAGCCCTTCAGCCTCGTGCAAGCATAAACACTCCAAAATGTCACACAGTTCCAAGCGCTCTTCCAGAAGATCGACAAAGGACCTCGTGGGGGCTGTCTTTTATAGGTCCCCGAACCCTGAGGGGCCGAACTACAGAGGGGTGGTCCTTTTACAATCCAATCAAACATATTAATTACAACAATACATTACTGACAGTTACCCAGACCAATAACAGAATTCCCCATACTTTGTTGCAGGAGAAGCTTCTGGAAGAAACTAACTTAACTTGAATAATGCAACATTTACCCTGGAATTTAAATGACCGATCCAGGGCTTAACACTTTTAACCAATCAACAACAGCAGGGTAACTGTCTAGCACCATTATTTACAATATGTACAATTAGTTTGCAGTAATCCAATTACATTAAGGCATTAAAGTTTGTTTGCAGAGTTTTTATACATTTTATCAATTAAGGGGAAATGAGGAGAACACCTGGATCTTTCACCATCCTGCATATCAATCTTATGCTCAGACTGGTCGGTGCCATCCACAGCCTGTGAGTTAAGCAATTCTGACAAATGCAGAGATCCTCCATTTTATGGTGTCTTTAATTTGGTCAATATTAACACTATCTCTGTGGCCACATCTCCAGCCTGTCCCTAGTCTATTGTTACCCTTGTCAGAGTTTGATGCACTACCATGTATAATATCCATCAGCAAATTTGGAAACTGTGCCTGTGCCTGTGCAGTTGTGTCAGTTTCCCCCATCTCCACCCAGAGAATTCCACTACGCATCTCCCTCCAAAAAAACACAAACCTTTGCACTTTGCTTCCCGCTAATTAGTCAATTTTCTATTCTTCTTTAACCCCTTTTATTTCGTGGTCTTCAGTCTTCATGACAAGCCTATAATGTCATGACATCAAATGCATTGGATCTCCATATATTCCATATGAACTGTATTTCTCATATCAATTCTTTCTGTTACTTTATCAAGAACCTTCTTCAAGTTTTTTATTACATGATTTGCCTTTAACAAATCAATGGGTTTTTTTCTCCGATCAATTCTTACTTGTCCAAACGTTTGCTGGTTCTGACTCTCATTATTACTCTGGATATGTTCCACAGGGGAATCTCGCTCCATCAGTACACGCTGTGTGTCGAACATAGAACAGTCCAGCACAGGAACAGAGCTTTCAGCTCACTATGTGTGTGTTGACCATGATGCTAAATTAAATTAATCCCTTCTGCCTGCACGTGATCCATATCCCTCCATTCCCTGCATATTCATATCCTATTTAAAAGCCTCTTAAATGTCACTATTATATTTGATTTCACCACCGCACTTGCTAGTATGTTCCAGGCATCTATCACTCTCTGTGTAAAAACCAGCCCCACACATCTCATTTAAACTTTCCTCCACTCTCCTTAAAACTGTAAGTATTTGACATTTCTACCCTATCTATGCCCCTCATGATTTATAAACGTCTATTTGGCCTTCCCCCCAGCCACAATGAAAACACTCCACGTTTGTCCAATCTTTCTTTAGAGCTAATATCCTCTCATCCAGGCAGCATCTTGCTAAATCTCTTTTGCGCGATCTCCATAACCTCCACATTCTTTCTGTAATGGGGCGACCAGAACTGTGCACAATTTTCTAGATATGGGCTAATAAAAGTTCCTGACTCTTATTGTCAATGCATCGTATGATAAAGACAAGCATATGAGGCACCTTCGTTATCATTCTATCTAGTTATGTTGGTACCTTCAGAGAGCTATGTGCTTGGACCTGATGTTTCTTACATCAATGCTGTTAATTGTCCTGCCATTAACTATACACTTTCTCCTTACGTTTGATCTCACTGTGGCCACGGTGCCTGCCTGGAAGGTTAGTTGGTCGGCAAGACCTTGCCTGATAGCTCGACAGTCTGGCTGAAGGCTCGTTGAATGGCAAGACAGGGAATCCACCTGAAGGTTCATCAGACGACGTAACCGGGCACCTGCCTGTAGTCTCGTAAAACACCGCAACCGGAGCCATGCCAAAGGCATATAGGATGGCACAACTGGAGGCCCACTGAAGGCTCTTCTACTAATTCCATCATTTCAGAGCCAGGGACTGGAGGAAAGTGCCTGGATGGGGTTTAGGAAGGTCTGAGCTTCTGCTGGGGAATTGGGGGCTTGAGGATTGGGTTGAAGAACAGGAGAGTGGGAATTATGATAGGCAGGGGGAGTGGGGAAATGTTTTACTCAAATGCAGAGGTGGGCTGGTCTGATTGATCTGATTTTGGGGCCCCAGAAAAACCAGAGTGAGTAGGGATAGACTAAAAGATAGATTAAATGATTAAAGCTACAAGATGACCCAGCTGTAAGATCTTTGATGATGCACTACATAAAGTATCTTCCCTTTAAATGGCACTAAATCAGGTCTCACGTGTTATAAAAATTTGCTTCTATTTGAACAGCTCCTGGCATTAAAAAGCCACATAAGGACTGAAGAATGTACAATCCTACTGTGCATAGAGACCTCAAAGGATTTTGATACCCTATAAGGAATGTGATGTAGGTGCCTGATTACCTTGTGTAATTTGGTGTTTGAGAAAATTCCATTGCATTGCAGGTAATTCTGGTGTAATGCATATTTCCATGACGTGGACTGGATAGAGTATGATTGATGAATAAAGGAATACTTTAGCATTACAGACTGATTTGATTATAGCCCAATTTCAATCAAGAACTAGAGACCTACCTAAAAGTTATTTTGGAAACTAACAAGCAGAAACAAAAGCTGTCTTGCTAAAAACAAATAGGGGAAAAAAAAGGCTAGTTCGCCACAGTATCAAGACACTATTGTCTCCTAAGAACACAGTCTGTTAGTTTCACCCATGTGGCCTTTAAGATTGCCAAGTAATTGTTTCTATAGACACTTGTACAATGATATGATGTAACCTACAGCCTTCAGTATTTGTTTTTCTAAACGGTTTTTGATATAATGCAAGATTTCTTACGAATGCAGTGTTTGCATTATAGCAGAACAACCTGTGCATTCAAAATCAGTGTGCTGTGCCACCATATTTCCAGAGCACCATCTCCAGTGATGCAACATGCCATTGAAGTGTTATCCTGTCTAATGTGCTCCAGTCTCTGAAATAGGACTTAAATTCAGAACCTTCAGACTCTGAGGTAACAGCACAACCGGTGAACCATATCCAATAAATGGATGGGCTATCAATCCTTCATTGATGTCTGTACAGGGAAGCATTCCCCTCCAAGGGACACAGATGAGATATTAAACCTTTAATCTCATATCTAAGTGTTAAATTTCACCTTTATGTTGCCTTTCAGCTTTTGGAAGGAAATTATATTTGGAAGAATGTTTTATTGCTAGATTTGAACCAGGTGATTTGATAAATCATGTATTCTTCCCAAACCAACATATTAAGGGGTGATGAAAGTCAAACAAATTACTTGCAGACTCGACACTTAGGATATTTAGACGGATTTCTTCCTATTGGGCTCAAGTCAATTAAATATAAAAGCTAAAATTATATCTTTGTTGTATTAATATTTTTTAACCCCAGTTGTACATGAGCTAGAAATATGATGGACGGCACAGTGGCACAGCTGCTGGAGCTGAGCCCCTCACGGTGCCAGAGACCGGGTTAAAATCCTGACTTCAGGTGCTGTCTAAGTGGAGTTTGAAAGTTCTTCCTGTGACTGAATGGGTTTCCTCCCACATCCCAAAAACGTGTGGGTATGTAGATTAATTGGCCTCTGCAAATTCATCTCCTAGTGTGTAGAGAATGTGAGATAACATAGAACTTGTGTGAATGGGCGATCAGTGGTTGTAGTGGACTTGGTGGGCCAAAGGGCCTATATCCATGCTGGATCTCTAAACTAAGCTAAGCTAAACTAAACTAAAGTAAACTAATTAAACTATTGTTGGCTTGAACATTACCTTGATAGTTAGATCCATATTGTCTTGTAAACTATTGCCCCATTGATATTGCGTCTGTAATGGACCAAACACAAGTAAATTAGACTAGCTTAGATGGGGCATGTTGGTCAGCATGGGAAAGTTGAGCCAAAGAGCCTACTTCCATGTTATGCAATTCTATGAGTGTATTTTAAAATTTCAGCTGCGTAATTGTCCACAATTCCATTCAAATGTAACTCTGGAGTGTTGGTGGGGCAGGTGAGGCTCAGCAAACCAACTAATCATGACTTAGTACATTCACAACCAAATTGGTGATACGGATGAGAAGCCTTTCACCGATCCCTGAGGCGTACTACCGGTTAAGACTTCCAGTTCGATAAACAACCTTCCACCACCACCCTATGCTTCCTACCAAGAAGCCATCTCCGTATCTAGTTAGCTAGCCTCTCCCTCGATTCCATGCAATTTAACCTTTCAGAGGTGCCTACTTTGTGGAACCATATCAAAGGTCTTGCTAAAGTCAATATAGATTTCCGATTTACGAACAGCACAGGTTACAAACAGTTCCCAGGAATGGATCCCTGTTGTAACCAGGGAACTTCCTGTAATGCAGGTTCCTGGTACAGAATTGACCAGTCTGCGGCAGATGAGGATTTCATTTACAGAATATT
Source organism: Leucoraja erinaceus (assembly GCF_028641065.1). Lineage (NCBI taxonomy): Eukaryota > Metazoa > Chordata > Chondrichthyes > Rajiformes > Rajidae > Leucoraja > Leucoraja erinaceus. The sequence goes on along the minus strand of NC_073387.1, from coordinate 10,536,043 downwards.
GTAAAGTGCAGACTCGAGTGGGTAACTAGACTCCAGCCATTTTGAAATAATTAAATGTGCATAGTTCAGTTCAATTGCCTGAGTTTCTTGTAATTGCAAGTAGATATATATAGCTATCGAATTATTTAAATTACTAAAAGATTAACATTGGGCCACAAAACATCTCCGTAAATGTTCAGAGTTAATGATGTTCTTGAGTATTAATATGCCGACATAGCTGTTCTGTGACATTCAAACTTTACAAGCAAACGGCTCTTGAACTTTGGTACATGTTTTTGAATGTTGGATTTCATTAAAGAGAGCATGAAAGAACTCTCCCAACATCCATCACAACTTAAGATAGACACAAAAAGCTGGAGTAACTCAGCGAGTCAGACAGCATATCTGGGGAAAAGGAATAGGTGACGTTTCGGCTGGGTCAAGACCCTTCTTCACACTCGCCTCCATCACAACTTACTGCCAGAGCCTATGAGAGCACATCGGGATGAGATGGAGGTTAGAAAGTGGCCTTTCATTGATTTTTTTTGTCTGAATCCGGTGATTTATCAAACACAACACTTGCGGGGTAGGTTTGGTTTGACCTTTGAAATGTTACGCACAGCAAGATGGCAAATGGCAAATATGCTCGCAGGAGACCAGTTCCAAAGGCAGCAGCTGGGTGTGAATTGTTGGTCATCAAGGAGGAAACACAACCTAACCAATATTTAGCCCCTGCTGGGGAATGTTGCATTAGTATTCAGTGCAACCTTCATGGCAAGAAAAACAGTCTAATGCAAAAAGATATTTGGTATTCTCACAAGGTACACCAAAGATATGGTGCCAGTGCACTTGATGAAAGGTGTTTTTTTTATGTCTTCAGGAATTCCTAAAGCCTGTCACACCTAATTACTTTTGAAGTGGAATCATTACTGTCGCAAAAGTGTTTTGGCTCGCTCTGTAATATCTCTTCTCTCTAATCCTGGTCCAAGATAGCCACTTGTACACTCAGAGGGTGGTCCATATTATCACAGCTGCAGGGACTAGTGCTGCAACAAGATTGCTTTTGTTAGATGTCTTTACTAAAAGGTTCTCAGTTTTAGAAGTTGAGAAAAAATGAACTTGCATGTTATATATGCATAAATTCAGAATGGCCATTAGAACATAGAACAGTACAATATAGGTACTTCGGCCCACAATGCCTGTGCCAAATATGATGCCAAGTTAAACTAATCTCCTCTGCCTTCACATGATCCATATCCTTCAGGCCCTGCATATGCAAGTGCCTATCTAAAAGACAATCATATCTGCTTCCACTACTGTTGTATCTGTTTCCACCACCACGTCCAGCAGCAAGTTTCAGGCACCCACCACCCTTTGTGTAAATTATTTGCCCCACGAACTTTCCATTAAATGTTATGACCCTCACCTAAAGTTATGCCCTCTGGACTTTGATACTTTCACCTTGGGGGGAAAAGGATCGGACTGTCTACTCTAACTGTGCCTCTCATAATTTTATATACCTCTATCAGGTATCCCTTCAACCTTCGACGTTCCAGAGAAAACAACCCAAGTTTGTTCAACCTATTCTTACAGCAAATACCCACTAATCCAGGCAGCATCTTGGTGAACATAGTCTGCATCCTCTCCAATGCCTCCACATCCTTTCTGTAACAGGGTGATCAGAACCACACACACTACTCACAATTTGGCCTCACCAACGTCCTATAAAGATGCACCTCCCATTGGTACGGAACGTTTGCATTTTTCAGCTTGAAATTGTGCAATATGGTGCATACTGTAGCGAGTCTTTTAACTTACACTTGAATGCAATATATATGCTTTAAATGGATAGGAGCGTTTTTGAAAGGGGGGAGGTTGTGCGATCACTGATCACTGGCCTTGTGGGTACCTGGTGAGGGAGTGGAGCAACTGAGTAGGGAGAGGGTGTGGAAGAAGGGTGACCCCCCTCCCAGGGTAGAAACGTTTTGAAATTTGATGTATTAAAATCATGTTTTAGTGCACTGCAGAAGTATGATTTCAATGTTTTTTGAATTAAGTATTTTTAAGAGGTAACATTTTAAGGGACCATCACAACATTTAAGAAAAAGTTAGACTGATACATGGATAGGACAGGTTTGGAGGTATGGAGCGTAGCTGGGACATGTTGGCGGGTGTGGGCAAGTTGCACAGAAGGGCCTGTTTTCACACTGTATCACTCTATGACTACATTATACCTCCACCATGCATGAATGCTTCAAAATCAAGTGATCGAGTTTTATTGCCATATACTCAAGCATAGAAACATAGAAAATAGGTGCAGGAAATAGGCCATCGGCCCTTCGAGCCAGCACTGCCATTCAATATGATCATGGCTATTCATCTAAAATTAGTACCTCTTTACAGTTTTTCCCCATATCCCTTGATGTTATTAGCCCCAAGAACTAAATGTAACTCTCTCTTGAAAACATCCAGTGAATTGGCCTGCACTGCCTTCTGTGGCAGAAAATTCCACAGATTCACAACTCTCTGCGTGAAGAAAGTTTGTTCTCATCTCAGTCCTAACTGGCCCCCCCCTTTATTCTTAAACTGTGACCCATGGTTCTGAATGCCCCCAACACCGGGAACATTTTTCCTGCAGTTACCGTAAGTGAAAATCTAGCAGGCAAGCAGGATGCTTTCTCCAACCACCCCCATTTGAAGTCCACTATCTTCCACTGTTTCTACCCAGTGCTTGGTACTTACTTCCAGCAGCCACTGGTTGTCCTCCAGGATGCACCGAGCCACAGCCTGGTCCATGTCGGTCACCTGGGCGAATTCGGCACAGAGACTCTCTCTCTCTCTCCCCCCTCTCTTCCGCTCTCTGTCCCCTCAACCCCCCTCTCTCTCCCCTATCTCTCCCCTCCCCCTCTCTTTCCCCTCTCTCTCTCCTCCCTCCCTCTCTGATGTCTCCTCTCCCAAGAACTAAATGTCTCTCTCTTCCCTCTCTCTTCTCTCTCTCCCCTCTCTCTCCCCCCCACTCATCTCTCTCAGAGAATCTCCCTCACTCTCTCTCTGCGTGAAGAAAGTTCTTCTCTCTCCTCTCAGTCCTAACCCCCTCCCCCCCCCCCTTATCTCGTAAACCTCTCCCCATGGTCTTTGCCCCTAACTCTCTCTCTCCCCTCTCTCTCTCTCTCTTCTCTCTCTCTCCCCTTTCTCCTCTCTCCCCCTTCTCTCCCCCCTCTCTCCCCCCCCTCTCTCTCTCCCCCCCTCTCTCTCCCTCCCCTCTCTCCCCCTCTCTCTCCTCTCTCTTTCTCCCCCCCTCTCTATATCCACCTTTCTCTCTTACTTCCAGCACACTCTCTGTCCTCTCTCTGTCTCTCTCTCCACAGCCTCCCCCATTTCTCCCTCTCCCTCTCACTCTCCCTCTCTCCCCTGGCCCTCTCTCCCCTTTCTCTCTTTCTCCTCTGTCTCTATCTCCTCTTTCTCTTTGCCCCCCCCCTCTCTCTCTCTTTCCCCCCGTCTCTCGCCCCCCCGCTGTCCTCTTCTCTCTCTCTCTCCCTCTCTCTCACTCACCCTCTCACTCTCTCTCTCTCTCCCCCTCTCTCTCTCTCTCTCCCATTCTCTCCTCCCTCTCCACCCCCCTCTCAGTCCCATTCTCTCTCTCCCTCTCCACACCCTCTCTCTCTTCCCTTTCTTTCCCACCCACTCCCCTCTCTCTCTCTCCCCCCCCCCTCCCCCCTCCTCTCTCCTCCCACTCCCCCCCTCCCCACTCCCCCTCTCTCTCCTACCTCTCTCTCTCTCCCCCCCTCCCTCTTCTCTCTCTCCATCCATTCCCCCTCTGTCTCTCCCCCTCTCTCTCTCTCTCCCCCTCTCTCTCTCCCCACTGTCTCCCTGTCTCCTTCCCCTCTCTCTCTCTCCACCTCCCATTGAGAGTCTGTACCTTCGGCACAGAGACTCTCGCGGCAGCGGCGCAACGCTTCCGACGCCTCCGTGGCCCGGGACTTGCTCGCTCCATGTCCGGAGCTGCTCCACGGCCAGAGCTGCAGCGAGCGACTCGCAGCACCGCAAACACTCGACTGCTCGGCAAACACTCGCCAGTCCCGGCTCCCCGCATCTGTTCCCGCCGCTGGTTCTGCTTCCATCCCTCCCTCAGCCCCGGCTCTCCAACACCCGCGGACCATGCAGTTTATCCGAGTTTTGAAATTTTCGTTGATCACTGAATTTCTCACCACAGAGCGTGAGAAATTTCTGATCAGCGTGAGTTTGCTTGAGGGCGTGATTCTCACGCTCAAAGCGTGAGAGTTGGCAGCCCTGCCTATATCTTGCTGCATACTTTGACAGCTTTCCTCACTGTCTGCAACTCCACTGATTTTGGTGTCACTGCAAACTTACTAACCAACCCATCAACATTGTAGTCCAAGGTTGAAAGAAGCATTCAAGAGGAGCATTTAAAACTGATCCTAAAAATAATGTAACACATCTATAAGTAGTGATGTTATATCAATACATTGTATTATTTCATATTTAGACGTTAAAGAGGAATGGGATATTTAGTACTACAGGAGCTCCAGTGTAGCAAGGGTCTGCTCCTAATGATTGAATCCCCTACATCATATTCTGCCATTCTTCTCACCATCTTATTCATCTTAAGTTATTCTAACTGCACCATGGGGTGAATGAAAATCACTCTCATCACTATTTATGTAATGATGCTCCATCTAATTTCTTTCTTGGATTTTGTTGGCTACCTTATGGTTTTGCATGCTGATAACGTAGAAGAAATGAGAATATAATTTCTCAACTGGTGTAGAAATACTTTCCTGTTACACAAGGAACCTGTAGCAGTTAGGTGCAAGGCTGTGATGGTATTCCATTGCACAGAAAACACAACACCAGCAGAACCGAGCTTCCTTGTATGAATTGAATAGTGGGCCTAACCTCCATAATCCCTCTCCTCCTGTCTTCCCTCTGATATCACTATCTCCTTCTCACTCTTCCTCAAAGTTTTCCTCATCCCACCTGTGTCTCTTCTCACTACCTGATCATTTTCAACCTGAACTCTTCTATGTGCTCAGTATGCTCTAGGTATCTTCCATCATGATCTTAATTTTCTGAACTTTGCAATGCATTCCCCTGTCAGCAAGATCATTCCCGTCATGTCTTCCAATCATCTCATCAAACGTCCCTGCACAATCCTTCTCCCCCCTTGTGGTCTTATCCTCACTAACTCAAGCCAAACATTTGCCTCCAAATCTTCTTCTACGCCAGGGGTCGGCAACCTACGGCCCCCGGGCTGAACACGGCCCGTAACCCAAAATCATCTGGCCTGTAGACGGATTTTTTTTCCCCGTAATCATCTGGCCCGCCGAGCGCGGTCGAGCACTGAGCGACGAGCTCTGGCTGTACTGCATCCTGCGCAAAGCTGCGCACCTTCTGTGAACACGGTTAAGAAAGAACTGCGGATGCTGTAAACATCAAAGGTAGACAAAAATGCTGGAGAACCTCACGGATGAGACATGCGAGGATTGCATGAGGCTGCCTCACCCGCTGAATTTCTCCAACATTTTTGTCTACCTTCTGTGAACACATGATTTGATGCCTGCCATTCGGGGCGGGATGGGGGCGCGATCCATGTGTACATGTGATAGATGTGGCCTGCCATCTGCTCACAGACATGCGTCCTGGCCCCTATGCAGAACAAGGTTGCCGACTCATGCCCTATGCAGTATCTGCTCCCTTCACCCTTAGTGAAGACAGGGGGTACAAGGGAGAAGGTATTGGGGAGGGGATGACGGGCTAATTGATGAGGTGGAATCAGATAGAAGAACAGTGTTGTGATGGGTTGAGGTCGGGGGATATGGATGATATCCAAAGGGAATTAGAACCAATCATGCGGACGTGATAGGAAGTGAGTGATCAAAGTTGCCTGAAAGAAGACTGGCCCATTCGACAAAGAGCTTTATCACCCAATACTTTGACAGGTATTGTTCAGTAAAAAGCCACACGAGTCACATCAACCATATAATGCATATTAACTAATTCCACCTTGTATTTTTAGTTTGCAGTGACAAAAATAAATTCATTAGAGACATTTATTTTTGAAAATCCTGCATATAAAACCACGTGTATCTCTAGTGGCAGCATGCAGTAAGGTTGCATATTGCTTGCTCCCTCAATGTTTAACCCTTTCCTACCACTCTTTCAATATTACTTGGTTTCAAGACACGGAATAACTCTTTTTAACCAAAACAAAGGATGAAGACAAGAGGAAAAAAAGGTTCTCCAAGAAAAGATCGTGGAGAAGGCATGATATCTGATCCCAGTAGGTTAGAAGCAATAGCAAAACTGAGTGATAAACTGGTTAAGAGATTCTGCGACTTGGAAGCAGTGATGAAAGAAGTTGGAAACAGTTGTCTTTTTTACCCGACTGTTTATAACATGAGCAACTTTGCGTTATGGAACAACTACTTATGTATCTCTTTAAAAGTTGTGACACGTGACCAATTACTCTCCACATAATGCTAATAGTGTAAGAAACAGAAAGCATTTAAACAGATATGACCTGAATTTAGACTATCCAGCTATACCATGAATGGGGAAAATCCATCTCAGCTCCGATGTATGTCATGATTTGTGCTTGATCCCATCTTACGAACTTTGATCTCTTCAGATTGAGTGTTGAAAATATCTATAATGTTATTCTTGAGATTGTCTCCCTATAATGGCAATTGTTAATGCATTACATAAGAATATGAATATGAGCAGGAGTGGATCATATGCCTCCCATCACTGCTTCACCATTGAATAATATATTAGATTTAATCTTGACTTCAACTTTACTTTCCGACCTGTTCCCCATAACCTTTACTTTGGCTCCTCAGAAAAATCTGTCTAATAATCTGGCAGAGAATTCTGTCTACTCCTTATCGGAAACTTGTCAGTGGCGATTTAACTCTTGAAGGTAAATTTGTGTAAGAGTACTGCCACTTAAAGTATAATTTTGATTCTCTTGGTTTGCAATCACTGAACATACAGCACACATGTGACAAGTTTACCTTTGAAAGTAATTTGGCTCTTAGGTGTAAAGATCTTGTGCTATTAGTAAACATCCGGCTTGAAGGGCCAAATGTCCTACTCCTGCACCTATTGTCTATTGTTTGCTTAACATTCATTACTTGGTTGTGGGTCACTTGATCTATTTTGTCAGCTCTTGATGCTACCATGATAAGGGTGTTTAAAGACATTCGATTCCTTTTCAATGCGGCTTTGTTCTTTTCTAGTTTGTCCATTTTTTCTGCCATTTAACTTTTTGCAAATAATTACTTATTAAAATTTTGAACAAAACAATTTTGATCTGGTTGTATAGAAAGGAACTACAGATGCTGGTATACCGAAGATAGATACAAAGTACTGGAGTAACTCAGAAGGTCAGGTGGCATCCCTGGAGAAAAAGGATAGGTGACGTTTTGGGTCAGGACCCTTCTTCAGTCTGATAAGTATCCCTGAAGATTTAAGGTCACAGAGTCATATAGCACAGAAACAGGACCTTCAGCCCACCAAGTCTACATTCATCTCAATGTCCTCCCACATACCACAACGGAACTAACACTAGTTTCGGGGAAAATTATAGTAGCAAATTGTCCTAGTAACCCACATGTCTTTGGAATGTGGGAGAGACCTTCTGCACTTTGAAGAAACCCACCCCAGTCATATGGAGAATGTGCAAACTCAATATAGACATCACTAGAGGTCAGGATTAAACCTGGGTCACTGGAAATGTGAGGCAGCAAACCTAGTAGCTGTGCTCTGTATACAACTCCCCAATTGATTTTTAGCTTCCCAGAAATGTTGGTTGTACATTTAATTAGCCATGATTATTGGCAGTTCCAACTACTGGCCATGAGAGCACTGAACAATGAACTAACAATGCTCATGTTAGCTGAATCAAGGGCCAGCAGAATCAAGGGATATGGAGAGAAGGAGACACTGTGGATGATCAGCCATGATCACAATGAATAGCGGTGCTGGCTCGAAGGGCCGAATGGCCTCCTCCTGCACCTATTGTCGATGTTTAGTTTAATTTAGTTTAGAGATACAGCGTGGCAACAGGCCCTTTGGCCCACCAAGTCCACGCCGACCAATGATCACCTAAACTTCACTTCTATCCTACATACTAGGGACAATTTGTAGAAGGCAATTAACCTACAAACATGTGTCTTTGGAATGTGGGAGTGAACCGGACCACCTGAAGGAAACCCACATGGGCACAAAGAGAATTTACAGATTCCATACAGACAGCACCCGTAGACAGGATGGAACCAGGGTCTCTGGCGCTGTAAAGCAGCATCTCTACCGCTGTGCCACCCTTGTCAGTAGTCTAGTTGCTGATCTGTGTCTTGATCTTGAAACCATGCTCCTCCCTTTTCCACTTGCAGAGTTGTACTACCCAAACTGATTCTGCTCTCTGAATTGGTTGTGATTTTGAGCAGGGCCTCTTTTACTATGTCTTTGCAGGATAAGTTTGATCCCTGTGACCCCTGCTTCCAGTTTGGGCTTACATTGCTATAGGCCCCTTCTTCTGAAACACTGTCTGTAAAACATGCCTCCTTAATGGAAGGGAGGCACCGTAAGTGGTTGCCATTACATATGAAAATTGGAAGCATCCTGTACCCCATGAACCTGAAGCAGAAGTTGTTACAGAAATTCTGCTATTGTAGTTCATTCCCCACAAAAATCCACAGCCACATTTGTTTCAGGTGAGGTATACATTCCTTGGCATTTTTCCAGATGGCAATATTACAACTCGTCAAGCATGGAATTCTGTTTGCTAAGCAATTTGGACTGAATCCACACATTGTCTAAGCCACAAACAAATATATCCTGCAGTGTAGTTTAGTATACAGCACAGTCACAGTGTCTCGGTAAATCCTTTAAGCCAAAGATATATTTGTGACTCTTTCTCCTGCTGTTTGATTATTTGTGCCAAATTTGTATCTTCCTCTACTTCAAGAGATATTTCTCCAACTCCTTCACCATTCTAGTCTGTAGTACGTTAGTCGACAGCCAAATATGGGCAGAAAATACTGTCTGAACATTTTTTTTTGTTATATATTATGGTGTTTACAGATTGTATTCACATATCTGTTGTGCTGCTGCAAGTAATAATTTATTTGCTCTTTTGGGATATATGACAATAATATACTCTGGATCTTTCACCTGAAAATTCAACTATTAACTCTGTCTCCCCAGAGGTGTAGTCTGACCTACTGAGTATTTCCAGCATTACAGCTTTTATTTTCAGATACAAGAATCAGCAGATGTTTAATTTTGTCAAGGAGGGTCACCTTTTCAGAGGATGTGGCCATGCCCCGCTCATCCACCTCCTCCCCCTCCCCCCACCGCCCTCTCTTTCTCTCCCTCCCTCCCTCAACATTGACATTGCCTGTGTTCTGAGTGGTCCCAAGACACTTGAAGCATCAGCTCATCGACCTGTAGAAATCAGAGAATCTTTGTATCCCGAGAGAATGAACATTCACCACAAACACTTTCTAAAGATCTGTAACTACCTGCAAACATCTGGCCTTGGAATCACACAGGTCCTGTTTTAACGTAGAAAATGGGGCAAGAAACACCCATTTCAAGATACATTTTAACAATTTACTATCTTGGTGATGAACATGGTACTCATTCAATTAACAAAAGACACAAAAGGCCGGAGTAGCTTAGCGGGTCAGGCTGCATCTCTGCAGAACATGGATGGGTGATGTTTCAGGATGGGACCCTTCTTCAGACGGATTGTGGTGGTGGGGAAGGGGGGAGAGGGGGGGGAGTTGAAAGAGAGAAGAGGCAGGACAAAACCTGGCAGGTAATAGGTGAATACAGGTGAGGGCTTTGTTTTGATAGGCAGATGGTTGAAACAAAGGCCAGAGATTAAAACATAAGTTCTGAGAATGAGTAGAAATTGTGAAAATCAAAGTAAAATTATCTTCAAAAATCATTGTAAAAATCAAAGTAACAATAGACATATTTAGGCACCTTTAGTCTGCTCCTATCCATTCTCGAAGAGTAACATACAGTAACAGTTGCTTTGGAATTGGATCACCTGTAGTTGTGTGATTAAGCTGATCTCGACGTGCAAATCCCATTGGAAGAGATTCATAGTGATCGTCATCTTTTAGTTTAGTTTATTGTCACATGTACTGAGGTACAGTGAGAAGCTTTTGTTGCGTGCTATCCAGTCAGCGGAAAGACAACACATGATTACAATCGAGCCATTTACAGTGTATTGATGCATGTTAAGGGAATAACTTTTATACGCAAGGTAAATCCAGCAGTAAATCGAGGATAGTCCAAAGGTCACCAATAGATAGTAGTTCAGGACTGCTCTCTGGTTGTGGTCGGATGATTCAGTTGCCTGATAACAACTGAGAAGAAACTGTCTCTGAATCTGGAGATGTGCGTTTTCACTATTCACACTTTTTTGCCTGATGGGAGAGGGGAGAAGAGGGAGAGGCCAATGTGCGTCTCGTCCTTGATTATGTTGGTTGCTAAGGCGAGGCAGCGTGAGGAATATATTGAGTCAGTGGAAGGGAGGTTGATTTGTGTGATGGCCTGGGCTGTGTTCACAATTCGCTACAATTTCTTGCGGTCTTGGATGGAGCTGTTCCGTAACCATACTGTGATGGATCCTGATAAAATGCATTCAAAGGTCTCAAAGCTCTTTTACTGTCACATGTACCAATTAAGGTACAGTGATATGCAATTTACCATACAGGCATACGAAAAAAAGCAACAAGACACACAACTACATAAAAGTTAACATAAACATCCACCACAGCGGATTCCCCACATTCCTCACTGTGATGGAATGCAAAAAAGTCCAATCTTCTTCCTCTTTCTTCTCCCACGGTCGGGGCGGTCTAAGCTTCTGCGTCAGGGCGATTGAAACTCCCGGGTCGGGCGGTCGAAACTCCTGCAACTTGGAGTTCCTGAAGTCAGTCTCTCACCAGAGACCGCGAGCGCTGCGATGTTAAGACCGCCAGCACCCATGGTTGGAGCTCTGAGAGATCGATCCCTGGTAAAAGGATCACAGGTTCCGCGATGGAGCTCTCAAACGTCGGTCTCGAGCAAAGCCCGCCAACTCCACGATGTTAGGCCACAGTGCGGACGGAGATATGATACGGAAAAAAATCACATCTCCGTCGAGGTAAGTTTCCCCCAACCCCTGCACCCCCCACATAAAACAAGCTCGAGAACACCAAAAACATACAATTATCACATACTATTAAAATACAAAGAAGGAAGGGACTGACAAGCTGTTGCCGATGTTTGTGAAAGCAGATGCCAACTTCCATCAATTAAGTCCTCCTTGTCTATTTACAAATAACATCATTTTCCCTTGCAAAGATAACTTATTAAGCTGAGCAGCATTCTCTGAAGTCTTGTTTGTACATCATGATGCTTTCTAACTGTTAATAACATCATTAAATATTCACTTTCTTCTGTTCAGAACCATACAGTTCAAACTTGTCACTGGCAAAGTTATTGCTGAGAGCTCATTCTCAAACTGTGCACATTCTCATCTCTACTCCTGTTTCTCTACCTAATGTCATATTGATGCTCCAAGTCCAATTGAGACTCATCACAGGTAAAGTTACTTTTTCCTGATGATTATTACACATAAGTAAGAAGTAGTGTGCTCCCAACTGCTAAATCTTTTCAATGAAGAAAAACCCCACAAAGTGCTGGAGTAACTAAGCGGGCCAGGCATCATCGCTGAAGAACATGCATTGGTCTTTTCAGTGCCTCAGCTATTTCAGTGCTTCTTCTTGGGAATCATTCTGTATCTCACTATTTTAAATCTATGTTGAAGAAGGAACTGCAGATGCTGGAAAAATCTAACGTAGACAGAAATGCTGGAGAAACTCAGCAGGTGAGGCAGCATCTATGGAGCGAAGGAATAGGCGACGTTTCGAGACCCTTCTTCAAACCTATGAGTTGCTTCACTATATTTCATAGATGAATGAGAAACTTGCAACAATATTGGGAAAGACCCAACTAAAACAGTACCTGCCGCATTTGTAGGCATAGGCATCTATTTAATCATTTCAATTTTGAGTGGGTCAACATAAATTATTTGGCCGATGGTAATCTATTCAGTAAAAGTAGCTCTATGTCACTGAAAGTACAAAGAACTTCTTCTTCGTCTTTCGTGTGGCGTGCACAGCCTAAAGTTGTAGGACAACTTGTTCTATTTGATCTTCCGTTTGTATACGTTGAGTTGATTGCATTAATCGAAACAGGGCGGACCACGTCACGGTTGCAATCTTCCACCCCTACAAAGAACTGAAGATACTGGAATTTGTAGCAAAACAAAGGAAAGCAGCTGGAGGAACTCAGTGAAATGGACAGTCAATGTTTTGGGTCGAGGCTCCTCTTCAGGACTGAAGGGTCTAGACTGACTAATCTTTGACGTTTCACGATATCTTTATATGGCACTACTCCATCTTTGAAGAGATACATGCAACTTTTTATCATGATCTTAAATGGAATCACCCAGCTCTTTCCCAAAACCTAAAGCCACAGGTTATTAGTTGTTCCCGAACACACTCATTTGTCCTTTAGAAAGCATCGTGCCAAGCTGATCCCAAATGACTTTGTTGCGCCTTCACACCCACGTTGGTTTTTCCAGTTGTAAGATTAACTGAATCCCACAACAGATAACAAAGAACAAACAACACTTAGCTGAGCCAGACACCTTGTGTCACGTTTATTCCAAAAGCCCCTTTTACCTACATTCTCACCAATCATAACCTGTGTGCAGGTAAGGTCAATTAATACATCTGACCTTGGAGTTGTTATTGAGTTCTTGTGGCTAGACCATCTCGTGAGGTTGCTGGCGAGTCGCCAGCGGTGACAGGCTGCATGCAAAACCAACGTGGGCGTGAGGGCGCCACAGCTCCATTCCAGCTGCATTTCCTAAAAGAATAAATGGGTCTTCCTCAATGGGTCAAGCTCGGGCAAATTGGACTAGCTTAGTTGGGCATCTTGGGTGACATGGATGAGTTGAGCTGAAGGGCTGTTTGCTTTCTCTGTGAATATGACTCCAAGATTAGTTGCATGTAATGGCAATGTATCTAAACTCAGGTACTAAATTTCACCTGTCATGAAAAATGTTAGCGGCAGGTGGATCTTTATTCCTGTGGCTAATACTCTTTTAATTGCTTTGCTCAAATTTTTCACACATACATATACTCCACACAGTGACTCATCCTTCTGAGATAATGTACCTTTGAGTTGATCCAAGCCTGTTGGTGTTACTGGAACTGGAATATCTTGTTTGACGAGATCATCCGATGTTTCTATCAACTTATGCCTTAAAGTCACTGGCATTTGACGAGGTGCAGGAAGCACTGGACAGACATCTTCGTGACGCCTGATTTGCTGTGTTCCTTTAAGGCGTTGAAATTCATCACTAAATGCTTGAGGACATTTCTGTTCTAAATATTGCTTGGTTACTATCTTCTGGTTATGTAATACACTTAGTATGACTCTAGCAAAAGTGATTTATTCACTTGCACCTCTACCAACCTCACCCATTGCATTTGGCATTTTTGATGTGGTCTTCTCTGCATTAGCAAGACCAAGTGCAGGCTCTATGACTTCTTTGCTGTTAATCTGTGCTCTCTCTGTCATGGCCACCTGGAGCTCCCAGTTGCAAACCAATTTAAAACCCCTCCCCATTCCCTCACCTACCTGTCTGTCCTCAGTCTTCTCCACTGCCAGGATGAGGCCAAACGGAAATTAGAGGAGCATTACCTCATATTCCACCTGGGTAGACTGCACCAATGAATTCTCCAATTTCAGATAACCCTCTGGCCAATGCTCTATCCTTCTTATCTACCCATGTCCTCTCAAACACACCCTTCTTTTCAAACCACACACGCCCAGCTTTCTCTCACCCGGTTTCTTCCATGCTGGAGGCCCTACAACAGTCTGGTTGAATGGGGCCCTGATCCAAGAGGCCAAGAATGTGCACCAGATGTGGCTTACAGTGGCGGAGCAGTAGAGGACACCACGGCTACGCTTGTCATCCAGGACGGGACTTTGAATGATGATATGTCATCAAACAAGGCGACGCCGGCATTGTATGCAAAGTGAATTTCACTATGTAATGTTTCATTGCAAATGTGACTATAAATATCCGTGGGCATGTACTCTCTCCACTGTTCCCAGCTGCCCACCCACCCTACTTCCCATATTTGCTTCTATATTTCACTTTTGGTTCCTATCAGATTCCATCATATGTAGCCCTCTGTTGCCACTTATCACCTCCCAATCTCCTTCGAAATCTGCTCCTTCCCCAACCCCTCCATATGCCAAGCAATTTCCCCGCACCTAGATCCATCTATTACTTGCAAGTTCTAGTCCCACCACCTCACTGCCACATCCATCTATTTATACTTTCTATATTTCCCCCACTCTTTCAGTCCAGATGAATGATCTGACCCAAAATGTCAACAGTTCAATTCCCTCCGCAGATGCTGCCTTATCCATTGAGTTTCTCGTGTAGTTTGTTTGTCCTGGATTCCAGAATCTACTGTCTATTGTGTCTCTGTGTTTTATGATTTGCATTATTATCAATATAGTTGATTATATCCAAGCTCACATATGCCTTTCTGCCCTGTATACTTTCCACACACTTGAGTCCAGCTGACATTTGAAATACCAGGTTGAACCTATCCCTGAGCATGAGGTGGAGTTGGTAAAGACAGGTACAAACACTAAAAGACATTAAGACTGGTCCAGGGTTAGGAAACATTTGGGAGAATATGGAGTAAAAACTGGCAAATTGGGCTAATTAAGGTGGGCAGACACTTTGATCAGCATGGATGAGGGGCTGAAGGGCCTGTTTACGTACTGTGTAGCTATAAATCCAAATCTATAAGGCAGATGAACTCCACCATGTTGAAGATTTAAGTGACTCTATCAGTGCAGGTTTATAATGTTTGACTGCTTCCTTATGAAGAAGACAGATTTACATTGGTTTTAGCTTCCATGTGTATTTACAATCTCAATCCCAATACACACCTCATTCCATTTGTTATTCCATTTTTCCTTCGGACATAGTAGTAGGCCATTCAGCACACTGTTTCTATGCTGGCTCATCGAGCAAATCCCATTTCCCAACTGATTTTCCCTCTTATTTATTCACTGCACATTCCCAACTGCCCAGATTCCATCACTCATTTGCACGGGCAAAATACAGTGGTCAATTAACTTACCAGCATGCAGGTTTTAGTAAAATGGAAAGAAACCACAGCATCCATAGGAAACCCACGCAGTCACAGGGCTACATACAAACTTCACACAGATAGCACCTGAGGCCATGCTTGAACCCAGTCACTGGAGCTATGAAGCAGCAGCTTTGTTATGTGTGCCAATGTACTGCCCCACATCACCATCCAAACATAAACAATGTCCTTATTGATATATAACTTTAATATGAACATTAAAAAATAGAGGCAGCAGTGGGCCATTCTGTTCCTTGTGCCTAACTGCCATTCCATTAGATATTTTAATCTCAGTGCCACTTCCCTGCACCAGCCCCATTTCCAATGGTTCATTTAATGGCTAAACTTCTATCAATCTTTCTCTCTCTCACACATATAGTCAGTAATTGAGCCTCTGCATTTCTCTTATGTAGATGGTTTTAAAGATGCACAGCCTCATAATGACAAGAGTGGCCAAAACTGGCTTCTCGATTATCCTGACTCTCTACTTCTGTGCAGCTGATTATCTTCCATATAACTCTCGGCCCTGTGCAGCTGCCGAACAAATTTTGGAATCTTCCACGGCATTCCTTTACAAAATTAATGTTTTTTTTGCACTTGTTATATATTCTACCAAAAGCGGGTCTCAGTTCTTTTCTGCAGCGCCAACACTCTTGTACCTATAGTAGAGTTTATTGTAGCTACAGCTTACAGCTCTTGTCTGTCACCCATAGAGATACCTTTGGGTTTACAACTTAGACTTACATTCTGTCCTGTTGATCCGCTAATTACTTTAGGTTAAGCTTCCATGCTGTCTGCCATTAGAAAAATTTCATCCATGTCCTCTAAGATCAGACTGGTTTCATCTCTCAAAGTAATTTTCCTCAGAATCATGAGCCTGTAATTCCTAATGCTAGTCTGTCTCTGGGTACTTCATGAAACTCACAATCTTTAATGTAATTTCGAAATGACCATATGATTCACTAGACTTTTGCCACGTCTTGTTACATTTATACCTCTCAGCGGGAATGTTTTCTCAAAGTTTGAAATGTTGAAAATATTTCCTGAACAAGGGTACTATTTGATACTATTCCCCTCTTAACTCCAAACTGTCCAAGCAGCATAAATATCATAATTTTCTACCTCATTGCAGTAAGATTTGTTACATCCTGGACCTATTCCATTTACTGCTCTGCTTCATCACCACATCATAACTCTGCCAAGCTAGCTTGAATAACCACTTTGCAAAATTTCCATTATGTAATTTAATAGCTTATGGGATTGAAAGATATATTTAAGTTTTCAAGCAACTTCCAAAAATGACAGGATACAAAACAATGTAAGAATTGTTTTTTACAATCATGCTCTCTAATATTGACACTTTTCAAAGGCTTCAAAGGTTTCAAAGATCTTTTAATGTCACATGTGCCAATTAAGGTACAGTGATATGCGAATCACCATACAGCCATACGAAAAAAAAAAAAATCAATAAGACACACAATTACATAAAAGTTAACATAAACATCCACCACAGCGGATTCCCCACATTCCCCACTGTGATGGAAGGTTAAAATGTCCAATCATCTTCCTCTTTATTCTCTGCGATCGAAGCTCCTGCAGCCGGCGGTCAAAGCTCCCACGTCGGGGAGTTCGAATCTGACCAGAGACTGCGAGCTCCATGATGTTAAGTCCACAAGCACCCACGGTTGGAGCTCCGAGGTCGATCCCTGGCAAAGGGATCATGGGTTCCGCGAAGTCCCATAGGCTCCCCGCGGTAGATGGAGATACGATACGGAAAAAACTGCATCTCCGTCAAGGTAAGAGATCATATAAAGTTTCCGTCAAACCCCCCCCCCCCCCCCCCCCCCCCTCCACCCCCCCCCCCCCCCCCCACCCACCCACATAAAACAAGCAACTTTAGGTTTGTTATATGTTAAATATATGTTTTTAGTGTTCTTTAGCCCAAAGAACACTAAAAAACACTTATTTAACACATATAACCACCCATCTTCTCTCCTTGACCTGAGGAGCAGTATTTACTTAGTTATCATTTCACAGTTCATTTCTTCCCTCAATATGATTTTGACTTGGTAGCAACTGGGGTTAAAAACATAAAAAAATATCCATTTTGCTTCAAATGTTTGCTGTTTGATTAGTGTTATAACTTTTTGACTAATTTCTGCTGTTTAAATTTTGGAGCAAAATTTGATAAAGAAAAGTCAACTAAGTTCACAACCTTTTCCTCAACAAGATTTCTACAGATGTACCCTTCATGCTGGAATGCTGAGTTGTACATGCTGGAATGCTGAGTTGTACATGCTGGAATGCTGAGTTGTACTTTGTAGACGTGTGTGTATTAACCAGCTTCTGCAGTTCTTTGTGTCTATGTGTTTTCTCATCCACTCTATTTGAAGAGATGATACTCAATTTTATACAGTTTGAGAACAACGAAGGTTAAAATTGAGGTTCACTCATAAACAAACTTGTCAGACAAGCAATGTCTGTTCATCGACCCGTTTCAACACTGGGTCTTCCTGCATCTTCTTTGCGATTTCATCCTTCACATCAAACAGGCAAATTCCACTTTCACTTCTAACATCAGAATTCTCATACATTAGCCATGACAGGGCATCTACAGCATTATTCTACTTGCAGCCTCTGTACTTGATTGAACAGATTTACAGTGATTGAACAATTTTCTCAGCTTGGCACACTTGAAATAACACCGTAAGCATCACTGACTTGCATATTAGAAGTGGCTTATGATGTGTTAGGGTAAAGTATCTGCCCAATACAAATGATTGTATTTCTTGATCCCAAGTATTTCCTTTCGGATTTGTGCATGATTGCATTCACTCCTTGTAAAAGTACAACACCAAAAGTGATGGAGTTTTTTCTTCTCTTTTGTCCATTATGTGGTTTTCACAGCTCCTGAATCTTCGCTATGCATCACATCCCAACTTCAACGGGCACGTTGTATTGTGATAAGCAGGTGATTCACTGCCTAACGTGTCTTGCCTTCATCATTTGTTCCTCCCTGCTCCATCACCATTTCACATCCATTTAATCAACAGCACAGTGGAATTGCTGCAAGATCTGAAAGGAATTAGGTAATATTGTACTATGCCAAGGCAACTATGTTGTACTTTCAGGCTTGGGAACTTGGTGATGGCTTCCATTTCCTTCTGCAAGACTGTAGGTTATAGACAATCATACTAAGGCACACCTCTGCCAGCTGAAAGAACCCACATCCATCCACTTCATCTTCATGTGTAGGAAAGAAATGCAGATGCTGGTCTCGACTTCAAACGTCACCCATTCCTTCTCTCCAAAGATGCTGCCTGTCCCGCTGAGTTACTCCAGCATTTTGTGTATACCTTCACAACATAGAAACATAGAAAATATGTGCAGGAGGAGGCCATTTGGCCCTTTGAGCCAGCACCGCCACTCATTGTGATCATGGCTGATCGTCCCCAATCAATAACCCATGCCTGCCTTCTCCCCATATCCCTTGATTCCACTAGCCCCAAGAGCTCTATCTAACTCTCTCTTAAATCCATCCTGTGATTTGGCCTCCACTGCTCTCTGTGGCAGGGAATTCCACAAATTCACGACTCTCTGGGTGAAAACTTTTTTTCTCACAACGTCGTCATTTGTCAACATCGTCACAACAACGGGAGCCTCGGTGGTGGTGGGGCCTCGCGGTCGATGAGCATGAGGGGGGGGAGGGAAAGACAATGGAGGACCCGGTGTGGGGGGACCGCAATGAGGGACGGTGGGAGAACAAAGGGGGACCCGGCGTGAGGGAGAGGGGCGGAGGATTTCTAGTTTAGAATCCTCTGCCCAGGGGATAAGTCTATGTTGTTTGTTTGTTTGTTCATTTGTTTCGGTGAAGGTGCCGCACACAGCAGCCACCAACAGTCGCTTGTCATTTTCTTTTTGTTTTCACTTTTAATTTTCGTGTACCTTGTGTCTTTGCCTGTCAGCAGACCAATCTCCCTCCGGGGATGAATAAAGTTTATCGTATTGTATCATACCATATCGATACTTAAAGATAAACTACTATGCTGGATTTCCTCTGCACCCTCTCCAAGGCCTCAACATCTTAAACTCCGCACAACTTTCCAGCTTGCTCCTGAAACATCTTGGCATGGCTTCCTTATTTATTTAATCCTCCTGTTTACAAAGTCAAATATCTCATATGCTTTGTTAACTGCCCAATCTGCTTGACCTTTCACCTTCAAAGATCTGTGAATGTTGACCCCCACCTGTCTCATTCCTGTAACTCACTCAGAATGGAAGAGAGATAAATATTATTTATGCTGCTGTTACTATTTCTTGCTCTTCTTTGTAAAGCAAACATTGGACTGATAGATTTAGCTTAACTGGCTGCTGGAGCCACCATTTCCTCTTTAAGACATTACCTTTGATAATGTAGCTTTTGATCAACTGAAGAGTCAAGCTAGATTTCAAGATCAAATCCTTGGCTGCGGTTAAAGTGTTTCCTAATTTTCTCTAACATTTATTACTAACCTTATTGGATAAGAATTTCTCTTCATCTTTTTTCTTGAGGCTAAGCTATAGGAAAGAAAAAGTGTTTCAAAAGTGTGTCTTATCTGTTGGTTTCTAACGTGTGATTGATGCATCAAGCTTTGCAGGAATTGTCAAGCTGGTTCAAAGAACATGAGTCGCGGTGTCTTCGTTCCCAGTATCTCATTTATCTAACAAATAATTCTCAATCATCCACAAAGAACAGATGGAATCTCTGTCAGTTAACTATTTATACCCATGAGATTTTCTGCAAGGAAGTTTATTTTTTCTGAACTTTCCCTGTATCTCTCCTAACACCCTTGATTGTCATTCTTTTAAACTCAAGTATGGTACTTTCTCAGCAACATAAAATGTGGAATATATTTGCAAGTGCAATCATAGTTTATTATATTGCATTATTATGAACTGGCAAAATAAATGTAATTTGCAGTCTTTAAGTCACTTTGCACATCAGGGTACTTGATGATCACACCATCCTGGAGCATGAGCTCGTTTGAGTGGGGGGGGGGGGGGGGGGGGGGGGGGGGGGGGGGGGGGGGTTTAAAAAACGGTTTTTTTTCCCGACCTGGTCCTGAATTATATTTGTTGGAGTGCAAGATGTTGCTAAAGAATCGTTCCTACGGCTGTTCTGTGTGTTTTTAAAAAAATTCACCCGACAAGTTAATCGCTGGAATGATTTTAAAATCAGCTTCTGAAGCCGTCAATGCCGACAACTGGGACGGATTTTATGGAGGACCAGGTAAAAGAAAGTAGTTTATTTTTATGTATAAAAGTGTTTCTTAAGATGTATTTAATTCACATTTTAAGTTGCGAAACGTTGATTTTTTCCCCCCAAGAACCGGCAGTGTATTTGCTGCCGATATGGGGGACTAAATTCACCACATCCTGAACATTCCAAACGGTCCCGTTCCAGAAAATCCCACGCGCAAGCTGATTTAAATGGCCATTAATTTACAGGTATTAAACATTAAATTCCTTCCATTTGGCCTATAAACCATTGACAATGAGATATAAAAATTATGTTATATTCTGAATTCTTGTGTGAATGTTATTTGGACACTTAGGCTATTTAAAAATGTTAATCTATTCTTAAGAAATGGATAGATGTTTAGATCTAGTATTTGAATTTTGTAATTAGCTACAATTAGGTAACTAACTAATTATATGCTTTAATTTCAAGTCATCCAAGTAAGATTGTTTCATAATTGTTTCAGAATGCTTCAATCTATAATAACTGAACATTTCGTTCAGTTCTCTTAAATTTTAAGAAAGTTATGGGCTTTTAAATGTTCTCGATCACAGCTTTTGCGTTAAGTCAATGAAAAAGCAAGAGGGAACAAGATGCCAATTTCCGAGTATGAAAATGGCCATAACCGTTTTAATACTGAAGATATGAAAGTGAATTAGGTGTTAAATTAAACTTCATTTTATGCTTTATCTGATGGGATAAATTAAAGACTTGATTTTTAAAATCTCAAAATTTTGTAACATTGCTAAATATAGCACGACACCACCGAATAAAGTGATTTCTTCATTTACAGTAGTGGCAAACTTTCCCGTAGGCAGGGCATTCCTCGTGGACAGCGGAGAGTGTGAACCACCGCAATTATTACATTTATCGAGGAACCTGCTATGTTGCTGCACTTCTGGTGGCAGGTGTTGAGCATGGATGAACGGGTTGGCAGCATTCACCTGGTATGAGAAATGTGCACCCGGCCCTGTGAGGCGGGTATGACAGTCAGTAATTTCAGCAATGCTACAGACATTCTCTGCTCCAAATAGAGTTAGATCAGCATCTATAGTTCACTTCTCACTTTATCGTTCAAGATGCCACTCACCAGTCTGTCACGGACAAGCTCATCGCACAGATCCCCGAAACGGCACCGACTGGCAGTGTGCGTTATAATACTCATGTAAACCTCGACTGGCTCACCAGGGAGCTGGTTTCTTTAAGAACATTTGTTGTGCTCCATCACCATATTAGTCCGAAGTTCACACAGTTGTCTAAACATTTGTCATCAGACAAACTGGATCGTTAATAGACTCTGCAGGGGTGATCTCCGCATCATTGTCATCTAATACAGCCGGGGCATAGTTGAACCATTCAGTTCATTGAATAGCTTCTGAGCCCGTGACGTTGAGAAGTACAGCGGCTATAAGATCAGGAGGTGCACCACGATGGGCAGCCTGAGTGTAGACGTTAATATCTCTTTCGAAAATTCGCCAATGCTCACTAAGATCGGCATCGAAAACCAGGGGGTCAGGCTTCTTAAATGTATGAGACATAAAGAAGGTGGGACAAAAAAATACTGGGAAAATAAAACAAAAGAAAACCCAATAGAGGTGTAGAATGAACCTTCTGAACCTTCAGAATTTTGTAGTCAGTATGCTGCGGGCAGTACTCTGCATATCGCCAACTTGAACAATTTTACATTTCTATCAAGCCAATTAATCAAGCCAATTAACCTACAAACCTGTACGTCTTGGAATGTGGGAGGAAACCGAAGATCTCAGAGAAAACCCACGCAGATCACAGGGAGAACATACAAACTCCATACAGACAGCACTCGTAGTCGGGATCGAACCCGGGTGTCTGGCGCTGCATTTTGTTGTAACGCAGCAACTCAACCGCTGTGCCACTGTCACTGCTCCCGAATGGGTCCAGAAACTCTGACACCATGTAGAGCCAATAACACATACTCAGTAACAATCCAACAGGTTTATTGACATACAATAAAGTTACACAGCATGTTGGCATCACCGTGTCCAGACCACGACTGGCAGCTTGTGCCAGGAATCGTTAATAAGGTGGTGCTGGCATGATGAAAACCCAGACTGGATTATAGATAATAGTGGTGTGTGTTAGTATTGGTTAACAAGTAAGTAGAGCAGATCTACAGGTATCACCTCCTCAGCCATCTCCTCTGGTGTGGGCATCAGGGGTATTAATAAAACTCACCAAAAATGGATCTTTTGTCATTATGTGGACCCCTTTGGCCTTTAATCCATGTACTGTACATGTGTGGCAGCAGCCATAATATGGAGGTGGCATTCCTTGCATATCATGTAAATGAACAGGACCCTACTTCCTTTATCTACATGCTGTTTGGAAAAGAACTGATGTTGTGGATGACAATTTGCGGAGCTGATTTGATAATACAGGTACCAATAAATCACATAATTGTAATGGCTGTAGTACGGGCAGCACTTCAATTGGTTTCTTATGTTCAGGATGCACGAATGTCTACAGTGCACACCACTGGACCATCACCAAAATACCTGTGGCAAAATAATTAAGAAAATAATTGTGCATCTCAACCTGATTTGCAAAAATATCTTACACCGTCTGCATGAGGCCTCCAGTCTCCAGGCGGCAGCGCCACAGACATCAGTGCATCTTCCTCTATGTCAAGGATAACTTGTTTCCAACTCCAGTCTTGTGGGTTGAAAGGAACTGCAGATG
This sequence comes from Leucoraja erinaceus, assembly GCF_028641065.1. NCBI lineage: Eukaryota > Metazoa > Chordata > Chondrichthyes > Rajiformes > Rajidae > Leucoraja > Leucoraja erinaceus. The sequence goes on along the minus strand of NC_073387.1, from coordinate 10,512,799 downwards.
CTGGTTTATACCGAAGATAGACACAAAATGCTAAAGTAACTCAATGGTTCAGACAGCATCTCTGGAGAAAAAGGATGGGTGACTAAGCTGGGTGGCAGTGTTAGCTATGAGGAGGATGCTAGGAGGCTGCAAGGTGACTTGGATAGGCTGGGTGAGTGGGCAAATGTATGGCAGATGCAGTATAATGTGGATAAATGTGAGGTTATCCATTTTGGTGGCAAAAACAGGAAAGCAGACTATTATCTAAATGGTGGCCGATTAGGAAAAGGGGAGATGCAACGAGACCTGGGTGTCACAGTTCACCAGTCATTGAAAGTAGGCATGCAGGTGCAGCAGGCAGTGAAGAAAGCGAATGGTATGTTAGCATTCATAGCAAAAGGATTTGAGTATAGGAGCAGGGAGGTTCTACTGCAGTTGTACAGGGTCTTGGTGAGACCACACCTGGAGTATTGCGTACAGTTATGGTCTCCAATTCTGAGGAAGGACATTATTGCCATAGAGGGAGTGCAGAGACGGTTCACCAGACTGAGTCCGGACATGTCATGACTTTCATATGAAGAAAGACTGGATAGACTCGGCTTGTACTCGCTAGAATTTAGGAGATTGAGGGGGGATCTTATAGAAACTTACAAAATTCTTAAGGGGTGGACAGGCTAGATGCAGGAAGATTGTTCCCGATGTTGGGGAAGTCCAGGACAAGGGGTCACAGCTTAAGGATAGAGGGGAAATCCTTTAAGACCGAGATGAGAAAAACATTTTTCACACAGAGAGTGGCAAATCTCTGGAACTCTCTGCCACAGAGGGTAGTTGAGACCAGTTCATTGGCTATATTTAAGAGGGAGTTAGATGTGGCCCTTGTGGCTAAAGGGATTAGGTGGTATGGAGAGAAGGCAGGTACGGGATACTGAGTTGGATGATCAGCCATGATCATATTGAATGGCGGTGCAGGCTCGAAGGGCCGAATGGCCTACTCCTGCACCTATTTTCTATGTATCTATGTTTCAGGAATGAACCCTTCCTCAGTCCAGTATTGTGTATCCTGGCTTGGTTGATGGGGCAAATGTGGGTACCACTGGTTGGAAAAGCATTACTTTGGGAGGTGGATATATAGCTTCTGCTATTGCAGTAGGCTTCTGTGTGCTCCAGCTATCTGGCCTCAGTGCTGCCCAGATGTCTCCTTGTTCATTTTGAACTATTGTGGATTCCAGTAGTTAGTAGAGATGCTGCACTTTCTCAAGGATGTTTAGAGAACATCTTAAATCATTTCCTCGTGTCGTGCCAAAACTCAGAATAGTTTGTCTGTTTGGGAAATCTGGCATCAGGCAAGCATAACATGTGGCCTGCTCCTTGCAGCTGTCTAAGTGTAATGAGGACTTCAAAAATGGGATGTTGTTTTGGAGAGCATCTTGATGCTGGTTCACTTATCATGCTCATGGGTTTTGAGGATTTGGGAGCATCGCTCCAGTGCCTTGAGGTGCTGCTGTAAGTAGCCCAAGTCTCAGAAGCGTACAAGATGATAGGGAATCACTTTTACCTGATGGGCTCGGAGTTATGTTCTGGGATTAAGATCATGATATTCAGGCAGAAGATAGACACAAAATGCTGGAGTAACTCAGCAAGAAAGGCAGCATCTCTGGATAGAAAGAATGGGTGATATTTCGGGTCGAGACCCTTCTTCAGACCGAGTGTCAGAGTAGAGGGACTTACAGAGATAAGAAAGTGTAACCATTGTTAGCTAGGATAAGGTGACAACATAGCAAACAGAGATACAATGTCAGACTGGTTGGAGAACCGGGAAGGAGGAGGGATGGATGGAGAGGAAAAGGAAGGGTTACTTGAAGTTTGAGAAGTCAATATTCATACCACTGTGGTGTAAGCTGCCCAGGCAAAATATGAGTGCTGTTCCTCCAATTTGCGCAGGGCCTCACTCTGACAATGGAGGAGGCCAAGGACAGAAAGGCCAGTGTGGGAATGGGAGGGGGAGTTAAAGTGTTTAGCAACCCTTCATCTCAAGCTGCATTGACTGCACAATAAATCTTGGGTACTGAGGTTGAGTGACCTCAGTTCTGGAGCAGAGGTGATATTAGTTGAACAGTTTCCTATTTGCCCTGTAGAATAGTTTAACTCAAGTGAAAAGCTCATTAGATGGGAGGTGCAACATTGCAACAAGAGAAATATGTAGGAAGAAACTGCAGCCACTGCTTTTAAACCGGAGATGGCCACCAAGTGCTGGAGTAACTCAGCAGGACAGGCAGCATTTCTGGAGAGGAATGGTTGATGTTTCGGGTTGAGATCTTTCTTCAGAATGAAGAAGTGTCTTGACCCGAAACGTCACCCATTGCTCCTCTCCAGAGATGCTGCCTGTCTCGCTGAGTTACTCCAGCACTTTGTGTCTATTGCAGCAAGAGAGATGGAGAAAATGCAGGGGCAACATCTCAACCTTGCTTGACTCCAGTTTGCACTGGGACAGAAACCATTGAGGATTCATTGGTTAATGTCGCGGCTTTCCTGCCCACATGACGCAAACATAAGATGGAAATGAATTGCTGTGGGCAGCCAAGTTTGAGGAGGGTGTTTCATAGACCCATGATTGAAGGAGTTAAAGACTTTAGTAAATTCTGTGCTGCTCTCCGCACTACCCTTGGGATATTGTGTGATGGAGATTATGTCCACTTTTTCTGGAAATTATAACAATGAATTTCTCCAATGTAGAATGCAGGAACAGTAATTAGAGTTGTCACATTTTCTCCATCCTTAAAGATAATCACATTTACAACATCTCAATTGTCTCCTGCTCCGTTTCCTCTTCCCAGACATAGCAAAAGGCACAAGTCATAGCAATTAGTCAAAAGTCAAGAGCATTTAATTGTCATTATGTACCGACAATGGAAGAATGATATTTCTTACTTGCTGCAGCTCAACAGGGCTATTGAAATAATGATGTGCAAATAAATACATAATAATCAATAATACAATAAATTAGTATCCACTGCTTCCTGCTGATGCTGACGATGGGTGCCACTGATCCTTGCTGTTTTGTATGTGTTTGTTCGTTTGTGTTGTATGAAAATCTCACAAAGATTACTTTCATGAGAGAGGTACTGATTAACATCAGACATACGGTACCTCCAAACATCATTCCCAATTTCTCTCACTCGCTGGATTATTTGGACATACTTGTCGGCGGGGCAGTGGCTGCGTTCGTGGTCTTGAGACGGAGGTTGACCCGTGGGAAGCGCTCTGGAGCACTCACCCAACTCCGGCGACGAGGATTATGTACACTGCTCCCGAGTGTATGCCTTGCAAATCTACGTTCTCTCAACAACAAAGTGGACGAACTGCAACTCCTGCGCCAGACAAACAAGGACTTCTCTCGAGCAGCTGCCCTGTGCTTCGCAGAGACCTGGCTGTGTGAGTCGACCCCAGACAATGCATCTGGTTGGCTTTCAACTACACAGAGCGGACCGTGAGAAGCAGTGGGGAAATCAAGATGCGATGGAATATGGTTCTATACTAACCAGGACTGGTGCAGCGACATCACGGTACTGTCTAACTTCTGTCTCCCAATCTAGAATCACTCTTTAGAAATTGCAAACCCTTTTATTCTCCGAGGGAATTTACCTCTATTATTCTCGTTGGAGTTTACATTCCCACCCCCCCCTCCCCTCCACCAAGTCTGCGTACGTGAGGTGCAAACGCAACTCGCAGACCAGATAAAGAGGCTAGAGAGTGAGTTCCCAGACTACATGGTCATTGTTTTTGGGGACTTTAACAAGGCTAACCTCATCCGTGAGCTTCCAAAGTACAGACTTCATGTTACCTGCTCCACTGGAGGGAAGAGAACACTCGATCAATGTTACACTTCAATCAAGAACGCGTACCGCTCCCCGTTCCCCGTACAGGGCTCTGGGTCTCTCTGATCATTGTTTAATTCATCTTATTCTGACCTACAGGCAGAAACTAAAATCTGCTAAGCCTGTGGTCAGAACAATGAAAAGGTGGACAAGCGAGGGCATTGAAGACCTACAGTCCTGCTTTGACTGCACTGATTGGAATGTGTTCAGGGAAGCAACCACAAGCCTCGACGAATACACAGACACTGTGACATCATATGTCAGCTTTTGTGAGGACAGTTGCATTCCCACGAGGACCCAGATCAGGTTTAATCATGACAAGCCCTGGATTACAGCAGAACTCAGACAGCTCCGCCAGTCTAAAGATGAGGCCTACAGGAGCGGGGATGCAGACCTCTACAGGCAGGCCAAGTACAAGCTGAGAAGAGCAATCAGAGCTGCCAAGGAAAGTTGACGAGCAAGTTCTCAGTTAATGACTCTTCTTCAGTTTGGAAGGGTTTGCAATAAATCACCAGCTACAAGAGGAAAACTGCCCGCTCTTTGGACAATAGTCAGCAGGCCAATGACCTGAACGAGTTCTACTATTGGTTAGATAAACAGAAACATAACCCAGGTACCCCCTACTCCCCCCCCCCCAATCACCACTTCACACCTACTTACAGCCTAACTCCAGTCTGCAAAGACTGGGCATTCGTGCACTACCCACCCCCTCCTTGCTGCCCAACATTAGTCTGGCCACTTCTCCATCACCAACAATAGAAATTGAGGATGTGGAGAGGCTATTCAGAAGACAGAAAAGCCAGAAATCTCCAGGACCAGACAATGTTTCCCCCTCTACCCTCAAGCTCTGTGCTGAACAGCTGGCACCGGTCTACACAGATATTTTCCACAAGTCCCTGCCAACCTGTACTGTCTCTGTCAGCTTCAGTCTCCGCTATTGTCACTGTACCCAAAAAGACAAGGATTACTGATCTTAATGACTACAGGCCTGTCGCACTGACCTCTGGAGTCATGAAGACCCTTGAAAGACATGCTGGCCCAGCAGAAAAATATCACAAACTCCCTGCTGGACCCTCTGTCAAGCTACTCAAGTTTGGAGATGACACAACACAGTCCTGATTGGACTGATCCAAGATGGGGAGGAATCTGCCTACAGACAATAGACAATAGACAATAGTGCAGGAGCAGGCCATTTGGCCCTTCGAGCCAGCACCGCCATTCAATGTGATCAGGGCTGATCATCCCCAATCAGTTCCCCGTTCCTGCTTTCCTGCCTTCTCCCCATATGTTTAAGAGCCCTATCTAGCTCTCTCTTGAAAGCATCCAGAGAACCTGCCTCTCACTCTGAGGCAGAGAATTCCACAGACGCAGAGAATTCCACAGACAGGAAGTGGCACAGCTGGCATCCTGATGCCTTCGTAACAACCTGGAGCTCAATGCTCTTAAGACAGTGGAATTGATATTAGACTTTAGGAGAGCTCCCCCTCCCCTCCCCCCACTCACCATCAACAACACCACAGTCACATCTGTGGAGTATTTTAAGTTCCTTGGAACCATCATCTTCAAGGACCTTAAATGGGGGGCCACTGTAAATCCTGGCTAAAACAGAGTTAAAATAAAGTAAAGGATTTATGCATCAAGGCCTGTTAGCCTTTTTCTGTAAGAAGCCACAAGCTGTGAGCTGGTGCCAGGAAGTCTAGATCCCAGATCGATATATCAGATAAGGTGAGGTCCAGGTGTCCTCCCAATTGTTAAAATGTATGAGGACTGCGGGTGTTGTAGGTGTATTGGCTTGATTGGATTGCTGCAAAGTGATTTTAAATAATGTTAATAATGTTGCAGGACAGTTATACTGCTTTTTTTTTAAATGATTGGCTGAAGTGTGAAGCCCTGGCTGAATTGTTTATACTGCCAGGGGAAATGTTGTATTATTCTACTACTTTCCAGAAGCTTCTGTAGAAACATTGTATTGGGACTCTTTGTAATTGAGTTGGGGAACTATCAATAATACTTTAATGTAATCATTATGTGTGATTGGCTTGTAAGGGGAGCCACCCCCATGTGGTTCGGCCCCACAGGGTTCATTGACCTATAAAAGGTAGCCCCCACTAGATCTTCTGCAAGGGCGCTTGGGACTGCATGACCTTTTGGAAGTGTCTGCTTGCACGAGGCTGAAGGGCTTGACCAGGCAGAGACAAGGTGGTTAGGTATTGTATAGGGGATTCATTGTTTGTTCAAAAAATAAAGTTTAGTGGTCCAGTGCTTGACTCAGTGTTTTACTGAAATAGACTAAGGGGGTGGAAGATTGCAACCATCACGTGGTCCGCCCTGTTTCGACTAATGCAATCAACTCGACGTGCACAAACAGAAGATCAAATAGAACAAGTTGTCCAACAACTTTAGGCTGTGCACACCACACGAATGCAGAAGAAGGGGGCAAGCTTTAGGAGCATATTTACACCACCATCGCCTCCACAGTCAAAAAGGCCCAACACGGGATGTACATCTGGAAGGTGACTACGAACTGTCAAAGCCGCCACAGCCAGACATAAAATTTTTTTCCACGAGCAGTAGCTCCACACAATAACCAAAAGTCTGTAGCTGCCTTTTGCTCTGGTATTTTATTTCATTCACATGTTGAAACCATAATGTTTTATTCTTAATGTTTTAATGTTTTATGTTTCATTCTTAGTTGTTTACTGTATGTCGTGTTGTTACTTGCGAGCGGAGCACCAAGACATATTCCTTGTATGTGTATATACTGGGCCAATAAACTTATTCATTCATTCATTCATTCAAATACTAGATGACCATAATAGTGCAAATTCAAGTACGTGGTGCAACCAAAAACCAAGAGTTCACCGAAGATCGTAGTTGCTGAGGATTAAGTTATTAATTATTGCATAGCCTGGGTCCCCTTACGTTTGTGTAAGTAGAACGTGATTTTTTTCCTGACAGTTTCTACAGTTACTTCAAGATTCCAAGACTGATCAGTGCCAAATCCTCAAATTGCATCTATGCAATACACTGTGTTGTTAGATAGCTTAGCCTTGACAATTTCTCTGGATATGTATGTTGTCCAATGTTCATGTTCATAAGTGATAGGAGAAAAATAAGATCAATCTATCGATCAAGTCTACTATGCCATTCAATCATGGCTGATCTATCTCTCCCTCCTAACCCCATACTCCTGCCCTCTCCCCATAATCCCTCACACTTGTGCTAATCAAGAATCTATCTATCTCTGCCTTAAAAATATCCATTGACTTGGCCTCCATAATGAATCTCTCAGATTCACCACCCTCTGACTAAATGTGTTCATTCCTAGGCAATGAATGTGACATTTAGCTTAGTTACCAGCAACACCCACTGAAATACGTCAGCCAGCCTAAGTTTGGTTCTCCTCCACTTATCCACACCTGAAGTTGCATCCTGACTTTGCTCTGCATCGGAAGGGTTTATCACCTGCTTACTATGTCGATACTGTCACTTATAATGACACCCAGGGAACGTTGTGCCCTTGTGACTTTGGAATCGAAACATAGAAAATAGGTGCAGGAGTAGGCCATTCGGCCTTTCGAGCCAGTACCGCCATTCAATATGATCATGGCTGGTCAATCTGTACCCCGTTCCTGCTTTTCCCCCATATCCCTTGATTCCATTGGCCATAAGAGCCAAATCTAATTCTCTTGAAAACATCCAGTGAATTGGCCTTCACTGCCTTCTATGGCAGAGAGTGGCGCAGATTAACAACTCTCTGGGTGTAAAGGTTTTTCCTCATCTCAGTCCTAAATGGCCTACCCCTTATTCTTAAACTGTGACCCCTGGTTCTGAGCTCCCCCAACATCGGGAACATATTTTCTGCATCTAGCCTGTCCAATCCCTTCAGAGTTTTATATGTTTCTATAAGTTTCCCTCTCATCCTTTTAAATTCCAGTTAATAAAACCCCTGTCAATCCATTGATTCATCAGATGTCAGTCCCGCCATCCCGGGAATTAACCTGGTGAACCAGGTGAGCAGATTTTGCGGACTCTTGGATGCCAGATCTTATTAAAAAGAGAACGTTTTAAGTTCTCTTTTTGCCTGTTACATTGTGGCGGATAATTCTTTCAGTGAACTCCGCTGAGTTTCAAGGCCATAAACACATTTCAGCTTGTGTGTTTCGACATGCCCAAAGAAGTAGTCCAGACCCCAGCCTTGCTGTGGACACATCCACACACCACGCTCCTCACTCTGACCTCCGTCCTGATGCCAGCTCCGGTCACACGTTGGCTCATGCTCTGGACTAATTTATTTTTTATTTTTAGAGGTATGGCATGGAAAAAGGCCCTTCGGCCCACCGAGTCTGCATCGACCAGCGACCCCCACACATTAACACTATCCTACACACACACGAAGGACAAATTACGCAAACACCAAGCCAATCAATCTACATACCTGTACATCTTTGTAATGTGGGTGGAAACAGATGATCTCTGAGAAAACCCATGCGGTCACGGGGAGAATGTACAAACTCCATTCAGACAGCACCCATGGTCAGGATCGAATCTGGCGCTGCAAGTGCTGTAAGGCAGCAACTCTACCGCTGCACCACTGTGGCCACCCAATGGTTAATGGTGAAGCTAGATTCCAAACTATCAAGATTCCTGTAAAATAAGGCCAAGGATTATCAGAATTTCATCATACTTGATACAACATCTGGATTACCATTCTTCAATACCATTCATTCCATGGCCCCTATGCTTATCCTGCACCTCTGCAACTCAATACATGTGCCCGTAAAACTTTTCCAGCTTCCTCCCTCCTGCAA